>NC_134503.1:33115305-34315305 GCF_040206685.1 Ascaphus truei | reverse complement strand
AGACTTAGAAATCGCGAGCTCATATACAGTGCATAAAATATATTTATATATAAACCCTTATACACCATTTTAATAAAAAATATCACAAAATTCTTCTAAGTCAGTCGGGAAGAGAGAAAGACGCGCACGTTCATTTTCAGAGCTCCTAGACCTTCCTATAAGAAGTTAGCTAAAAAGTAGCTTCGAAAAACGCTTAGGTTAAGTTTCAGAGTTGCTTCTAATGTACCAAAGCTGGACTTAGACATAATTTCACTCTCACAACATTATGGCTGGTTGGAGCGGGTCCGAACCACAAGTACTGGGTCCATGGTTCTGGCCGTATACTGGGGGGACGGGGACGACTCCCATTAACCCCTGACTATACCGGGGATACGCTTATCACAATGCCTTTCTGGTCTGTGCTGAAGCAGGGCATTCTGGCAGCCAAGTGGCTTGACCTTTATTAGTGAGCCTGGTTACCCCCTCTCGGAACCACAGACTGAGAAATCGCCAGCTCATATACAGTGCATAAAATATATTTATATATATACCCTTATACACCATTTTAATAAAAAATATCACAAAATTCTTTTAAGTCTCTCGGGAAGAGTGAAAGACGCGCACGTTCATTTTCAGAGCTCCTAGACCTTCCTATAAGAAGTTAGCTAAAAAGTAGCTTCGAAAAACGCTTAGGTTAAGTTTCAGAGTTGCTTCTAATGTACCAAAGCTGGACTTAGACATAATTTCACTCTCACAACATTATGGCTGGTTGGAGAGGGTCCGAACCACAAGTACTGGGTCCATGGTTCTGGCCGTATACTGGGGGGACGGGGACGACTCCCATTAACCCCTGACTATACCGGGGATACGCTTATCACAATGCCTTTCTGGTCTGTGCTGAAGCAGGGCATTCTGGCAGCCAAGTGGCTTGACCTTTATTAGTGAGCCTGGTTACCCCCTCTCGGAACCACAGACTGAGAAATCGCCAGCTCATATACAGTGCATAAAATATATTTATATATATACCCTTATACACCATTTTAATAAAAAATATCACAAAATTCTTTTAAGTCTCTCGGGAAGAGTGAAAGACGCGCACGTTCATTTTCAGAGCTCCTAGACCTTCCTATAAGAAGTTAGCTAAAAAGTAGCTTCGAAAAACGCTTAGGTTAAGTTTCAGAGTTGCTTCTAATGTACCAAAGCTGGACTTAGACATAATTTCAATCTCACAACATTATGGCTGGTTGGAGAGGGTCCGAACCACAAGTACTGGGTCCATGGTTCTGGCCGTATACTGGGGGGACGGGGACGACTCCCATTAACCCCTGACTATACCGGGGATACGCTTATCACAATGCCTTTCTGGTCTGTGCTGAAGCAGGGCATTCTGGCAGCCAAGTGGCTTGACCTTTATTAGTGAGCCTGGTTACCCCCTCTCGGAACCACAGACTTAGAAATCGCCAGCTCATATACAGTGCATAAAATATATTTATATATATACCCTTATACACCATTTTAATAAAAAATATCACAAAATTCTTCTTAGTCCCTCGGGAAGAGTGAAAGACGCGCACGTTCATTTTAACAGCTCCTAGACCTTCCTATAAGAAGTTAGCCAAAAAGTAGCTTCGAAAAACGCTTAGGTTAAGTTTCAGAGTTGCTTCTAATGTACCAACGCTGGACTTAGACATAATTTCACTCTCACAACATTATGGCTGGTTGGAGACAGTCCGAACCACAAGTACCGGGTCCATGGTTCTGGCCGTATACTGGGGGGACGGGGACGACTCCCATTAACCCCTGACTATACCGGGGATACGCTTATCACAATGCCTTTCTGGTCTGTGCTGAAGCAGGGCATTCTGGCAGCCAAGTGGCTTGACCTTTATTAGTGAGCCTGGTTACCCCCTCTCGGAACCACAGACTGAGAAATCGCCAGCTCATATACAGTGCATAAAATATATTTATATATATACCCTTATACACCATTTTAATAAAAAATATCACAAAATTCTTTTAAGTCTCTCGGGAAGAGTGAAAGACGCGCACGTTCATTTTCAGAGCTCCTAGACCTTCCTATAAGAAGTTAGCTAAAAAGTAGCTTCGAAAAACGCTTAGGTTAAGTTTCAGAGTTGCTTCTAATGTACCAAAGCTGGACTTAGACATAATTTCACTCTCACAACATTATGGCTGGTTGGAGAGGTTCCGAACCACAAGTACTGGGTCCATGGTTCTGGCCGTATACTGGGGGGACGGGGACGACTCCCATTAACCCCTGACTATACCGGGGATACGCTTATCACAATGCCTTTCTGGTCTGTGCTGAAGCAGGGCATTCTGGCAGCCAAGTGGCTTGACCTTTATTAGTGAGCCTGGTTACCCCCTCTCGGAACCACAGACTTAGAAATCGCCAGCTCATATACAGTGCATAAAATATATTTATATATATACTGTACCCTTATACACCATTTTAATAAAAAATATCACAAAATTCTTCTAAGTCCCTCTGGAAGAGTGAAAGACGCGCACGTTCATTTTCAGAGCTCCTAGACCTTCCTATAAGAAGTTAGCTAAAAAGTAGCTTCGAAAAACGCTTAGGTTAAGTTTCAGAGTTGCTTCTAATGTACCAAAGCTGGACTTAGACATAATTTCACTCTCACAACATTATGGCTGGTTGGAGAGGGTCCGAACCACAAGTACTGGGTCCATGGTTCTGGCCGTATACTGGGGGGACGGGGACGACTCCCATTAACCCCTGACTATACCGGGGATACGCTTATCACAATGCCTTTCTGGTCTGTGCTGAAGCAGGGCATTCTGGCAGCCAAGTGGCTTGACCTTTATTAGTGAGCCTGGTTACCCCCTCTCGGAACCACAGACTTAGAAATCGCCAGCTCATATACAGTGCATAAAATATATTTATATATATACCCTTATACACCATTTTAATAAAAAATATCACAAAATTCTTTTAAGTCCCTCGGGAAGAGTGAAAGACGCGCACGTTCATTTTCAGAGCTCCTAGACCTTCCTATAAGAAGTTAGCCAAAAAGTAGCTTCGAAAAACGCTTAGGTTAAGTTTCAGAGTTGCTTCTAATGTACCAAAGCTGGACTTAGACATAATTTCACTCTCACAACATTATGGCTGGTTGGAGACAGTCCGAACCACAAGTACCGGGTCCATGGTTCTGGCCGTATACTGGGGGGACGGGGACGACTCCCATTAACCCCTGACTATACCGGGGATACGCTTATCACAATGCCTTTCTGGTCTGTGCTGAAGCAGGGCATTCTGGCAGCCAAGTGGCTTGACCTTTATTAGTGAGCCTGGTTACCCCCTCTCGGAACCACAGACTTAGAAATCGCCAGCTCATATACAGTGCATAAAATATATTTATATATATACCCTTATACACCATTTTAATAAAAAATATCACAAAATTCTTTTAAGTCTCTCGGGAAGAGTGAAAGACGCGCACGTTCATTTTCAGAGCTCCTAGACCTTCCTATAAGAAGTTAGCTAAAAAGTAGCTTCGAAAAACGCTTAGGTTAAGTTTCAGAGTTGCTTCTAATGTACCAAAGCTGGACTTAGACATAATTTCACTCTCACAACATTATGGCTGGTTGGAGAGGGTCCGAACCACAAGTACTGGGTCCATGGTTCTGGCCGTATACTGGGGGGACGGGGACGACTCCCATTAACCCCTGACTATACCGGGGATACGCTTATCACAATGCCTTTCTGGTCTGTGCTGAAGCAGGGCATTCTGGCAGCCAAGTGGCTTGACCTTTATTAGTGAGCCTGGTTACCCCCTCTCGGAACCACAGACTGAGAAATCGCCAGCTCATATACAGTGCATAAAATATATTTATATATATACCCTTATACACCATTTTAATAAAAAATATCACAAAATTCTTTTAAGTCTCTCGGGAAGAGTGAAAGACGCGCACGTTCATTTTCAGAGCTCCTAGACCTTCCTATAAGAAGTTAGCTAAAAAGTAGCTTCGAAAAACGCTTAGGTTAAGTTTCAGAGTTGCTTCTAATGTACCAAAGCTGGACTTAGACATAATTTCACTCTTACAACATTATGGCTGGTTGGAGAGGTTCCGAACCACAAGTACTGGGTCCATGGTTCTGGCCGTATACTGGGGGGACGGGGACGACTCCCATTAACCCCTGACTATACCGGGGATACGCTTATCACAATGCCTTTCTGGTCTGTGCTGAAGCAGGGCATTCTGGCAGCCAAGTGGCTTGACCTTTATTAGTGAGCCTGGTTACCCCCTCTCGGAACCACAGACTTAGAAATCGCCAGCTCATATACAGTGCATAAAATATATTTATATATATACCCTTATACACCATTTTAATAAAAAATATCACAAAATTCTTTTAAGTCTCTCGGGAAGAGTGAAAGACGCGCACGTTCATTTTCAGAGCTCCTAGACCTTCCTATAAGAAGTTAGCTAAAAAGTAGCTTCGAAAAACGCTTAGGTTAAGTTTCAGAGTTGCTTCTAATGTACCAAAGCTGGACTTAGACATAATTTCACTCTCACAACATTATGGCTGGTTGGAGAGGGTCCGAACCACAAGTACTGGGTCCATGGTTCTGGCCGTATACTGGGGGGACGGGGACGACTCCCATTAACCCCTGACTATACCGGGGATACGCTTATCACAATGCCTTTCTGGTCTGTGCTGAAGCAGGGCATTCTGGCAGCCAAGTGGCTTGACCTTTATTAGTGAGCCTGGTTACCCCCTCTCGGAACCACAGACTGAGAAATCGCCAGCTCATATACAGTGCATAAAATATATTTATATATATACCCTTATACACCATTTTAATAAAAAATATCACAAAATTCTTCTTAGTCCCTCGGGAAGAGTGAAAGACGCGCACGTTCATTTTCAGAGCTCCTAGACCTTCCTATAAGAAGTTAGCCAAAAAGTAGCTTCGAAAAACGCTTAGGTTAAGTTTCAGAGTTGCTTCTAATGTACCAAAGCTGGACTTAGACATAATTTCACTCTCACAACATTATGGCTGGTTGGAGACAGTCCGAACCACAAGTACCGGGTCCATGGTTCTGGCCGTATACTGGGGGGACGGGGACGACTCCCATTAACCCCTGACTATACCGGGGATACGCTTATCACAATGCCTTTCTGGTCTGTGCTGAAGCAGGGCATTCTGGCAGCCAAGTGGCTTGACCTTTATTAGTGAGCCTGGTTACCCCCTCTCGGAACCACAGACTGAGAAATCGCCAGCTCATATACAGTGCATAAAATATATTTATATATATACCCTTATACACCATTTTAATAAAAAATATCACAAAATTCTTTTAAGTCTCTCGGGAAGAGTGAAAGACGCGCACGTTCATTTTCAGAGCTCCTAGACCTTCCTATAAGAAGTTAGCTAAAAAGTAGCTTCGAAAAACGCTTAGGTTAAGTTTCAGAGTTGCTTCTAATGTACCAAAGCTGGACTTAGACATAATTTCACTCTCACAACATTATGGCTGGTTGGAGAGGTTCCGAACCACAAGTACTGGGTCCATGGTTCTGGCCGTATACTGGGGGGACGGGGACGACTCCCATTAACCCCTGACTATACCGGGGATACGCTTATCACAATGCCTTTCTGGTCTGTGCTGAAGCAGGGCATTCTGGCAGCCAAGTGGCTTGACCTTTATTAGTGAGCCTGGTTACCCCCTCTCGGAACCACAGACTTAGAAATCGCCAGCTCATATACAGTGCATAAAATATATTTATATATATACCCTTATACACCATTTTAATAAAAAATATCACAAAATTCTTCTAAGTCCCTCGGGAAGAGTGAAAGACGCGCACGTTCATTTTCAGAGCTCCTAGACCTTCCTATAAGAAGTTAGCTAAAAAGTAGCTTCGAAAAACGCTTAGGTTAAGTTTCAGAGTTGCTTCTAATGTACCAAAGCTGGACTTAGACATAATTTCACTCTCACAACATTATGGCTGGTTGGAGAGGGTCCGAACCACAAGTACTGGGTCCATGGTTCTGGCCGTATACTGGGGGGACGGGGACGACTCCCATTAACCCCTGACTATACCGGGGATACGCTTATCACAATGCCTTTCTGGTCTGTGCTGAAGCAGGGCATTCTGGCAGCCAAGTGGCTTGACCTTTATTAGTGAGCCTGGTTACCCCCTCTCGGAACCACAGACTTAGAAATCGCCAGCTCATATACAGTGCATAAAATATATTTATATATATACCCTTATACACCATTTTAATAAAAAATATCACAAAATTCTTCTTAGTCCCTCGGGAAGAGTGAAAGACGCGCACGTTCATTTTCAGAGCTCCTAGACCTTCCTATAAGAAGTTAGCCAAAAAGTAGCTTCGAAAAACGCTTAGGTTAAGTTTCAGAGTTGCTTCTAATGTACCAAAGCTGGACTTAGACATAATTTCACTCTCACAACATTATGGCTGGTTGGAGAGGGTCCGAACCACAAGTACTGGGTCCATGGTTCTGGCCGTATACTGGGGGGACGGGGACGACTCCCATTAACCCCTGACTATACCGGGGATACGCTTATCACAATGCCTTTCTGGTCTGTGCTGAAGCAGGGCATTCTGGCAGCCAAGTGGCTTGACCTTTATTAGTGAGCCTGGTTACCCCCTCTCGGAACCACAGACTGAGAAATCGCCAGCTCATATACAGTGCATAAAATATATTTATATATATACCCTTATACACCATTTTAATAAAAAATATCACAAAATTCTTTTAAGTCTCTCGGGAAGAGTGAAAGACGCGCACGTTCATTTTCAGAGCTCCTAGACCTTCCTATAAGAAGTTAGCTAAAAAGTAGCTTCGAAAAACGCTTAGGTTAAGTTTCAGAGTTGCTTCTAATGTACCAAAGCTGGACTTAGACATAATTTCACTCTCACAACATTATGGCTGGTTGGAGAGGTTCCGAACCACAAGTACTGGGTCCATGGTTCTGGCCGTATACTGGGGGGACGGGGACGACTCCCATTAACCCCTGACTATACCGGGGATACGCTTATCACAATGCCTTTCTGGTCTGTGCTGAAGCAGGGCATTCTGGCAGCCAAGTGGCTTGACCTTTATTAGTGAGCCTGGTTACCCCCTCTCGGAACCACAGACTTAGAAATCGCCAGCTCATATACAGTGCATAAAATATATTTATATATATACCCTTATACACCATTTTTATAAAAAATATCACAAAATTCTTCTTAGTCCCTCGGGAAGAGTGAAAGACGCGCACGTTCATTTTCAGAGCTCCTAGACCTTCCTATAAGAAGTTAGCCAAAAAGTAGCTTCGAAAAACGCTTAGGTTAAGTTTCAGAGTTGCTTCTAATGTACCAAAGCTGGACTTAGACATAATTTCACTCTCACAACATTATGGCTGGTTGGAGACAGTCCGAACCACAAGTACCGGGTCCATGGTTCTGGCCGTATACTGGGGGGACGGGGACGACTCCCATTAACCCCTGACTATACCGGGGATACGCTTATCACAATGCCTTTCTGGTCTGTGCTGAAGCAGGGCATTCTGGCAGCCAAGTGGCTTGACCTTTATTAGTGAGCCTGGTTACCCCCTCTCGGAACCACAGACTGAGAAATCGCCAGCTCATATACAGTGCATAAAATATATTTATATATATACCCTTATACACCATTTTAATAAAAAATATCACAAAATTCTTTTAAGTCTCTCGGGAAGAGTGAAAGACGCGCACGTTCATTTTCAGAGCTCCTAGACCTTCCTATAAGAAGTTAGCTAAAAAGTAGCTTCGAAAAACGCTTAGGTTAAGTTTCAGAGTTGCTTCTAATGTACCAAAGCTGGACTTAGACATAATTTCACTCTCACAACATTATGGCTGGTTGGAGAGGTTCCGAACCACAAGTACTGGGTCCATGGTTCTGGCCGTATACTGGGGGGACGGGGACGACTCCCATTAACCCCTGACTATACCGGGGATACGCTTATCACAATGCCTTTCTGGTCTGTGCTGAAGCAGGGCATTCTGGCAGCCAAGTGGCTTGACCTTTATTAGTGAGCCTGGTTACCCCCTCTCGGAACCACAGACTGAGAAATCGCCAGCTCATATACAGTGCATAAAATATATTTATATATATACCCTTATACACCATTTTAATAAAAAATATCACAAAATTCTTCTAAGTCCCTCGGGAAGAGTGAAAGACGCGCACGTTCATTTTCAGAGCTCCTAGACCTTCCTATAAGAAGTTAGCTAAAAAGTAGCTTCGAAAAACGCTTAGGTTAAGTTTCAGAGTTGCTTCTAATGTACCAAAGCTGGACTTAGACATAATTTCACTCTCACAACATTATGGCTGGTTGGAGAGGGTCCGAACCACAAGTACTGGGTCCATGGTTCTGGCCGTATACTGGGGGGACGGGGACGACTCCCATTAACCCCTGACTATACCGGGGATACGCTTATCACAATGCCTTTCTGGTCTGTGCTGAAGCAGGGCATTCTGGCAGCCAAGTGGCTTGACCTTTATTAGTGAGCCTGGTTACCCCCTCTCGGAACCACAGACTTAGAAATCGCCAGCTCATATACAGTGCATAAAATATATTTATATATATACCCTTATACACCATTTTAATAAAAAATATCACAAAATTCTTCTTAGTCCCTCGGGAAGAGTGAAAGACGCGCACGTTCATTTTCAGAGCTCCTAGACCTTCCTATAAGAAGTTAGCCAAAAAGTAGCTTCGAAAAACGCTTAGGTTAAGTTTCAGAGTTGCTTCTAATGTACCAAAGCTGGACTTAGACATAATTTCACTCTCACAACATTATGGCTGGTTGGAGACAGTCCGAACCACAAGTACCGGGTCCATGGTTCTGGCCGTATACTGGGGGGACGGGGACGACTCCCATTAACCCCTGACTATACCGGGGATACGCTTATCACAATGCCTTTCTGGTCTGTGCTGAAGCAGGGCATTCTGGCAGCCAAGTGGCTTGACCTTTATTAGTGAGCCTGGTTACCCCCTCTCGGAACCACAGACTGAGAAATCGCCAGCTCATATACAGTGCATAAAATATATTTATATATATACCCTTATACACCATTTTAATAAAAAATATCACAAAATTCTTTTAAGTCTCTCGGGAAGAGTGAAAGACGCGCACGTTCATTTTCAGAGCTCCTAGACCTTCCTATAAGAAGTTAGCTAAAAAGTAGCTTCGAAAAACGCTTAGGTTAAGTTTCAGAGTTGCTTCTAATGTACCAAAGCTGGACTTAGACATAATTTCACTCTCACAACATTATGGCTGGTTGGAGAGGGTCCGAACCACAAGTACTGGGTCCATGGTTCTGGCAGTATACTGGGGGGACGGGGACGACTCCCATTAACCCCTGACTATACCGGGGATACGCTTATCACAATGCCTTTCTGGTCTGTGCTGAAGCAGGGCATTCTGGCAGCCAAGTGGCTTGACCTTTATTAGTGAGCCTGGTTACCCCCTCTCGGAACCACAGACTGAGAAATCGCCAGCTCATATACAGTGCATAAAATATATTTATATATATACCCTTATACACCATTTTAATAAAAAATATCACAAAATTCTTTTAAGTCTCTCGGGAAGAGTGAAAGACGCGCACGTTCATTTTCAGAGCTCCTAGACCTTCCTATAAGAAGTTAGCTAAAAAGTAGCTTCGAAAAACGCTTAGGTTAAGTTTCAGAGTTGCTTCTAATGTACCAAAGCTGGACTTAGACATAATTTCACTCTCACAACATTATGGCTGGTTGGAGAGGGTCCGAACCACAAGTACTGGGTCCATGGTTCTGGCCGTATACTGGGGGGACGGGGACGACTCCCATTAACCCCTGACTATACCGGGGATACGCTTATCACAATGCCTTTCTGGTCTGTGCTGAAGCAGGGCATTCTGGCAGCCAAGTGGCTTGACCTTTATTAGTGAGCCTGGTTAGCCCCTCTCGGAACCACAGACTGAGAAATCGCCAGCTCATATACAGTGCATAAAATATATTTATATATATACCCTTATACACCATTTTAATAAAAAATATCACAAAATTCTTTTAAGTCTCTCGGGAAGAGTGAAAGACGCGCACGTTCATTTTCAGAGCTCCTAGACCTTCCTATAAGAAGTTAGCTAAAAAGTAGCTTCGAAAAACGCTTAGGTTAAGTTTCAGAGTTGCTTCTAATGTACCAAAGCTGGACTTAGACATAATTTCACTCTCACAACATTATGGCTGGTTGGAGAGGGTCCGAACCACAAGTACTGGGTCCATGGTTCTGGCCGTATACTGGGGGGACGGGGACGACTCCCATTAACCCCTGACTATACCGGGGATACGCTTATCACAATGCCTTTCTGGTCTGTGCTGAAGCAGGGCATTCTGGCAGCCAAGTGGCTTGACCTTTATTAGTGAGCCTGGTTACCCCCTCTCGGAACCACAGACTGAGAAATCGCCAGCTCATATACAGTGCATAAAATATATTTATATATATACCCTTATACACCATTTTAATAAAAAATATCACAAAATTCTTTTAAGTCTCTCGGGAAGAGTGAAAGACGCGCACGTTTATTTTCAGAGCTCCTAGACCTTCCTATAAGAAGTTAGCTAAAAAGTAGCTTCGAAAAACGCTTAGGTTAAGTTTCAGAGTTGCTTCTAATGTACCAAAGCTGGACTTAGACATAATTTCACTCTCACAACATTATGGCTGGTTGGAGACAGTCCGAACCACAAGTACCGGGTCCATGGTTCTGGCCGTATACTGGGGGGACGGGGACGACTCCCATTAACCCCTGACTATACCGGGGATACGCTTATCACAATGCCTTTCTGGTCTGTGCTGAAGCAGGGCATTCTGGCAGCCAAGTGGCTTGACCTTTATTAGTGAGCCTGGTTACCCCCTCTCGGAACCACAGACTGAGAAATCGCCAGCTCATATACAGTGCATAAAATATATTTATATATATACCCTTATACACCATTTTAATAAAAAATATCACAAAATTCTTTTAAGTCTCTCGGGAAGAGTGAAAGACGCGCACGTTCATTTTCAGAGCTCCTAGACCTTCCTATAAGAAGTTAGCTAAAAAGTAGCTTCGAAAAACGCTTAGGTTAAGTTTCAGAGTTGCTTCTAATGTACCAAAGCTGGACTTAGACATAATTTCACTCTCACAACATTATGGCTGGTTGGAGAGGGTCCGAACCACAAGTACTGGGTCCATGGTTCTGGCCGTATACTGGGTGGACGGGGACGACTCCCATTAACCCCTGACTATACCGGGGATACGCTTATCACAATGCCTTTCTGGTCTGTGCTGAAGCAGGGCATTCTGGCAGCCAAGTGGCTTGACCTTTATTAGTGAGCCTGGTTACCCCCTCTCGGAACCACAGACTGAGAAATCGCCAGCTCATATACAGTGCATAAAATATATTTATATATATACCCTTATACACCATTTTAATAAAAAATATCACAAAATTCTTTTAAGTCTCTCGGGAAGAGTGAAAGACGCGCACGTTTATTTTCAGAGCTCCTAGACCTTCCTATAAGAAGTTAGCTAAAAAGTAGCTTCGAAAAACGCTTAGGTTAAGTTTCAGAGTTGCTTCTAATGTACCAAAGCTGGACTTAGACATAATTTCACTCTCACAACATTATGGCTGGTTGGAGACAGTCCGAACCACAAGTACCGGGTCCATGGTTCTGGCCGTATACTGGGGGGACGGGGACGACTCCCATTAACCCCTGACTATACCGGGGATACGCTTATCACAATGCCTTTCTGGTCTGTGCTGAAGCAGGGCATTCTGGCAGCCAAGTGGCTTGACCTTTATTAGTGAGCCTGGTTACCCCCTCTCGGAACCACAGACTGAGAAATCGCCAGCTCATATACAGTGCATAAAATATATTTATATATATACCCTTATACACCATTTTAATAAAAAATATCACAAAATTCTTTTAAGTCTCTCGGGAAGAGTGAAAGACGCGCACGTTCATTTTCAGAGCTTCTAGACCTTCCTATAAGAAGTTAGCTAAAAAGTAGCTTCGAAAAACGCTTAGGTTAAGTTTCAGAGTTGCTTCTAATGTACCAAAGCTGGACTTAGACATAATTTCACTCTCACAACATTATGGCTGGTTGGAGACAGTCCGAACCACAAGTACCGGGTCCATGGTTCTGGCCGTATACTGGGGGGACGGGGACGACTCCCATTAACCCCTGACTATACCGGGGATACGCTTATCACAATGCCTTTCTGGTCTGTGCTGAAGCAGGGCATTCTGGCAGCCAAGTGGCTTGACCTTTATTAGTGAGCCTGGTTACCCCCTCTCGGAACCACAGACTGAGAAATCGCCAGCTCATATACAGTGCATAAAATATATTTATATATATACCCTTATACACCATTTTAATAAAAAATATCACAAAATTCTTTTAAGTCTCTCGGGAAGAGTGAAAGACGCGCACGTTCATTTTCAGAGCTCCTAGACCTTCCTATAAGAAGTTAGCTAAAAAGTAGCTTCGAAAAACGCTTAGGTTAAGTTTCAGAGTTGCTTCTAATGTACCAAAGCTGGACTTAGACATAATTTCACTCTCACAACATTATGGCTGGTTGGAGAGGGTCCGAACCACAAGTACTGGGTCCATGGTTCTGGCCGTATACTGGGGGGACGGGGACGACTCCCATTAACCCCTGACTATACCGGGGATACGCTTATCACAATGCCTTTCTGGTCTGTGCTGAAGCAGGGCATTCTGGCAGCCAAGTGGCTTGACCTTTATTAGTGAGCCTGGTTACCCCCTCTCGGAACCACAGACTGAGAAATCGCCAGCTCATATACAGTGCATAAAATATATTTATATATATACCCTTATACACCATTTTAATAAAAAATATCACAAAATTCTTTTAAGTCTCTCGGGAAGAGTGAAAGACGCGCACGTTTATTTTCAGAGCTCCTAGACCTTCCTATAAGAAGTTAGCTAAAAAGTAGCTTCGAAAAACGCTTAGGTTAAGTTTCAGAGTTGCTTCTAATGTACCAAAGCTGGACTTAGACATAATTTCACTCTCACAACATTATGGCTGGTTGGAGACAGTCCGAACCACAAGTACCGGGTCCATGGTTCTGGCCGTATACTGGGGGGACGGGGACGACTCCCATTAACCCCTGACTATACCGGGGATACGCTTATCACAATGCCTTTCTGGTCTGTGCTGAAGCAGGGCATTCTGGCAGCCAAGTGGCTTGACCTTTATTAGTGAGCCTGGTTACCCCCTCTCGGAACCACAGACTGAGAAATCGCCAGCTCATATACAGTGCATAAAATATATTTATATATATACCCTTATACACCATTTTAATAAAAAATATCACAAAATTCTTTTAAGTCTCTCGGGAAGAGTGAAAGACGCGCACGTTCATTTTCAGAGCTCCTAGACCTTCCTATAAGAAGTTAGCTAAAAAGTAGCTTCGAAAAACGCTTAGGTTAAGTTTCAGAGTTGCTTCTAATGTACCAAAGCTGGACTTAGACATAATTTCACTCTCACAACATTATGGCTGGTTGGAGAGGGTCCGAACCACAAGTACTGGGTCCATGGTTCTGGCCGTATACTGGGTGGACGGGGACGACTCCCATTAACCCCTGACTATACCGGGGATACGCTTATCACAATGCCTTTCTGGTCTGTGCTGAAGCAGGGCATTCTGGCAGCCAAGTGGCTTGACCTTTATTAGTGAGCCTGGTTACCCCCTCTCGGAACCACAGACTGAGAAATCGCCAGCTCATATACAGTGCATAAAATATATTTATATATATACCCTTATACACCATTTTAATAAAAAATATCACAAAATTCTTTTAAGTCTCTCGGGAAGAGTGAAAGACGCGCACGTTTATTTTCAGAGCTCCTAGACCTTCCTATAAGAAGTTAGCTAAAAAGTAGCTTCGAAAAACGCTTAGGTTAAGTTTCAGAGTTGCTTCTAATGTACCAAAGCTGGACTTAGACATAATTTCACTCTCACAACATTATGGCTGGTTGGAGACAGTCCGAACCACAAGTACCGGGTCCATGGTTCTGGCCGTATACTGGGGGGACGGGGACGACTCCCATTAACCCCTGACTATACCGGGGATACGCTTATCACAATGCCTTTCTGGTCTGTGCTGAAGCAGGGCATTCTGGCAGCCAAGTGGCTTGACCTTTATTAGTGAGCCTGGTTACCCCCTCTCGGAACCACAGACTTAGAAATCGCCAGCTCATATACAGTGCATAAAATATATTTATATATATACCCTTATACACCATTTTAATAAAAAATATCACAAAATTCTTTTAAGTCTCTCGGGAAGAGTGAAAGACGCGCACGTTCATTTTCAGAGCTTCTAGACCTTCCTATAAGAAGTTAGCTAAAAAGTAGCTTCGAAAAACGCTTAGGTTAAGTTTCAGAGTTGCTTCTAATGTACCAAAGCTGGACTTAGACATAATTTCACTCTCACAACATTATGGCTGGTTGGAGACAGTCCGAACCACAAGTACCGGGTCCATGGTTCTGGCCGTATACTGGGGGGACGGGGACGACTCCCATTAACCCCTGACTATACCGGGGATACGCTTATCACAATGCCTTTCTGGTCTGTGCTGAAGCAGGGCATTCTGGCAGCCAAGTGGCTTGACCTTTATTAGTGAGCCTGGTTACCCCCTCTCGGAACCACAGACTGAGAAATCGCCAGCTCATATACAGTGCATAAAATATATTTATATATATACCCTTATACACCATTTTAATAAAAAATATCACAAAATTCTTTTAAGTCTCTCGGGAAGAGTGAAAGACGCGCACGTTCATTTTCAGAGCTCCTAGACCTTCCTATAAGAAGTTAGCTAAAAAGTAGCTTCGAAAAACGCTTAGGTTAAGTTTCAGAGTTGCTTCTAATGTACCAAAGCTGGACTTAGACATAATTTCACTCTCACAACATTATGGCTGGTTGGAGAGGGTCCGAACCACAAGTACTGGGTCCATGGTTCTGGCCGTATACTGGGGGGACGGGGACGACTCCCATTAACCCCTGACTATACCGGGGATACGCTTATCACAATGCCTTTCTGGTCTGTGCTGAAGCAGGGCATTCTGGCAGCCAAGTGGCTTGACCTTTATTAGTGAGCCTGGTTACCCCCTCTCGGAACCACAGACTGAGAAATCGCCAGCTCATATACAGTGCATAAAATATATTTATATATATACCCTTATACACCATTTTAATAAAAAATATCACAAAATTCTTTTAAGTCTCTCGGGAAGAGTGAAAGACGCGCACGTTTATTTTCAGAGCTCCTAGACCTTCCTATAAGAAGTTAGCTAAAAAGTAGCTTCGAAAAACGCTTAGGTTAAGTTTCAGAGTTGCTTCTAATGTACCAAAGCTGGACTTAGACATAATTTCACTCTCACAACATTATGGCTGGTTGGAGAGGGTCCGAACCACAAGTACTGGGTCCATGGTTCTGGCCTTATACTGGGGGGACGGGGACGACTCCCATTAACCCCTGACTATACCGGGGATACGCTTATCACAATGCCTTTCTGGTCTGTGCTGAAGCAGGGCATTCTGGCAGCCAAGTGGCTTGACCTTTATTAGTGAGCCTGGTTACCCCCTCTCGGAACCACAGACTGAGAAATCGCCAGCTCATATACAGTGCATAAAATATATTTATATATATACCCTTATACACCATTTTAATAAAAAATATCACAAAATTCTTTTAAGTCTCTCGGGAAGAGTGAAAGACGCGCACGTTCATTTTCAGAGCTCCTAGACCTTCCTATAAGAAGTTAGCTAAAAAGTAGCTTCGAAAAACGCTTAGGTTAAGTTTCAGAGTTGCTTCTAATGTACCAAAGCTGGACTTAGACATAATTTCACTCTCACAACATTATGGCTGGTTGGAGAGGTTCCGAACCACAAGTACTGGGTCCATGGTTCTGGCCGTATACTGGGGGGACGGGGACGACTCCCATTAACCCCTGACTATACCGGGGATACGCTTATCACAATGCCTTTCTGGTCTGTGCTGAAGCAGGGCATTCTGGCAGCCAAGTGGCTTGACCTTTATTAGTGAGCCTGGTTACCCCCTCTCGGAACCACAGACTTAGAAATCGCCAGCTCATATACAGTGCATAAAATATATTTATATATATACCCTTATACACCATTTTAATAAAAAATATCACAAAATTCTTCTAAGTCCCTCGGGAAGAGTGAAAGACGCGCACGTTCATTTTCAGAGCTCCTAGACCTTCCTATAAGAAGTTAGCTACAAAGTAGCTTCGAAAAACGCTTAGGTTACGTTTCAGAGTTGCTTCTAATGTACCAAAGCTGGACTTAGACATAATTTCACTCTCACAACATTATGGCTGGTTGGAGAGGGTCCGAACCACAAGTACTGGGTCCATGGTTCTGGCCGTATACTGGGGGGACGGGGACGACTCCCATTAACCCCTGACTATACCGGGGATACGCTTATCACAATGCCTTTCTGGTCTGTGCTGAAGCAGGGCATTCTGGCAGCCAAGTGGCTTGACCTTTATTAGTGAGCCTGGTTACCCCCTCTCGGAACCACAGACTTAGAAATCGCCAGCTCATATACAGTGCATAAAATATATTTATATATATACCCTTATACACCATTTTAATAAAAAATATCACAAAATTCTTCTTAGTCCCTCGGGAAGAGTGAAAGACGCGCACGTTCATTTTCAGAGCTCCTAGACCTTCCTATAAGAAGTTAGCCAAAAAGTAGCTTCGAAAAACGCTTAGGTTAAGTTTCAGAGTTGCTTCTAATGTACCAAAGCTGGACTTAGACATAATTTCACTCTCACAACATTATGGCTGGTTGGAGACAGTCCGAACCACAAGTACCGGGTCCATGGTTCTGGCCGTATACTGGGGGGACGGGGACGACTCCCATTAACCCCTGACTATACCGGGGATACGCTTATCACAATGCCTTTCTGGTCTGTGCTGAAGCAGGGCATTCTGGCAGCCAAGTGGCTTGACCTTTATTAGTGAGCCTGGTTACCCCCTCTCGGAACCACAGACTTAGAAATCGCCAGCTCATATACAGTGCATAAAATATATTTATATATATACCCTTATACACCATTTTAATAAAAAATATCACAAAATTCTTTTAAGTCTCTCGGGAAGAGTGAAAGACGCGCACGTTCATTTTCAGAGCTCCTAGACCTTCCTATAAGAAGTTAGCTAAAAAGTAGCTTCGAAAAACGCTTAGGTTACGTTTCAGAGTTGCTTCTAATGTACCAAAGCTGGACTTAGACATAATTTCACTCTCACAACATTATGGCTGGTTGGAGAGGGTCCGAACCACAAGTACTGGGTCCATGGTTCTGGCCGTATACTGGGGGGACGGGGACGACTCCCATTAACCCCTGACTATACCGGGGATACGCTTATCACAATGCCTTTCTGGTCTGTGCTGAAGCAGGGCATTCTGGCAGCCAAGTGGCTTGACCTTTATTAGTGAGCCTGGTTACCCCCTCTCGGAACCACAGACTTAGAAATCGCCAGCTCATATACAGTGCATAAAATATATTTATATATATACCCTTATACACCATTTTAATAAAAAATATCACAAAATTCTTCTAAGTCCCTCGGGAAGAGTGAAAGACGCGCACGTTCATTTTCAGAGCTCCTAGACCTTCCTATAAGAAGTTAGCTAAAAAGTAGCTTCGAAAAACGCTTAGGTTAAGTTTCAGAGTTGCTTCTAATGTACCAAAGCTGGACTTAGACATAATTTCACTCTCACAACATTATGGCTGGTTGGAGAGGGTCCGAACCACAAGTACTGGGTCCATGGTTCTGGCCGTATACTGGGGGGACGGGGACGACTCCCATTAACCCCTGACTATACCGGGGATACGCTTATCACAATGCCTTTCTGGTCTGTGCTGAAGCAGGGCATTCTGGCAGCCAAGTGGCTTGACCTTTATTAGTGAGCCTGGTTACCCCCTCTCGGAACCACAGACTTAGAAATCGCCAGCACATATACAGTGCATAAAATATATTTATATATATACCCTTATACACCATTTTAATAAAAAATATCACAAAATTCTTTTAAGTCTCTCGGGAAGAGTGAAAGACGCGCACGTTCATTTTCAGAGCTCCTAGACCTTCCTATAAGAAGTTAGCTAAAAAGTAGCTTCGAAAAACGCTTAGGTTAAGTTTCAGAGTTGCTTCTAATGTACCAAAGCTGGACTTAGACATAATTTCACTCTCACAACATTATGGCTGGTTGGAGAGGGTCCGAACCACAAGTACTGGGTCCATGGTTCTGGCCGTATACTGGGGGGACGGGGACGACTCCCATTAACCCCTGACTATACCGGGGATACGCTTATCACAATGCCTTTCTGGTCTGTGCTGAAGCAGGGCATTCTGGCAGCCAAGTGGCTTGACCTTTATTAGTGAGCCTGGTTACCCCCTCTCGGAACCACAGACTGAGAAATCGCCAGCTCATATACAGTGCATAAAATATATTTATATATATACCCTTATACACCATTTTAATAAAAAATATCACAAAATTCTTTTAAGTCTCTCGGGAAGAGTGAAAGACGCGCACGTTCATTTTCAGAGCTCCTAGACCTTCCTATAAGAAGTTAGCTAAAAAGTAGCTTCGAAAAACGCTTAGGTTAAGTTTCAGAGTTGCTTCTAATGTACCAAAGCTGGACTTAGACATAATTTCACTCTCACAACATTATGGCTGGTTGGAGAGGGTCCGAACCACAAGTACTGGGTCCATGGTTCTGGCCGTATACTGGGGGGACGGGGACGACTCCCATTAACCCCTGACTATACCGGGGATACGCTTATCACAATGCCTTTCTGGTCTGTGCTGAAGCAGGGCATTCTGGCAGCCAAGTGGCTTGACCTTTATTAGTGAGCCTGGTTACCCCCTCTCGGAACCACAGACTGAGAAATCGCCAGCTCATATACAGTGCATAAAATATATTTATATATATACCCTTATACACCATTTTAATAAAAAATATCACAAAATTCTTTTAAGTCTCTCGGGATGAGTGAAAGACGCGCACGTTCATTTTCAGAGCTCCTAGACCTTCCTATAAGAAGTTAGCTAAAAAGTAGCTTCGAAAAACGCTTAGGTTACGTTTCAGAGTTGCTTCTAATGTACCAAAGCTGGACTTAGACATAATTTCACTCTCACAACATTATGGCTGGTTGGAGAGGGTCCGAACCACAAGTACTGGGTCCATGGTTCTGGCCGTATACTGGGGGGACGGGGACGACTCCCATTAACCCCTGACTATACCGGGGATACGCTTATCACAATGCCTTTCTGGTCTGTGCTGAAGCAGGGCATTCTGGCAGCCAAGTGGCTTGACCTTTATTAGTGAGCCTGGTTACCCCCTCTCGGAACCACAGACTTAGAAATCGCCAGCTCATATACAGTGCATAAAATATATTTATATATATACCCTTATACACCATTTTAATAAAAAATATCACAAAATTCTTCTTAGTCCCTCGTGAAGAGTGAAAGACGCGCACGTTCATTTTCAGAGCTCCTAGACCTTCCTATAAGAAGTTAGCCAAAAAGTAGCTTCGAAAAACGCTTAGGTTAAGTTTCAGAGTTGCTTCTAATGTACCAAAGCTGGACTTAGACATAATTTCACTCTCACAACATTATGGCTGGTTGGAGACAGTCCGAACCACAAGTACCGGGTCCATGGTTCTGGCCGTATACTGGGGGGACGGGGACGACTCCCATTAACCCCTGACTATACCGGGGATACGCTTATCACAATGCCTTTCTGGTCTGTGCTGAAGCAGGGCATTCTGGCAGCCAAGTGGCTTGACCTTTATTAGTGAGCCTGGTTACCCCCTCTCGGAACCACAGACTGAGAAATCGCCAGCTCATATACAGTGCATAAAATATATTTATATATATACCCTTATACACCATTTTAATAAAAAATATCACAAAATTCTTTTAAGTCTCTCGGGAAGAGTGAAAGACGCGCACGTTCATTTTCAGAGCTCCTAGACCTTCCTATAAGAAGTTAGCTAAAAAGTAGCTTCGAAAAACGCTTAGGTTAAGTTTCAGAGTTGCTTCTAATGTACCAAAGCTGGACTTAGACATAATTTCACTCTCACAACATTATGGCTGGTTGGAGAGGTTCCGAACCACAAGTACTGGGTCCATGGTTCTGGCCGTATACTGGGGGGACGGGGACGACTCCCATTAACCCCTGACTATACCGGGGATACGCTTATCACAATGCCTTTCTGGTCTGTGCTGAAGCAGGGCATTCTGGCAGCCAAGTGGCTTGACCTTTATTAGTGAGCCTGGTTACCCCCTCTCGGAACCACAGACTGAGAAATCGCCAGCTCATATACAGTGCATAAAATATATTTATATATATACCCTTATACACCATTTTAATAAAAAATATCACAAAATTCTTTTAAGTCTCTCGGGAAGAGTGAAAGACGCGCACGTTCATTTTCAGAGCTCCTAGACCTTCCTATAAGAAGTTAGCTAAAAAGTAGCTTCGAAAAACGCTTAGGTTAAGTTTCAGAGTTGCTTCTAATGTACCAAAGCTGGACTTAAACATAATTTCACTCTCACAACATTATGGCTGGTTGGAGAGGGTCCGAACCACAAGTACTGGGTCCATGGTTCTGGCCGTATACTGGGGGGACGGGGACGACTCCCATTAACCCCTGACTATACCGGGGATACGCTTATCACAATGCCTTTCTGGTCTGTGCTGAAGCAGGGCATTCTGGCAGCCAAGTGGCTTGACCTTTATTAGTGAGCCTGGTTACCCCCTCTCGGAACCACAGACTTAGAAATCGCCAGCTCATATACAGTGCATAAAATATATTTATATATATACCCTTATACACCATTTTAATAAAAAATATCACAAAATTCTTCTAAGTCCCTCGGGAAGAGAGAAAGACGCGCACGTTCATTTTCAGAGCTCCAAGACCTTCCTATAAGAAGTTAGCTAAAAAGTAGCTTCGAAAAACGCTTAGGTTAAGTTTCAGAGTTGCTTCTAATGTACCAAAGCTGGACTTAGACATAATTTCACTCTCACAACATTATGGCTGGTTGGAGAGGGTCCGAACCACAAGTACTGGGTCCATGGTTCTGGCCGTAAACTGGGGGGACGGGGACGACTCCCATTAACCCCTGACTATACCGGGGATACGCTTATCACAATGCCTTTCTGGTTTGTGCTGAAGCAGGGCATTCTGGCAGCCAAGTGGCTTGACCTTTATTAGTGAGCCTGGTTACCCCCTCTCGGAACCACAGACTTAGAAATCGCCAGCTCATATACAGTGCATAAAATATATTTATATATATACCCTTATACACCATTTTAATAAAAAATATCACAAAATTCTTTTAAGTCTCTCTGGAAGAGTGAAAGACGCGCAGGTTCATTTTTAGAGCTCCTAGACCTTCCTATAAGAAGTTAGCTAAAAAGTAGCTTCGAAAAACGCTTAGGTTAAGTTTCAGAGTTGCTTCTAATGTACCAAAGCTGGACTTAGACATAATTTCACTCTCACAACATTATGGCTGGTTGGAGAGGGTCCGAACCACAAGTACCGGGTCCATGGTTCTGGCCGTATACTGGGGGGACGGGGACGACTCCCATTAACCCCTGACTATACCGGGGATACGCTTATCACAATGCCTTTCTGGTCTGTGCTGAAGCAGGGCATTCTGGCAGCCAAGTGGCTTGACCTTTATTAGTGAGCCTGGTTACCCCCTCTCGGAACCACAGACTTAGAAATCGCCAGCTCATATACAGTGCATAAAATATATTTATATATATACCCTTATACACCATTTTAATAAAAAATATCACAAAATTCTTCTAAGTCCCTCGGAAAGAGTGAAAGACGCGCACGTTCATTTTCAGAGCTCCTAGACCTTCCTATAAGAAGTTAGCCAAAAAGTATCTTCGAAAAACGCTTAGGTTAAGTTTCAGAGTTGCTTCTAATGTACCAAAGCTGGACTTAGACATAATTTCACTCTCACAACATTATGGCTGGTTGGAGACAGTCCGAACCACAAGTACCGGGTCCATGGTTCTGGCCGTATACTGGGGGGACGGGGACGACTCCCATTAACCCCTGACTATACCGGGGATACGCTTATCACAATGCCTTTCTGGTCTGTGCTGAAGCAGGGCATTCTGGCAGCCAAGTGGCTTGACCTTTATTAGTGAGCCTGGTTACCCCCTCTCGGAACCACAGACTTAGAAATCGCCAGCTCATATACAGTGCATAAAATATATTTATATATATACCCTTATACACCATTTTAATAAAAAAATATCACAAAATTCTTCTAAATCTCTCGGGAAGAGTGAAAGACGCGCACGTTCATTTTCAGAGCTCCTAGACCTTCCTATAAGAAGTTAGCCAAAAAGTAGCTTCGAAAAACGCTTAGGTTAAGTTTCAGAGTTGCTTCTAATGTACCAAAGCTGGACTTAGACATAATTTCACTCTCACAACATTATGGCTGGTTGGAGAGGGTCCGAACCACAAGTACCGGGTCCATGGTTCTGGCCGTATACTGGGGGGACGGGGACGACTCCCATTAACCCCTGACTATACCGGGGATACGCTTATCACAATGCCTTTCTGGTCTGTGCTGAAGCAGGGCATTCTGGCAGCCAAGTGGCTTGACCTTTATTAGTGAGTCTGGTTACCCCCTCTCGGAACCACAGACTTAGAAATCGCCAGCTCATATACAGTGCATAAAATATATTTATATATATACCCTTATACACCATTTTAATAAAAAAATATCACAAAATTCTTCTAAGTCTCTCGGGAAGAGTGAAAGACGCGCACGTTCATTTTCAGAGCTCCTAGACCTTCCTATAAGAAGTTAGCCAAAAAGTAGCTTCGAAAAACGCTTAGGTTAAGTTTCAGAGTTGCTTCTAATGTACCAAAGCTGGACTTAGACATAATTTCACTCTCACAACATTATGGCTGGTTGGAGAGGGTCCGAACCACAAGTACCGGGTCCATGGTTCTGGCCGTATACTGGGGGGACGGGGACGACTCCCATTAACCCCTGACTATACCGGGGATACGCTTATCACAATGCCTTTCTGGTCTGTGCTGAAGCAGGGCATTCTGGCAGCCAAGTGGCTTGACCTTTATTAGTGAGCCTGGTTACCCCCTCTCGGAACCACAGACTTAGAAATCGCCAGCTCATATACAGTGCATAAAATATATTTATATATATATACCCTTATACACCATTTTAATAAAAAATATCACAAAATTCTTCTAAGTCTCTCTGGAAGAGTGAAAGACGCGCACGTTCATTTTCAGAGCTCCTAGACCTTCCTATAAGAAGTTAGCTAAAAAGTAGCTTCGAAAAACGCTTAGGTTAAGTTTCAGAGTTGCTTCTAATGTACCAAAGCTGGACTTAGACATAATTTCACTCTCACAACATTATGGCTGGTTGGAGAGGGTCCGAACCACAAGTACCGGGTCCATGGTTCTGGCCGTATACTGGGGGGACGGGGACGACTCCCATTAACCCCTGACTATACCGGGGATACGCTTATCACAATGCCTTTCTGGTCTGTGCTGAAGCAGGGCATTCTGGCAGCCAAGTGGCTTGACCTTTATTAGTGAGCCTGGTTACCCCCTCTCGGAACCACAGACTTAGAAATCGCCAGCTCATATACAGTGCATAAAATATATTTATATATATATACCCTTATACACCATTTTAATAAAAAATATCACAAAATTCTTCTAAGTCTCTAGGGAAGAGTGAAAGACGCGCACGTTCATTTTCAGAGCTCCGAGACCTTCCTATAAGAAGTTAGCTAAAAAGTAGCTTCGAAAAACGCGTAGGTTAAGTTTCAGAGTTGCTTCTAATGTACCAAAGCTGGACTTAGACATAATTTCACTCTCACAACATTATGGCTGGTTGGAGACAGTCCGAACCACAAGTACCGGGTCCATGGTTCTGGCCGTATACTGGGGGGACGGGGACGACTCCCATTAACCCCTGACTATACCGGGGATACGCTTATCACAATGCCTTTCTGGTTTGTGCTGAAGCAGGGCATTCTGGCAGCCAAGTGGCTTGACCTTTATTAGTGAGCCTGGTTACCCCCTCTCGGAACCACAGACTTAGAAATCGCCAGCTCATATACAGTGCATAAAATATATTTATATATATACCCTTATACACCATTTTAATAAAAAATATCACAAAATTCTTCTAAGTCTCTCGGGAAGAGTGAAAGACGCGCACGTTCATTTTCAGAGCTCCTAGACCTTCCTATAAGAAGTTAGCTAAAAAGTAGCTTCGAAAAACGCTTAGGTTAAGTTTCAGAGTTGCTTCTAATGTACCAAAGCTGGACTTAGACATAATTTCACTCTCACAACATTATGGCTGGTTGGAGAGGGTCCGAACCACAAGTACCGGGTCCATGGTTCTGGCCGTATACTGGGGGGACGGGGACGACTCCCATTAACCCCTGACTATACCGGGGATACGCTTATCACAATGCCTTTCTGGTCTGTGCTGAAGCAGGGCATTCTGGCAGCCAAGTGGCTTGACCTTTATTAGTGAGCCTGGTTACCCCCTCTCGGAACCACAGACTTAGAAATCGCCAGCTCATATACAGTGCATAAAATATATTTATATATATACCCTTATACACCATTTTAATAAAAAATATCACAAAATTCTTCTAAGTCCCTCGGAAAGAGTGAAAGACGCGCACGTTCATTTTCAGAGCTCCTAGACCTTCCTATAAGAAGTTAGCCAAAAAGTATCTTCGAAAAACGCTTAGGTTAAGTTTCAGAGTTGCTTCTAATGTACCAAAGCTGGACTTAGATATAATTTCACTCTCACAACATTATGGCTGGTTGGAGACAGTCCGAACCACATGTACCGGGTCCATGGTTCTGGCCGTATACTGGGGGGACGGGGACGACTCCCATTAACCCCTGACTATATCGGGGATACGCTTATCACAATGCCTTTCTGGTCTGTGCTGAAGCAGGGCATTCTGGCAGCCAAGTGGCTTGACCTTTATTAGTGAGCCTGGTTACCCCCTCTCGGAACCACAGACTTAGAAATCGCCAGCTCATATACAGTGCATAAAATATATTTATATATATATACCCTTATACACCATTTTAATAAAAAATATCACAAAATTCTTCTAAGTCTCTCTGGAAGAGTGAAAGACGCGCACGTTCATTTTCAGAGCTCCTAGACCTTCCTATAAGAAGTTAGCTAAAAAGTAGCTTCGAAAAACGCTTAGGTTAAGTTTCAGAGTTGCTTCTAATGTACCAAAGCTGGACTTAGACATAATTTCACTCTCACAACATTATGGCTGGTTGGAGAGGGTCCGAACCACAAGTACCGGGTCCATGGTTCTGGCCGTATACTGGGGGGACGGGGACGACTCCCATTAACCCCTGACTATACCGGGGATACGCTTATCACAATGCCTTTCTGGTCTGTGCTGAAGCAGGGCATTCTGGCAGCCAAGTGGCTTGACCTTTATTAGTGAGCCTGGTTACCCCCTCTCGGAACCACAGACTTAGAAATCGCCAGCTCATATACAGTGCATAAAATATATTTATATATATATACCCTTATACACCATTTTAATAAAAAATATCACAAAATTCTTCTAAGTCTCTAGGGAAGAGTGAAAGACGCGCACGTTCATTTTCAGAGCTCCGAGACCTTCCTATAAGAAGTTAGCTAAAAAGTAGCTTCGAAAAACGCGTAGGTTAAGTTTCAGAGTTGCTTCTAATGTACCAAAGCTGGACTTAGACATAATTTCACTCTCACAACATTATGGCTGGTTGGAGACAGTCCGAACCACAAGTACCGGGTCCATGGTTCTGGCCGTATACTGGGGGGACGGGGACGACTCCCATTAACCCCTGACTATACCGGGGATACGCTTATCACAATGCCTTTCTGGTTTGTGCTGAAGCAGGGCATTCTGGCAGCCAAGTGGCTTGACCTTTATTAGTGAGCCTGGTTACCCCCTCTCGGAACCACAGACTTAGAAATCGCCAGCTCATATACAGTGCATAAAATATATTTATATATATACCCTTATACACCATTTTAATAAAAAATATCACAAAATTCTTCTAAGTCTCTCTGGAAGAGTGAAAGACGCGCACGTTCATTTTCAGAGCTCCGAGACCTTCCTATAAGAAGTTAGCTAAAAAGTAGCTTCGAAAAACGCTTAGGTTAAGTTTCAGAGTTGCTTCTAATGTACCAAAGCTGGACTTAGACATAATTTCACTCTCACAACATTATGGCTGGTTGGAGAGGGTCCGAACCACAAGTACCGGGTCCATGGTTCTGGCCGTATACTGGGGGGACGGGGACGACTCCCATTAACCCCTGACTATACCGGGGATACGCTTATCACAATGCCTTTCTGGTCTGTGCTGAAGCAGGGCATTCTGGCAGCCAAGTGGCTTGACCTTTATTAGTGAGCCTGGTTACCCCCTCTCGGAACCACAGACTTAGAAATCGCCAGCTCATATACAGTGCATAAAATATATTTATATATATACCCTTATACACCATTTTAATAAAAAATATCACAAAATTCTTCTAAGTCCCTCGGAAAGAGTGAAAGACGCGCACGTTCATTTTCAGAGCTCCTAGACCTTCCTATAAGAAGTTAGCCAAAAAGTATCTTCGAAAAACGCTTAGGTTAAGTTTCAGAGTTGCTTCTAATGTACCAAAGCTGGACTTAGATATAATTTCACTCTCACAACATTATGGCTGGTTGGAGACAGTCCGAACCACAAGTACCGGGTCCATGGTTCTGGCCGTATACTGGGGGGACGGGGACGACTCCCATTAACCCCTGACTATACCGGGGATACGCTTATCACAATGCCTTTCTGGTCTGTGCTGAAGCAGGGCATTCTGGCAGCCAAGTGGCTTGACCTTTATTAGTGAGCCTGGTTACCCCCTCTCGGAACCACAGACTTAGAAATCGCCAGCTCATATACAGTGCATAAAATATATTTATATATATATACCCTTATACACCATTTTAATAAAAAATATCACAAAATTCTTCTAAGTCTCTCTGGAAGAGTGAAAGACGCGCACGTTCATTTTCAGAGCTCCTAGACCTTCCTATAAGAAGTTAGCTAAAAAGTAGCTTCGAAAAACGCTTAGGTTAAGTTTCAGAGTTGCTTCTAATGTACCAAAGCTGGACTTAGACATAATTTCACTCTCACAACATTATGGCTGGTTGGAGAGGGTCCGAACCACAAGTACCGGGTCCATGGTTCTGGCCGTATACTGGGGGGACGGGGACGACTCCCATTAACCCCTGACTATACCGGGGATACGCTTATCACAATGCCTTTCTGGTCTGTGCTGAAGCAGGGCATTCTGGCAGCCAAGTGGCTTGACCTTTATTAGTGAGCCTGGTTACCCCCTCTCGGAACCACAGACTTAGAAATCGCCAGCTCATATACAGTGCATAAAATATATTTATATATATACCCTTATACACCATTTTAATAAAAAATATCACAAAATTCTTCTAAGTCTCTTTGGAAGAGTGAAAGACGCGCACGTTCATTTTCAGAGCTCCGAGACCTTCCTATAAGAAGTTAGCTAAAAAGTAGCTTCGAAAAACGCTTAGGTTAAGTTTCAGAGTTGCTTCTAATGTACCAAAGCTGGACTTAGACATAATTTCACTCTCACAACATTATGGCTGGTTGGAGAGGGTCCGAACCACAAGTACCGGGTCCATGGTTCTGGCCGTATACTGGGGGGACGGGGACGACTCCCATTAACCCCTGACTATACCGGGGATACGCTTATCACAATGCCTTTCTGGTCTGTGCTGAAGCAGGGCATTCTGGCAGCCAAGTGGCTTGATCTTTATTAGTGAGCCTGGTTACCCCCTCTCGGAACCACAGACTTAGAAATCGCCAGCTCATATACAGTGCATAAAATATATTTATATATATACCCTTATACACCATTTTAATAAAAAATATCACAAAATTCTTCTAAGTCCCTCGGAAAGAGTGAAAGACGCGCACGTTCATTTTCAGAGCTCCTAGACCTTCCTATAAGAAGTTAGCCAAAAAGTATCTTCGAAAAACGCTTAGGTTAAGTTTCAGAGTTGCTTCTAATGTACCAAAGCTGGACTTAGATATAATTTCACTCTCACAACATTATGGCTGGTTGGAGACAGTCCGAACCACAAGTACCGGGTCCATGGTTCTGGCCGTATACTGGGGGGACGGGGACGACTCCCATTAACCCCTGACTATACCGGGGATACGCTTATCACAATGCCTTTCTGGTCTGTGCTGAAGCAGGGCATTCTGGCAGCCAAGTGGCTTGACCTTTATTAGTGAGCCTGGTTACCCCCTCTCGGAACCACAGACTTAGAAATCGCCAGCTCATATACAGTGCATAAAATATATTTATATATATACCCTTATACACCATTTTAATAAAAAAATATCACAAAATTCTTCTAAGTCTCTCGGGAAGAGTGAAAGACGCGCACGTTCATTTTCAGAGCTCCTAGACCTTCCTATAAGAAGTTAGCCAAAAAGTAGCTTCGAAAAACGCTTAGGTTAAGTTTCAGAGTTGCTTCTAATGTACCAAAGCTGGACTTAGACATAATTTCACTCTCACAACATTATGGCTGGTTGGAGACAGTCCGAACCACAAGTACCGGGTCCATGGTTCTGGCCGTATACTGGGGGGACGGGGACGACTCCCATTAACCCCTGACTATACCGGGGATACGCTTATCACAATGCCTTTCTGGTCTGTGCTGAAGCAGGGCATTCTAGCAGGCAAGTGGCTTGACCTTTATTAGTGAGCCTGGTTACCCCCTCTGGAACCACAGACTTAGAAATCGCCAGCTCATATACAGTGCATAAAATATATTTATATATATACCCTTATACACCATTTTAATAAAAAATATCACAAAATTCTTCTAAGTCTCTCGGGAAGAGTGAAAGACGCACACGTTCATTTTCAGAGCTCCTAGACCTTCCTATAAGAAGTTAGCTAAAAAGAAGCTTCGAAAAACGCTTAGGTTAAGTTTCAGAGTTGCTTCTAATGTACCAAAGCTGGACTTAGACATCATTTCACTCTCACAACATTATGGCTGGTTGGAGAGGGTCCGAACCACAAGTACCGGGTCCATGGTTCTGGCCGTATACTGGGGGGACGGGGACGAATCCCATTAACCCCTGACTATACCGGGGATACGCTTATCACAATGCCTTTCTGGTCTGTGCTGAAGCAGGGCATTCTGGCAGCCAAGTGGCTTGACCTTTATTAGTGAGCCTGGTTACCCCCTCTCGGCACCACAGACTTAGAAATCGCCAGCTCATATACAGTGCATAAAATATATTTATATATATACCCTTATACACCATTTTAATAAAAAAATATCACAAAATTCTTCTAAGTCTCTCGGGAAGAGTGAAAGACGCGCACGTTCATTTTCAGAGCTCCTAGACCTTCCTATAAGAAGTTAGCCAAAAAGTAGCTTCGAAAAACGCTTAGGTTAAGTTTCAGAGTTGCTTCTAATGTACCAAAGCTGGACTTAGACATAATTTCACTCTCACAACATTATGGCTGGTTGGAGACAGTCCGAACCACAAGTACCGGGTCCATGGTTCTGGCCGTATACTGGGGGGACGGGGACGACTCCCATTAACCCCTGACTATACCGGGGATACGCTTATCACAATGCCTTTCTGGTCTGTGCTGAAGCAGGGCATTCTGGCAGCCAAGTGGCTTGACCTTTATTAGTGAGCCTGGTTACCCCCTCTCGGAACCACAGACTTAGAAATCGCCAGCTCATATACAGTGCATAAAATATATTTATATAGATACCCTTATACACCATTTTAATAAAAAATATCACAAAATTCTTCTAAGTCTCTCTGGAAGAGTGAAAGACGCGCACGTTCATTTTCAGAGCTCCTAGACCTTCCTATAAGAAGTTAGCTAAAAAGTAGCTTCGAAAAACGCTTAGGTTAAGTTTCAGAGTTGCTTCTAATGTACCAAAGCTGGACTTAGACATAATTTCACTCTCACAACATTATGGCTGGTTGGAGAGGGTCCGAACCACAAGTACCGGGTCCATGGTTCTGGCCGTATACTGGGGGGACGGGGACGACTCCCATTAACCCCTGACTATACCGGGGATACGCTTATCACAATGCCTTTCTGGTCTGTGCTGAAGCAGGGCATTCTGGCAGCCAAGTGGCTTGACCTTTATTAGTGAGCCTGGTTACCCCCTCTCGGAACCACAGACTTAGAAATAGCCAGCTCATATACAGTGCATAAAATATATTTATATATATATACCCTTATACACCATTTTAATAAAAAATATCACAAAATTCTTCTAAGTCTCTCGGGAAGAGTGAAAGACGCGCACGTTCATTTTCAGATCTCCGAGACCTTCCTATAAGAAGTTAGCCAAAAAGTAGTTTCGAAAAACGCTTAGGTTAAGTTTCAGAGTTGCTTCTGTAGCCCTTTTTGTGAACGTCTGAACTAAGGGACTACGGTGCATAAACCTGTGGCTTCAGGAGCTCTGAGCCTCCGCATATTGGGAGCCTGGGGGTATACCTTTATCACTTGTGGTGCAGCGCCTCCACTTATCCAGGATCCCCATTATAGAGATTATGCCCTGAGCAAGAACCTAACAACAGCAGTATGCAACAGCAACCTTTTTATATCACACAATAACAAATGATATGCAGACTTATCATATAACATTTGCATACACACACACAACGTGGCTCGGCCACACCTTATTGGGATAGTGTCCTGTACATAAGCAACTCTGCCGCTCTCCTTAGGAGTATGTCTCATAACCAGTAAAGTATAGTACCATATGCAATTCTCTTAGGAAACCCAATTAGTTAGTGGGAGGCGGGATCAGCGCCTGGTGACCGGTGTAGGTGCACGTGTAGACAAGGATACCTTCCGGTCACTACGATGACCTTGACACTCCACAGGGCCCCAGTGATAATCCAGCCTTGCGCCGTCTCTCCCTTCTGCAGCACCATCAGACGGGGAAAATCCAAGATGGCGGCCGCAACTCCGCAGCTCCGCATATGAACCTCACTAAAGGGAAACGTCCCTGACGACTATGGGCGTCCTTACAAATACAGCACCCTACGATGGCGGGGGGAAAGACTCCTGGGGCTGTGGGCATATCCTACCTAAGCAGACGGGTCACTGACCCTCTGCTCTCGCACCCGAGGTTCCGCCAACCTCCTCCTTCACCTCCCTTGCTGCTCTGCCCCACCGCCCACACGCATCCGGTTCCTGCATACACAGTCTCGCATCCCATTGGTCCTCAGCCTCAGCTGACCTTCTCACCATCAGAGTTCATAGTTCAACCCCTTCGCGCGCTTCCCTCGCGCATGCGCAGCCCAACTGGTACGCAGTAACTTCGCTGGCAAACAGGGACAATATGGCGCTGCCTATGTAATTGACAGCGCGGAACCTTTAATATATGCACATCCTTACATTCTCCCCCCCCCAGAATCCAGCGTCCCCGCTGGACTACCTAAGCACATATATTAACTATGTACACAACCCTCTCTTCCTAGATTAGGTTACACATCTCATTAAACAGTACCATCACAGCTTGCATCCTATGCCGAGCCCACTGCTGAGCCTCATAATGGGGTGCCCCAAACTGATCATATGCCATTCGCATGGGAGGTTGACTGTTTCTTTGACTTCGGCGGGGTTGATCTTCCTCTGCAGAGTGCTCAGTCTCAACTGGTATTTCCATCTCTACCCTTGAGGGGTGTTCAGCATTAGCACAGTCTCTTTGGGGTGTAAAACATGGACTTTGGGGGTCTAGAGGCTGACTCACGGGAGTCAATTGATCAATGTTCGGGCCAAAAGGCTCTTTACCCGTGGCTCCTTCGGGAGATGCCTCCACGGCCGGAAGGCCCCTTTGAGAGGTTCCTTCCATTGGATCCTCAGAGGTGGCAATTTTTACAGTCTCTGGGCCATCCTCTGTGTGTTCAACTTCTCCATCTATGGGCGTGGCTGGAATTTCCAATTCGTCCGTCCCTACTTGAGGTATGGGAAGCAGATGATTCCTATGCCACACCTTTACGCGGCCTTCAGAATCCTTGATTCGGTACACAGGAAGACCAGGCATCTGTGACTCCACCTCATACACACCCTCCCGCCACCGGTCGGCCAATTTATGCTTCCCAGGAACACCTAAGTTGCGTAAGAGGACCGCATCTCCGGGGTGAATTTCCTTGTGACGTACTTTGTGATCGTAGCGCCTTTTATTTCCCGCATTCAATTTCGCAGTCGTCCGTTCAGCCAATCTATAGGCCAGCTGTAAACTGTCCCTTAGTCGCTGGACATATCGAAAGTGCGTCCTATTGGATACCCCATCGGTAGATATCCGCAGGCGCACATCCACCGGTAAACGGGCTTCTCTTCCGAACATCAAGAAATACGGAGTATACCCGGTGGACTCATGTCGGGTACAATTATACGCATGTACCAATGCTTCGACGTGTTTACTCCACTCCGTCTTTTTCGGGCTCGTCAAGGTTCCTAACATATCTAACAGAGTGCGATTGAACCGTTCAGGCAGAGCATCCCCTTCGGGGTGGTACGGGGTAGTACGCGATTTGGCAATGTTCAATAGAGTGAGCAACTCCCGTATCAGGGTACTCTCAAAATCCCTGCCCTGATCGGAGTGAAGACGATTTGGTAGTCCATAATGAATGAAATATTTCTCCCATAGTACTCGGGCCACCGTTACGGCCTTCTGGTCTTTCGTAGGGAACGCTTGGGCGTACCTAGTGTAGTGGTCAGTGATCACAAGAACATTACTAACTCCCCGACTGTCGGGCTCGATACAGAGAAAATCCATACACACCAAATCCATTGGACCCGAGCTTTTCAAGTGTGCCATGGGAGCCGCCCTGGTGGGCAGTGTCTTTCGTTGTAAACAGCGATTACACCTCCGGCAATGTTGCTCCACAGACTCCCTCATTCTCGGCCAATAGAACCTATCCTGTAGTAGCCCAAACGTCTTGTCAATGCCCAGGTGACCATGGTCATCGTGAAGGGCCCTGAGGACTAGGGTTCTCAAACGTTCCGGCAAAAACAACTGACGCCGATCGGGATGGTTATGATAGGATATCACCCGATATAGCAAACAATTGTCCATCTCAAACTTCCCAAACTCATTTAGCAGGAGTTTCACCAAGTCTCCGGGGGCTCGCTTCAGTATAGAAGGGTTATCTTGTTGTACCGCTTGACGGGCTAACTCCACTATGGGGTCTTGTGTTTGATAATGCACTAGGTCCCTCCACGAGATGATATTATCCTCAGTGATGTTCATCCCTTCTCGACCTTGATAGGCCAGGGGGATAGCCCGCGAGTTACATCCCAACGAGTCAACAATCCGCAATTCTGAGAATGCTACGTGGTCGTCGACTACCGCAGCCACGGAGCAGAGGGCACGAATTCCTGGACCCGGTATCTCTTCCCAAACTTCCTCATCAGGGGTGGACTGAAGGCCCGGGCGACGAGACAGGGCGTCGGCACCTATGTTGGTGGGTCCGGGTTTGTATTTAAGGTTGAACCTGTAGTTGGCTAGAGCAGCTAACCAACGGTGTCCCGTGGCGTCTAATTTGGCAGACGTGTTTATATAGGTCATGGGGTTGTTGTCCGTACGTACTTCGAACTGCACCCCATATAGGTAGTCATGCAGCTTGTCCACCACCGCCCATTTTAGCGCCAAAAATTCCAACTTATGGACCGGGTAATTCTGCTCGCTAGGGGTTAAACTTCGGCTCGCGTAGGCCACTGGACGTAGCCCGGTCTCATACTTCTGATGCAAAACCGCTCCTAGCCCGCTGAGGCTAGCATCGACATGTAGGACATAGTCTCGCTCAGGATCCGCGTAGGCCAAGACGGGGGCCTGAGTGAGGCTGGTCTTTAAGTGTTTGAAGGCCTGTTCACATTCTGCAGTCCATGTCTTCCCAAAGGGTGTCTGCGCCGAGCTCCCCTTTCTCCCGGTTTCTCCCGGAGGCACCTTGAGAAGGTCATTCAGTCTCTTGGCCTTGCTGGAATACCCCTCCACGAACCGCCGATAATAGCCACAAAACCCCAAGAAAGACCGCAGCTCCTGAACATTTTGAGGTCTGGGCCAGTTCATCACCGCCTCGATCTTTCCGGGGTCGGTGGACACCCCATCAGCTGACACAATGTGGCCCACATACGTTACGGAGGTCCGACAGAATTTGCACTTGTCTAGCGACAGTTTTAGGCCCTCCCCCTCAAGCCTATCCAGCACCTTCATCAGTCTCTCGGAATGCTCTTCCAGCGTCCGCCCAAACACAATAATGTCGTCCAGGTACACTAAGCACTCTCGCGGGTTAAGGTCTCCGAGGGTTTTTTCCATTAGTCTCTGGAACGTGGCCGGGGCACCGCAGATCCCTTGAGGCATGCGGGTAAACTGGTAAAACCCTAAAGGACAGATGAAGGCCGTTTTTTCTTGGTCTTCCGGGCCCATGGGCACTTGATAATACCCGGACCTGAGGTCGAGCACACTGAACCATTTACTCCCGGTCAATGCATTCAGGAGGTCCTCGATTCGGGGCAGTGTATACTGGTCGGGGATAGTACGGTTATTCAGCGTTCTGTAATCCACACATAGACGGACCGTCCCGTTCTTCTTGCGGACTACCACAATGGGTGAGGCGTACGGGCTCCGAGATTCCCGCACGATGCCAGCCGTTTTCATCTCGTCGATTAATCCCCTCACTTCGTCAGCATCCTTGGAGGCAAGCCGGCGGGAGCGCTCCCGGAAGGGGGTGGCGTCGCTCAGTCGGATGGTATGGTGGGCACTGCGACTGCACCCCACATCCATGTCACCAGTGGAGAACACCCCCCTTCGGTCGTGTAGCTCATCCTGTAGCCTCTTCCTCCACTCATCCGGGAGGGGCGAGTCGCCAAAGTCAAATTCCAATGCCGGCGCTATGGTAGCCGGCGAGCTCCTAGCTAGTTCCGTCGAGGCCTCCTCCTCGGAAGTTACCGGGTATATCCTCCCTAGCGTCTGTCGCCGGTCAATAGTCATCGGGTACGGGGATATATTCTGCACATATACCCAGGTGCGCTTCGGGATCTTCCCGGGCCATTCCTTGACCGAGGTTAGTACCTTGTAGCCCAAACGTTGTTCGTCCTGGGCCACACTCTCCAAGGTGAAGAGCTGATCCTCCGACCGTCGACGGGGGTAATGGCAAGCGGCGACCATCATTCGTCCTTCCCCCGGGGGAATCTGGGTCAGTCCCCATTCTTGACTGTAGAGGACACCATGCTCTTCCTCGGTCGCAATTTTACCGCAGACCTCTTGAAGGGCGGGACAGGCCGCCAGGGCCAGCAGTGGGGCTTCTCCTGCTTCCTGCAAAAACTGGCGGAATACCGCGCGCACAATGTCAGCGTTGGTCCCCAAGATGATTGGGGCGCTGGGGTGGTCCTGCGGCTCGGGGCACACTAGGGCCTCCACTTCCATGGGGTGATGTTTACCAGTATTCAGCTGGAGAATATCTAACTGCACCTTTACTACTCCGTCTATGGGGTAATCTTCATGACTCAGTCCCCGTAGCCGCAGGGCATCCGCCGATAGCAACGGTAGTTGATGTAGGTGTTGGTCGTAGAAGGGCCGGTATACGATCGTTACTTGGGATCCCGTGTCCAACAATGCGGCGGCGTAGATGCCTTCGATAACTACGCGAATAATGGAGGCGGGGCCGATTCGGGAGCCCTGAGGAGGCGGTGATGCCTGGTCATCCTTCAGGGGTTGGCACGGCATTGAATGCGCCGGTCGGGACGACGTTCTTCGTGAGGTGGGGCAGTGGGCCCGCAAGTGTCCCATCTTTCCACAGGCATAACACTGTATTTGGCTGAGGTAAGCCTCGTCTCTCCTGGTGGGGGGGCTCCGCCTGGTCGGGGGACGAGGTCTGGGTGTCACGGGGGTGGGGGCATCCTCGGGGTCAGGGTCCCCAGATTCAGGCGCATCGGTTTTGGGTTCCACTTTCTTGGCCTCCTTACCTCCGAGCTGGGGCTTCTTCCCGGTGGCAAGGTCACGCCCCAGCAGCACCGTCTCATGCGCTTGAACCCGGTCCATTAGGTCGTGAAACGACAACGCTTGTCCAGGCGTTAGGCAGCTACTGACCCGCACCGACACGGGGTGTAGGGGTAAGAGGCCCCGCAACAGCTGAGTGGTGCGTAGTCCGTTAGCTTCTATCCTTGGTAATACGCCTTTCCTCACCAGATTCCAGAGGTCCAGGTGCAATCGTCTGAGAAAATCGGACACCATTTCTCCCTCTTTCTGGGTTAACGCATGAAATTTGGACATCAACGTGTACGTGTCCACCGGGGCTCCATAGGCCTTGGTCAGGCAGTAGATAAGATCGGCCGCGTCAGCTTCCGGATTGTCATCTCGGTAGTAGTGCACCATATGGGACGCGGGGGGCCGTAAGCACTCAACTATGCGTTGTCTGCGGACCGCGTCCGTGCAGGTCCATTCAGGCAGTACCTGTTCGGTATGATCCAACCAGTCCTCTATCCCTACTTCCCCTGGAGGCGTGGGTTTCTCGCCGGAGAAGGCTTTTAACTTCCTGTACTGGAGCGACTGGGTGGTGTTGTGGATAGCGGCGGCTATGGCGGGAATAGAGGTGTCTCCTGGTAAGCTGTCCCCGACTGCAGGGTAAGCGTCCAATCTTGATACGCTAAGGCGGTTGAGGCCAGCCCGCAGGCCGGACGGGGTGGACGACGAGCCTAGGCTCAGGGTGGCTGGCCAACGAGGGTGCAGGCCACTGTCAGGGGAGTGGTCGGGGCCTCCCGTCGCGGCACCTGTGGTGGGAGCATATTCTCTCCTAGGGGTAGAGGTGGCCAGGGGCGCAGAGGTGTCCGCCTGGACTAGTGGGCAGCGCACCCCCGGAGCCTCGGGCAGCAGCAGTATATGGGGCAAAGCCTCGGGGCATATATCTTGTTCAGTGGCATACAAGATCCGGCGCCAGGTCTGGTCATGGTCATAAAAGTGGTCTTGTACTTGGGCATTGTCCAGGAGAGGAAGCTTTCGGACCTGTTCGGTCACTGTGCCTAACGAGATCATGGCGGGGACATGGCCCAGCGCGAAAACACGGTTCAAGGGGATCCCGCGCCGTTGGGCCCACTTGCGCACCTCGAGCGCCGAGGGCACCGACATGATGTGGGTTGGTTGCACAATAGAGACAAAAAAAAATGTGGGGGCACCCCAGGTCTAAGCTCTCAGCAGCGCCTCCAAATGTAGCCCTTTTTGTGAACGTCTGAACTAAGGGACTACGGTGCATAAACCTGTGGCTTCAGGAGCTCTGAGCCTCCGCATATTGGGAGCCTGGGGGTATACCTTTATCACTTGTGGTGCAGCGCCTCCACTTACCCAGGATCCCCATTATAGAGATTATGCCCTGAGCAAGAACCTAACAACAGCAGTATGCAACAGCAACCTTTTTATATCACACAATAACAAATGATATGCAGACTTATCATATAACATTTGCATACACACACACAACGTGGCTCGGCCACACCTTATTGGGATAGTGTCCTGTACATAAGCAACTCTGCCGCTCTCCTTAGGAGTATGTCTCATAACCAGTAAAGTATAGTACCATATGCAATTCTCTTAGGAAACCCAATTAGTTAGTGGGAGGCGGGATCAGCGCCTGGTGACCGGTGTAGGTGCACGTGTAGACAAGGATACCTTCCGGTCACTACGATGACCTTGACACTCCACAGGGCCCCAGTGATAATCCAGCCTTGCGCCGTCTCTCCCTTCTGCAGCACCATCAGACGGGGAAAATCCAAGATGGCGGCCGCAACTCCGCAGCTCCGCATATGAACCTCACTAAAGGGAAACGTCCCTGACGACTATGGGCGTCCTTACAAATACAGCACCCTACGATGGCGGGGGGAAAGACTCCTGGGGCTGTGGGCATATCCTACCTAAGCAGACGGGTCACTGACCCTCTGCTCTCGCACCCGAGGTTCCGCCAACCTCCTCCTTCACCTCCCTTGCTGCTCTGCCCCACCGCCCACACGCATCCGGTTCCTGCATACACAGTCTCGCATCCCATTGGTCCTCAGCCTCAGCTGACCTTCTCACCATCAGAGTTCATAGTTCAACCCCTTCGCGCGCTTCCCTCGCGCATGCGCAGCCCAACTGGTACGCAGTAACTTCGCTGGCAAACAGGGACAATATGGCGCTGCCTATGTAATTGACAGCGCGGAACCTTTAATATATGCACATCCTTACACTTCTAATGTACCAAAGCTGGACTTAGACATAATGTCACTCTCACAACATTATGGCTGGTTGGAGACAGTCCGCACAACAAGTACCGGGTCCATGGTTCTGGCCGTATACTGGGGGGACGGGGACGACTCCCATTAACCCCTGACTATACCGGGGATACGCTTATCACAATGCCTTTCTGGTCTGTGCTGAAGCAGGGCATTCTGGCAGCCAAGTGGCTTGACCTTTATTAGTGAGCCTGGTTACCCCCTCTCGGAACCACAGACTTAGAAATCGCCAGCTCATATACAGTGCATAAAATATATTTATATATATACCCTTATACACCATTTTAATAAAAAATATCACAAAATTCTTCTAAGTCTCTCGGGAAGAGTGAAAGACGCGCACGTTCATTTTCAGAGCTCCGAGACCTTCCTATAAGAAGTTAGCTAAAAAGTAGCTTCGAAAAACGCTTAGGTTAAGTTTCAGAGTTGCTTCTAATGTACCAAAGCTGGACTTAGACATAATTTCACTCTCACAACATTATGGCTGGTTGGAGACAGTCCGAACCACAAGTACCGGGTCCATGGTTCTGGCCGTATACTGGGGGGACGGGGACGACTCCCATTAACCCCTGACTATACCGGGGATACGCTTATCACAATGCCTTTCTGGTCTGTGCTGAAGCAGGGCATTCTGGCAGCCAAGTGGCTTGACCTTTATTAGTGAGCCTGGTTACCCCCTCTCGGAACCACAGACTTAGAAATCGCCAGCTCATATACAGTGCATAAAATATATTTATATATATACCCTTATACACCATTTTAATAAAAAATATCACAAAATTCTTCTAAGTCTCTCTGGAAGAGTGAAAGACGCGCACGTTCATTTTCAGAGCTCCTAGACCTTCCTATAAGAAGTTAGCTAAAAAGTAGCTTCGAAAAACGCTTAGGTTAAGTTTCAGAGTTGCTTCTAATGTACCAAAGCTGGACTTAGACATAATTTCACTCTCACAACATTATGGCTGGTTGGAGACAGTCCGAACCACAAGTACCGGTTCCATGGTTCTGGCCGTATACTGGGGGGACGGGGACGACTCCCATTAACCCCTGACTATACCGGGGATACGCTTATCACAATGCCTTTCTGGTCTGTGCTGAAGCAGGGCATTCTGGCAGCCAAGTGGCTTGACCTTTATTAGTGAGCCTGGTTACCCCCTCTCGGAACCACAGACTTAGAAATCGCCAGCTCATATACAGTGCATAAAATATATTTATATATATACCCTTATACACCATATAATAAAAAATATCACAAAATTCTTCTAAGTCCCTCGGGAAGAGTGAAAGACGCGCACGTTCATTTTCAGAGCTCCTAGACCTTCCTATTAGAAGTTAGCTAAAAAGTAGCTTCGAAAAACGCTTAGGTTAAGTTTCAGAGTTGCTTCTAATGTACCAAAGCTGGACTTAGACATAATTTCACTCTCACAACATTATGGCTGGTTGGAGACAGTCCGAACCACAAGTACCGGTTCCATGGTTCTGGCCGTATACTGGGGGGACGGGGACGACTCCCATTAACCCCTGACTATACCGGGGATACGCTTATCACAATGCCTTTCTGGTCTGTGCTGAAGCAGGGCATTCTGGCAGCCAAGTGGCTTGACCTTTATTAGTGAGCCTGGTTACCCCCTCTCGGAACCACAGACTTAGAAATCGCCAGCTCATATACAGTGCATAAAATATATTTATATATATACCCTTATACACCATTTTAATAAAAAATATCACAAAATTCTTCTAAGTCCCTCGGGAAGAGTGAAAGACGCGCACGTTCATTTTCAGAGCTCCTAGACCTTCCTATTAGAAGTTAGCCAAAAAGTAGCTTCGAAAAACGCTTAGGTTAAGTTTCAGAGTTGCTTCTAATGTACCAAAGCTGGACTTAGACATAATGTCACTCTCACAACATTATGGCTGGTTGGAGACAGCCCGCACCACAAGTACCGGGTCCATGGTTCTGGCCGTATACTGGGGGGACGGGGACGACTCCCATTAACCCCTGACTATACCGGGGATACGCTTATCACAATGCCTTTCTGGTCTGTGCTGAAGCAGGGCATTCTGGCAGCCAAGTGGCTTGACCTTTATTAGTGAGCCTGGTTACCCCCTCTCGGAACCACAGACTTAGAAATCGCCAGCTCATATACAGTGCATAAAATATATTTATATATATACCCTTATACACCATTTTAATAAAAAATATCACAAAATTCTTCTAAGTCCCTCGGAAAGAGTGAAAGACGCGCACGTTCATTTTCAGAGCTCCTAGACCTTCCTATAAGAAGTTAGCCAAAAAGTATCTTCGAAAAACGCTTAGGTTAAGTTTCAGAGTTGCTTCTAATGTACCAAAGCTGGACTTAGACATAATTTCACTCTCACAACATTATGGCTGGTTGGAGACAGTCCGAACCACAAGTACCGGGTCCATGGTTCTGGCCGTATACTGGGGGGACGGGGACGACTCCCATTAACCCCTGACTATACCGGGGATACGCTTATCACAATGCCTTTCTGGTCTGTGCTGAAGCAGGGCATTCTGGCAGCCAAGTGGCTTGACCTTTATTAGTGAGCCTGGTTACCCCCTCTCGGAACCACAGACTTAGAAATCGCCAGCTCATATACAGTGCATAAAATATATTTATATATATACCCTTATACACCATTTTAATAAAAAATATCACAAAATTCTTCTAAGTCCCTCGGGAAGAGAGAAAGACGCGCACGTTCATTTTCAGAGCTCCAAGACCTTCCTATAAGAAGTTAGCTAAAAAGTAGCTTCGAAAAACGCTTAGGTTAAGTTTCAGAGTTGCTTCTAATGTACCAAAGCTGGACTTAGACATAATTTCACTCTCACAACATTATGGCTGGTTGGAGAGGGTCCGAACCACAAGTACCGGGTCCATGGTTCTGGCCGTATACTGGGGGGACGGGGACGACTCCCATTAACCCCTGACTATACCGGGGATACGCTTATCACAATGCCTTTCTGGTCTGTGCTGAAGCAGGGCATTCTGGCAGCCAAGTGGCTTGACCTTTATTAGTGAGCCTGGTTACCCCCTCTCGGAACCACAGACTTAGAAATCGCCAGCTCATATACAGTGCATAAAATATATTTATATATATACCCTTATACACCATTTTAATAAAAAATATCACAAAATTCTTCTAAGTCCCTCGGAAAGAGTGAAAGACGCGCACGTTCATTTTCAGAGCTCCTAGACCTTCCTATAAGAAGTTAGCCAAAAAGTATCTTCGAAAAACGCTTAGGTTAAGTTTCAGAGTTGCTTCTAATGTACCAAAGCTGGACTTAGACATAATTTCACTCTCACAACATTATGGCTGGTTGGAGACAGTCCGAACCACAAGTACCGGGTCCATGGTTCTGGCCGTATACTGGGGGGACGGGGACGACTCCCATTAACCCCTGACTATTCCGGGGATACGCTTATCACAATGCCTTTCTGGTCTGTGCTGAAGCAGGGCATTCTGGCAGCCAAGTGGCTTGACCTTTATTAGTGAGCCTGGTTACCCCCTCTCGGAACCACAGACTTAGAAATCGCCAGCTCATATACAGTGCATAAAATATATTTATATATATACCCTTATACACCATTTTAATAAAAAATATCACAAAATTCTTCTAAGTCCCTCGGGAAGAGAGAAAGACGCGCACGTTCATTTTCAGAGCTCCAAGACCTTCCTATAAGAAGTTAGCTAAAAAGTAGCTTCGAAAAACGCTTAGGTTAAGTTTCAGAGTTGCTTCTAATGTACCAAAGCTGGACTTAGACATAATTTCACTCTCACAACATTATGGCTGGTTGGAGAGGGTCCGAACCACAAGTACCGGGTCCATGGTTCTGGCCGTATACTGGGGGGACGGGGACGACTCCCATTAACCCCTGACTATACCGGGGATACGCTTATCACAATGCCTTTCTGATCTGTGCTGAAGCAGGGCATTCTGGCAGCCAAGTGGCTTGACCTTTATTAGTGAGTCTGGTTACCCCCTCTCGGAACCACAGACTTAGAAATCGCCAGCTCATATACAGTGCATAAAATATATTTATATATATACCCTTATACACCATTTTAATAAAAAAATATCACAAAATTCTTCTAAGTCTCTCGGGAAGAGTGAAAGACGCGCACGTTCATTTTCAGAGCTCCTAGACCTTCCTATAAGAAGTTAGCCAAAAAGTAGCTTCGAAAAACGCTTAGGTTAAGTTTCAGAGTTGCTTCTAATGTACCAAAGCTGGACTTAGACATAATTTCACTCTCACAACATTATGGCTGGTTGGAGACAGTCCGAACCACAAGTACCGGGTCCATGGTTCTGGCCGTATACTGGGGGGACGGGGACGACTCCCATTAACCCCTGACTATACCGGGGATACGCTTATCACAATGCCTTTCTGGTCTGTGCTGAAGCAGGGCATTCTGGCAGCCAAGTGGCTTGACCTTTATTAGTGAGCCTGGTTACCCCCTCTCGGAACCACAGACTTAGAAATCGCCAGCTCATATACAGTGCATAAAATATATTTATATATATATATACCCTTATACACCATTTTAATAAAAAATATCACAAAATTCTTCTAAGTCTCTCTGGAAGAGTGAAAGACGCGCACGTTCATTTTCAGAGCTCCTAGACCTTCCTATAAGAAGTTAGCTAAAAAGTAGCTTCGAAAAACGCTTAGGTTAAGTTTCAGAGTTGCTTCTAATGTACCAAAGCTGGACTTAGACATAATTTCACTCTCACAACATTATGGCTGGTTGGAGAGGGTCCGAACCACAAGTACCGGGTCCATGGTTCTGGCCGTATACTGGGGGGACGGGGACGACTCCCATTAACCCCTGACTATACCGGGGATACGCTTATCACAATGCCTTTCTGGTCTGTGCTGAAGCAGGGCATTCTGGCAGCCAAGTGGCTTGACCTTTATTAGTGAGCCTGGTTACCCCCTCTCGGAACCACAGACTTAGAAATCGCCAGCTCATATACAGTGCATAAAATATATTTATATATATATACCCTTATACACCATTTTAATAAAAAATATCACAAAATTCTTCTAAGTCTCTAGGGAAGAGTGAAAGACGCGCACGTTCATTTTCAGAGCTCCGAGACCTTCCTATAAGAAGTTAGCTAAAAAGTAGCTTCGAAAAACGCGTAGGTTAAGTTTCAGAGTTGCTTCTAATGTACCAAAGCTGGACTTAGACATAATTTCACTCTCACAACATTATGGCTGGTTGGAGAGGGTCCGAACCACAAGTACCGGGTCCATGGTTCTGGCCGTATACTGGGGGGACGGGGACGACTCCCATTAACCCCTGACTATACCGGGGATACGCTTATCACAATGCCTTTCTGGTCTGTGCTGAAGCAGGGCATTCTGGCAGCCAAGTGGCTTGACCTTTATTAGTGAGCCTGGTTACCCCCTCTCGGAACCACAGACTTAGAAATCGCCAGCTCATATACAGTGCATAAAATATATTTATATATATACCCTTATACACCATTTTAATAAAAAATATCACAAAATTCTTCTAAGTCTCTCTGGAAGAGTGAAAGACGCGCACGTTCATTTTCAGAGCTCCTAGACCTTCCTATAAGAAGTTAGCTAAAAAGTAGCTTCGAAAAACGCTTAGGTTAAGTTTCAGAGTTGCTTCTAATGTACCAAAGCTGGACTTAGACATAATTTCACTCTCACAACATTATGGCTGGTTGGAGACAGTCCGAACCACAAGTACCGGTTCCATGGTTCTGGCCGTATACTGGGGGGACGGGGACGACTCCCATTAACCCCTGACTATACCGGGGATACGCTTATCACAATGCCTTTCTGGTCTGTGCTGAAGCAGGGCATTCTGGCAGCCAAGTGGCTTGACCTTTATTAGTGAGCCTGGTTACCCCCTCTCGGAACCACAGACTTAGAAATCGCCAGCTCATATACAGTGCATAAAATATATTTATATATATACCCTTATACACCATTATAATAAAAAATATCACAAAATTCTTCTAAGTCCCTCGGGAAGAGTGAAAGACGCGCACGTTCATTTTCAGAGCTCCTAGACCTTCCTATTAGAAGTTAGCTAAAAAGTAGCTTCGAAAAACGCTTAGGTTAAGTTTCAGAGTTGCTTCTAATGTACCAAAGCTGGACTTAGACATAATTTCACTCTCACAACATTATGGCTGGTTGGAGACAGTCCGAACCACAAGTACCGGTTCCATGGTTCTGGCCGTATACTGGGGGGACGGGGACGACTCCCATTAACCCCTGACTATACCGGGGATACGCTTATCACAATGCCTTTCTGGTCTGTGCTGAAGCAGGGCATTCTGGCAGCCAAGTGGCTTGACCTTTATTAGTGAGCCTGGTTACCCCCTCTCGGAACCACAGACTTAGAAATCGCCAGCTCATATACAGTGCATAAAATATATTTATATATATACCCTTATACACCATTTTAATAAAAAATATCACAAAATTCTTCTAAGTCCCTCGGGAAGAGTGAAAGACGCGCACGTTCATTTTCAGAGCTCCTAGACCTTCCTATTAGAAGTTAGCCAAAAAGTAGCTTCGAAAAACGCTTAGGTTAAGTTTCAGAGTTGCTTCTAATGTACCAAAGCTGGACTTAGACATAATGTCACTCTCACAACATTATGGCTGGTTGGAGACAGCCCGCACCACAAGTACCGGGTCCATGGTTCTGGCCGTATACTGGGGGGACGGGGACGACTCCCATTAACCCCTGACTATACCGGGGATACGCTTATCACAATGCCTTTCTGGTCTGTGCTGAAGCAGGGCATTCTGGCAGCCAAGTGGCTTGACCTTTATTAGTGAGCCTGGTTACCCCCTCTCGGAACCACAGACTTAGAAATCGCCAGCTCATATACAGTGCATAAAATATATTTATATATATACCCTTATACACCATTTTAATAAAAAATATCACAAAATTCTTCTAAGTCCCTCGGGAAGAGAGAAAGACGCGCACGTTCATTTTCAGAGCTCCAAGACCTTCCTATAAGAAGTTAGCTAAAAAGTAGCTTCGAAAAACGCTTAGGTTAAGTTTCAGAGTTGCTTCTAATGTACCAAAGCTGGACTTAGACATAATTTCACTCTCACAACATTATGGCTGGTTGGAGACAGTCCGAACCACAAGTACCGGGTCCATGGTTCTGGCCGTATACTGGGGGGACGGGGACGACTCCCATTAACCCCTGACTATACCGGGGATACGCTTATCACAATGCCTTTCTGGTCTGTGCTGAAGCAGGGCATTCTGGCAGCCAAGTGGCTTGACCTTTATTAGTGAGCCTGGTTACCCCCTCTCGGAACCACAGACTTAGAAATCGCCAGCTCATATACAGTGCATAAAATATATTTATATATATATACCCTTATACACCATTTTAATAAAAAATATCACAAAATTCTTCTAAGTCTCTCTGGAAGAGTGAAAGACGCGCACGTTCATTTTCAGAGCTCCTAGACCTTCCTATAAGAAGTTAGATAAAAAGTAGCTTCGAAAAACGCTTAGGTTAAGTTTCAGAGTTGCTTCTAATGTACCAAAGCTGGACTTAGACATAATTTCACTCTCACAACATTATGGCTGGTTGGAGAGGGTCCGAACCACAAGTACCGGGTCCATGGTTCTGGCCGTATACTGGGGGGACGGGGACGACTCCCATTAACCCCTGACTATACCGGGGATACGCTTATCACAATGCCTTTCTGGTCTGTGCTGAAGCAGGGCATTCTGGCAGCCAAGTGGCTTGACCTTTATTAGTGAGCCTGGTTACCCCGTCTCGGAACCACAGACTTAGAAATCGCCAGCTCATATACAGTGCATAAAATATATTTATATATATATACCCTTATACACCATTTTAATAAAAAATATCACAAAATTCTTCTAAGTCTCTAGGGAAGAGTGAAAGACGCGCACGTTCATTTTCAGAGCTCCGAGACCTTCCTATAAGAAGTTAGCTAAAAAGTAGCTTCGAAAAACGCGTAGGTTAAGTTTCAGAGTTGCTTCTAATGTACCAAAGCTGGACTTAGACATAATTTCACTCTCACAACATTATGGCTGGTTGGAGAGGGTCCGAACCACAAGTACCGGGTCCATGGTTCTGGCCGTATACTGGGGGGACGGGGACGACTCCCATTAACCCCTGACTATACCGGGGATACGCTTATCACAATGCCTTTCTGGTCTGTGCTGAAGCAGGGCATTCTGGCAGCCAAGTGGCTTGACCTTTATTAGTGAGCCTGGTTACCCCCTCTCGGAACCACAGACTTAGAAATCGCCAGCTCATATACAGTGCATAAAATATATTTATATATATACCCTTATACACCATTTTAATAAAAAATATCACAAAATTCTTCTAAGTCCCTCGGAAAGAGTGAAAGACGCGCACGTTCATTTTCAGAGCTCCTAGACCTTCCTATAAGAAGTTAGCCAAAAAGTATCTTCGAAAAACGCTTAGGTTAAGTTTCAGAGTTGCTTCTAATGTACCAAAGCTGGACTTAGATATAATTTCACTCTCACAACATTATGGCTGGTTGGAGACAGTCCGAACCACAAGTACCGGGTCCATGGTTCTGGCCGTATACTGGGGGGACGGGGACGACTCCCATTAACCCCTGACTATACCGGGGATACGCTTATCACAATGCCTTTCTGGTCTGTGCTGAAGCAGGGCATTCTGGCAGCCAAGTGGCTTGACCTTTATTAGTGAGCCTGGTTACCCCCTCTCGGAACCACAGACTTAGAAATCGCCAGCTCATATACAGTGCATAAAATATATTTATATATATACCCTTATACACCATTTTAATAAAAAAATATCACAAAATTCTTCTAAGTCTCTCGGGAAGAGTGAAAGACGCGCACGTTCATTTTCAGAGCTCCTAGACCTTCCTATAAGAAGTTAGCCAAAAAGTAGCTTCGAAAAACGCTTAGGTTAAGTTTCAGAGTTGCTTCTAATGTACCAAAGCTGGACTTAGACATAATTTCACTCTCACAACATTATGGCTGGTTGGAGACAGTCCGAACCACAAGTACCGGGTCCATGGTTCTGGCCGTATACTGGGGGGACGGGGACGACTCCCATTAACCCCTGACTATACCGGGGATACGCTTATCACAATGCCTTTCTGGTCTGTGCTGAAGCAGGGCATTCTAGCAGGCAAGTGGCTTGACCTTTATTAGTGAGCCTGGTTACCCCCTCTGGAACCACAGACTTAGAAATCGCCAGCTCATATACAGTGCATAAAATATATTTATATATATACCCTTATACACCATTTTAATAAAAAATATCACAAAATTCTTCTAAGTCTCTCGGGAAGAGTGAAAGACGCACACGTTCATTTTCAGAGCTCCTAGACCTTCCTATAAGAAGTTAGCTAAAAAGTAGCTTCGAAAAACGCTTAGGTTAAGTTTCAGAGTTGCTTCTAATGTACCAAAGCTGGACTTAGACATCATTTCACTCTCACAACATTATGGCTGGTTGGAGAGGGTCCGAACCACAAGTACCGGGTCCATGGTTCTGGCCGTATACTGGGGGGACGGGGACGAATCCCATTAACCCCTGACTATACCGGGGATACGCTTATCACAATGCCTTTCTGGTCTGTGCTGAAGCAGGGCATTCTGGCAGCCAAGTGGCTTGACCTTTATTAGTGAGCCTGGTTACCCCCTCTCGGAACCACAGACTTAGAAATCGCCAGCTCATATACAGTGCATAAAATATATTTATATATATACCCTTATACACCATTTTAATAAAAAAATATCACAAAATTCTTCTAAGTCTCTCGGGAAGAGTGAAAGACGCGAACGTTCATTTTCAGAGCTCCTAGACCTTCCTATAAGAAGTTAGCCAAAAAGTAGCTTCGAAAAACGCTTAGGTTAAGTTTCAGAGTTGCTTCTAATGTACCAAAGCTGGACTTAGACATAATTTCACTCTCACAACATTATGGCTGGTTGGAGACAGTCCGAACCACAAGTACCGGGTCCATGGTTCTGGCCGTATACTGGGGGGACGGGGACGACTCCCATAAACCCCTGACTATACCGGGGATACGCTTATCACAATGCCTTTCTGGTCTGTGCTGAAGCAGGGCATTCTGGCAGCCAAGTGGCTTGACCTTTATTAGTGAGCCTGGTTACCCCCTCTGGAACCACAGACTTAGAAATCGCCAGCTCATATACAGTGCATAAAATATATTTATATATATACCCTTATACACCATTTTAATAAAAAATATCACAAAATTCTTCTAAGTCTCTCGGGAAGAGTGAAAGACGCACACGTTCATTTTCAGAGCTCCTAGACCTTCCTATAAGAAGTTAGCTAAAAAGTAGCTTCGAAAAACGCTTAGGTTAAGTTTCAGAGTTGCTTCTAATGTACCAAAGCTGGACTTAGACATCATTTCACTCTCACAACATTATGGCTGGTTGGAGAGGGTCCGAACCACAAGTACCGGGTCCATGGTTCTGGCCGTATACTGGGGGGACGGGGACGAATCCCATTAACCCCTGACTATACCGGGGATACGCTTATCACAATGCCTTTCTGGTCTGTGCTGAAGCAGGGCATTCTGGCAGCCAAGTGGCTTGACCTTTATTAGTGAGCCTGGTTACCCCCTCTCGGAACCACAGACTTAGAAATCGCCAGCTCATATACAGTGCATAAAATATATTTATATATATACCCTTATACACCATTTTAATAAAAAAATATCACAAAATTCTTCTAAGTCTCTCGGGAAGAGTGAAAGACGCGCACGTTCATTTTCAGAGCTCCTAGACCTTCCTATAAGAAGTTAGCCAAAAAGTAGCTTCGAAAAACGCTTAGGTTAAGTTTCAGAGTTGCTTCTAATGTACCAAAGCTGGACTTAGACATAATTTCACTCTCACAACATTATGGCTGGTTGGAGAGGGTCCGAACCACAAGTACCGGGTCCATGGTTCTGGCCGTATACTGGGGGGACGGGGACGACTCCCATTAACCCCTGACTATACCGGGGATACGCTTATCACAATGCCTTTCTGGTCTGTGCTGAAGCAGGGCATTCTGGCAGCCAAGTGGCTTGACCTTTATTAGTGAGCCTGGTTACCCCCTCTCGGAACCACAGACTTAGAAATCGCCAGCTCATATACAGTGCATAAAATATATTTATATATATATACCCTTATACACCATTTTAATAAAAAATATCACAAAATTCTTCTAAGTCTCTAGGGAAGAGTGAAAGACGCGCACGTTCATTTTCAGATCTCCGAGACCTTCCTATAAGAAGTTAGCCAAAAAGTAGTTTCGAAAAACGCTTAGGTTAAGTTTCAGAGTTGCTTCTAATGTACCAAAGCTGGACTAAGACATAATGTCACTCTCACAACATTATGGCTGGTTGGAGACAGTCCGCACAACAAGTACCGGGTCCATGGTTCTGGCCGTATACTGGGGGGACGGGGACGACTCCCATTAACCCCTGACTATACCGGGGATACGCTTATCACAATGCCTTTCTGGTCTGTGCTGAAGCAGGGCATTCTGGCAGCCAAGTGGCTTGACCTTTATTAGTGAGCCTGGTTACCCCCTCTCGGAACCACAGACTTAGAAATCGCCAGCTCATATACAGTGCATAAAATATATTTATATATATACCCTTATACACCATTTTAATAAAAAATATCACAAAATTCTTCTAAGTCTCTCGGGAAGAGTGAAAGACGCGCACGTTCATTTTCAGAGCTCCTAGACCTTCCTATAAGAAGTTAGCTAAAAAGTAGCTTCGAAAAACGCTTAGGTTAAGTTTCAGAGTTGCTTCTAATGTACCAAAGCTGGACTTAGACATCATTTCACTCTCACAACATTATGGCTGGTTGGAGAGGGTCCGAACCACAAGTACTGGGTCCATGGTGCTGGCCGTATACTGGGGGGACGGGGACGACTCCCATTAACCCCTGACTATACCGGGGATACGCTTATCACAATGCCTTTCTGGTCTGTGCTGAAGCAGGGCATTCTGGCAGCCAAGTGGCTTGACCTTTATTAGTGAGCCTGGTTACCCCCTCTCGGAACCACAGACTTAGAAATCGCCAGCTCATATACAGTGCATAAAATATATTTATATATATACCCTTATACACCATTTTAATAAAAAATATCACAAAATTCTTCTAAGTCTCTCGGGAAGAGTGAAAGACGCGCACGTTCATTTTCAGAGCTCCGAGACCTTCCTATAAGAAGTTAGCTAAAAAGTAGCTTCGAAAAACGCTTAGGTTAAGTTTCAGAGTTGCTTCTAATGTACCAAAGCTGGACTTAGACATAATTTCACTCTCACAACATTATGGCTGGTTGGAGACAGTCCGAACCACAAGTACCGGGTCCATGGTTCTGGCCGTATACTGGGGGGACGGGGACGACTCCCATTAACCCCTGACTATACCGGGGATACGCTTATCACAATGCCTTTCTGGTCTGTGCTGAAGCAGGGCATTCTGGCAGCCAAGTGGCTTGACCTTTATTAGTGAGCCTGGTTACCCCCTCTCGGAACCACAGACTTAGAAATCGCCAGCTCATATACAGTGCATAAAATATATTTATATATATACCCTTATACACCATTTTAATAAAAAATATCACAAAATTCTTCTAAGTCTCTCTGGAAGAGTGAAAGACGCGCACGTTCATTTTCAGAGCTCCTAGACCTTCCTATAAGAAGTTAGCTAAAAAGTAGCTTCGAAAAACGCTTAGGTTAAGTTTCAGAGTTGCTTCTAATGTACCAAAGCTGGACTTAGACATAATTTCACTCTCACAACATTATGGCTGGTTGGAGACAGTCCGAACCACAAGTACCGGTTCCATGGTTCTGGCCGTATACTGGGGGGACGGGGACGACTCCCATTAACCCCTGACTATACCGGGGATACGCTTATCACAATGCCTTTCTGGTCTGTGCTGAAGCAGGGCATTCTGGCAGCCAAGTGGCTTGACCTTTATTAGTGAGCCTGGTTACCCCCTCTCGGAACCACAGACTTAGAAATCGCCAGCTCATATACAGTGCATAAAATATATTTATATATATACCCTTATACACCATTATAATAAAAAATATCACAAAATTCTTCTAAGTCCCTCGGGAAGAGTGAAAGACGCGCACGTTCATTTTCAGAGCTCCTAGACCTTCCTATTAGAAGTTAGCTAAAAAGTAGCTTCGAAAAACGCTTAGGTTAAGTTTCAGAGTTGCTTCTAATGTACCAAAGCTGGACTTAGACATAATTTCACTCTCACAACATTATGGCTGGTTGGAGACAGTCCGAACCACAAGTACCGGTTCCATGGTTCTGGCCGTATACTGGGGGGACGGGGACGACTCCCATTAACCCCTGACTATACCGGGGATACGCTTATCACAATGCCTTTCTGGTCTGTGCTGAAGCAGGGCATTCTGGCAGCCAAGTGGCTTGACCTTTATTAGTGAGCCTGGTTACCCCCTCTCGGAACCACAGACTTAGAAATCGCCAGCTCATATACAGTGCATAAAATATATTTATATATATACCCTTATACACCATTTTAATAAAAAATATCACAAAATTCTTCTAAGTCCCTCGGGAAGAGTGAAAGACGCGCACGTTCATTTTCAGAGCTCCTAGACCTTCCTATTAGAAGTTAGCCAAAAAGTAGCTTCGAAAAACGCTTAGGTTAAGTTTCAGAGTTGCTTCTAATGTACCAAAGCTGGACTTAGACATAATTTCACTCTCACAACATTATGGCTGGTTGGAGACAGTCCGAACCACAAGTACCGGGTCCATGGTTCTGGCCGTATACTGGGGGGACGGGGACGACTCCCATTAACCCCTGACTATACCGGGGATACGCTTATCACAATGCCTTTCTGGTCTGTGCTGAAGCAGGGCATTCTGGCAGCCAAGTGGCTTGACCTTTATTAGTGAGCCTGGTTACCCCCTCTCGGAACCACAGACTTAGAAATCGCCAGCTCATATACAGTGCATAAAATATATTTATATATATACCCTTATACACCATTTTAATAAAAAATATCACAAAATTCTTCTAAGTCTCTCTGGAAGAGTGAAAGACGCGCACGTTCATTTTCAGAGCTCCTAGACCTTCCTATAAGAAGTTAGCTAAAAAGTAGCTTCGAAAAACGCTTAGGTTAAGTTTCAGAGTTGCTTCTAATGTACCAAAGCTGGACTTAGACATAATTTCACTCTCACAACATTATGGCTGGTTGGAGACAGTCCGAACCACAAGTACCGGTTCCATGGTTCTGGCCGTATACTGGGGGGACGGGGACGACTCCCATTAACCCCTGACTATACCGGGGATACGCTTATCACAATGCCTTTCTGGTCTGTGCTGAAGCAGGGCATTCTGGCAGCCAAGTGGCTTGACCTTTATTAGTGAGCCTGGTTACCCCCTCTCGGAACCACAGACTTAGAAATCGCCAGCTCATATACAGTGCATAAAATATATTTATATATATACCCTTATACACCATTATAATAAAAAATATCACAAAATTCTTCTAAGTCCCTCGGGAAGAGTGAAAGACGCGCACGTTCATTTTCAGAGCTCCTAGACCTTCCTATTAGAAGTTAGCTAAAAAGTAGCTTCGAAAAACGCTTAGGTTAAGTTTCAGAGTTGCTTCTAATGTACCAAAGCTGGACTTAGACATAATTTCACTCTCACAACATTATGGCTGGTTGGAGACAGTCCGAACCACAAGTACCGGTTCCATGGTTCTGGCCGTATACTGGGGGGACGGGGACGACTCCCATTAACCCCTGACTATACCGGGGATACGCTTATCACAATGCCTTTCTGGTCTGTGCTGAAGCAGGGCATTCTGGCAGCCAAGTGGCTTGACCTTTATTAGTGAGCCTGGTTACCCCCTCTCGGAACCACAGACTTAGAAATCGCCAGCTCATATACAGTGCATAAAATATATTTATATATATACCCTTATACACCATTTTAATAAAAAATATCACAAAATTCTTCTAAGTCCCTCGGGAAGAGTGAAAGACGCGCACGTTCATTTTCAGAGCTCCTAGACCTTCCTATTAGAAGTTAGCCAAAAAGTAGCTTCGAAAAACGCTTAGGTTAAGTTTCAGAGTTGCTTCTAATGTACCAAAGCTGGACTTAGACATAATGTCACTCTCACAACATTATGGCTGGTTGGAGACAGCCCGCACCACAAGTACCGGGTCCATGGTTCTGGCCGTATACTGGGGGGACGGGGACGACTCCCATTAACCCCTGACTATACCGGGGATACGCTTATCACAATGCCTTTCTGGTCTGTGCTGAAGCAGGGCATTCTGGCAGCCAAGTGGCTTGACCTTTATTAGTGAGCCTGGTTACCCCCTCTCGGAACCACAGACTTAGAAATCGCCAGCTCATATACAGTGCATAAAATATATTTATATATATACCCTTATACACCATTTTAATAAAAAATATCACAAAATTCTTCTAAGTCCCTCGGAAAGAGTGAAAGACGCGCACGTTCATTTTCAGAGCTCCTAGACCTTCCTATAAGAAGTTAGCCAAAAAGTATCTTCGAAAAACGCTTAGGTTAAGTTTCAGAGTTGCTTCTAATGTACCAAAGCTGGACTTAGACATAATTTCACTCTCACAACATTATGGCTGGTTGGAGACAGTCCGAACCACAAGTACCGGGTCCATGGTTCTGGCCGTATACTGGGGGGACGGGGACGACTCCCATTAACCCCTGACTATACCGGGGATACGCTTATCACAATGCCTTTCTGGTCTGTGCTGAAGCAGGGCATTCTAGCAGGCAAGTGGCTTGACCTTTATTAGTGAGCCTGGTTACCCCCTCTGGAACCACAGACTTAGAAATCGCCAGCTCATATACAGTGCATAAAATATATTTATATATATACCCTTATACACCATTTTAATAAAAAATATCACAAAATTCTTCTAAGTCTCTCGGGAAGAGTGAAAGACGCGCACGTTCATTTTCAGAGCTCCTAGACCTTCCTATAAGAAGTTAGCTAAAAAGTAGCTTCGAAAAACGCTTAGGTTAAGTTTCAGAGTTGCTTCTAATGTACCAAAGCTGGACTTAGACATAATTTCACTCTCACAACATTATGGCTGGTTGGAGACAGTCCGAACCACAAGTACCGGGTCCATGGTTCTGGCCGTATACTGGGGGGACGGGGACGACTCCCATTAACCCCTGACTATACCGGGGATACGCTTATCACAATGCCTTTCTGGTCTGTGCTGAAGCAGGGCATTCTGGCAGCCAAGTGGCTTGACCTTTATTAGTGAGCCTGGTTACCCCCTCTCGGAACCACAGACTTAGAAATCGCCAGCTCATATACAGTGCATAAAATATATTTATATATATACCCTTATACACCATTTTAATAAAAAATATCACAAAATTCTTCTAAGTCTCTCTGGAAGAGTGAAAGACGCGCACGTTCATTTTCAGAGCTCCTAGACCTTCCTATAAGAAGTTAGCTAAAAAGTAGCTTCGAAAAACGCTTAGGTTAAGTTTCAGAGTTGCTTCTAATGTACCAAAGCTGGACTTAGACATAATTTCACTCTCACAACATTATGGCTGGTTGGAGAGGGTCCGAACCACAAGTACCGGGTCCATGGTTCTGGCCGTATACTGGGGGGACGGGGACGACTCCCATTAACCCCTGACTATACCGGGGATACGCTTATCACAATGCCTTTCTGGTCTGTGCTGAAGCAGGGCATTCTGGCAGCCAAGTGGCTTGACCTTTATTAGTGAGCCTGGTTACCCCCTCTCGGAACCACAGACTTAGAAATCGCCAGCTCATATACAGTGCATAAAATATATTTATATATATATACCCTTATACACCATTTTAATAAAAAATATCACAAAATTCTTCTAAGTCCCTCGGAAAGAGTGAAAGACGCGCACGGTCATTTTCAGAGCTCCTAGACCTTCCTATAAGAAGTTAGCCAAAAAGTATCTTCGAAAAACGCTTAGGTTAAGTTTCAGAGTTGCTTCTAATGTACCAAAGCTGGACTTAGACATAATGTCACTCTCACAACATTATGGCTGGTTGGAGACAGTCCGTACCACAAGTACCGGGTCCATGGTTCTGGCCGTATACTGGGGGGACGGGGACGACTCCCATTAACCCCTGACTATACCGGGGATACGCTTATCACAATGCCTTTCTGGTCTGTGCTGAAGCAGGGCATTCTGGCAGCCAAGTGGCTTGACCTTTATTAGTGAGCCTGGTTACCCCCTCTCGGAACCACAGACTTAGAAATCGCCAGCTCATATACAGTGCATATACGCGATTTCAGAATGTGTTCCTAGAACAGCTGCGAGCAACTTTTTTACTCAACGTTAACAACACATCTGAAGCTCAATATTTCTGGGCTGAAGCGGGGAGGATTAGACAAAGTGTGCACTGTAAAGGGGAAGTCTGTGGCATTAACAGGAAGGGAGAAAAAGTACTTTCTACCCATTTTTAGGTTCAGCGGTAAAACTGAAGTTTCTATGGAACTGCAGCTCGGTTTGTGACTGTGGTTTTCCCGGTCACACAAAAATGCTGAAATTCGACTTATACAGTGTTTGTGCTTATTAAACTTGATGAATTCTCTCCTCTTGACGGTAGAATAGTGTGTAAAGCAAAGCACAATACATTGCTATGTGTAGAAGCAAAGATATACGCGATTTCATAATGTGTTCCTAGAACAGCTGCGAGCAACTTTTTTACTCAACGTTAACAACACATCTGAAGCTCAATATTTCTGGGCTGAAGCGGGGAGGATTAGACAAAGTGTGCACTGTAAAGGGGAAGTCTGTGGCATTAACAGGAAGGGAGAAAAAGTACTTTCTACCCATTTTTAGTTCAGCGGTAAAACTGAAATTTCTATGGAACTGCAGCTCGGCTTGTGACTGTGGTTTTCCCGGTCACACAAAAATGCTGAAATTCGACTTATACAGTGTTTGTGCTTATTAAACTTGATGAATTCTCTCCTCTTGACGGTAGAATAGTGTGTAAAGCAAAGCACAATACATTGCTATGTGTAGAAGCAAAGATATACGCGATTTCAGAATGTGTTCCTAGAACAGCTGCGAGCAACTTTTTTACTCAACGTTAACAACACATCTGAAGCTCAATATTTCTGGGCTGAAGCGGGGAGGATTAGACAAAGTGTGCACTGTAAAGGGGAAGTCTGTGGCATTAACAGGAAGGGAGAAATAGTACTTTCTACCCATTTTTAGTTCAGCGGTAAAACTGAAATTTCTATGGAACTGCAGCTCGGCTTGTGACTGTGGTTTTCCCGGTCACACAAAAATGCTGAAATTCGACTTATACAGTGTTTGTGCTTATTAAACTTGATGAATTCTCTCCTCTTGACGGTAGAATAGTGTGTAAAGCAAAGCACAATACATTGCTATGTGTAGAAGCAAAGATATACGCGATTTCAGAATGTGTTCCTAGAACAGCTGCGAGCAACTTTTTTACTCAACGTTAACAACACATCTGAAGCTTAATATTTCTGGGCTGAAGCGGGGGGGATTAGACAAAGTGTGCACTGTAAAGGGGAAGTCTGTGGCATTAACAGGAAGGGAGAAAAAGTACTTTCTACCCATTTCTAGTTCAGCGGTAAAACTGAAATTTCTATGGAACTGCAGCTCGGCTTGTGACTGTGGTTTTCCCGGTCACACAAAAATGCTGAAATTCGACTTATACAGTGTTTGTGCTTATTAAACTTGATGAATTCTCTCCTCTTGACGGGAGAATAGTGTGTAAAGCAAAGCACAATACATTGCTATGTGTAGAAGCAAAGATATACGCGATTTCAGAATGTGTTCCTAGAACAGCTGCGAGCAACTTTTTTACTCAACGTTAACAACACATCTGAAGCTTAATATTTCTGGGCTGAAGCGGGGAGGATTAGACAAAGTGTGCACTGTAAAGGGGAAGTCTGTGGCATTAACAGGAAGGGAGAAAAAGTACTTTCTACCCATTTCTAGTTCAGCGGTAAAACTGAAATTTCTATGGAACTGCAGCTCGTCTTGTGACTGTGGTTTTCCCGGTCACACAAAAATGCTGAAATTCGACTTATACAGTGTTTGTGCTTATTAAACTTGATGAATTCTCTCCTCTTGACGGTAGAATAGTGTGTAAAGCAAAGCACAATACATTGCTATGTGTAGAAGCAAAGATATACGCGATTTCATAATGTGTTCCTAGAACAGATGCGAGCAACTTTTTACTCAACGTTAACAACACATCTGAAGCTCAATATTTCTGGGCTGAAGCGGGGAGGATTAGACAAAGTGTGCACTGTAAAGAGGAAGTCTGTGGCATTAACAGGAAGGGAGAAATAGTACTTTCTACCCATTTTTAGTTCAGCGGTAAAACTGAAATTTCTATGGAACTGCAGCTCGGCTTGTGACTGTGGTTTTCCCGGTCACACAAAAATGCTGAAATTCGACTTATACAGTGTTTGTGCTTATTAAACTTGATGAATTCTCTCCTCTTGACGGTAGAATAGTGTGTAAAGCAAAGCACAATACATTGCTATATGTAGAAGCAAAGATATACGCGATTTCAGAATGTGTTCCTAGAACAGCTGCGAGCAACTTTTTTACTCAACGTTAACAACACATCTGAAGCTTAATATTTCTGGGCTGAAGCGGGGAGGATTAGACAAAGTGTGCACTGTAAAGGGGAAGTCTGTGGCATTAACAGGAAGGGAGAAAAAGTACTTTCTACCCATTTCTAGTTCAGCGGTAAAACTGAAATTTCTATGGAACTGCAGCTCGGCTTGTGACTGTGGTTTTCCCGGTCACACAAAAATGCTGAAATTCGACTTATACAGTGTTTGTGCTTATTAAACTTGATGAATTCTCTCCTCTTGACGGTAGAATAGTGTGTAAAGCAAAGCACAATACATTGCTATGTGTAGAAGCAAAGATATACGCGATTTCATAATGTGTTCCTAGAACAGATGCGAGCAACTTTTTTACTCAACGTTAACAACACATCTGAAGCTCAATATTTCTGGGCTGAAGCGGGGAGGATTAGACAAAGTGTGCACTGTAAAGAGGAAGTCTGTGGCATTAACAGGAAGGGAGAAATAGTACTTTCTACCCATTTTTAGTTCAGCGGTAAAACTGAAATTTCTATGGAACTGCAGCTCGATTTGTGACTGTGGTTTTCCCGGTCACACAAAAATGCTGAAATTCGACTTATACAGTGTTTGTGCTTATTAAACTTGATGAATTTTCTCCTCTTGACGGTAGAATAGTGTGTAAAGCAAAGCACAACACATTGCTATGTGTAGAAGCAAAGATATACGCGATTTCAGAATGTGTTCCTAGAACAGCTGCGAGCAACTTTTTTACTCAACGTTAACAACACATCTGATGCTCAATATTTCTGGGCTGAAGCGGGGAGGATTAGACAAAGTGTGCACTGTAAAGGGGAAGTCTGTGGCATTAACAGGAAGGGAGAAAAAGTACTTTCTACCCATTTTTAGTTCAGCGGTAAAACTGAAATTTCTATGGAACTGCAGCTCTTCTTGTGACTGTGGTTTTCCCGGTCACACAAAAATGCTGAAATTCGACTTATACAGTGTTTGTGCTTATTAAACTTGATGAATTCTCTCCTCTTGACGGTAGAATAGTGTGTAAAGCAAAGCACAATACATTGCTATGTGTAGAAGCAAAGATATACGCGATTTCATAATGTGTTCCTAGAACAGCTGCGAGCAACTTTTTTACTCAACGTTAACAACACATCTGAAGCTCAATATTTCTGGGCTGAAGCGGGGAGGATTAGACAAAGTGTGCACTGTAAAGGGGAAGTCTGTGGCATTAACAGGAAGGGAGAAAAAGTACTTTCTACCCATTTTTAGTTCAGCGGTAAAACTGAAATTTCTATGGAACTGCAGCTCGGCTTGTGACTGTGGTTTTCCCGGTCACACAAAAATGCTGAAATTCGACTTATACAGTGTTTGTGCTTATTAAACTTGATGAACTCTCTCCTCTTGACGGTAGAATAGTGTGTAAAGCAAAGCACAATACATTGCTATGTGTAGAAGCAAAGATATACGCGATTTCAGAATGTGTTCCTAGAACAGCTGCGAGCAACTTTTTTACTCAACGTTAACAACACATCTGAAGCTCAATATTTCTGGGCTGAAGCGGGGAGGATTAGACAAAGTGTGCACTGTAAAGGGGAAGTCTGTGGCATTAACAGGAAGGGAGAAAAAGTACTTTCTACCCATTTTTAGTTCAGCGGTAAATCTGAAATTTCTATGGAACTGCAGCTCGGCTTGTGACTGTGGTTTTCCCGGTCACACAAAAATGCTGAAATTCGACTTATACAGTGTTTGTGCTTATTAAACTTGATGAATTCTCTCCTCTTGACGGTAGAATAGTGTGTAAAGCAAAGCACAATACATTGCTATGTGTAGAAGCAAAGATATACGCGATTTCATAATGTGTTCCTAGAACAGCTGCGAGCAACTTTTTTACTCAACGTTAACAACACATCTGAAGCTCAATATTTCTGGCCTGAAGCGGGGAGGATTAGACAAAGTGTGCACTGTAAAGGGGAAGTCTGTGGCATTAACAGGAAGGGAGAAAAAGTACTTTCTACCCATTTTTAGTTCAGCGGTAAAACTGAAATTTCTATGGAACTGCAGCTCTTCTTGTGACTGTGGTTTTCCCGGTCACACAAAAATGCTGAAATTCGACTTATACAGTGTTTGTGCTTATTAAACTTGATGAATTCTCTCCTCTTGACGGTAGAATAGTGTGTAAAGCAAAGCACAATACATTGCTATGTGTAGAAGCAAAGATATACGCGATTTCATAATGTGTTCCTAGAACAGCTGCGAGCAACTTTTTTACTCAACGTTAACAACACATCTGAAGCTCAATATTTCTGGGCTGAAGCGGGGAGGATTAGACAAAGTGTGCACTGTAAAGGGGAAGTCTGTGGCATTAACAGGAAGGGAGAAAAAGTACTTTCTACCCATTTTTAGTTCAGCGGTAAAACTGAAATTTCTATGGAACTGCAGCTCGGCTTGTGACTGTGGTTTTCCCGGTCACACAAAAATGCTGAAATTCGACTTATACAGTGTTTGTGCTTATTAAACTTGATGAATTCTCTCCTCTTGACGGTAGAATAGTGTGTAAAGCAAAGCACAATACATTGCTATGTGTAGAAGCAAAGATATACGCGATTTCAGAATGTGTTCCTAGAACAGCTGCGAGCAACTTTTTTACTCAACGTTAACAACACATCTGAAGCTCAATATTTCTGGGCTGAAGCGGGGAGGATTAGACAAAGTGTGCACTGTAAAGGGGAAGTCTGTGGCATTAACAGGAAGGGAGAAAAAGTACTTTCTACCCATTTTTAGTTCAGCGGTAAATCTGAAATTTCTATGGAACTGCAGCTCGGCTTGTGACTGTGGTTTTCCCGGTCACACAAAAATGCTGAAATTCGACTTATACAGTGTTTGTGCTTATTAAACTTGATGAATTCTCTCCTCTTGACGGTAGAATAGTGTGTAAAGCAAAGCACAATACATTGCTATGTGTAGAAGCAAAGATATACGCGATTTCAGAATGTGTTCCTAGAACAGCTGCGAGCAACTTTTTTACTCAACGTTAACAACACATCTGAAGCTCAATATTTCTGGGCTGAAGCGGGGAGGATTAGACAAAGTGTGCACTGTAAAGGGGAAGTCTGTGGCATTAACAGGAAGGGAGAAAAAGTACTTTCTACCCATTTTTAGTTCAGCGGTAAAACTGAAATTTCTATGGAACTGCAGCTCGTCTTGTGACTGTGGTTTTCCCGGTCACACAAAAATGCTGAAATTCGACTTATACAGTGTTTGTGCTTATTAAACTTGATGAATTCTCTCCTCTTGACGGTAGAATAGTGTGTAAAGCAAAGCACAATACATTGCTATGTGTAGAAGCAAAGATATACGCGATTTCAGAATGTGTTCCTAGAACAGCTGCGAGCAACTTTTTTACTCAACGTTAACAACACATCTGAAGCTCAATATTTCTGGGCTGAAGCGGGGAGGATTAGACAAAGTGTGCACTGTAAAGGGGAAGTCTGTGGCATTAACAGGAAGGGAGAAAAAGTACTTTCTACCCATTTTTAGTTCAGCGGTAAAACTGAAATTTCTATGGAACTGCAGCTCGCCTTGTGACTGTGGTTTTCCCGGTCACACAAAAATGCTGAAATTCGACTTATACAGTGTTTGTGCTTATTAAACTTGATGAATTCTCTCCTCTTGACGGTAGAATAGTGTGTAAAGCAAAGCACAATACATTGCTATGTGTAGAAGCAAAGATATACGCGATTTCAGAATGTGTTCCTAGAACAGCTGCGAGCAACTTTTTTACTCAACGTTAACAACACATCTGATGCTCAATATTTCTGGGCTGAAGCGGGGAGGATTAGACAAAGTGTGCACTGTAAAGGGGAAGTCTGTGGCATTAACAGGAAGGGAGAAAAAGTACTTTCTACCCATTTTTAGTTCAGCGGTAAAACTGAAATTTCTATGGAACTGCAGCTCGTCTTGTGACTGTGGTTTTCCCGGTCACACAAAAATGCTGAAATTCGACTTATACAGTGTTTGTGCTTATTAAACTTGATGAATTCTCTCCTCTTGACGGTAGAATAGTGTGTAAAGCAAAGCACAATACATTGCTATGTGTAGAAGCAAAGCTATACGCGATTTCATAATGTGTTCCTAGAACAGATGCGAGCAACTTTTTTACTCAACGTTAACAACACATCTGAAGCTCAATATTTCTGGGCTGAAGCGGGGAGGATTAGACAAAGTGTGCACTGTAAAGGGGAAGTCTGTGGCATTAACAGGAAGGGAGAAAAAGTACTTTCTACCCATTTTTAGTTCAGCGGTAAATCTGAAATTTCTATGGAACTGCAGCTCGGCTTGTGACTGTGGTTTTCCCGGTCACACAAAAATGCTGAAATTCGACTTATACAGTGTTTGTGCTTATTAAACTTGATGAATTCTCTCCTCTTGACGGTAGAATAGTGTGTAAAGCAAAGCACAATACATTGCTATGTGTAGAAGCAAAGATATACGCGATTTCAGAATGTGTTCCTAGAACAGCTGCGAGCAACTTTTTTACTCAACGTTAACAACACATCTGAAGCTCAATATTTCTGGGCTGAAGCGGGGAGGATTAGACAAAGTGTGCACTGTAAAGGGGAAGTCTGTGGCATTAACAGGAAGGGAGAAAAAGTACTTTCTACCCATTTTTAGTTCAGCGGTAAAACTGAAATTTCTATGGAACTGCAGCTCGGCTTGTGACTGGGGTTTTCCCGGTCACACAAAAATGCTGAAATTCGACTTATACAGTGTTTGTGCTTATTAAACTTGATGAATTCTCTCCTCTTGACGGTAGAATAGTGTGTAAAGCAAAGCACAATACATTGCTATGTGTAGAAGCAAAGATATACGCGATTTCAGAATGTGTTCCTAGAACAGCTGCGAGCAACTTTTTTACTCAACGTTAACAACACATCTGAAGCTCAATATTTCTGGGCTGAAGCGGGGAGGATTAGACAAAGTGTGCACTGTAAAGGGGAAGTCTGTGGCATTAACAGGAAGGGAGAAAAAGTACTTTCTACCCATTTTTAGTTCAGCGGTAAAACTGAAATTTCTATGGAACTGCAGCTCGCCTTGTGACTGTGGTTTTCCCGGTCACACAAAAATGCTGAAATTCGACTTATACAGTGTTTGTGCTTATTAAACTTGATGAATTCTCTCCTCTTGACGGTAGAATAGTGTGTAAAGCAAAGCACAATACATTGCTATGTGTAGAAGCAAAGATATACGCGATTTCAGAATGTGTTCCTAGAACAGCTGCGAGCAACTTTTTTACTCAACGTTAACAACACATCTGATGCTCAATATTTCTGGGCTGAAGCGGGGAGGATTAGACAAAGTGTGCACTGTAAAGGGGAAGTCTGTGGCATTAACAGGAAGGGAGAAAAAGTACTTTCTACCCATTTTTAGTTCAGCGGTAAAACTGAAATTTCTATGGAACTGCAGCTCAGTTCAGCGGTAAAACTGAAATTTCTATGGAACTGCAGCTCGTCTTGTGACTGTGGTTTTCCCGGTCACACAAAAATGCTGAAATTCGACTTATACAGTGTTTGTGCTTATTAAACTTGATGAATTCTCTCCTCTTGACGGTAGAATAGTGTGTAAAGCAAAGCACAATACATTGCTATGTGTAGAAGCAAAGCTATACGCGATTTCATAATGTGTTCCTAGAACAGATGCGAGCAACTTTTTTACTCAACGTTAACAACACATCTGAAGCTCAATATTTCTGGGCTGAAGCGGGGAGGATTAGACAAAGTGTGCACTGTAAAGGGGAAGTCTGTGGCATTAACAGGAAGGGAGAAATAGTACTTTCTACCCATTTTTAGTTCAGCGGTAAAACTGAAATTTCTATGGAACTGCAGCTCGGCTTGTGACTGTGGTTTTCCCGGTCACACAAAAATGCTGAAATTCGACTTATACAGTGTTTGTGCTTATTAAACTTCATGAATTCTCTCCTCTTGACGGTAGAATAGTGTGTAAAGCAAAGCACAATACATTGCTATGTGTAGAAGCAAAGATATACGCGATTTCATAATGTGTTCCTAGAACAGCTGCGAGCAACTTTTTTACTCAACGTTAACAACACATCTGAAGCTCAATATTTCTGGGCTGAAGCGGGGAAGATTAGACAAAGTGTGCACTGTAAAGGGGAAGTCTGTGGCATTAACAGGAAGGGAGAAAAAGTACTTTCTACCCATTTTTAGTTCAGCGGTAAAACTGAAATTTCTATGGAACTGCAGCTCGGTTTGTGACTGTGGTTTTCCCGGTCACACAAAAATGCTGAAATTCGACTTATACAGTGTTTGTGCTTATTAAACTTGATGAATTTTCTCCTCTTGACGGTAGAATAGTGTGTAAAGCAAAGCACAATACATTGCTATGTGTAGAAGCAAAGATATACGCGATTTCAGAATGTGTTCCTAGAACAGCTGCGAGCAACTTTTTTACTCAACGTTAACAACACATCTGATGCTCAATATTTCTGGGCTGAAGCGGGGAGGATTAGACAAAGTGTGCACTGTAAAGGGGAAGTCTGTGGCATTAACAGGAAGGGAGAAAAAGTACTTTCTACCCATTTTTAGTTCAGCGGTAAAACTGAAATTTCTATGGAACTGCAGCTCGGCTTGTGACTGTGGTTTTCCCGGTCACACAAAAATGCTGAAATTCGACTTATACAGTGTTTGTGCTTATTAAACTTGATGAATTCTCTCCTCTTGACGGTAGAATAGTGTGTAAAGCAAAGCACAATACATTGCTATGTGTAGAAGCAAAGCTATACGCGATTTCATAATGTGTTCCTAGAACAGCTGCGAGCAACTTTTTTACTCAACGTTAACAACACATCTGAAGCTCAATATTTCTGGGCTGAAGCGGGGAGGATTAGACAAAGTGTGCACTGTAAAGGGGAAGTCTGTGGCATTAACAGGAAGGGAGAAAAAGTACTTTCTACCCATTTTTAGTTCAGCGGTAAAACTGAAATTTCTATGGAACTGCAGCTCGGCTTGTGACTGTGGTTTTCCCGGTCACACAAAAATGCTGAAATTCGACTTATACAGTGTTTGTGCTTATTAAACTTGATGAATTCTCTCCTCTTGACGGTAGAATAGTGTGTAAAGCAAAGCACAATACATTGCTATGTGTAGAAGCAAAGATATACGCGATTTCAGAATGTGTTCCTAGAACAGCTGCGAGCAACTTTTTTACTCAACGTTAACAACACATCTGAAGCTCAATATTTCTGGGCTGAAGCGGGGAGGATTAGACAAAGTGTGCACTGTAAAGGGGAAGTCTGTGGCATTAACAGGAAGGGAGAAAAAGTACTTTCTACCCATTTTTAGTTCAGCGGTAAATCTGAAATTTCTATGGAACTGCAGCTCGGCTTGTGACTGTGGTTTTCCCGGTCACACAAAAATGCTGAAATTCGACTTATACAGTGTTTGTGCTTATTAAACTTGATGAATTCTCTCCTCTTGACGGTAGAATAGTGTGTAAAGCAAAGCACAATACATTGCTATGTGTAGAAGCAAAGATATACGCGATTTCAGAATGTGTTCCTAGAACAGCTGCGAGCAACTTTTTTACTCAACGTTAACAACACATCTGAAGCTCAATATTTCTGGGCTGAAGCGGGGAGGATTAGACAAAGTGTGCACTGTAAAGGGGAAGTCTGTGGCATTAACAGGAAGGGAGAAAAAGTACTTTCTACCCATTTTTAGTTCAGCGGTAAAACTGAAATTTCTGTGGAACTGCAGCTCGTCTTGTGACTGTGGTTTTCCCGGTCACACAAAAATGCTGAAATTCGACTTATACAGTGTTTGTGCTTATTAAACTTGATGAATTCTCTCCTCTTGACGGTAGAATAGTGTGTAAAGCAAAGCACAATACATTGCTATGTGTAGAAGCAAAGATATACGCGATTTCAGAATGTGTTCCTAGAACAGCTGCGAGCAACTTTTTTACTCAACGTTAACAACACATCTGAAGCTCAATATTTCTGGGCTGAAGCGGGGAGGATTAGACAAAGTGTGCACTGTAAAGGGGAAGTCTGTGGCATTAACAGGAAGGGAGAAAAAGTACTTTCTACCCATTTTTAGTTCAGCGGTAAAACTGAAATTTCTATGGAACTGCAGCTCGCCTTGTGACTGTGGTTTTCCCGGTCACACAAAAATGCTGAAATTCGACTTATACAGTGTTTGTGCTTATTAAACTTGATGAATTCTCTCCTCTTGACGGTAGAATAGTGTGTAAAGCAAAGCACAATACATTGCTATGTGTAGAAGCAAAGATATACGCGATTTCAGAATGTGTTCCTAGAACAGCTGCGAGCAACTTTTTTACTCAACGTTAACAACACATCTGATGCTCAATATTTCTGGGCTGAAGCGGGGAGGATTAGACAAAGTGTGCACTGTAAAGGGGAAGTCTGTGGCATTAACAGGAAGGGAGAAAAAGTACTTTCTACCCATTTTTAGTTCAGCGGTAAAACTGAAATTTCTATGGAACTGCAGCTCGTCTTGTGACTGTGGTTTTCCCGGTCACACAAAAATGCTGAAATTCGACTTATACAGTGTTTGTGCTTATTAAACTTGATGAATTCTCTCCTCTTGACGGTAGAATAGTGTGTAAAGCAAAGCACAATACATTGCTATGTGTAGAAGCAAAGCTATACGCGATTTCATAATGTGTTCCTAGAACAGATGCGAGCAACTTTTTTACTCAACGTTAACAACACATCTGAAGCTCAATATTTCTGGGCTGAAGCGGGGAGGATTAGACAAAGTGTGCACTGTAAAGGGGAAGTCTGTGGCATTAACAGGAAGGGAGAAAAAGTACTTTCTACCCATTTTTAGTTCAGCGGTAAATCTGAAATTTCTATGGAACTGCAGCTCGGCTTGTGACTGTGGTTTTCCCGGTCACACAAAAATGCTGAAATTCGACTTATACAGTGTTTGTGCTTATTAAACTTGATGAATTCTCTCCTCTTGACGGTAGAATAGTGTGTAAAGCAAAGCACAATACATTGCTATGTGTAGAAGCAAAGATATACGCGATTTCAGAATGTGTTCCTAGAACAGCTGCGAGCAACTTTTTTACTCAACGTTAACAACACATCTGAAGCTCAATATTTCTGGGCTGAAGCGGGGAGGATTAGACAAAGTGTGCACTGTAAAGGGGAAGTCTGTGGCATTAACAGGAAGGGAGAAAAAGTACTTTCTACCCATTTTTAGTTCAGCGGTAAAACTGAAATTTCTATGGAACTGCAGCTCGGCTTGTGACTGGGGTTTTCCCGGTCACACAAAAATGCTGAAATTCGACTTATACAGTGTTTGTGCTTATTAAACTTGATGAATTCTCTCCTCTTGACGGTAGAATAGTGTGTAAAGCAAAGCACAATACATTGCTATGTGTAGAAGCAAAGATATACGCGATTTCAGAATGTGTTCCTAGAACAGCTGCGAGCAACTTTTTTACTCAACGTTAACAACACATCTGAAGCTCAATATTTCTGGGCTGAAGCGGGGAGGATTAGACAAAGTGTGCACTGTAAAGGGGAAGTCTGTGGCATTAACAGGAAGGGAGAAAAAGTACTTTCTACCCATTTTTAGTTCAGCGGTAAAACTGAAATTTCTATGGAACTGCAGCTCGCCTTGTGACTGTGGTTTTCCCGGTCACACAAAAATGCTGAAATTCGACTTATACAGTGTTTGTGCTTATTAAACTTGATGAATTCTCTCCTCTTGACGGTAGAATAGTGTGTAAAGCAAAGCACAATACATTGCTATGTGTAGAAGCAAAGATATACGCGATTTCAGAATGTGTTCCTAGAACAGCTGCGAGCAACTTTTTTACTCAACGTTAACAACACATCTGATGCTCAATATTTCTGGGCTGAAGCGGGGAGGATTAGACAAAGTGTGCACTGTAAAGGGGAAGTCTGTGGCATTAACAGGAAGGGAGAAAAAGTACTTTCTACCCATTTTTAGTTCAGCGGTAAAACTGAAATTTCTATGGAACTGCAGCTCGTCTTGTGACTGTGGTTTTCCCGGTCACACAAAAATGCTGAAATTCGACTTATACAGTGTTTGTGCTTATTAAACTTGATGAATTCTCTCCTCTTGACGGTAGAATAGTGTGTAAAGCAAAGCACAATACATTGCTATGTGTAGAAGCAAAGCTATACGCGATTTCATAATGTGTTCCTAGAACAGATGCGAGCAACTTTTTTACTCAACGTTAACAACACATCTGAAGCTCAATATTTCTGGGCTGAAGCGGGGAGGATTAGACAAAGTGTGCACTGTAAAGGGGAAGTCTGTGGCATTAACAGGAAGGGAGAAATAGTACTTTCTACCCATTTTTAGTTCAGCGGTAAAACTGAAATTTCTATGGAACTGCAGCTCGGCTTGTGACTGTGGTTTTCCCGGTCACACAAAAATGCTGAAATTCGACTTATACAGTGTTTGTGCTTATTAAACTTCATGAATTCTCTCCTCTTGACGGTAGAATAGTGTGTAAAGCAAAGCACAATACATTGCTATGTGTAGAAGCAAAGATATACGCGATTTCATAATGTGTTCCTAGAACAGCTGCGAGCAACTTTTTTACTCAACGTTAACAACACATCTGAAGCTCAATATTTCTGGGCTGAAGCGGGGAAGATTAGACAAAGTGTGCACTGTAAAGGGGAAGTCTGTGGCATTAACAGGAAGGGAGAAAAAGTACTTTCTACCCATTTTTAGTTCAGCGGTAAAACTGAAATTTCTATGGAACTGCAGCTCGGTTTGTGACTGTGGTTTTCCCGGTCACACAAAAATGCTGAAATTCGACTTATACAGTGTTTGTGCTTATTAAACTTGATGAATTTTCTCCTCTTGACGGTAGAATAGTGTGTAAAGCAAAGCACAATACATTGCTATGTGTAGAAGCAAAGATATACGCGATTTCAGAATGTGTTCCTAGAACAGCTGCGAGCAACTTTTTTACTCAACGTTAACAACACATCTGATGCTCAATATTTCTGGGCTGAAGCGGGGAGGATTAGACAAAGTGTGCACTGTAAAGGGGAAGTCTGTGGCATTAACAGGAAGGGAGAAAAAGTACTTTCTACCCATTTTTAGTTCAGCGGTAAAACTGAAATTTCTATGGAACTGCAGCTCGGCTTGTGACTGTGGTTTTCCCGGTCACACAAAAATGCTGAAATTCGACTTATACAGTGTTTGTGCTTATTAAACTTGATGAATTCTCTCCTCTTGACGGTAGAATAGTGTGTAAAGCAAAGCACAATACATTGCTATGTGTAGAAGCAAAGCTATACGCGATTTCATAATGTGTTCCTAGAACAGATGCGAGCAACTTTTTTACTCAACGTTAACAACACATCTGAAGCTCAATATTTCTGGGCTGAAGCGGGGAGGATTAGACAAAGTGTGCACTGTAAAGGGGAAGTCTGTGGCATTAACAGGAAGGGAGAAAAAGTACTTTCTACCCATTTTTAGTTCAGCGGTAAAACTGAAATTTCTATGGAACTGCAGCTCGCCTTGTGACTGTGGTTTTCCCGGTCACACAAAAATGCTGAAATTCGACTTATACAGTGTTTGTGCTTATTAAACTTGATGAATTCTCTCCTCTTGACGGTAGAATAGTGTGTAAAGCAAAGCACAATACATTGCTATGTGTAGAAGCAAAGCTATACGCGATTTCATAATGTGTTCCTAGAACAGATGCGAGCAACTTTTTTACTCAACGTTAACAACACATCTGAAGCTCAATATTTCTGGGCTGAAGCGGGGAGGATTAGACAAAGTGTGCACTGTAAAGGGGAAGTCTGTGGCATTAACAGGAAGGGAGAAAAAGTACTTTCTACCCATTTTTAGTTCAGCGGTAAATCTGAAATTTCTATGGAACTGCAGCTCGGCTTGTGACTGTGGTTTTCCCGGTCACACAAAAATGCTGAAATTCGACTTATACAGTGTTTGTGCTTATTAAACTTGATGAATTCTCTCCTCTTGACGGTAGAATAGTGTGTAAAGCAAAGCACAATACATTGCTATGTGTAGAAGCAAAGATATACGCGATTTCAGAATGTGTTCCTAGAACAGCTGCGAGCAACTTTTTTACTCAACGTTAACAACACATCTGAAGCTCAATATTTCTGGGCTGAAGCGGGGAGGATTAGACAAAGTGTGCACTGTAAAGGGGAAGTCTGTGGCATTAACAGGAAGGGAGAAAAAGTACTTTCTACCCATTTTTAGTTCAGCGGTAAAACTGAAATTTCTATGGAACTGCAGCTCGGCTTGTGACTGGGGTTTTCCCGGTCACACAAAAATGCTGAAATTCGACTTATACAGTGTTTGTGCTTATTAAACTTGATGAATTCTCTCCTCTTGACGGTAGAATAGTGTGTAAAGCAAAGCACAATACATTGCTATGTGTAGAAGCAAAGATATACGCGATTTCAGAATGTGTTCCTAGAACAGCTGCGAGCAACTTTTTTACTCAACGTTAACAACACATCTGAAGCTCAATATTTCTGGGCTGAAGCGGGGAGGATTAGACAAAGTGTGCACTGTAAAGGGGAAGTCTGTGGCATTAACAGGAAGGGAGAAAAAGTACTTTCTACCCATTTTTAGTTCAGCGGTAAAACTGAAATTTCTATGGAACTGCAGCTCGCCTTGTGACTGTGGTTTTCCCGGTCACACAAAAATGCTGAAATTCGACTTATACAGTGTTTGTGCTTATTAAACTTGATGAATTCTCTCCTCTTGACGGTAGAATAGTGTGTAAAGCAAAGCACAATACATTGCTATGTGTAGAAGCAAAGATATACGCGATTTCAGAATGTGTTCCTAGAACAGCTGCGAGCAACTTTTTTACTCAACGTTAACAACACATCTGAAGCTCAATATTTCTGGGCTGAAGCGGGGAGGATTAGACAAAGTGTGCACTGTAAAGGGGAAGTCTGTGGCATTAACAGGAAGGGAGAAAAAGTACTTTCTACCCATTTTTAGTTCAGCGGTAAAACTGAAATTTCTATGGAACTGCAGCTCGGCTTGTGACTGGGGTTTTCCCGGTCACACAAAAATGCTGAAATTCGACTTATACAGTGTTTGTGCTTATTAAACTTGATGAATTCTCTCCTCTTGACGGTAGAATAGTGTGTAAAGCAAAGCACAATACATTGCTATGTGTAGAAGCAAAGATATACGCGATTTCAGAATGTGTTCCTAGAACAGCTGCGAGCAACTTTTTTACTCAACGTTAACAACACATCTGAAGCTCAATATTTCTGGGCTGAAGCGGGGAGGATTAGACAAAGTGTGCACTGTAAAGGGGAAGTCTGTGGCATTAACAGGAAGGGAGAAAAAGTACTTTCTACCCATTTTTAGTTCAGCGGTAAAACTGAAATTTCTATGGAACTGCAGCTCGCCTTGTGACTGTGGTTTTCCCGGTCACACAAAAATGCTGAAATTCGACTTATACAGTGTTTGTGCTTATTAAACTTGATGAATTCTCTCCTCTTGACGGTAGAATAGTGTGTAAAGCAAAGCACAATACATTGCTATGTGTAGAAGCAAAGATATACGCGATTTCAGAATGTGTTCCTAGAACAGCTGCGAGCAACTTTTTTACTCAACGTTAACAACACATCTGATGCTCAATATTTCTGGGCTGAAGCGGGGAGGATTAGACAAAGTGTGCACTGTAAAGGGGAAGTCTGTGGCATTAACAGGAAGGGAGAAAAAGTACTTTCTACCCATTTTTAGTTCAGCGGTAAAACTGAAATTTCTATGGAACTGCAGCTCGTCTTGTGACTGTGGTTTTCCCGGTCACACAAAAATGCTGAAATTCGACTTATACAGTGTTTGTGCTTATTAAACTTGATGAATTCTCTCCTCTTGACGGTAGAATAGTGTGTAAAGCAAAGCACAATACATTGCTATGTGTAGAAGCAAAGCTATACGCGATTTCATAATGTGTTCCTAGAACAGATGCGAGCAACTTTTTTACTCAACGTTAACAACACATCTGAAGCTCAATATTTCTGGGCTGAAGCGGGGAGGATTAGACAAAGTGTGCACTGTAAAGGGGAAGTCTGTGGCATTAACAGGAAGGGAGAAATAGTACTTTCTACCCATTTTTAGTTCAGCGGTAAAACTGAAATTTCTATGGAACTGCAGCTCGGCTTGTGACTGTGGTTTTCCCGGTCACACAAAAATGCTGAAATTCGACTTATACAGTGTTTGTGCTTATTAAACTTCATGAATTCTCTCCTCTTGACGGTAGAATAGTGTGTAAAGCAAAGCACAATACATTGCTATGTGTAGAAGCAAAGATATACGCGATTTCATAATGTGTTCCTAGAACAGCTGCGAGCAACTTTTTTACTCAACGTTAACAACACATCTGAAGCTCAATATTTCTGGGCTGAAGCGGGGAAGATTAGACAAAGTGTGCACTGTAAAGGGGAAGTCTGTGGCATTAACAGGAAGGGAGAAAAAGTACTTTCTACCCATTTTTAGTTCAGCGGTAAAACTGAAATTTCTATGGAACTGCAGCTCGGTTTGTGACTGTGGTTTTCCCGGTCACACAAAAATGCTGAAATTCGACTTATACAGTGTTTGTGCTTATTAAACTTGATGAATTTTCTCCTCTTGACGGTAGAATAGTGTGTAAAGCAAAGCACAATACATTGCTATGTGTAGAAGCAAAGATATACGCGATTTCAGAATGTGTTCCTAGAACAGCTGCGAGCAACTTTTTTACTCAACGTTAACAACACATCTGATGCTCAATATTTCTGGGCTGAAGCGGGGAGGATTAGACAAAGTGTGCACTGTAAAGGGGAAGTCTGTGGCATTAACAGGAAGGGAGAAAAAGTACTTTCTACCCATTTTTAGTTCAGCGGTAAAACTGAAATTTCTATGGAACTGCAGCTCGGCTTGTGACTGTGGTTTTCCCGGTCACACAAAAATGCTGAAATTCGACTTATACAGTGTTTGTGCTTATTAAACTTGATGAATTCTCTCCTCTTGACGGTAGAATAGTGTGTAAAGCAAAGCACAATACATTGCTATGTGTAGAAGCAAAGCTATACGCGATTTCATAATGTGTTCCTAGAACAGATGCGAGCAACTTTTTTACTCAACGTTAACAACACATCTGAAGCTCAATATTTCTGGGCTGAAGCGGGGAGGATTAGACAAAGTGTGCACTGTAAAGGGGAAGTCTGTGGCATTAACAGGAAGGGAGAAAAAGTACTTTCTACCCATTTTTAGTTCAGCGGTAAAACTGAAATTTCTATGGAACTGCAGCTCGCCTTGTGACTGTGGTTTTCCCGGTCACACAAAAATGCTGAAATTCGACTTATACAGTGTTTGTGCTTATTAAACTTGATGAATTCTCTCCTCTTGACGGTAGAATAGTGTGTAAAGCAAAGCACAATACATTGCTATGTGTAGAAGCAAAGCTATACGCGATTTCATAATGTGTTCCTAGAACAGATGCGAGCAACTTTTTTACTCAACGTTAACAACACATCTGAAGCTCAATATTTCTGGGCTGAAGCGGGGAGGATTAGACAAAGTGTGCACTGTAAAGGGGAAGTCTGTGGCATTAACAGGAAGGGAGAAAAAGTACTTTCTACCCATTTTTAGTTCAGCGGTAAATCTGAAATTTCTATGGAACTGCAGCTCGGCTTGTGACTGTGGTTTTCCCGGTCACACAAAAATGCTGAAATTCGACTTATACAGTGTTTGTGCTTATTAAACTTGATGAATTCTCTCCTCTTGACGGTAGAATAGTGTGTAAAGCAAAGCACAATACATTGCTATGTGTAGAAGCAAAGATATACGCGATTTCAGAATGTGTTCCTAGAACAGCTGCGAGCAACTTTTTTACTCAACGTTAACAACACATCTGAAGCTCAATATTTCTGGGCTGAAGCGGGGAGGATTAGACAAAGTGTGCACTGTAAAGGGGAAGTCTGTGGCATTAACAGGAAGGGAGAAAAAGTACTTTCTACCCATTTTTAGTTCAGCGGTAAAACTGAAATTTCTATGGAACTGCAGCTCGGCTTGTGACTGGGGTTTTCCCGGTCACACAAAAATGCTGAAATTCGACTTATACAGTGTTTGTGCTTATTAAACTTGATGAATTCTCTCCTCTTGACGGTAGAATAGTGTGTAAAGCAAAGCACAATACATTGCTATGTGTAGAAGCAAAGATATACGCGATTTCAGAATGTGTTCCTAGAACAGCTGCGAGCAACTTTTTTACTCAACGTTAACAACACATCTGAAGCTCAATATTTCTGGGCTGAAGCGGGGAGGATTAGACAAAGTGTGCACTGTAAAGGGGAAGTCTGTGGCATTAACAGGAAGGGAGAAAAAGTACTTTCTACCCATTTTTAGTTCAGCGGTAAAACTGAAATTTCTATGGAACTGCAGCTCGCCTTGTGACTGTGGTTTTCCCGGTCACACAAAAATGCTGAAATTCGACTTATACAGTGTTTGTGCTTATTAAACTTGATGAATTCTCTCCTCTTGACGGTAGAATAGTGTGTAAAGCAAAGCACAATACATTGCTATGTGTAGAAGCAAAGATATACGCGATTTCAGAATGTGTTCCTAGAACAGCTGCGAGCAACTTTTTTACTCAACGTTAACAACACATCTGATGCTCAATATTTCTGGGCTGAAGCGGGGAGGATTAGACAAAGTGTGCACTGTAAAGGGGAAGTCTGTGGCATTAACAGGAAGGGAGAAAAAGTACTTTCTACCCATTTTTAGTTCAGCGGTAAAACTGAAATTTCTATGGAACTGCAGCTCGTCTTGTGACTGTGGTTTTCCCGGTCACACAAAAATGCTGAAATTCGACTTATACAGTGTTTGTGCTTATTAAACTTGATGAATTCTCTCCTCTTGACGGTAGAATAGTGTGTAAAGCAAAGCACAATACATTGCTATGTGTAGAAGCAAAGCTATACGCGATTTCATAATGTGTTCCTAGAACAGATGCGAGCAACTTTTTTACTCAACGTTAACAACACATCTGAAGCTCAATATTTCTGGGCTGAAGCGGGGAGGATTAGACAAAGTGTGCACTGTAAAGGGGAAGTCTGTGGCATTAACAGGAAGGGAGAAATAGTACTTTCTACCCATTTTTAGTTCAGCGGTAAAACTGAAATTTCTATGGAACTGCAGCTCGGCTTGTGACTGTGGTTTTCCCGGTCACACAAAAATGCTGAAATTCGACTTATACAGTGTTTGTGCTTATTAAACTTCATGAATTCTCTCCTCTTGACGGTAGAATAGTGTGTAAAGCAAAGCACAATACATTGCTATGTGTAGAAGCAAAGATATACGCGATTTCATAATGTGTTCCTAGAACAGCTGCGAGCAACTTTTTTACTCAACGTTAACAACACATCTGAAGCTCAATATTTCTGGGCTGAAGCGGGGAAGATTAGACAAAGTGTGCACTGTAAAGGGGAAGTCTGTGGCATTAACAGGAAGGGAGAAAAAGTACTTTCTACCCATTTTTAGTTCAGCGGTAAAACTGAAATTTCTATGGAACTGCAGCTCGGTTTGTGACTGTGGTTTTCCCGGTCACACAAAAATGCTGAAATTCGACTTATACAGTGTTTGTGCTTATTAAACTTGATGAATTTTCTCCTCTTGACGGTAGAATAGTGTGTAAAGCAAAGCACAATACATTGCTATGTGTAGAAGCAAAGATATACGCGATTTCAGAATGTGTTCCTAGAACAGCTGAGAGCAACTTTTTTACTCAACGTTAACAACACATCTGATGCTCAATATTTCTGGGCTGAAGCGGGGAGGATTAGACAAAGTGTGCACTGTAAAGGGGAAGTCTGTGGCATTAACAGGAAGGGAGAAAAAGTACTTTCTACCCATTTTTAGTTCAGCGGTAAAACTGAAATTTCTATGGAACTGCAGCTCGGCTTGTGACTGTGGTTTTCCCGGTCACACAAAAATGCTGAAATTCGACTTATACAGTGTTTGTGCTTATTAAACTTGATGAATTCTCTCCTCTTGACGGTAGAATAGTGTGTAAAGCAAAGCACAATACATTGCTATGTGTAGAAGCAAAGCTATACGCGATTTCATAATGTGTTCCTAGAACAGATGCGAGCAACTTTTTTACTCAACGTTAACAACACATCTGAAGCTCAATATTTCTGGGCTGAAGCGGGGAGGATTAGACAAAGTGTGCACTGTAAAGGGGAAGTCTGTGGCATTAACAGGAAGGGAGAAAAAGTACTTTCTACCCATTTTTAGTTCAGCGGTAAAACTGAAATTTCTATGGAACTGCAGCTCGGCTTGTGACTGTGGTTTTCCCGGTCACACAAAAATGCTGAAATTCGACTTATACAGTGTTTGTGCTTATTAAACTTGATGAATTCTCTCCTCTTGACGGTAGAATAGTGTGTAAAGCAAAGCACAATACATTGCTATGTGTAGAAGCAAAGATATACGCGATTTCAGAATGTGTTCCTAGAACAGCTGCGAGCAACTTTTTTACTCAACGTTAACAACACATCTGAAGCTCAATATTTCTGGGCTGAAGCGGGGAGGATTAGACAAAGTGTGCACTGTAAAGGGGAAGTCTGTGGCATTAACAGGAAGGGAGAAAAAGTACTTTCCACCCATTTTTAGTTCAGCGGTAAATCTGAAATTTCTATGGAACTGCAGCTCGGCTTGTGACTGTGGTTTTCCCGGTCACACAAAAATGCTGAAATTCGACTTATACAGTGTTTGTGCTTATTAAACTTGATGAATTCTCTCCTCTTGACGGTAGAATAGTGTGTAAAGCAAAGCACAATACATTGCTATGTGTAGAAGCAAAGATATACGCGATTTCATAATGTGTTCCTAGAACAGATGCGAGCAACTTTTTTACTCAACGTTAACAACACATCTGAAGCTCAATATTTCTGGGCTGAAGCGGGGAGGATTAGACAAAGTGTGCACTGTAAAGGGGAAGTCTGTGGCATTAACAGGAAGGGAGAAATAGTACTTTCTACCCATTTTTAGTTCAGCGGTAAAACTGAAATTTCTATGGAACTGCAGCTCGGCTTGTGACTGTGGTTTTCCCGGTCACACAAAAATGCTGAAATTCGACTTATACAGTGTTTGTGCTTATTAAACTTGATGAATTCTCTCCTCTTGACGGTAGAATAGTGTGTAAAGCAAAGCACAATACATTGCTATGTGTAGAAGCAAAGATATACGCGATTTCAGAATGTGTTCTTAGAACAGCTGCGAGCAACTTTTTTACTCAACGTTAACAACACATCTGATGCTCAATATTTCTGGGCTGAAGCGGGGAGGATTAGACAAAGTGTGCACTGTAAAGGGGAAGTCTGTGGCATTAACAGGAAGGGAGAAAAAGTACTTTCTACCCATTTTTAGTTCAGCGGTAAAACTGAAATTTCTATGGAACTGCAGCTCGGCTTGTGACTGTGGTTTTCCCGGTCACACACAAATGCTGAAATTCGACTTATACAGTGTTTGTGCTTATTAAACTTGATGAATTCTCTCCTCTTGACGGTAGAATAGTGTGTAAAGCAAAGCACAATAAATTGCTATGTGTAGAAGCAAAGATATACGCGATTTCATAATGTGTTCCTAGAACAGCTGCGAGCAACTTTTTTACTCAACGTTAACAACACATCTGAAGCTCAATATTTCTGGGCTGAAGCGGGGAAGATTAGACAAAGTGTGCACTGTAAAGGGGAAGTCTGTGGCATTAACAGGAAGGGAGAAAAAGTACTTTCTACCCATTTTTAGTTCAGCGGTAAAACTGAAATTTCTATGGAACTGCAGCTCGGTTTGTGACTGTGGTTTTCCCGGTCACACAAAAATGCTGAAATTCGACTTATACAGTGTTTGTGCTTATTAAACTTGATGAATTTTCTCCTCTTGACGGTAGAATAGTGTGTAAAGCAAAGCACAATACATTGCTATGTGTAGAAGCAAAGATATACGCGATTTCAGAATGTGTTCCTAGAACAGCTGCGAGCAACTTTTTTACTCAACGTTAACAACACATCTGATGCTCAATATTTCTGGGCTGAAGCGGGGAGGATTAGACAAAGTGTGCACTGTAAAGGGGAAGTCTGTGGCATTAACAGGAAGGGAGAAAAAGTACTTTCCACCCATTTTTAGTTCAGCGGTAAATCTGAAATTTCTATGGAACTGCAGCTCGGCTTGTGACTGTGGTTTTCCCGGTCACACAAAAATGCTGAAATTCGACTTATACAGTGTTTGTGCTTATTAAACTTGATGAATTCTCTCCTCTTGACGGTAGAATAGTGTGTAAAGCAAAGCACAATACATTGCTATGTGTAGAAGCAAAGATATACGCGATTTCATAATGTGTTCCTAGAACAGATGCGAGCAACTTTTTTACTCAACGTTAACAACACATCTGAAGCTCAATATTTCTGGGCTGAAGCGGGGAAGATTAGACAAAGTGTGCACTGTAAAGGGGAAGTCTGTGGCATTAACAGGAAGGGAGAAAAAGTACTTTCTACCCATTTTTAGTTCAGCGGTAAAACTGAAATTTCTATGGAACTGCAGCTCGGCTTGTGACTGTGGTTTTCCCGGTCACACAAAAATGCTGAAATTCGACTTATACAGTGTTTGTGCTTATTAAACTTCATGAATTCTCTCCTCTTGACGGTAGAATAGTGTGTAAAGCAAAGCACAATACATTGCTATGTGTAGAAGCAAAGATATACGCGATTTCATAATGTGTTCCTAGAACAGCTGCGAGCAACTTTTTTACTCAACGTTAACAACACATCTGAAGCTCAATATTTCTGGGCTGAAGCGGGGAAGATTAGACAAAGTGTGCACTGTTAAGGGGAAGTCTGTGGCATTAACAGGAAGGGAGAAAAAGTACTTTCTACCCATTTTTAGTTCAGCGGTAAAACTGAAATTTCTATGGAACTGCAGCTCGGCTTGTGACTGTGGTTTTCCCGGTCACACAAAAATGCTGAAATTCGACTTATACAGTGTTTGTGCTTATTAAACTTGATGAATTCTCTCCTCTTGACGGTAGAATAGTGTGTAAAGCAAAGCACAATAAATTGCTATGTGTAGAAGCAAAGATATACGCGATTTCATAATGTGTTCCTAGAACAGCTGCGAGCAACTTTTTTACTCAACGTTAACAACACATCTGAAGCTCAATATTTCTGGGCTGAAGCGGGGAAGATTAGACAAAGTGTGCACTGTAAAGGGGAAGTCTGTGGCATTAACAGGAAGGGAGAAAAAGTACTTTCTACCCATTTTTAGTTCAGCGGTAAAACTGAAATTTCTATGGAACTGCAGCTCGGTTTGTGACTGTGGTTTTCCCGGTCACACAAAAATGCTGAAATTCGACTTATACAGTGTTTGTGCTTATTAAACTTGATGAATTCTCTCCTCTTGACGGTAGAATAGTGTGTAAAGCAAAGCACAATACATTGCTATGTGTAGAAGCAAAGATATACGCGATTTCAGAATGTGTTCCTAGAACAGCTGCGAGCAACTTTTTTACTCAACGTTAACAACACATCTGATGCTCAATATTTCTGGGCTGAAGCGGGGAGGATTAGACAAAGTGTGCACTGTAAAGGGGAAGTCTGTGGCATTAACAGGAAGGGAGAAAAAGTACTTTCCACCCATTTTTAGTTCAGCGGTAAATCTGAAATTTCTATGGAACTGCAGCTCGGCTTGTGACTGTGGTTTTCCCGGTCACACAAAAATGCTGAAATTCGACTTATACAGTGTTTGTGCTTATTAAACTTGATGAATTCTCTCCTCTTGACGGTAGAATAGTGTGTAAAGCAAAGCACAATACATTGCTATGTGTAGAAGCAAAGATATACGCGATTTCATAATGTGTTCCTAGAACAGATGCGAGCAACTTTTTTACTCAACGTTAACAACACATCTGAAGCTCAATATTTCTGGGCTGAAGCGGGGAAGATTAGACAAAGTGTGCACTGTAAAGGGGAAGTCTGTGGCATTAACAGGAAGGGAGAAAAAGTACTTTCTACCCATTTTTAGTTCAGCGGTAAAACTGAAATTTCTATGGAACTGCAGCTCGGCTTGTGACTGTGGTTTTCCCGGTCACACAAAAATGCTGAAATTCGACTTATACAGTGTTTGTGCTTATTAAACTTCATGAATTCTCTCCTCTTGACGGTAGAATAGTGTGTAAAGCAAAGCACAATACATTGCTATGTGTAGAAGCAAAGATATACGCGATTTCAGAATGTGTTCCTAGAACAGCTGCGAGCAACTTTTTTACTCAACGTTAACAACACATCTGAAGCTCAATATTTCTGGGCTGAAGCGGGGAGGATTAGACAAAGTGTGCACTGTAAAGGGGAAGTCTGTGGCATTAACAGGAAGGGAGAAAAAGTACTTTCCACCCATTTTTAGTTCAGCGGTAAATCTGAAATTTCTATGGAACTGCAGCTCGGCTTGTGACTGTGGTTTTCCCGGTCACACAAAAATGCTGAAATTCGACTTATACAGTGTTTGTGCTTATTAAACTTGATGAATTCTCTCCTCTTGACGGTAGAATAGTGTGTAAAGCAAAGCACAATACATTGCTATGTGTAGAAGCAAAGATATACGCGATTTCATAATGTGTTCCTAGAACAGATGCGAGCAACTTTTTTACTCAACGTTAACAACACATCTGAAGCTCAATATTTCTGGGCTGAAGCGGGGAGGATTAGACAAAGTGTGCACTGTAAAGGGGAAGTCTGTGGCATTAACAGGAAGGGAGAAAAAGTACTTTCTACCCATTTTTAGTTCAGCGGTAAAACTGAAATTTCTATGGAACTGCAGCTCGGCTTGTGACTGTGGTTTTCCCGGTCACACAAAAATGCTGAAATTCGACTTATACAGTGTTTGTGCTTATTAAACTTGATGAATTCTCTCCTCTTGACGGTAGAATAGTGTGTAAAGCAAAGCACAATACATTGCTATGTGTAGAAGCAAAGATATACGCGATTTCATAATGTGTTCCTAGAACAGCTGCGAGCAACTTTTTTACTCAACGTTAACAACACATCTGAAGCTCAATATTTCTGGGCTGAAGCGGGGAAGATTAGACAAAGTGTGCACTGTAAAGGGGAAGTCTGTGGCATTAACAGGAAGGGAGAAAAAGTACTTTCTACCCATTTTTAGTTCAGCGGTAAAACTGAAATTTCTATGGAACTGCAGCTCGGCTTGTGACTGTGGTTTTCCCGGTCACACAAAAATGCTGAAATTCGACTTATACAGTGTTTGTGCTTATTAAACTTGATGAATTTTCTCCTCTTGACGGTAGAATAGTGTGTAAAGCAAAGCACAATACATTGCTATGTGTAGAAGCAAAGATATACGCGATTTCAGAATGTGTTCCTAGAACAGCTGCGAGCAACTTTTTTACTCAACGTTAACAACACATCTGATGCTCAATATTTCTGGGCTGAAGCTGGGAGGATTAGACAAAGTGTGCACTGTAAAGGGGAAGTCTGTGGCATTAACAGGAAGGGAGAAAAAGTACTTTCTACCCATTTTTAGTTCAGCGGTAAAACTGAAATTTCTATGGAACTGCAGCTCGGCTTGTGACTGTGGTTTTCCCGGTCACACAAAAATGCTGAAATTCGACTTATACAGTGTTTGTGCTTATTAAACTTGATGAATTCTCTCCTCTTGACGGTAGAATAGTGTGTAAAGCAAAGCACAATACATTGCTATGTGTAGAAGCAAAGATATACGCGATTTCAGAATGTGTTCCTAGAACAGCTGCGAGCAACTTTTTTACTCAACGTTAACAACACATCTGAAGCTCAATATTTCTGGGCTGAAGCGGGGAGGATTAGACAAAGTGTGCACTGTAAAGGGGAAGTCTGTGGCATTAACAGGATGGGAGAAAAAGTACTTTCTACCCATTTTTAGTTCAGCGGTAAAACTGAAATTTCTATGGAACTGCAGCTCGGCTTGTGACTGTGGTTTACCCGGTCACACAAAAATGCTGAAATTCGACTTATACAGTGTTTGTGCTTATTAAACTTGATGAATTCTCTCCTCTTGACGGTAGAATAGTGTGTAAAGCAAAGCACAATACATTGCTATGTGTAGAAGCAAAGATATACGCGATTTCAGAATGTGTTCCTAGAACAGCTGCGAGCAACTTTTTTACTCAACGTTAACAACACATCTGAAGCTCAATATTTCTGGGCTGAAGCGGGGAGGATTAGACAAAGTGTGCACTGTAAAGGGGAAGTCTGTGGCATTAACAGGAAGGGAGAAAAAGTACTTTCTACCCATTTTTAGTTCAGCGGTAAAACTGAAATTTCTATGGAACTGCAGCTCGGCTTGTGACTGTGGTTTTCCCGGTCACACAAAAATGCTGAAATTCGACTTATACAGTGTTTGTGCTTATTAAACTTGATGAATTCTCTCCTCTTGACGGTAGAATAGTGTGTAAAGCAAAGCACAATACATTGCTATGTGTAGAAGCAAAGATATACGCGATTTCATAATGTGTTCCTAGAACAGCTGCGAGCAACTTTTTTACTCAACGTTAACAACACATCTGAAGCTCAATATTTCTGGGCTGAAGCGGGGAGGATTAGACAAAGTGTGCACTGTAAAGGGGAAGTCTGTGGCATTAACAGGAAGGGAGAAAAAGTACTTTCTACCCATTTTTAGTTCAGCGGTAAAACTGAAATTTCTATGGAACTGCAGCTCGGCTTGTGACTGTGGTTTTCCCGGTCACACAAAAATGCTGAAATTCGACTTATACAGTGTTTGTGCTTATTAAACTTGATGAATTTTCTCCTCTTGACGGTAGAATAGTGTGTAAAGCAAAGCACAATACATTGCTATGTGTAGAAGCAAAGATATACGCGATTTCAGAATGTGTTCCTAGAACAGCTGCGAGCAACTTTTTTACTCAACGTTAACAACACATCTGATGCTCAATATTTCTGGGCTGAAGCTGGGAGGATTAGACAAAGTGTGCACTGTAAAGGGGAAGTCTGTGGCATTAACAGGAAGGGAGAAAAAGTACTTTCTACCCATTTTTAGTTCAGCGGTAAAACTGAAATTTCTATGGAACTGCAGCTCGGCTTGTGACTGTGGTTTTCCCGGTCACACAAAAATGCTGAAATTCGACTTATACAGTGTTTGTGCTTATTAAACTTGATGAATTCTCTCCTCTTGACGGTAGAATAGTGTGTAAAGCAAAGCACAATACATTGCTATGTGTAGAAGCAAAGATATACGCGATTTCAGAATGTGTTCCTAGAACAGCTGCGAGCAACTTTTTTACTCAACGTTAACAACACATCTGAAGCTCAATATTTCTGGGCTGAAGCGGGGAGGATTAGACAAAGTGTGCACTGTAAAGGGGAAGTCTGTGGCATTAACAGGAAGGGAGAAAAAGTACTTTCCACCCATTTTTAGTTCAGCGGTAAATCTGAAATTTCTATGGAACTGCAGCTCGGCTTGTGACTGTGGTTTTCCCGGTCACACAAAAATGCTGAAATTCGACTTATACAGTGTTTGTGCTTATTAAACTTGATGAATTCTCTCCTCTTGACGGTAGAATAGTGTGTAAAGCAAAGCACAATACATTGCTATGTGTAGAAGCAAAGATATACGCGATTTCATAATGTGTTCCTAGAACAGATGCGAGCAACTTTTTTACTCAACGTTAACAACACATCTGAAGCTCAATATTTCTGGGCTGAAGCGGGGAGGATTAGACAAAGTGTGCACTGTAAAGGGGAAGTCTGTGGCATTAACAGGAAGGGAGAAAAAGTACTTTCTACCCATTTTTAGTTCAGCGGTAAAACTGAAATTTCTATGGAACTGCAGCTCGGCTTGTGACTGTGGTTTTCCCGGTCACACAAAAATGCTGAAATTCGACTTATACAGTGTTTGTGCTTATTAAACTTGATGAATTCTCTCCTCTTGACGGTAGAATAGTGTGTAAAGCAAAGCACAATACATTGCTATGTGTAGAAGCAAAGATATACGCGATTTCATAATGTGTTCCTAGAACAGCTGCGAGCAACTTTTTTACTCAACGTTAACAACACATCTGAAGCTCAATATTTCTGGGCTGAAGCGGGGAAGATTAGACAAAGTGTGCACTGTAAAGGGGAAGTCTGTGGCATTAACAGGAAGGGAGAAAAAGTACTTTCTACCCATTTTTAGTTCAGCGGTAAAACTGAAATTTCTATGGAACTGCAGCTCGGTTTGTGACTGTGGTTTTCCCGGTCACACAAAAATGCTGAAATTCGACTTATACAGTGTTTGTGCTTATTAAACTTGATGAATTTTCTCCTCTTGACGGTAGAATAGTGTGTAAAGCAAAGCACAATACATTGCTATGTGTAGAAGCAAAGATATACGCGATTTCAGAATGTGTTCCTAGAACAGCTGCGATCAACTTTTTTACTCAACGTTAACAACACATCTGATGCTCAATATTTCTGGGCTGAAGCGGGGAGGATTAGACAAAGTGTGCACTGTAAAGGGGAAGTCTGTGGCATTAACAGGAAGGGAGAAAAAGTACTTTCTACCCATTTTTAGTTCAGCGGTAAAACTGAAATTTCTATGGAACTGCAGCTCGGCTTGTGACTGTGGTTTTCCCGGTCACACAAAAATGCTGAAATTCGACTTATACAGTGTTTGTGCTTATTAAACTTGATGAATTCTCTCCTCTTGACGGTAGAATAGTGTGTAAAGCAAAGCACAATACATTGCTATGTGTAGAAGCAAAGATATACGCGATTTCAGAATGTGTTCCTAGAACAGCTGCGAGCAACTTTTTTACTCAACGTTAACAACACATCTGAAGCTCAATATTTCTGGGCTGAAGCGGGGAGGATTAGACAAAGTGTGCACTGTAAAGGGGAAGTCTGTGGCATTAACAGGAAGGGAGAAAAAGTACTTTCTACCCATTTTTAGTTCAGCGGTAAAACTGAAATTTCTATGGAACTGCAGCTCGTCTTGTGACTGTGGTTTTCCTGGTCACACAAAAATGCTGAAATTCGACTTATACAGTGTTTGTGCTTATTAAACTTGATGAATTCTCTCCTCTTGACGGTAGAATAGTGTGTAAAGCAAAGCACAATACATTGCTATGTGTAGAAGCAAAGATATACGCGATTTCAGAATGTGTTCCTAGAACAGCTGCGAGCAACTTTTTTACTCAACGTTAACAACACATCTGAAGCTCAATATTTCTGGGCTGAAGCGGGGAGGATTAGACAAAGTGTGCACTGTAAAGGGGAAGTCTGTGGCATTAACAGGAAGGGAGAAAAAGTACTTTCTACCCATTTTTAGGTTCAGCGGTAAAACTGAAGTTTCTATGGAACTGCAGCTCGGCTTGTGACTGTGGTTTTCCCGGTCACACAAAAATGCTGAAATTCGACTTATACAGTGTTTGTGCTTATTAAACTTGATGAATTCTCTCCTCTTGACGGTAGAATAGTGTGTAAAGCAAAGCACAATACATTGCTATGTGTAGAAGCAAAGATATACGCGATTTCAGAATGTGTTCCTAGAACAGCTGCGAGCAACTTTTTTACTCAACGTTAACAACACATCTGAAGTTCAATATTACTGGGCTGAAGCGGGGAGGATTAGACAAAGTGTGCACTGTAAAGGGGAAGTCTGTGGCATTAACAGGAAGGGAGAAAAAGTACTTTCTACCCATTTTTAGTTCAGCGGTAAAACTGAAATTTCTATGGAACTGCAGCTCGGCTTGTGACTGTGGTTTTCCCGGTCACACAAAAATGCTGAAATTCGACTTATACAGTGTTTGTGCTTATTAAACTTGATGAATTCTCTCCTCTTGACGGTAGAATAGTGTGTAAAGCAAAGCACAATACATTGCTATGTGTAGAAGCAAAGATATACGCGATTTCAGAATGTGTTCCTAGAACAGCTGCGAGCAACTTTTTTACTCAACGTTAACAACACATCTGAAGCTCAATATTTCTGGGCTGAAGCGGGGAGGATTAGACAAAGTGTGCACTGTAAAGGGGAAGTCTGTGGCATTAACAGGATGGGAGAAAAAGTACTTTCTACCCATTTTTAGTTCAGCGGTAAAACTGAAATTTCTATGGAACTGCAGCTCGGCTTGTGACTGTGGTTTACCCGGTCACACAAAAATGCTGAAATTCGACTTATACAGTGTTTGTGCTTATTAAACTTGATGAATTCTCTCCTCTTGACGGTAGAATAGTGTGTAAAGCAAAGCACAATACATTGCTATGTGTAGAAGCAAAGATATACGCGATTTCAGAATGTGTTCCTAGAACAGCTGCGAGCAACTTTTTTACTCAACGTTAACAACACATCTGAAGCTCAATATTTCTGGGCTGAAGCGGGGAGGATTAGACAAAGTGTGCACTGTAAAGGGGAAGTCTGTGGCATTAACAGGAAGGGAGAAAAAGTACTTTCTACCCATTTTTAGTTCAGCGGTAAAACTGAAATTTCTATGGAACTGCAGCTCGGCTTGTGACTGTGGTTTTCCCGGTCACACAAAAATGCTGAAATTCGACTTATACAGTGTTTGTGCTTATTAAACTTGATGAATTCTCTCCTCTTGACGGTAGAATAGTGTGTAAAGCAAAGCACAATACATTGCTATGTGTAGAAGCAAAGATATACGCGATTTCATAATGTGTTCCTAGAACAGCTGCGAGCAACTTTTTTACTCAACGTTAACAACACATCTGAAGCTCAATATTTCTGGGCTGAAGCGGGGAGGATTAGACAAAGTGTGCACTGTAAAGGGGAAGTCTGTGGCATTAACAGGAAGGGAGAAAAAGTACTTTCTACCCATTTTTAGTTCAGCGGTAAATCTGAAATTTCTATGGAACTGCAGCTCGTCTTGTGACTGTGGTTTTCCCGGTCACACAAAAATGCTGAAATTCGACTTATACAGTGTTTGTGCTTATTAAACTTGATGAATTCTCTCCTCTTGACGGTAGAATAGTGTGTAAAGCAAAGCACAATACATTGCTATGTGTAGAAGCAAAGATATACGCGATTTCATAATGTGTTCCTAGAACAGCTGCGAGCAACTTTTTTACTCAACGTTAACAACACATCTGAAGCTCAATATTTCTGGGCTGAAGCGGGGAGGATTAGACAAAGTGTGCACTGTAAAGGGGAAGTCTGTGGCATTAACAGGAAGGGAGAAAAAGTACTTTCTACCCATTTTTAGTTCAGCGGTAAAACTGAAATTTCTATGGAACTGCAGCTCGGCTTGTGACTGTGGTTTTCCCGGTCACACAAAAATGCTGAAATTCGACTTATACAGTGTTTGTGCTTATTAAACTTGATGAATTCTCTCCTCTTGACGGTAGAATAGTGTGTAAAGCAAAGCACAATACATTGCTATGTGTAGAAGCAAAGATATACGCGATTTCAGAATGTGTTCCTAGAACAGCTGCGAGCAACTTTTTTACTCAACGTTAACAACACATCTGAAGCTCAATATTTCTGGGCTGAAGCGGGGAGGATTAGACAAAGTGTGCACTGTAAAGGGGAAGTCTGTGGCATTAACAGGAAGGGAGAAAAAGTACTTTCTACCCATTTTTAGTTCAGCGGTAAAACTGAAATTTCTATGGAACTGCAGCTCGGCTTGTGACTGTGGTTTTCCCGGTCACACAAAAATGCTGAAATTCGACTTATACAGTGTTTGTGCTTATTAAACTTGATGAATTCTCTCTTCTTGACGGTAGAATAGTGTGTAAAGCAAAGCACAATACATTGCTATGTGTAGAAGCAAAGATATACGCGATTTCAGAATGTGTTCCTAGAACAGCTGCGAGCAACTTTTTTACTCAACGTTAACAACACATCTGAAGCTCAATATTTCTGGGCTGAAGCGGGGACGATTAGACAAAGTGTGCACTGTAAAGGGGAAGTCTGTGGCATTAACAGGAAGGGAGAAAAAGTACTTTCTACCCATTTTTAGTTCAGCGGTAAAACTGAAATTTCTATGGAACTGCAGCTCGGCTTGTGACTGTGGTTTTCCCGGTCACACAGAAATGCTGAAATTCGACTTATACAGTGTTTGTGCTTATTAAACTTGATGAATTTTCTCCTCTTGACGGTAGAATAGTGTGTAAAGCAAAGCACAATACATTGCTATGTGTAGAAGCAAAGATATACGCGATTTCAGAATGTGTTCCTAGAACAGCTGCGAGCAACTTTTTTACTCAACGTTAACAACACATCTGAAGCTCAATATTTCTGGGCTGAAGCGGGGAGGATTAGACAAAGTGTGCACTGTAAAGGGGAAGTCTGTGGCATTAACAGGAAGGGAGAAAAAGTACTTTCTACCCATTTTTAGGTTCAGCGGTAAAACTGAAGTTTCTATGGAACTGCAGCTCGGCTTGTGACTGTGGTTTTCCCGGTCACACAAAAATGCTGAAATTCGACTTATACAGTGTTTGTGCTTATTAAACTTGATGAATTCTCTCCTCTTGACGGTAGAATAGTGTGTAAAGCAAAGCACAATACATTGCTATGTGTAGAAGCAAAGATATACGCGATTTCAGAATGTGTTCCTAGAACAGCTGCGAGCAACTTTTTTACTCAACGTTAACAACACATCTGAAGTTCAATATTACTGGGCTGAAGCGGGGAGGATTAGACAAAGTGTGCACTGTAAAGGGGAAGTCTGTGGCATTAACAGGAAGGGAGAAAAAGTACTTTCTACCCATTTTTAGTTCAGCGGTAAAACTGAAATTTCTATGGAACTGCAGCTCGGCTTGTGACTGTGGTTTTCCCGGTCACACAAAAATGCTGAAATTCGACTTATACAGTGTTTGTGCTTATTAAACTTGATGAATTCTCTCCTCTTGACGGTAGAATAGTGTGTAAAGCAAAGCACAATACATTGCTATGTGTAGAAGCAAAGATATACGCGATTTCAGAATGTGTTCCTAGAACAGCTGCGAGCAACTTTTTTACTCAACGTTAACAACACATCTGAAGCTCAATATTTCTGGGCTGAAGCGGGGAGGATTAGACAAAGTGTGCACTGTAAAGGGGAAGTCTGTGGCATTAACAGGATGGGAGAAAAAGTACTTTCTACCCATTTTTAGTTCAGCGGTAAAACTGAAATTTCTATGGAACTGCAGCTCGGCTTGTGACTGTGGTTTACCCGGTCACACAAAAATGCTGAAATTCGACTTATACAGTGTTTGTGCTTATTAAACTTGATGAATTCTCTCCTCTTGACGGTAGAATAGTGTGTAAAGCAAAGCACAATACATTGCTATGTGTAGAAGCAAAGATATACGCGATTTCAGAATGTGTTCCTAGAACAGCTGCGAGCAACTTTTTTACTCAACGTTAACAACACATCTGAAGCTCAATATTTCTGGGCTGAAGCGGGGAGGATTAGACAAAGTGTGCACTGTAAAGGGGAAGTCTGTGGCATTAACAGGAAGGGAGAAAAAGTACTTTCTACCCATTTTTAGTTCAGCGGTAAAACTGAAATTTCTATGGAACTGCAGCTCGGCTTGTGACTGTGGTTTTCCCGGTCACACAAAAATGCTGAAATTCGACTTATACAGTGTTTGTGCTTATTAAACTTGATGAATTCTCTCCTCTTGACGGTAGAATAGTGTGTAAAGCAAAGCACAATACATTGCTATGTGTAGAAGCAAAGATATACGCGATTTCATAATGTGTTCCTAGAACAGCTGCGAGCAACTTTTTTACTCAACGTTAACAACACATCTGAAGCTCAATATTTCTGGGCTGAAGCGGGGAGGATTAGACAAAGTGTGCACTGTAAAGGGGAAGTCTGTGGCATTAACAGGAAGGGAGAAAAAGTACTTTCTACCCATTTTTAGTTCAGCGGTAAATCTGAAATTTCTATGGAACTGCAGCTCGTCTTGTGACTGTGGTTTTCCCGGTCACACAAAAATGCTGAAATTCGACTTATACAGTGTTTGTGCTTATTAAACTTGATGAATTCTCTCCTCTTGACGGTAGAATAGTGTGTAAAGCAAAGCACAATACATTGCTATGTGTAGAAGCAAAGATATACGCGATTTCATAATGTGTTCCTAGAACAGCTGCGAGCAACTTTTTTACTCAACGTTAACAACACATCTGAAGCTCAATATTTCTGGGCTGAAGCGGGGAGGATTAGACAAAGTGTGCACTGTAAAGGGGAAGTCTGTGGCATTAACAGGAAGGGAGAAAAAGTACTTTCTACCCATTTTTAGTTCAGCGGTAAAACTGAAATTTCTATGGAACTGCAGCTCGGCTTGTGACTGTGGTTTTCCCGGTCACACAAAAATGCTGAAATTCGACTTATACAGTGTTTGTGCTTATTAAACTTGATGAATTCTCTCCTCTTGACGGTAGAATAGTGTGTAAAGCAAAGCACAATACATTGCTATGTGTAGAAGCAAAGATATACGCGATTTCAGAATGTGTTCCTAGAACAGCTGCGAGCAACTTTTTTACTCAACGTTAACAACACATCTGAAGCTCAATATTTCTGGGCTGAAGCGGGGAGGATTAGACAAAGTGTGCACTGTAAAGGGGAAGTCTGTGGCATTAACAGGAAGGGAGAAAAAGTACTTTCTACCCATTTTTAGTTCAGCGGTAAAACTGAAATTTCTATGGAACTGCAGCTCGGCTTGTGACTGTGGTTTTCCCGGTCACACAAAAATGCTGAAATTCGACTTATACAGTGTTTGTGCTTATTAAACTTGATGAATTCTCTCTTCTTGACGGTAGAATAGTGTGTAAAGCAAAGCACAATACATTGCTATGTGTAGAAGCAAAGATATACGCGATTTCAGAATGTGTTCCTAGAACAGCTGCGAGCAACTTTTTTACTCAACGTTAACAACACATCTGAAGCTCAATATTTCTGGGCTGAAGCGGGGAGGATTAGACAAAGTGTGCACTGTAAAGGGGAAGTCTGTGGCATTAACAGGAAGGGAGAAAAAGTACTTTCTACCCATTTTTAGTTCAGCGGTAAAACTGAAATTTCTATGGAACTGCAGCTCGGCTTGTGACTGTGGTTTTCCCGGTCACACAGAAATGCTGAAATTCGACTTATACAGTGTTTGTGCTTATTAAACTTGATGAATTTTCTCCTCTTGACGGTAGAATAGTGTGTAAAGCAAAGCACAATACATTGCTATGTGTAGAAGCAAAGATATACGCGATTTCAGAATGTGTTCCTAGAACAGCTGCGAGCAACTTTTTTACTCAACGTTAACAACACATCTGAAGCTCAATATTTCTGGGCTGAAGCGGGGAGGATTAGACAAAGTGTGCACTGTAAAGGGGAAGTCTGTGGCATTAACAGGAAGGGAGAAAAAGTACTTTCTACCCATTTTTAGTTCAGCGGTAAAACTGAAATTTCTATGGAACTGCAGCTCGGCTTGTGACTGTGGTTTTCCCGGTCACACAAAAATGCTGAAATTCGACTTATACAGTGTTTGTGCTTATTAAACTTGATGAATTCTCTCCTCTTGACGGTAGAATAGTGTGTAAAGCAAAGCACAATACATTGCTATGTGTAGAAGCAAAGATATACGCGATTTCAGAATGTGTTCCTAGAACAGCTGCGAGCAACTTTTTTACTCAACGTTAACAACACATCTGAAGCTCAATATTTCTGGGCTGAAGCGGGGAGGATTAGACAAAGTGTGCACTGTAAAGGGGAAGTCTGTGGCATTAACAGGAAGGGAAAAAAAGTACTTTCTACCCATTTTTAGGTTCAGCGGTAAAACTGAAGTTTCTATGGAACTGCAGCTCGGCTTGTGACTGTGGTTTTCCCGGTCACACAAAAATGCTGAAATTCGACTTATACAGTGTTTGTGCTTATTAAACTTGATGAATTCTCTCCTCTTGACGGTAGAATAGTGTGTAAAGCAAAGCACAATACATTGCTATGTGTAGAAGCAAAGATATACGCGATTTCAGAATGTGTTCCTAGAACAGCTGCGAGCAACTTTTTTACTCAACGTTAACAACACATCTGAAGCTCAATATTACTGGGCTGAAGCGGGGAGGATTAGACAAAGTGTGCACTGTAAAGGGGAAGTCTGTGGCATTAACAGGAAGGGAGAAAAAGTACTTTCTACCCATTTTTAGTTCAGCGGTAAAACTGAAATTTCTATGGAACTGCAGCTCGGTTTGTGACTGTGGTTTTCCCGGTCACACAAAAATGCTGAAATTCGACTTATACCGTGTTTGTGCTTATTAAACTTGATGAATTCTCTCCTCTTGACGGTAGAATAGTGTGTAAAGCAAAGCACAATACATTGCTATGTGTAGAAGCAAAGATATACTCGATTTCAGAATGTGTTCCTTGAACAGCTGCGAGCAACTTTTTTACTCAACGTTAACAACACATCTGAAGCTCAATATTTCTGGGCTGAAGCGGGGAGGATTAGACAAAGTGTGCACTGTAAAGGGGAAGTCTGTGGCATTAACAGGAAGGGAGAAAAAGTACTTTCTACCCATTTTTAGTTCAGCGGTAAAACTGAAATTTCTATGGAACTGCAGCTCCTCTTGTGACTGTGGTTTTCCCGGTCACACAAAAATGCTGAAATTCGACTTATACAGTGTTTGTGCTTATTAAACTTGATGAATTCTCTCCTCTTGACGGTAGAATAGTGTGTAAAGCAAAGCACAATACATTGCTATGTGTAGAAGCAAAGATATACGCGATTTCAGAATGTGTTCCTAGAACAGCTGCGAGCAACTTTTTTACTCAACGTTAACAACACATCTGAAGCTCAATATTTCTGGGCTGAAGCGGGGAAGATTAGACAAAGTGTGCACTGTAAAGGGGAAGTCTGTGGCATTAACAGGAAGGGAGAAAAAGTACTTTCTACCCATTTTTAGTTCAGCGGTAAAACTGAAATTTCTATGGAACTGCAGCTCGGCTTGTGACTGTGGTTTTCCCGGTCACACAAAAATGCTGAAATTCGACTTATACAGTGTTTGTGCTTATTAAACTTGATGAATTCTCTCTTCTTGACGGTAGAATAGTGTGTAAAGCAAAGCACAATACATTGCTATGTGTAGAAGCAAAGATATACGCGATTTCAGAATGTGTTCCTAGAACAGCTGCGAGCAACTTTTTTACTCAACGTTAACAACACATCTGAAGCTCAATATTTCTGGGCTGAAGCGGGGAGGATTAGACAAAGTGTGCACTGTAAAGGGGAAGTCTGTGGCATTAACAGGAAGGGAGAAAAAGTACTTTCTACCCATTTTTAGGTTCAGCGATAAAACTGAAGTTTCTATGGAACTGCAGCTCGGCTTGTGACTCTGGTTTTCCCGGTCACACAAAAATGCTGAAATTCGACTTATACAGTGTTTGTGCTTATTAAACTTGATGAATTCTCTCCTCTTGACGGTAGAATAGTGTGTAAAGCAAAGCACAATACATTGCTATGTGTAGAAGCAAAGATATACGCGATTTCATAATGTGTTCCTAGAACAGCTGCGAGCAACTTTTTTACTCAACGTTAACAACACATCTGAAGCTCAATATTTCTGGGCTGAAGCGGGGAGGATTAGACAAAGTGTGCACTGTAAAGGGGAAGTCTGTGGCATTAACAGGAAGGGAGAAAAAGTACTTTCTACCCATTTTTAGTTCAGCGGTAAAACTGAAATTTCTATGGAACTGCAGCTCGGCTTGTGACTGTGGTTTTCCCGGTCACACAGAAATGCTGAAATTCGACTTATACAGTGTTTGTGCTTATTAAACTTGATGAATTTTCTCCTCTTGACGGTAGAATAGTGTGTAAAGCAAAGCACAATACATTGCTATGTGTAGAAGCAAAGATATACGCGATTTCAGAATGTGTTCCTAGAACAGCTGCGAGCAACTTTTTTACTCAACGTTAACAACACATCTGAAGCTCAATATTTCTGGGCTGAAGCGGGGAGGATTAGACAAAGTGTGCACTGTAAAGGGGAAGTCTGTGGCATTAACAGGAAGGGAGAAAAAGTACTTTATACCCATTTTTAGTTCAGCGGTAAAACTGAAATTTCTATGGAACTGCAGCTCGGCTTGTGACTGTGGTTTTCCCGGTCACACAAAAATGCTGAAATTCGACTTATACAGTGTTTGTGCTTATTAAACTTGATGAATTCTCTCCTCTTGACGGTAGAATAGTGTGTAAAGCAAAGCACAATACATTGCTATGTGTAGAAGCAAAGATATACGCGATTTCAGAATGTGTTCCTAGAACAGCTGCGAGCAACTTTTTTACTCAACGTTAACAACACATCTGAAGCTCAATATTTCTGGGCTGAAGCGGGGAGGATTAGACAAAGTGTGCACTGTAAAGGGGAAGTCTGTGGCATTAACAGGAAGGGAGAAAAAGTACTTTCTACCCATTTTTAGGTTCAGCGGTAAAACTGAAGTTTCTATGGAACTGCAGCTCGGCTTGTGACTGTGGTTTTCCCGGTCACACAAAAATGCTGAAATTCGACTTATACAGTGTTTGTGCTTATTAAACTTGATGAATTCTCTCCTCTTGACGGTAGAATAGTGTGTAAAGCAAAGCACAATACATTGCTATGTGTAGAAGCAAAGATATACGCGATTTCAGAATGTGTTCCTAGAACAGCTGCGAGCAACTTTTTTACTCAACGTTAACAACACATCTGAAGCTCAATATTACTGGGCTGAAGCGGGGAGGATTAGACAAAGTGTGCACTGTAAAGGGGAAGTCTGTGGCATTAACAGGAAGGGAGAAAAAGTACTTTCTACCCATTTTTAGTTCAGCGGTAAAACTGAAATTTCTATGGAACTGCAGCTCGGCTTGTGACTGTGGTTTTCCCGGTCACACAAAAATGCTGAAATTCGACTTATACAGTGTTTGTGCTTATTAAACTTGATGAATTCTCTCCTCTTGACGGTAGAATAGTGTGTAAAGCAAAGCACAATACATTGCTATGTGTAGAAGCAAAGATATACGCGATTTCAGAATGTGTTCCTAGAACAGCTGCGAGCAACTTTTTTACTCAACGTTAACAACACATCTGAAGCTCAATATTTCTGGGCTGAAGCGGGGAGGATTAGACAAAGTGTGCACTGTAAAGGGGAAGTCTGTGGCATTAACAGGAAGGGAGAAAAAGTACTTTCTACCCATTTTTAGTTCAGCGGTAAAACTGAAATTTCTATGGAACTGCAGCTCGGCTTGTGACTGTGGTTTTCCCGGTCACACAAAAATGCTGAAATTCGACTTATACAGTGTTTGTGCTTATTAAACTTGATGAATTCTCTCCTCTTGACGGTAGAATAGTGTGTAAAGCAAAGCACAATACATTGCTATGTGTAGAAGCAAAGATATACGCGATTTCAGAATGTGTTCCTAGAACAGCTGCGAGCAACTTTTTTACTCAACGTTAACAACACATCTGAAGCTCAATATTTCTGGGCTGAAGCGGGGAGGATTAGACAAAGTGTGCACTGTAAAGGGGAAGTCTGTGGCATTAACAGGAAGGGAGAAAAAGTACTTTCTACCCATTTTTAGGTTCAGCGGTAAAACTGAAGTTTCTATGGAACTGCAGCTCGGCTTGTGACTGTGGTTTTCCCGGTCACACAAAAATGCTGAAATTCGACTTATACAGTGTTTGTGCTTATTAAACTTGATGAATTCTCTCCTCTTGACGGTAGAATAGTGTGTAAAGCAAAGCACAATACATTGCTATGTGTAGAAGCAAAGATATACGCGATTTCAGAATGTGTTCCTAGAACAGCTGCGAGCAACTTTTTTACTCAACGTTAACAACACATCTGAAGCTCAATATTACTGGGCTGAAGCGGGGAGGATTAGACAAAGTGTGCTCTGTAAAGGGGAAGTCTGTGGCATTAACAGGAAGGGAGAAAAAGTACTTTCTACCCATTTTTAGTTCAGCGGTAAAACTGAAATTTCTATGGAACTGCAGCTCGGCTTGTGACTGTGGTTTTCCCGGTCACACAAAAATGCTGAAATTCGACTTATACAGTGTTTGTGCTTATTAAACTTGATGAATTCTCTCCTCTTGACGGTAGAATAGTGTGTAAAGCAAAGCACAATACATTGCTATGTGTAGAAGCAAAGATATACGCGATTTCAGAATGTGTTCATAGTGTGTAAAGCAAAGCACAATACATTGCTATGTGTAGAAGCAAAGATATACGCGATTTCAGAATGTGTTCCTAGAACAGCTGCGAGCAACTTTTTTACTCAACGTTAACAACACATCTGAAGCTCAATATTCTGGGCTGAAGCGGGTTGGATTAGACAAAGTGTGCACTGTAAAGGGGAAGTCTGTGGCATTAACAGGAAGGGAGAAAAAGTACTTTCTACCCATTTTTAGTTCAGCGGTAAAACTGAAATTTCTATGGAACTGCAGCTCGGCTTGTGACTGTGGTTTTCCCGGTCACAAAAAAATGCTGAAATTCGACTTATACAGTGTTTGTGCTTATTAAACTTGATGAATTCTCTCCTCTTGACGGTAGAATAGTGTGTAAAGCAAAGCACAATACATTGCTATGTGTAGAAGCAAAGATATACGCGATTTCAGAATGTGTTCCTAGAACAGCTGCGAGCAACTTTTTTACTCAACGTTAACAACACATCTGAAGCTCAATATTTCTGGGCTGAAGCGGGGAGGATTAGACAAAGTGTGCACTGTAAAGGGGAAGTCTGTGGCATTAACAGGAAGGGAGAAAAAGTACTTTCTACCCATTTTTAGTTCAGCGGTAAAACTGAAATTTCTATGGAACTGCAGCTCGGCTTGTGACTGTGGTTTTCCCGGTCACACAAAAATGCTGAAATTCGACTTATACAGTGTTTGTGCTTATTAAACTTGATGAATTCTCTCCTCTTGACGGTAGAATAGTGTGTAAAGCAAAGCACAATACATTGCTATGTGTAGAAGCAAAGATATACGCGATTTCAGAATGTGTTCCTAGAACAGCTGCGAGCAACTTTTTTACTCAACGTTAACAACACATCTGAAGCTCAATATTTCTGGGCTGAAGCGGGGAGGATTAGACAAAGTGTGCACTGTAAAGGGGAAGTCTGTGGCATTAACAGGAAGGGAGAAAAAGTACTTTCTACCCATTTTTAGTTCAGCGGTAAAACTGAAATTTCTATGGAACTGCAGCTCGGCTTGTGACTGTGGTTTTCCCGGTCACACAAAAATGCTGAAATTCGACTTATACAGTGTTTGTGCTTATTAAACTTGATGAATTCTCTCCTCTTGACGGTAGAATAGTGTGTAAAGCAAAGCACAATACATTGCTATGTGTAGAAGCAAAGATATACGCGATTTCAGAATGTGTTCGTAGAACAGCTGCGAGCAACTTTTTTACTCAACGTTAACAACACATCTGAAGCTCAATATTCTGGGCTGAAGCGGGTTGGATTAGACAAAGTGTGCACTGTAAAGGGGAAGTCTGTGGCATTAACAGGAAGGGAGAAAAAGTACTTTCTACCCATTTTTAGTTCAGCGGTAAAACTGAAATTTCTATGGAACTGCAGCTCGGCTTGTGACTGTGGTTTTCCCGGTCACACAAAAATGCTGAAATTCGACTTATACAGTGTTTGTGCTTATTAAACTTGATGAATTCTCTCCTCTTGACGGTAGAATAGTGTGTAAAGCAAAGCACAATACATTGCTATGTGTAGAAGCAAAGATATACGCGATTTCAGAATGTGTTCATAGTGTGTAAAGCAAAGCACAATACATTGCTATGTGTAGAAGCAAAGATATACGCGATTTCAGAATGTGTTCCTAGAACAGCTGCGAGCAACTTTTTTACTCAACGTTAACAACACATCTGAAGCTCAATATTCTGGGCTGAAGCGGGTTGGATTAGACAAAGTGTGCACTGTAAAGGGGAAGTCTGTGGCATTAACAGGAAGGGAGAAAAAGTACTTTCTACCCATTTTTAGTTCAGCGGTAAAACTGAAATTTCTATGGAACTGCAGCTCGGCTTGTGACTGTGGTTTTCCCGGTCACAAAAAAATGCTGAAATTCGACTTATACAGTGTTTGTGCTTATTAAACTTGATGAATTCTCTCCTCTTGACGGTAGAATAGTGTGTAAAGCAAAGCACAATACATTGCTATGTGTAGAAGCAAAGATATACGCGATTTCAGAATGTGTTCCTAGAACAGCTGCGAGCAACTTTTTTACTCAACGTTAACAACACATCTGAAGCTCAATATTTCTGGGCTGAAGCGGGGAGGATTAGACAAAGTGTGCACTGTAAAGGGGAAGTCTGTGGCATTAACAGGAAGGGAGAAAAAGTACTTTCTACCCATTTTTAGTTCAGCGGTAAAACTGAAATTTCTATGGAACTGCAGCTCGGCTTGTGACTGTGGTTTTCCCGGTCACACAAAAATGCTGAAATTCGACTTATACAGTGTTTGTGCTTATTAAACTTGATGAATTCTCTCCTCTTGACGGTAGAATAGTGTGTAAAGCAAAGCACAATACATTGCTATGTGTAGAAGCAAAGATATACGCGATTTCAGAATGTGTTCCTAGAACAGCTGCGAGCAACTTTTTTACTCAACGTTAACAACACATCTGAAGCTCAATATTTCTGGGCTGAAGCGGGGAGGATTAGACAAAGTGTGCACTGTAAAGGGGAAGTCTGTGGCATTAACAGGAAGGGAGAAAAAGTACTTTCTACCCATTTTTAGTTCAGCGGTAAAACTGAAATTTCTATGGAACTGCAGCTCGGCTTGTGACTGTGGTTTTCCCGGTCACACAAAAATGCTGAAATTCGACTTATACAGTGTTTGTGCTTATTAAACTTGATGAATTCTCTCCTCTTGACGGTAGAATAGTGTGTAAAGCAAAGCACAATACATTGCTATGTGTAGAAGCAAAGATATACGCGATTTCAGAATGTGTTCGTAGAACAGCTGCGAGCAACTTTTTTACTCAACGTTAACAACACATCTGAAGCTCAATATTCTGGGCTGAAGCGGGTTGGATTAGACAAAGTGTGCACTGTAAAGGGGAAGTCTGTGGCATTAACAGGAAGGGAGAAAAAGTACTTTCTACCCATTTTTAGTTCAGCGGTAAAACTGAAATTTCTATGGAACTGCAGCTCGGCTTGTGACTGTGGTTTTCCCGGTCACACAAAAATGCTGAAATTCGACTTATACAGTGTTTGTGCTTATTAAACTTGATGAATTCTCTCCTCTTGACGGTAGAATAGTGTGTAAAGCAAAGCACAATACATTGCTATGTGTAGAAGCAAAGATATACGCGATTTCAGAATGTGTTCCTAGAACAGCTGCGAGCAACTTTTTTACTCAACGTTAACAACACATCTGAAGCTCAATATTTCTGGGCTGAAGCTGGGAGCATTAGACAAAGTGTGCACTGTAAAGGGGAAGTCTGTGGCATTAACAGGAAGGGAGAAAAAGTACTTTCTACCCATTTTTAGTTCAGCGGTAAAACTGAAGTTTCTATGGAACTGCAGCTCGGCTTGTGACTCTGGTTTTCCCGGTCACACAAAAATGCTGAAATTCGACTTATACAGTGTTTGTGCTTATTAAACTTGATGAATTCTCTCCTCTTGACGGTAGAATAGTGTGTAAAGCAAAGCACAATACATTGCTATGTGTAGAAGCAAAGATATACGCGATTTCAGAATGTGTTCCTAGAACAGCTGCGAGCAACTTTTTTACTCAACGTTAACAACACATCTGAAGCTCAATATTTCTGGGCTGAAGCGGGGAGGATTAGACAAAGTGTGCACTGTAAAGGGGAAGTCTGTGGCATTAACAGGAAGGGAGAAAAAGTACTTTCTACCCATTTTTAGGTTCAGCGGTAAAACTGAAGTTTCTATGGAACTGCAGCTCGGCTTGTGACTGTGGTTTTCCCGGTCACACAAAAATGCTGAAATTCGACTTATACAGTGTTTGTGCTTATTAAACTTGATGAATTCTCCCCTCTTGACGGTAGAATAGTGTGTAAAGCAAAGCACAATACATTGCTATGTGTAGAAGCAAAGATATACGCGATTTCAGAATGTGTTCCTAGAACAGCTGCGAGCAACTTTTTTACTCAACGTTAACAACACATCTGAAGCTCAATATTTCTGGGCTGAAGCGGGGAGGATTAGACAAAGTGTGCACTGTAAAGGGGAAGTCTGTGGCATTAACAGGAAGGGAGAAAAAGTACTTTCTACCCATTTTTAGTTCAGCGGTAAAACTGAAATTTCAATGGAACTGCAGCTCGGCTTGTGACTGTGGTTTTCCCGGTCACACAAAAATGCTGAAATTCGACTTATACAGTGTTTGTGCTTATTAAACTTGATGAATTCTCTCCTCTTGACGGTAGAATAGTGTGTAAGGCAAAGCACAATACATTGCTATGTGTAGAAGCAAAGATATACGCGATTTCATAATGTGTTCCTAGAACAGCTGCGAGCAACTTTTTTACTCAACGTTAACAACACATCTGAAGCTCAATATTTCTGGGCTGAAGCGGGGAAGATTAGACAAAGTGTGCACTGTAAAGGGGAAGTCTGTGGCATTAACAGGAAGGGAGAAAAAGTACTTTCTACCCATTTTTAGTTCAGCGGTAAAACTGAAATTTCTATGGAACTGCAGCTCGGTTTGTGACTGTGGTTTTCCCGGTCACACAAAAATGCTGAAATTCGACTTATACAGTGTTTGTGCTTATTAAACTTGATGAATTCTCTCCTCTTGACGGTAGAATAGTGTGTAAAGCAAAGCACAATACATTGCTATGTGTAGAAGCAAAGATATACGCGATTTCAGAATGTGTTCCTAGAACAGCTGCGAGCAACTTTTTTACTCAACGTTAACAACACATCTGAAGCTCAATATTTCTGGGCTGAAGCGGGGAGCATTAGACAAAGTGTGCACTGTAAAGGGGAAGTCTGTGGCATTAACAGGAAGGGAGAAAAAGTACTTTCTACCCATTTTTAGTTCAGCGGTAAAACTGAAGTTTCTATGGAACTGCAGCTCGGCTTGTGACTCTGGTTTTCCCGGTCACACAAAAATGCTGAAATTCGACTTATACAGTGTTTGTGCTTATTAAACTTGATGAATTCTCTCCTCTTGACGGTAGAATAGTGTGTAAAGCAAAGCACAATACATTGCTATGTGTAGAAGCAAAGATATACGCGATTTCAGAATGTGTTCCTAGAACAGCTGCGAGCAACTTTTTTACTCAACGTTAACAACACATCTGAAGCTCAATATTTCTGGGCTGAAGCGGGGAGGATTAGACAAAGTGTGCACTGTAAAGGGGAAGTCTGTGGCATTAACAGGAAGGGAGAAAAAGTACTTTCTACCCATTTTTAGGTTCAGCGGTAAAACTGAAGTTTCTATGGAACTGCAGCTCGGCTTGTGACTGTGGTTTTCCCGGTCACACAAAAATGCTGAAATTCGACTTATACAGTGTTTGTGCTTATTAAACTTGATGAATTCTCCCCTCTTGACGGTAGAATAGTGTGTAAAGCAAAGCACAATACATTGCTATGTGTAGAAGCAAAGATATACGCGATTTCAGAATGTGTTCCTAGAACAGCTGCGAGCAACTTTTTTACTCAACGTTAACAACACATCTGAAGCTCAATATTTCTGGGCTGAAGCGGGGAAGATTAGACAAAGTGTGCACTGTAAAGGGGAAGTCTGTGGCATTAACAGGAAGGGAGAAAAAGTACTTTCTACCCATTTTTAGTTCAGCGGTAAAACTGAAATTTCTATGGAACTGCAGCTCGGTTTGTGACTGTGGTTTTCCCGGTCACACAAAAATGCTGAAATTCGACTTATACCGTGTTTGTGCTTATTAAACTTGATGAATTCTCTCCTCTTGACGGTAGAATAGTGTGTAAAGCAAAGCACAATACATTGCTATGTGTAGAAGCAAAGATATACTCGATTTCAGAATGTGTTCCTTGAACAGCTGCGAGCAACTTTTTTACTCAACGTTAACAACACATCTGAAGCTCAATATTTCTGGGCTGAAGCGGGGAGGATTAGACAAAGTGTGCACTGTAAAGGGGAAGTCTGTGGCATTAACAGGAAGGGAGAAAAAGTACTTTCTACCCATTTTTAGTTCAGCGGTAAAACTGAAATTTCTATGGAACTGCAGCTCCTCTTGTGACTGTGGTTTTCCCGGTCACACAAAAATGCTGAAATTCGACTTATACAGTGTTTGTGCTTATTAAACTTGATGAATTCTCTCCTCTTGACGGTAGAATAGTGTGTAAAGCAAAGCACAATACATTGCTATGTGTAGAAGCAAAGATATACGCGATTTCAGAATGTGTTCCTAGAACAGCTGCGAGCAACTTTTTTACTCAACGTTAACAACACATCTGAAGCTCAATATTTCTGGGCTGAAGCGGGGAGGATTAGACAAAGTGTGCACTGTAAAGGGGAAGTCTGTGGCATTAACAGGAAGGGAGAAAAAGTACTTTCTACCCATTTTTAGTTCAGCGGTAAAACTGAAATTTCTATGGAACTGCAGCTCGGCTTGTGACTGTGGTTTTCCCGGTCACACAAAAATGCTGAAATTCGACTTATACAGTGTTTGTGCTTATTAAACTTGATGAATTCTCTCCTCTTGACGGTAGAATAGTGTGTAAAGCAAAGCACAATACATTGCTATGTGTAGAAGCAAAGATATACGCGATTTCAGAATGTGTTCGTAGAACAGCTGCGAGCAACTTTTTTACTCAACGTTAACAACACATCTGAAGCTCAATATTCTGGGCTGAAGCGGGTTGGATTAGACAAAGTGTGCACTGTAAAGGGGAAGTCTGTGGCATTAACAGGAAGGGAGAAAAAGTACTTTCTACCCATTTTTAGTTCAGCGGTAAAACTGAAATTTCTATGGAACTGCAGCTCGGCTTGTGACTGTGGTTTTCCCGGTCACACAAAAATGCTGAAATTCGACTTATACAGTGTTTGTGCTTATTAAACTTGATGAATTCTCTCCTCTTGACGGTAGAATAGTGTGTAAAGCAAAGCACAATACATTGCTATGTGTAGAAGCAAAGATATACGCGATTTCAGAATGTGTTCCTAGAACAGCTGCGAGCAACTTTTTTACTCAACGTTAACAACACATCTGAAGCTCAATATTTCTGGGCTGAAGCTGGGAGCATTAGACAAAGTGTGCACTGTAAAGGGGAAGTCTGTGGCATTAACAGGAAGGGAGAAAAAGTACTTTCTACCCATTTTTAGTTCAGCGGTAAAACTGAAGTTTCTATGGAACTGCAGCTCGGCTTGTGACTCTGGTTTTCCCGGTCACACAAAAATGCTGAAATTCGACTTATACAGTGTTTGTGCTTATTAAACTTGATGAATTCTCTCCTCTTGACGGTAGAATAGTGTGTAAAGCAAAGCACAATACATTGCTATGTGTAGAAGCAAAGATATACGCGATTTCAGAATGTGTTCCTAGAACAGCTGCGAGCAACTTTTTTACTCAACGTTAACAACACATCTGAAGCTCAATATTTCTGGGCTGAAGCGGGGAGGATTAGACAAAGTGTGCACTGTAAAGGGGAAGTCTGTGGCATTAACAGGAAGGGAGAAAAAGTACTTTCTACCCATTTTTAGGTTCAGCGGTAAAACTGAAGTTTCTATGGAACTGCAGCTCGGCTTGTGACTGTGGTTTTCCCGGTCACACAAAAATGCTGAAATTCGACTTATACAGTGTTTGTGCTTATTAAACTTGATGAATTCTCCCCTCTTGACGGTAGAATAGTGTGTAAAGCAAAGCACAATACATTGCTATGTGTAGAAGCAAAGATATACGCGATTTCAGAATGTGTTCCTAGAACAGCTGCGAGCAACTTTTTTACTCAACGTTAACAACACATCTGAAGCTCAATATTTCTGGGCTGAAGCGGGGAGGATTAGACAAAGTGTGCACTGTAAAGGGGAAGTCTGTGGCATTAACAGGAAGGGAGAAAAAGTACTTTCTACCCATTTTTAGTTCAGCGGTAAAACTGAAATTTCAATGGAACTGCAGCTCGGCTTGTGACTGTGGTTTTCCCGGTCACACAAAAATGCTGAAATTCGACTTATACAGTGTTTGTGCTTATTAAACTTGATGAATTCTCTCCTCTTGACGGTAGAATAGTGTGTAAGGCAAAGCACAATACATTGCTATGTGTAGAAGCAAAGATATACGCGATTTCATAATGTGTTCCTAGAACAGCTGCGAGCAACTTTTTTACTCAACGTTAACAACACATCTGAAGCTCAATATTTCTGGGCTGAAGCGGGGAAGATTAGACAAAGTGTGCACTGTAAAGGGGAAGTCTGTGGCATTAACAGGAAGGGAGAAAAAGTACTTTCTACCCATTTTTAGTTCAGCGGTAAAACTGAAATTTCTATGGAACTGCAGCTCGGTTTGTGACTGTGGTTTTCCCGGTCACACAAAAATGCTGAAATTCGACTTATACAGTGTTTGTGCTTATTAAACTTGATGAATTCTCTCCTCTTGACGGTAGAATAGTGTGTAAAGCAAAGCACAATACATTGCTATGTGTAGAAGCAAAGATATACGCGATTTCAGAATGTGTTCCTAGAACAGCTGCGAGCAACTTTTTTACTCAACGTTAACAACACATCTGAAGCTCAATATTTCTGGGCTGAAGCGGGGAGCATTAGACAAAGTGTGCACTGTAAAGGGGAAGTCTGTGGCATTAACAGGAAGGGAGAAAAAGTACTTTCTACCCATTTTTAGTTCAGCGGTAAAACTGAAGTTTCTATGGAACTGCAGCTCGGCTTGTGACTCTGGTTTTCCCGGTCACACAAAAATGCTGAAATTCGACTTATACAGTGTTTGTGCTTATTAAACTTGATGAATTCTCTCCTCTTGACGGTAGAATAGTGTGTAAAGCAAAGCACAATACATTGCTATGTGTAGAAGCAAAGATATACGCGATTTCAGAATGTGTTCCTAGAACAGCTGCGAGCAACTTTTTTACTCAACGTTAACAACACATCTGAAGCTCAATATTTCTGGGCTGAAGCGGGGAGGATTAGACAAAGTGTGCACTGTAAAGGGGAAGTCTGTGGCATTAACAGGAAGGGAGAAAAAGTACTTTCTACCCATTTTTAGGTTCAGCGGTAAAACTGAAGTTTCTATGGAACTGCAGCTCGGCTTGTGACTGTGGTTTTCCCGGTCACACAAAAATGCTGAAATTCGACTTATACAGTGTTTGTGCTTATTAAACTTGATGAATTCTCCCCTCTTGACGGTAGAATAGTGTGTAAAGCAAAGCACAATACATTGCTATGTGTAGAAGCAAAGATATACGCGATTTCAGAATGTGTTCCTAGAACAGCTGCGAGCAACTTTTTTACTCAACGTTAACAACACATCTGAAGCTCAATATTTCTGGGCTGAAGCGGGGAAGATTAGACAAAGTGTGCACTGTAAAGGGGAAGTCTGTGGCATTAACAGGAAGGGAGAAAAAGTACTTTCTACCCATTTTTAGTTCAGCGGTAAAACTGAAATTTCTATGGAACTGCAGCTCGGTTTGTGACTGTGGTTTTCCCGGTCACACAAAAATGCTGAAATTCGACTTATACCGTGTTTGTGCTTATTAAACTTGATGAATTCTCTCCTCTTGACGGTAGAATAGTGTGTAAAGCAAAGCACAATACATTGCTATGTGTAGAAGCAAAGATATACTCGATTTCAGAATGTGTTCCTTGAACAGCTGCGAGCAACTTTTTTACTCAACGTTAACAACACATCTGAAGCTCAATATTTCTGGGCTGAAGCGGGGAGGATTAGACAAAGTGTGCACTGTAAAGGGGAAGTCTGTGGCATTAACAGGAAGGGAGAAAAAGTACTTTCTACCCATTTTTAGTTCAGCGGTAAAACTGAAATTTCTATGGAACTGCAGCTCCTCTTGTGACTGTGGTTTTCCCGGTCACACAAAAATGCTGAAATTCGACTTATACAGTGTTTGTGCTTATTAAACTTGATGAATTCTCTCCTCTTGACGGTAGAATAGTGTGTAAAGCAAAGCACAATACATTGCTATGTGTAGAAGCAAAGATATACGCGATTTCAGAATGTGTTCCTAGAACAGCTGCGAGCAACTTTTTTACTCAACGTTAACAACACATCTGAAGCTCAATATTTCTGGGCTGAAGCGGGGAGGATTAGACAAAGTGTGCACTGTAAAGGGGAAGTCTGTGGCATTAACAGGAAGGGAGAAAAAGTACTTTCTACCCATTTTTAGTTCAGCGGTAAAACTGAAATTTCTATGGAACTGCAGCTCGTCTTGTGACTGTGGTTTTCCCGGTCACAAAAAAATGCTGAAATTCGACTTATACAGTGTTTGTGCTTATTAAACTTGATGAATTTTCGCCTCTTGCCGATAGAATAGTGTGTAAAGCAAAGCACAATACATTGCTATGTGTAGAAGCAAAGATATACGCGATTTCATAATGTGTTCCTAGAACAGCTGCGAGCAACTTTTTTACTCAACGTTAACAACACATCTGAAGCTCAATATTTCTGGGCTGAAGCGGGGAGGATTAGACAAAGTGTGCACTGTAAAGGGGAAGTCTGTGGCATTAACAGGAAGGGAGAAAAAGTACTTTCTACCCATTTTTAGTTCAGCGGTAAAACTGAAATTTCTATGGAACTGCAGCTCGGCTTGTGACTGTGGTTTTCCCGGTCACACAAAAATGCTGAAATTCGACTTATACAGTGTTTGTGCTTATTAAACTTGATGAATTCTCTCTTCTTGACGGTAGATTAGTGTGTAAAGCAAAGCACAATACATTGCTATGTGTAGAAGCAAAGATATACGCGATTTCAGAATGTGTTCCTAGAACAGCTGCGAGCAACTTTTTTACTCAACGTTAACAACACATCTGAAGCTCAATATTTCTGGGCTGAAGCGGGGAGGATTAGACAAAGTGTGCACTGTAAAGGGGAAGTCTGTGGCATTAACAGGAAGGGAGAAAAAGTACTTTCTACCCATTTTTAGGTTCAGCGGTAAAACTGAAGTTTCTATGGAACTGCAGCTCGGCTTGTGACTCTGGTTTTCCCGGTCACACAAAAATGCTGAAATTCGACTTATACAGTGTTTGTGCTTATTAAACTTGATGAATTCTCTCCTCTTGACGGTAGAATAGTGTGTAAAGCAAAGCACAATACATTGCTATGTGTAGAAGCAAAGATATACGCGATTTCAGAATGTGTTCCTAGAACAGCTGCGAGCAACTTTTTTACTCAACGTTAACAACACATCTGAAGCTCAATATTTCTGGGCTGAAGCGGGGAGGATTAGACAAAGTGTGCACTGTAAAGGGGAAGTCTGTGGCATTAACAGGAAGGGAGAAAAAGTACTTTCTACCCATTTTTAGTTCAGCGGTAAAACTGAAATTTCTATGGAACTGCAGCTCGGCTTGTGACTGTGGTTTTCCCGGTCACACAAAAATGCTGAAATTCGACTTATACAGTGTTTGTGCTTATTAAACTTGATGAATTCTCTCCTCTTGACGGTAGAATAGTGTGTAAAGCAAAGCACAATACATTGCTATGTGTAGAAGCAAAGATATACGCGATTTCAGAATGTGTTCCTAGAACAGCTGCGAGCAACTTTTTTACTCAACGTTAACAACACATCTGAAGCTCAATATTTCTGGGCTGAAGCGGGGAGGATTAGACAAAGTGTGCACTGTAAAGGGGAAGTCTGTGGCATTAACAGGAAGGGAGAAAAAGTACTTTCTACCCATTTTTAGTTCAGCGGTAAAACTGAAATTTCTATGGAACTGCAGCTCGGCTTGTGACTGTGGTTTTCCCGGTCACACAAAAATGCTGAAATTCGACTTATACAGTGTTTGTGCTTATTAAACTTGATGAATTCTCTCCTCTTCACGGTAGAATAGTGTGTAAAGCAAAGCACAATACATTGCTATGTGTAGAAGCAAAGATATACGCGATTTCAGAATGTGTTCCTAGAACAGCTGCGAGCAACTTTTTTACTCAACGTTAACAACACATCTGAAGCTCAATATTTCTGGGCTGAAGCGGGGAGGATTAGACAAAGTGTGCACTGTAAAGGGGAAGTCTGTGGCATTAACAGGAAGGGAGAAAAAGTACTTTCTACCCATTTTTAGTTCAGCGGTAAAACTGAAATTTCTATGGAACTGCAGCTCGGCTTGTGACTGTGGTTTTCCCGGTCACACAAAAATGCTGAAATTCGACTTATACAGTGTTTGTGCTTATTAAACTTGATGAATTCTCTCCTCTTGACGGTAGAATAGTGTGTAAAGCAAAGCACAATACATTGCTATGTGTAGAAGCAAAGATATACGCGATTTCAGAATGTGTTCCTAGAACAGCTGCGAGCAACTTTTTTACTCAACGTTAACAAAACATCTGAAGCTCAATATTTCTGGGCTGAAGCGGGGAGGATTAGACAAAGTGTGCACTGTAAAGGGGAAGTCTGTGGCATTAACAGGAAGGGAGAAAAAGTACTTTCTACCCATTTTTAGGTTCAGCGGTAAAACTGAAGTTTCTATGGAACTGCAGCTCGGCTTGTGACTCTGGTTTTCCCGGTCACACAAAAATGCTGAAATTCGACTTATACAGTGTTTGTGCTTATTAAACTTGATGAATTCTCTCCTCTTGACGGTAGAATAGTGTGTAAAGCAAAGCACAATACATTGCTATGTGTAGAAGCAAAGATATACGCGATTTCAGAATGTGTTCCTAGAACAGCTGCGAGCAACTTTTTTACTCAACGTTAACAACACATCTGAAGCTCAATATTTCTGGGCTGAAGCGGGGAGGATTAGACAAAGTGTGCACTGTAAAGGGGAAGTCTGTGGCATTAACAGGAAGGGAGAAAAAGTACTTTCTACCCATTTTTAGTTCAGCGGTAAAACTGAAATTTCTATGGAACTGCAGCTCGGCTTGTGACTGTGGTTTTCCCGGTCACACAAAAATGCTGAAATTCGACTTATACAGTGTTTGTGCTTATTAAACTTGATGAATTCTCCCCTCTTGACGGTAGAATAGTGTGTAAAGCAAAGCACAATACATTGCTATGTGTAGAAGCAAAGATATACGCGATTTCAGAATGTGTTCCTAGAACAGCTGCGAGCAACTTTTTTACTCAACGTTAACAACACATCTGAAGCTCAATATTTCTGGACTGAAGCGGGGAGGATTAGACAAAGTGTGCACTGTAAAGGGGAAGTCTGTGGCATTAACAGGAAGGGAGAAAAAGTACTTTCTACCCATTTTTAGTTCAGCGGTAAAACTGAAATTTCTATGGAACTGCAGCTCGGCTTGTGACTGTGGTTTTCCCGGTCACACAAAAATGCTGAAATTCGACTTATACAGTGTTTGTGCTTATTAAACTTGATGAATTCTCTCCTCTTGACGGTAGAATAGTGTGTAAAGCAAAGCACAATACATTGCTATGTGTAGAAGCAAAGATATACGCGATTTCAGAATGTGTTCCTAGAACAGCTGCGAGCAACTTTTTTACTCAACGTTAACAACACATCTGAAGCTCAATATTTCTGGGCTGAAGCGGGGAGGATTAGACAAAGTGTGCACTGTAAAGGGGAAGTCTGTGGCATTAACAGGAAGGGAGAAAAAGTACTTTCTACCCATTTTTAGTTCAGCGGTAAAACTGAAATTTCTATGGAACTGCAGCTCGGCTTGTGACTGTGGTTTTCCCGGTCACAAAAAAATGCTGAAATTCGACTTATACAGTGTTTGTGCTTATTAAACTTGATGAATTTTCGCCTCTTGACGATAGAATAGTGTGTAAAGCAAAGCACAATACATTGCTATGTGTAGAAGCAAAGATATACGCGATTTCAGAATGTGTTCCTAGAACAGCTGCGAGCAACTTTTTTACTCAACGTTAACAACACATCTGAAGCTCAATATTTCTGGGCTGAAGCGGGGAGGATTAGACAAAGTGTGCACTGTAAAGGGGAAGTCTGTGGCATTAACAGGAAGGGAGAAAAAGTACTTTCTACCCATTTTTAGTTCAGCGGTAAAACTGAAATTTCTATGGAACTGCAGCTCGGCTTGTGACTGTGGTTTTCCCGGTCACACAAAAATGCTGAAATTCGACTTATACAGTGTTTGTGCTTATTAAACTTGATGAATTCTCTCCTCTTCACGGTAGAATAGTGTGTAAAGCAAAGCACAATACATTGCTATGTGTAGAAGCAAAGATATACGCGATTTCATAATGTGTTCCTAGAACAGCTGCGAGCAACTTTTTTACTCAACGTTAACAACACATCTGAAGCTCAATATTTCTGGACTGAAGCGGGGAGGATTAGACAAAGTGTGCACTGTAAAGGGGAAGTCTGTGGCATTAACAGGAAGGGAGAAAAAGTACTTTCTACCCATTTTTAGTTCAGCGGTAAAACTGAAATTTCTATGGAACTGCAGCTCGGCTTGTGACTGTGGTTTTCCCGGTCACACAAAAATGCTGAAATTCGACTTATACAGTGTTTGTGCTTATTAAACTTGATGAATTCTCTCCTCTTGACGGTAGAATAGTGTGTAAAGCAAAGCACAATACATTGCTATGTGTAGAAGCAAAGATATACGCGATTTCAGAATGTGTTCCTAGAACAGCTGCGAGCAACTTTTTTACTCAACGTTAACAACACATCTGAAGCTCAATATTTCTGGGCTGAAGCGGGGAGGATTAGACAAAGTGTGCACTGTAAAGGGGAAGTCTGTGGCATTAACAGGAAGGGAGAAAAAGTACTTTCTACCCATTTTTAGTTCAGCGGTAAAACTGAAATTTCTATGGAACTGCAGCTCGGCTTGTGACTGTGGTTTTCCCGGTCACAAAAAAATGCTGAAATTCGACTTATACAGTGTTTGTGCTTATTAAACTTGATGAATTTTCGCCTCTTGACGATAGAATAGTGTGTAAAGCAAAGCACAATACATTGCTATGTGTAGAAGCAAAGATATACGCGATTTCAGAATGTGTTCCTAGAACAGCTGCGAGCAACTTTTTTACTCAACGTTAACAACACATCTGAAGCTCAATATTTCTGGGCTGAAGCGGGGAGGATTAGACAAAGTGTGCACTGTAAAGGGGAAGTCTGTGGCATTAACAGGAAGGGAGAAAAAGTACTTTCTACCCATTTTTAGTTCAGCGGTAAAACTGAAATTTCTATGGAACTGCAGCTCGGCTTGTGACTGTGGTTTTCCCGGTCACACAAAAATGCTGAAATTCGACTTATACAGTGTTTGTGCTTATTAAACTTGATGAATTCTCTCCTCTTCACGGTAGAATAGTGTGTAAAGCAAAGCACAATACATTGCTATGTGTAGAAGCAAAGATATACGCGATTTCATAATGTGTTCCTAGAACAGCTGCGAGCAACTTTTTTACTCAACGTTAACAACACATCTGAAGCTCAATATTTCTGGGCTGAAGCGGGGAGGATTAGACAAAGTGTGCACTGTAAAGGGGAAGTCTGTGGCATTAACAGGAAGGGAGAAAAAGTACTTTCTACCCATTTTTAGTTCAGCGGTAAAACTGAAATTTCTATGGAACTGCAGCTCGGCTTGTGACTGTGGTTTTCCCGGTCACACAAAAATGCTGAAATTCGACTTATACAGTGTTTGTGCTTATTAAACTTGATGAATTCTCTCCTCTTGACGGTAGAATAGTGTGTAAAGCAAAGCACAATACATTGCTATGTGTAGATGCAAAGATATACGCGATTTCAGAATGTGTTCCTAGAACAGCTGCGAGCAACTTTTTTACTCAACGTTAACAACACATCTGAAGCTCAATATTTCTGGGCTGAAGCGGGGAGGATTAGACAAAGTGTGCACTGTAAAGGGGAAGTCTGTGGCATTAACAGGAAGGGAGAAAAAGTACTTTCTACCCATTTTTAGGTTCAGCGGTAAAACTGAAGTTTCTATGGAACTGCAGCTCGGCTTGTGACTCTGGTTTTCCCGGTCACACAAAAATGCTGAAATTCGACTTATACAGTGTTTGTGCTTATTAAACTTGATGAATTCTCTCCTCTTGACGGTAGAATAGTGTGTAAAGCAAAGCACAATACATTGCTATGTGTAGAAGCAAAGATATACGCGATTTCAGAATGTGTTCCTAGAATAGCTGCGAGCAACTTTTTTACTCAACGTTAACAACACATCTGAAGCTCAATATTTCTGGGCTGAAGCGGGGAGGATTAGACAAAGTGTGCACTGTAAAGGGGAAGTCTGTGGCATTAACAGGAAGGGAGAAAAAGTACTTTCTACCCATTTTTAGTTCAGCGGTAAAACTGAAATTTCTATGGAACTGCAGCTCGGCTTGTGACTGTGGTTTTCCCGGTCACACAAAAATGCTGAAATTCGACTTATACAGTGTTTGTGCTTATTAAACTTGATGAATTCTCTCCTCTTGACGGTAGAATAGTGTGTAAAGCAAAGCACAATACATTGCTATGTGTAGAAGCAAAGATATACGCGATTTCAGAATGTGTTCCTAGAACAGCTGCGAGCAACTTTTTTACTCAACGTTAACAACACATCTGAAGCTCAATATTTCTGGGCTGAAGCGGGGAGGATTAGACAAAGTGTGCACTGTAAAGGGGAAGTCTGTGGCATTAACAGGAAGGGAGAAAAAGTACTTTCTACCCATTTTTAGTTCAGCGGTAAAACTGAAATTTCTATGGAACTGCAGCTCGGCTTGTGACTGTGGTTTTCCCGGTCACACAAAAATGCTGAAATTCGACTTATACAGTGTTTGTGCTTATTAAACTTGATGAATTTTCGCCTCTTGCCGATAGAATAGTGTGTAAAGCAAAGCACAATACATTGCTATGTGTAGAAGCAAAGATATACGCGATTTCATAATGTGTTCCTAGAACAGCTGCGAGCAACTTTTTTACTCAACGTTAATAACACATCTGAAGCTCAATATTTCTGGGCTGAAGCGGGGAGGATTAGACAAAGTGTGCACTGTAAAGGGGAAGTCTGTGGCATTAACAGGAAGGGAGAAAAAGTACTTTCTACCCATTTTTAGTTCAGCGGTAAAACTGAAATTTCTATGGAACTGCAGCTCGGCTTGTGACTGTGGTTTTCCCGGTCACACAAAAATGCTGAAATTCGACTTATACAGTGTTTGTGCTTATTAAACTTGATGAATTCTCTCTTCTTGACGGTAGAATAGTGTGTAAAGCAAAGCACAATACATTGCTATGTGTAGAAGCAAAGATATACGCGATTTCAGAATGTGTTCCTAGAACAGCTGCGAGCAACTTTTTTACTCAACGTTAACAACACATCTGAAGCTCAATATTTCTGGGCTGAAGCGGGGAGGATTAGACAAAGTGTGCACTGTAAAGGGGAAGTCTGTGGCATTAACAGGAAGGGAGAAAAAGTACTTTCTACCCATTTTTAGTTCAGCGGTAAAACTGAAATTTCTATGGAACTGCAGCTCGGCTTGTGACTGTGGTTTTCCCGGTCACACAAAAATGCTGAAATTCGACTTATACAGTGTTTGTGCTTATTAAACTTGATGAATTCTCTCCTCTTGACGGTAGAATAGTGTTTAAAGCAAAGCACAATACATTGCTATGTGTAGAAGCAAAGATATACGCGATTTCAGAATGTGTTCCTAGAACAGCTGCGAGCAACTTTTTTACTCAACGTTAACAACACAACTGAAGCTCAATATTTCTGGGCTGAAGCGGGGAGGATTAGACAAAGTGTGCACTGTAAAGGGGAAGTCTGTGGCATTAACAGGAAGGGAGAAAAAGTACTTTCTACCCATTTTTAGTTCAGCGGTAAAACTGAAATTTCTATGGAACTGCAGCTCGTCTTGTGACTGTGGTTTTCCCGGTCACACAAAAATGCTGAAATTCGACTTATACAGTGTTTGTGCTTATTAAACTTGATGAATTTTCTCCTCTTGACGGTAGAATAGTGTGTAAAGCAAAGCACAATACATTGCTATGTGTAGAAGCAAAGATATACGCGATTTCAGAATGTGTTCCTAGAACAGCTGCGAGCAACTTTTTTACTCAACGTTAACAACACATCTGAAGCTCAATATTTCTGGGCTGAAGCGGGGAGGATTAGACAAAGTGTGCACTGTAAAGGGGAAGTCTGTGGCATTAACAGGAAGGGAGAAAAAGTACTTTCTACCCATTTTTAGTTCAGCGGTAAAACTGAAATTTCTATGGAACTGCAGCTCCTCTTGTGACTGTGGTTTTCCCGGTCACACAAAAATGCTGAAATTCGACTTATACAGTGTTTGTGCTTATTAAACTTGATGAATTCTCTCCTCTTGACGGTAGAATAGTGTGTAAAGCAAAGCACAATACATTGCTATGTGTAGAAGCAAAGATATACGCGATTTCAGAATGTGTTCCTAGAACAGCTGCGAGCAACTTTTTTACTCAACGTTAACAACACATCTGAAGCTCAATATTTCTGGGCTGAAGCGGGGAGGATTAGACAAAGTGTGCACTGTAAAGGGGAAGTCTGTGGCATTAACAGGAAGGGAGAAAAAGTACTTTCTACCCATTTTTAGTTCAGCGGTAAAACTGAAATTTCTATGGAACTGCAGCTCGGCTTGTGACTGTGGTTTTCCCGGTCACACAAAAATGCTGAAATTCGACTTATACAGTGTTTGTGCTTATTAAACTTGATGAATTTTCGCCTCTTGCCGATAGAATAGTGTGTAAAGCAAAGCACAATACATTGCTATGTGTAGAAGCAAAGATATACGCGATTTCATAATGTGTTCCTAGAACAGCTGCGAGCAACTTTTTTACTCAACGTTAATAACACATCTGAAGCTCAATATTTCTGGGCTGAAGCGGGGAGGATTAGACAAAGTGTGCACTGTAAAGGGGAAGTCTGTGGCATTAACAGGAAGGGAGAAAAAGTACTTTCTACCCATTTTTAGTTCAGCGGTAAAACTGAAATTTCTATGGAACTGCAGCTCGGCTTGTGACTGTGGTTTTCCCGGTCACACAAAAATGCTGAAATTCGACTTATACAGTGTTTGTGCTTATTAAACTTGATGAATTCTCTCTTCTTGACGGTAGAATAGTGTGTAAAGCAAAGCACAATACATTGCTATGTGTAGAAGCAAAGATATACGCGATTTCAGAATGTGTTCCTAGAACAGCTGCGAGCAACTTTTTTACTCAACGTTAACAACACATCTGAAGCTCAATATTTCTGGGCTGAAGCGGGGAGGATTAGACAAAGTGTGCACTGTAAAGGGGAAGTCTGTGGCATTAACAGGAAGGGAGAAAAAGTACTTTCTACCCATTTTTAGTTCAGCGGTAAAACTGAAATTTCTATGGAACTGCAGCTCGGCTTGTGACTGTGGTTTTCCCGGTCACACAAAAATGCTGAAATTCGACTTATACAGTGTTTGTGCTTATTAAACTTGATGAATTCTCTCCTCTTGACGGTAGAATAGTGTGTAAAGCAAAGCACAATACATTGCTATGTGTAGAAGCAAAGATATACGCGATTTCAGAATGTGTTCCTAGAACAGCTGCGAGCAACTTTTTACTCAACGTTAACAACACATCTGAAGCTCAATATTTCTGGGCTGAAGCGGGGAGGATTAGACAAAGTGTGCACTGTAAAGGGGAAGTCTGTGGCATTAACAGGAAGGGAGAAAAAGTACTTTCTACCCATTTTTAGGTTCAGCGGTAAAACTGAAGTTTCTATGGAACTGCAGCTCGGCTTGTGACTCTGGTTTTCCCGGTCACACAAAAATGCTGAAATTCGACTTATACAGTGTTTGTGCTTATTAAACTTGATGAATTCTCTCCTCTTGACGGTAGAATAGTGTGTAAAGCAAAGCACAATATATTGCAATGTGTAGAAGCAAAGATATACGCGATTTCAGAATGAGTTCCTAGAACAGCTGCGAGCACACATCTGAAGCTCAATATTTCTGGGCTGAAGCGGGGAGGATTAGACAAAGTGTGCACTGTAAAGGGGAAGTCTGTGGCATTAACAGGAAGGGAGAAAAAGTACTTTCTACCCATTTTTAGTTCAGCGGTAAAACTGAAATTTCTATGGAACTGCAGCTCGGCATGTGACTGTGGTTTTCATGGTCACACAAAAATGCTGAAATTCGACTTATACAGTGTTTGTGCTTATTAAACTTGATGAATTTTCTCCTCTTGACGGTAGAATAGTGTGTAAAGCAAAGCACAATACATTGCTATGTGTAGAAGCAAAGATATACGCGATTTCATAATGTGTTCCTAGAACAGCTGCGAGCAACTTTTTTACTCAACGTTAACAACACATCTGAAGCTCAATATTTCTGGGCTGAAGCGGGGAGGATTAGACAAAGTGTGCACTGTAAAGGGGAAGTCTGTGGCATTAACAGGAAGGGAGAAAAAGTACTTTCTACCCATTTTTAGTTCAGCGGTAAAACTGAAATTTCTATGGAACTGCAGCTCGTCTTGTGACTGTGGTTTTCCCGGTCACACAAAAATGCTGAAATTCGACTTATACAGTGTTTGTGCTTATTAAACTTGATGAATTCTCTCCTCTTGACGGTAGAATAGTGTGTAAAGCAAAGCACAATACATTGCTATGTGTAGAAGCAAAGATATACGCGATTTCAGAATGTGTTCCTAGAATAGCTGCGAGCAACTTTTTTACTCAACGTTAACAACACATCTGAAGCTCAATATTTCTGGGCTGAAGCGGGGAGGATTAGACAAAGTGTGCACTGTAAAGGGGAAGTCTGTGGCATTAACAGGAAGGGAGAAAAAGTACTTTCTACCCATTTTTAGTTCAGCGGTAAAACTGAAATTTCTATGGAACTGCAGCTCGGCTTGTGACTGTGGTTTTCCCGGTCACACAAAAATGCTGAAATTCGACTTATACAGTGTTTGTGCTTATTAAACTTGATGAATTCTCTCCTCTTGACGGTAGAATAGTGTGTAAAGCAAAGCACAATACATTGCTATGTGTAGAAGCAAAGATATACGCGATTTCAGAATGTGTTCCTAGAACAGCTGCGAGCAACTTTTTTACTCAACGTTAACAACACATCTGAAGCTCAATATTTCTGGGCTGAAGCGGGGAGGATTAGACAAAGTGTGCACTGTAAAGGGGAAGTCTGTGGCATTAACAGGAAGGGAGAAAAAGTACTTTCTACCCATTTTTAGGTTCAGCGGTAAAACTGAAGTTTCTATGGAACTGCAGCTCGGCTTGTGACTCTGGTTTTCCCGGTCACACAAAAATGCTGAAATTCGACTTATACAGTGTTTGTGCTTATTAAACTTGATGAATTCTCTCCTCTTGACGGTAGAATAGTGTGTAAAGCAAAGCACAATATATTGCAATGTGTAGAAGCAAAGATATACGCGATTTCAGAATGAGTTCCTAGAACAGCTGCGAGCACACATCTGAAGCTCAATATTTCTGGGCTGAAGCGGGGAGGATTAGACAAAGTGTGCACTGTAAAGGGGAAGTCTGTGGCATTAACAGGAAGGGAGAAAAAGTACTTTCTACCCATTTTTAGTTCAGCGGTAAAACTGAAATTTCTATGGAACTGCAGCTCGGCATGTGACTGTGGTTTTCATGGTCACACAAAAATGCTGAAATTCGACTTATACAGTGTTTGTGCTTATTAAACTTGATGAATTTTCTCCTCTTGACGGTAGAATAGTGTGTAAAGCAAAGCACAATACATTGCTATGTGTAGAAGCAAAGATATACGCGATTTCATAATGTGTTCCTAGAACAGCTGCGAGCAACTTTTTTACTCAACGTTAACAACACATCTGAAGCTCAATATTTCTGGGCTGAAGCGGGGAGGATTAGACAAAGTGTGCACTGTAAAGGGGAAGTCTGTGGCATTAACAGGAAGGGAGAAAAAGTACTTTCTACCCATTTTTAGTTCAGCGGTAAAACTGAAATTTCTATGGAACTGCAGCTCGTCTTGTGACTGTGGTTTTCCCGGTCACACAAAAATGCTGAAATTCGACTTATACAGTGTTTGTGCTTATTAAACTTGATGAATTCTCTCCTCTTGACGGTAGAATAGTGTGTAAAGCAAAGCACAATACATTGCTATGTGTAGAAGCAAAGATATACGCGATTTCAGAATGTGTTCCTAGAATAGCTGCGAGCAACTTTTTTACTCAACGTTAACAACACATCTGAAGCTCAATATTTCTGGGCTGAAGCGGGGAGGATTAGACAAAGTGTGCACTGTAAAGGGGAAGTCTGTGGCATTAACAGGAAGGGAGAAAAAGTACTTTCTACCCATTTTTAGTTCAGCGGTAAAACTGAAATTTCTATGGAACTGCAGCTCGGCTTGTGACTGTGGTTTTCCCGGTCACACAAAAATGCTGAAATTCGACTTATACAGTGTTTGTGCTTATTAAACTTGATGAATTCTCTCCTCTTGACGGTAGAATAGTGTGTAAAGCAAAGCACAATACATTGCTATGTGTAGAAGCAAAGATATACGCGATTTCAGAATGTGTTCCTAGAACAGCTGCGAGCAACTTTTTTACTCAACGTTAACAACACATCTGAAGCTCAATATTTCTGGGCTGAAGCGGGGAGGATTAGACAAAGTGTGCACTGTAAAGGGGAAGTCTGTGGCATTAACAGGAAGGGAGAAAAAGTACTTTCTACCCATTTTTAGTTCAGCGGTAAAACTGAAATTTCTATGGAACTGCAGCTCGGCTTGTGACTGTGGTTTTCCCGGTCAAAAAAAAATGCTGAAATTCGACTTATACAGTGTTTGTGCTTATTAAACTTGATGAATTCTCTCCTCTTGACGGTAGAATAGTGTGTAAAGCAAAGCACAATACATTGCTATGTGTAGAAGCAAAGATATACGCGATTTCAGAATGTGTTCCTAGAACAGCTGCGAGCAACTTTTTTACTCAACGTTAACAACACATCTGAAGCTCAATATTTCTGGGCTGAAGCGGGGAGGATTAGACAAAGTGTGCACTGTAAAGGGGAAGTCTGTGGCATTAACAGGAAGGGAGAAAAAGTACTTTCTACCCATTTTTAGTTCAGCGGTAAAACTGAAATTTCTATGGAACTGCAGCTCGGTTTGTGACTGTGGTTTTCCCGGTCACACAAAAATGCTGAAATTCGACTTATGCAGTGTTTGTGCTTATTAAACTTGATGAATTCTCTCCTCTTGACGGTAGAATAGTGTGTAAAGCAAAGCACAATACATTGCTATGTGTAGAAGCAAAGATATACGCGATTTCATAATGTGTTCCTAGAACAGCTGCGAGCAACTTTTTTACTCAACGTTAACAACACATCTGAAGCTCAATATTTCTGGGCTGAAGCGGGGAGGATTAGACAAAGTGTGCACTGTAAAGGGGAAGTCTGTGGCATTAACAGGAAGGGAGAAAAAGTACTTTCTACCCATTTTTAGTTCAGCGGTAAATCTGAAATTTCTATGGAACTGCAGCTCGTCTTGTGACTGTGGTTTTCCCGGTCACACAAAAATGCTGAAATTCGACTTATACAGTGTTTGTGCTTATTAAACTTGATGAATTCTCTCCTCTTGACGGGAGAATAGTGTGTAAAGCAAAGCACAATACATTGCTATGTGTAGAAGCAAAGATATACGCGATTTCAGAATGTGTTCCTAGAACAGCTGCGAGCAACTTTTTTTCTCAACGTTAACAACACATCTGAAGCTCAATATTTCTGGGCTGAAGCGGGGAGGATTAGACAAAGTGTGCACTGTAAAGGGGAAGTCTGTGGCATTAACAGGAAGGGAGAAAAAGTACTTTCTACCCATTTTTAGTTCAGCGGTAAAACTGAAATTTCTATGGAACTGCAGCTCGGCTTGTGACTGTGGTTTTCCCGGTCACAAAAAAATGCTGAAATTCGACTTATACAGTGTTTGTGCTTATTAAACTTGATGAATTTTCGCCTCTTGACGATAGAATAGTGTGTAAAGCAAAGCACAATACATTGCTATGTGTAGAAGCAAAGATATACGCGATTTCAGAATGTGTTCCTAGAACAGCTGCGAGCAACTTTTTTACTCAACGTTAACAACACATCTGAAGCTCAATATTTCTGGGCTGAAGCGGGGAGGATTAGACAAAGTGTGCACTGTAAAGGGGAAGTCTGTGGCATTAACAGGAAGGGAGAAAAAGTACTTTCTACCCATTTTTAGTTCAGCGGTAAAACTGAAATTTCTATGGAACTGCAGCTCGGCTTGTGACTGTGGTTTTCCCGGTCACACAAAAATGCTGAAATTCGACTTATACAGTGTTTGTGCTTATTAAACTTGATGAATTCTCTCCTCTTGACGGTAGAATAGTGTGTAAAGCAAAGCACAATACATTGCTATGTGTAGAAGCAAAGATATACGCGATTTCAGAATGTGTTCCTAGAACAGCTGCGAGCAACTTTTTTACTCAACGTTAACAACACATCTGAAGCTCAATATTTCTGGGCTGAAGCGGGGAGGATTAGACAAAGTGTGCACTGTAAAGGGGAAGTCTGTGGCATTAACAGGAAGGGAGAAAAAGTACTTTCTACCCATTTTTAGTTCAGCGGTAAAACTGAAATTTCTATGGAACTGCAGCTCGGTTTGTGACTGTGGTTTTCCCGGTCACACAAAAATGCTGAAATTCGACTTATGCAGTGTTTGTGCTTATTAAACTTGATGAATTCTCTCCTCTTGACGGTAGAATAGTGTGTAAAGCAAAGCACAATACATTGCTATGTGTAGAAGCAAAGATATACGCGATTTCATAATGTGTTCCTAGAACAGCTGCGAGCAACTTTTTTACTCAACGTTAACAACACATCTGAAGCTCAATATTTCTGGGCTGAAGCGGGGAGGATTAGACAAAGTGTGCACTGTAAAGGGGAAGTCTGTGGCATTAACAGGAAGGGAGAAAAAGTACTTTCTACCCATTTTTAGTTCAGCGGTAAATCTGAAATTTCTATGGAACTGCAGCTCGTCTTGTGACTGTGGTTTTCCCGGTCACACAAAAATGCTGAAATTCGACTTATACAGTGTTTGTGCTTATTAAACTTGATGAATTCTCTCCTCTTGACGGGAGAATAGTGTGTAAAGCAAAGCACAATACATTGCTATGTGTAGAAGCAAAGATATACGCGATTTCAGAATGTGTTCCTAGAACAGCTGCGAGCAACTTTTTTTCTCAACGTTAACAACACATCTGAAGCTCAATATTTCTGGGCTGAAGCGGGGAGGATTAGACAAAGTGTGCACTGTAAAGGGGAAGTCTGTGGCATTAACAGGAAGGGAGAAAAAGTACTTTCTACCCATTTTTAGTTCAGCGGTAAAACTGAAATTTCTATGGAACTGCAGCTCGGCTTGTGACTGTGGTTTTCCCGGTCACAAAAAAATGCTGAAATTCGACTTATACAGTGTTTGTGCTTATTAAACTTGATGAATTTTCGCCTCTTGACGATAGAATAGTGTGTAAAGCAAAGCACAATACATTGCTATGTGTAGAAGCAAAGATATACGCGATTTCAGAATGTGTTCCTAGAACAGCTGCGAGCAACTTTTTTACTCAACGTTAACAACACATCTGAAGCTCAATATTTCTGGGCTGAAGCGGGGAGGATTAGACAAAGTGTGCACTGTAAAGGGGAAGTCTGTGGCATTAACAGGAAGGGAGAAAAAGTACTTTCTACCCATTTTTAGTTCAGCGGTAAAACTGAAATTTCTATGGAACTGCAGCTCGGCTTGTGACTGTGGTTTTCCCGGTCACACAAAAATGCTGAAATTCGACTTATACAGTGTTTGTGCTTATTAAACTTGATGAATTCTCTCCTCTTGACGGTAGAATAGTGTGTAAAGCAAAGCACAATACATTGCTATGTGTAGAAGCAAAGATATACGCGATTTCAGAATGTGTTCCTAGAACAGCTGCGAGCAACTTTTTTACTCAACGTTAACAACACATCTGAAGCTCAATATTTCTGGGCTGAAACGGGGAAGATTAGACAAAGTGTGCACTGTAAAGGGGAAGTCTGTGGCATTAACAGGAAGGGAGAAAAAGTACTTTCTACCCATTTTTAGTTCAGCGGTAAAACTGAAATTTATATGGAACTGCAGCTCGGCTTGTGACTGTGGTTTTCCCGGTCACACAAAAATGCTGAAATTCGACGTATACAGTGTTTGTGCTTATTAAACTTGATGAATTTTCTCCTCTTGACGGTAGAATAGTGTGTAAAGCAAAGCACAATACATTGCTATGTGTAGAAGCAAAGATATACGCGATTTCAGAATGTGTTCCTAGAACAGCTGCGAGCAACTTTTTTACTCAACGTTAACAACACATCTGAAGCTCAATATTTCTGGGCTGAAGCGGGGAGGATTAGACAAAGTGTGCACTGTAAAGGGGAAGTCTGTGGCATTAACAGGAAGGGAGAAAAAGTACTTTCTACCCATTTTTAGTTCAGCGGTAAATCTGAAATTTCTATGGAACTGCAGCTCGGCTTGTGACTGTGGTTTTCCCGGTCACACAAAAATGCTGAAATTCGACTTATACAGTGTTTGTGCTTATTAAATTTGATGAATTTTCGCCTCTTGACGATAGAATAGTGTGTAAAGCAAAGCACAATACATTGCTATGTGTAGAAGCAAAGATATACGCGATATCAGAATGTGTTCCTAGAACAGCTGCGAGCAACTTTTTTACTCAACGTTAACAACACATCTGAAGCTCAATATTTCTGGGCTGAAGCGGGGAGGATTAGACAAAGTGTGCACTGTAAAGGGGAAGTCTGTGGCATTAACAGGAAGGGAGAAAAAGTACTTTCTACCCATTTTTAGTTCAGCGGTAAAACTGAAATTTCTATGGAACTGCAGCTCGTCTTGTGACTGTGGTTTTCCCGGTCACACAAAAATGCTGAAATTCGACTTATACAGTGTTTGTGCTTATTAAACTTGATGAATTCTCTCCTCTTGACGGTAGAATAGTGTGTAAAGCAAAACACAATACATTGCTATGTGTAGAAGCAAAGATATACGCGATTTCAGAATGTGTTCCTAGAACAGCTACGAGCAACTATTTTACTCAACGTTAACAACACATCTGAAGCTCAATATTTCTGGGCTGAAGCGGGGAAGATTAGACAAAGTGTGCACTGTAAAGGGGAAGTCTGTGGCATTAACAGGAAGGGAGAAAAAGTACTTTCTACCCATTTTTAGTTCAGCGGTAAAACTGAAATTTCTATGGAACTGCAGCTCGGTTTGTGACTGTGGTTTTCCCGGTCACACAAAAATGCTGAAATTCGACTTATACAGTGTTTGTGCTTATTAAACTTGATGAATTTTCTCCTCTTGACGGTAGAATAGTGTGTAAAGCAAAGCACAATACATTGCTATGTGTAGAAGCAAAGATATACGCGATTTCAGAATGTGTTCCTAGAACAGCTGCGAGCAACTTTTTTACTCAACGTTAACAACACATCTGATGCTCAATATTTCTGGGCTGAAGCGGGGAGGATTAGACAAAGTGTGCACTGTAAAGGGGAAGTCTGTGGCATTAACAGGAAGGGAGAAAAAGTACTTTCTACCCATTTTTAGTTCAGCGGTAAAACTGAAATTTCTATGGAACTGCAGCTCGTCTTGTGACTGTGGTTTTCCCGGTCACACAAAAATGCTGAAATTCGACTTATACAGTGTTTGTGCTTATTAAACTTGATGAATTCTCTCCTCTTGACGGTAGAATAGTGTGTAAAGCAAAGCACAATACATTGCTATGTGTAGAAGCAAAGATATACGCGATTTCATAATGTGTTCCTAGAACAGCTGCGAGCAACTTTTTTACTCAACGTTAACAACACATCTGAAGCTCAATATTTCTGGGCTGAAGCGGGGAGGATTAGACAAAGTGTGCACTGTAAAGGGGAAGTCTGTGGCATTAACAGGAAGGGAGAAAAAGTACTTTCTACCCATTTTTAGTTCAGCGTTAAAACTGAAATTTCTATGGAACTGCAGCTCGGCTTGTGACTGTGGTTTTCCCGGTCACACAAAAATGCTGAAATTCGACTTATACAGTGTTTGTGCTTATTAAACTTGATGAATTCTCTCCTCTTGACGGTAGAATAGTGTGTAAAGCAAAGCACAATACATTGCTATGTGTAGAAGCAAAGATATACGCGATTTCAGAATGTGTTCCTAGAACAGCTGCGAGCAACTTTTTTACTCAACGTTAACAACACATCTGAAGCTCAATATTTCTGGGCTGAAGCGGGGAGGATTAGACAAAGTGTGCACTGTAAAGGGGAAGTCTGTGGCATTAACAGGAAGGGAGAAAAAGTACTTTCTACCCATTTTTAGTTCAGCGGTAAAACTGAAATTTCTATGGAACTGCAGCTCGGCTTGTGACTGTGGTTTTCCCGGTCAAAAAAAAATGCTGAAATTCGACTTATACAGTGTTTGTGCTTATTAAACTTGATGAATTCTCTCCTCTTGACGGTAGAATAGTGTGTAAAGCAAAGCACAATACATTGCTATGTGTAGAAGCAAAGATATACGCGATTTCATAATGTGTTCCTAGAACAGCTGCGAGCAACTTTTTTACTCAACGTTAACAACACATCTGAAGCTCAATATTTCTGGGCTGAAGCGGGGAGGATTAGACAAAGTGTGCACTGTAAAGGGGAAGTCTGTGGCATTAACAGGAAGGGAGAAAAAGTACTTTCTACCCATTTTTAGTTCAGCGGTAAAACTGAAATTTCTATGGAACTGCAGCTCGGTTTGTGACTGTGGTTTTCCCGGTCACACAAAAATGCTGAAATTCGACTTATACAGTGTTTGTGCTTATTAAACTTGATGAATTCTCTCCTCTTGACGGTAGAATAGTGTGTAAAGCAAAGCACAATACATTGCTATGTGTAGAAGCAAAGATATACGCGATTTCAGAATGTGTTCCTAGAACAGCTGCGAGCAACTTTTTTACTCAACGTTAACAAAACATCTGATGCTCAATATTTCTGGGCTGAAGCGGGGAGGATTAGACAAAGTGTGCACTGTAAAGGGGAAGTCTGTGGCATTAACAGGAAGGGAGAAAAAGTACTTTCTACCCATTTTTAGTTCAGCGGTAAAACTGAAATTTCTATGGAACTGCAGCTCGGTTTGTGACTGTGGTTTTCCCGGTCACACAAAAATGCTGAAATTCGACTTATACAGTGTTTGTGCTTATTAAACTTGATGAATTCTCTCCTCTTGACGGTAGAATAGTGTGTAAAGCAAAGCACAATACATTGCTATGTGTAGAAGCAAAGATATACGCGATTTCATAATGTGTTCCTAGAACAGCTGCGAGCAACTTTTTTACTCAACGTTAACAACACATCTGAAGCTCAATATTTCTGGGCTGAAGCGGGGAGGATTAGACAAAGTGTGCACTGTAAAGGGGAAGTCTGTGGCATTAACAGGAAGGGAGAAAAAGTACTTTCTACCCATTTTTAGTTCAGCGGTAAATCTGAAATTTCTATGGAACTGCAGCTCGTCTTGTGACTGTGGTTTTCCCGGTCACACAAAAATGCTGAAATTCGACTTATACAGTGTTTGTGCTTATTAAACTTGATGAATTCTCTCCTCTTGACGGGAGAATAGTGTGTAAAGCAAAGCACAATACATTGCTATTGTAGAAGCAAAGATATACGCGATTTCAGAATGTGTTCCTAGAACAGCTGCGAGCAACTTTTTTTCTCAACGTTAACAACACATCTGAAGCTCAATATTTCTGGGCTGAAGCGGGGAGGATTAGACAAAGTGTGCACTGTAAAGGGGAAGTCTGTGGCATTAACAGGAAGGGAGAAAAAGTACTTTCTACCCATTTTTAGTTCAGCGGTAAAACTGAAATTTCTATGGAACTGCAGCTCGGCTTGTGACTGTGGTTTTCCCGGTCACACAAAAATGCTGAAATTCGACTTATACAGTGTTTGTGCTTATTAAACTTGATGAATTTTCTCCTCTTGACGGTAGAATAGTGTGTAAAGCAAAGCACAATACATTGCTATGTGTAGAAGCAAAGATATACGCGATTTCAGAATGTGTTCCTAGAACAGCTGCGAGCAACTTTTTTACTCAACGTTAACAACACATCTGAAGCTCAATATTTCTGGGCTGAAGCGGGGAGGATTAGACAAAGTGTGCACTGTAAAGGGGAAGTCTGTGGCATTAACAGGAAGGGAGAAAAAGTACTTTCTACCCATTTTTAGGTACAGCGGTAAATCTGAAATTTCTATGGAACTGCAGCTCGGCTTGTGACTGTGGTTTTCCCGGTCACACAAAAATGCTGAAATTCGACTTATACAGTGTTTGTGCTTATTAAATTTGATGAATTTTCGCCTCTTGACGATAGAATAGTGTGTAAAGCAAAGCACAATACATTGCTATGTGTAGAAGCAAAGATATACGCGATTTCAGAATGTGTTCCTAGAACAGCTGCGAGCAACTTTTTTACTCAACGTTAACAACACATCTGAAGCTCAATATTTCTGGGCTGAAGCGGGGAGGATTAGACAAAGTGTGCACTGTAAAGGGGAAGTCTGTGGCATTAACAGGAAGGGAGAAAAAGTACTTTCTACCCATTTTTAGTTCAGCGGTAAAACTGAAATTTCTATGGAACTGCAGCTCGTCTTGTGACTGTGGTTTTCCCGGTCACACAAAAATGCTGAAATTCGACTTATACAGTGTTTGTGCTTATTAAACTTGATGAATTCTCTCCTCTTGACGGTAGAATAGTGTGTAAAGCAAAGCACAATACATTGCTATGTGTAGAAGCAAAGATATACGCGATTTCAGAATGTGTTCCTAGAACAGCTGCGAGCAACTTTTTTACTCAACGTTAACAACACATCTGAAGCTCAATATTTCTGGGCTGAAGCGGGGAAGATTAGACAAAGTGTGCACTGTAAAGGGGAAGTCTGTGGCATTAACAGGAAGGGAGAAAAAGTACTTTCTACCCATTTTTAGTTCAGCGGTAAAACTGAAATTTCTATGGAACTGCAGCTCGGTTTGTGACTGTGGTTTTCCCGGTCACACAAAAATGCTGAAATTCGACTTATACAGTGTTTGTGCTTATTAAACTTGATGAATTTTCTCCTCTTGACGGTAGAATAGTGTGTAAAGCAAAGCACAATACATTGCTATGTGTAGAAGCAAAGATATACGCGATTTCAGAATGTGTTCCTAGAACAGCTGCGAGCAACTTTTTTACTCAACGTTAACAACACATCTGATGCTCAATATTTCTGGGCTGAAGCGGGGAGGATTAGACAAAGTGTGCACTGTAAAGGGGAAGTCTGTGGCATTAACAGGAAGGGAGAAAAAGTACTTTCTACCCATTTTTAGTTCAGCGGTAAAACTGAAATTTCTATGGAACTGCAGCTCGTCTTGTGACTGTGGTTTTCCCGGTCACACAAAAATGCTGAAATTCGACTTATACAGTGTTTGTGCTTATTAAACTTGATGAATTCTCTCCTCTTGACGGTAGAATAGTGTGTAAAGCAAAGCACAATACATTGCTATGTGTAGAAGCAAAGATATACGCGATTTCAGAATGTGTTCCTAGAACAGCTGCGAGCAACTTTTTTACTCAACGTTAACAACACATCTGAAGCTCAATATTTCTGGGCTGAAGCGGGGAGGATTAGACAAAGTGTGCACTGTAAAGGGGAAGTCTGTGGCATTAACAGGAAGGGAGAAAAAGTACTTTCTACCCATTTTTAGTTCAGCGTTAAAACTGAAATTTCTATGGAACTGCAGCTCGGCTTGTGACTGTGGTTTTCCCGGTCACACAAAAATGCTGAAATTCGACTTATACAGTGTTTGTGCTTATTAAACTTGATGAATTCTCTCCTCTTGACGGTAGAATAGTGTGTAAAGCAAAGCACAATACATTGCTATGTGTAGAAGCAAAGATATACGCGATTTCAGAATGTGTTCCTAGAACAGCTGCGAGCAACTTTTTTACTCAACGTTAACAACACATCTGAAGCTCAATATTTCTGGGCTGAAGCGGGGAGGATTAGACAAAGTGTGCACTGTAAAGGGGAAGTCTGTGGCATTAACAGGAAGGGAGAAAAAGTACTTTCTACCCATTTTTAGTTCAGCGGTAAAACTGAAATTTCTATGGAACTGCAGCTCGGCTTGTGACTGTGGTTTTCCCGGTCAAAAAAAAATGCTGAAATTCGACTTATACAGTGTTTGTGCTTATTAAACTTGATGAATTCTCTCCTCTTGACGGTAGAATAGTGTGTAAAGCAAAGCACAATACATTGCTATGTGTAGAAGCAAAGATATACGCGATTTCATAATGTGTTCCTAGAACAGCTGCGAGCAACTTTTTTACTCAACGTTAACAACACATCTGAAGCTCAATATTTCTGGGCTGAAGCGGGGAGGATTAGACAAAGTGTGCACTGTAAAGGGGAAGTCTGTGGCATTAACAGGAAGGGAGAAAAAGTACTTTCTACCCATTTTTAGTTCAGCGGTAAAACTGAAATTTCTATGGAACTGCAGCTCGGTTTGTGACTGTGGTTTTCCCGGTCACACAAAAATGCTGAAATTCGACTTATACAGTGTTTGTGCTTATTAAACTTGATGAATTCTCTCCTCTTGACGGTAGAATAGTGTGTAAAGCAAAGCACAATACATTGCTATGTGTAGAAGCAAAGATATACGCGATTTCAGAATGTGTTCCTAGAACAGCTGCGAGCAACTTTTTTACTCAACGTTAACAAAACATCTGATGCTCAATATTTCTGGGCTGAAGCGGGGAGGATTAGACAAAGTGTGCACTGTAAAGGGGAAGTCTGTGGCATTAACAGGAAGGGAGAAAAAGTACTTTCTACCCATTTTTAGTTCAGCGGTAAAACTGAAATTTCTATGGAACTGCAGCTCGGTTTGTGACTGTGGTTTTCCCGGTCACACAAAAATGCTGAAATTCGACTTATACAGTGTTTGTGCTTATTAAACTTGATGAATTCTCTCCTCTTGACGGTAGAATAGTGTGTAAAGCAAAGCACAATACATTGCTATGTGTAGAAGCAAAGATATACGCGATTTCATAATGTGTTCCTAGAACAGCTGCGAGCAACTTTTTTACTCAACGTTAACAACACATCTGAAGCTCAATATTTCTGGGCTGAAGCGGGGAGGATTAGACAAAGTGTGCACTGTAAAGGGGAAGTCTGTGGCATTAACAGGAAGGGAGAAAAAGTACTTTCTACCCATTTTTAGTTCAGCGGTAAATCTGAAATTTCTATGGAACTGCAGCTCGTCTTGTGACTGTGGTTTTCCCGGTCACACAAAAATGCTGAAATTCGACTTATACAGTGTTTGTGCTTATTAAACTTGATGAATTCTCTCCTCTTGACGGGAGAATAGTGTGTAAAGCAAAGCACAATACATTGCTATTGTAGAAGCAAAGATATACGCGATTTCAGAATGAGTTCCTAGAACAGCTGCGAGCAACTTTTTTTCTCAACGTTAACAACACATCTGAAGCTCAATATTTCTGGGCTGAAGCGGGGAGGATTAGACAAAGTGTGCACTGTAAAGGGGAAGTCTGTGGCATTAACAGGAAGGGAGAAAAAGTACTTTCTACCCATTTTTAGTTCAGCGGTAAAACTGAAATTTATATGGAACTGCAGCTCGTCTTGTGACTGTGGTTTTCCCGGTCACAAAAAAATGCTGAAATTCGACTTATACAGTGTTTGTGCTTATTAAACTTGATGAATTTTCGCCTCTTGACGATAGAATAGTGTGTAAAGCAAAGCACAATACATTGCTATGTGTAGAAGCAAAGATATACGCGATTTCAGAATGTGTTCCTAGAACAGCTGCGAGCAACTTTTTTACTCAACGTTAACAACACATCTGAAGCTCAATATTTCTGGGCTGAAGCGGGGAGGATTAGACAAAGTGTGCACTGTAAAGGGGAAGTCTGTGGCATTAACAGGAAGGGAGAAAAAGTACTTTCTACCCATTTTTAGTTCAGCGGTAAAACTGAAATTTCTATGGAACTGCAGCTCGGCTTGTGACTGTGGTTTTCCCGGTCACACAAAAATGCTGAAATTCGACTTATACAGTGTTTGTGCTTATTAAACTTGATGAATTTTCTCCTCTTGACGGTAGAATAGTGTGTAAAGCAAAGCACAATACATTGCTATGTGTAGAAGCAAAGATATACGCGATTTCAGAATGTGTTCCTAGAACAGCTGCGAGCAACTTTTTTACTCAACGTTAACAACACATCTGAAGCTCAATATTTCTGGGCTGAAGCGGGGAGGATTAGACAAAGTGTGCACTGTAAAGGGGAAGTCTGTGGCATTAACAGGAAGGGAGAAAAAGTACTTTCTACCCATTTTTAGTTCAGCGGTAAATCTGAAATTTCTATGGAACTGCAGCTCGGCTTGTGACTGTGGTTTTCCCGGTCACACAAAAATGCTGAAATTCGACTTATACAGTGTTTGTGCTTATTAAATTTGATGAATTTTCGCCTCTTGACGATAGAATAGTGTGTAAAGCAAAGCACAATACATTGCTATGTGTAGAAGCAAAGATATACGCGATTTCAGAATGTGTTCCTAGAACAGCTGCGAGCAACTTTTTTACTCAACGTTAACAACACATCTGAAGCTCAATATTTCTGGGCTGAAGCGGGGAGGATTAGACAAAGTGTGCACTGTAAAGGGGAAGTCTGTGGCATTAACAGGAAGGGAGAAAAAGTACTTTCTACCCATTTTTAGGTACAGCGGTAAATCTGAAATTTCTATGGAACTGCAGCTCGGCTTGTGACTGTGGTTTTCCCGGTCACACAAAAATGCTGAAATTCGACTTATACAGTGTTTGTGCTTATTAAATTTGATGAATTTTCGCCTCTTGACGATAGAATAGTGTGTAAAGCAAAGCACAATACATTGCTATGTGTAGAAGCAAAGATATACGCGATTTCAGAATGTGTTCCTAGAACAGCTGCGAGCAACTTTTTTACTCAACGTTAACAACACATCTGAAGCTCAATATTTCTGGGCTGAAGCGGGGAGGATTAGACAAAGTGTGCACTGTAAAGGGGAAGTCTGTGGCATTAACAGGAAGGGAGAAAAAGTACTTTCTACCCATTTTAGTTCAGCGGTAAAACTGAAATTTCTATGGAACTGCAGCTCGTCTTGTGACTGTGGTTTTCCCGGTCACACAAAAATGCTGAAATTCGACTTATACAGTGTTTGTGCTTATTAAACTTGATGAATTCTCTCCTCTTGACGGTAGAATAGTGTGTAAAGCAAAGCACAATACATTGCTATGTGTAGAAGCAAAGATATACGCGATTTCAGAATGTGTTCCTAGAACAGCTGCGAGCAACTTTTTTACTCAACGTTAACAACACATCTGAAGCTCAATATTTCTGGGCTGAAGCGGGGAAGATTAGACAAAGTGTGCACTGTAAAGGGGAAGTCTGTGGCATTAACAGGAAGGGAGAAAAAGTACTTTCTACCCATTTTTAGTTCAGCGGTAAAACTGAAATTTCTATGGAACTGCAGCTCGGTTTGTGACTGTGGTTTTCCCGGTCACACAAAAATGCTGAAATTCGACTTATACAGTGTTTGTGCTTATTAAACTTGATGAATTTTCTCCTCTTGACGGTAGAATAGTGTGTAAAGCAAAGCACAATACATTGCTATGTGTAGAAGCAAAGATATACGCGATTTCAGAATGTGTTCCTAGAACAGCTGCGAGCAACTTTTTTACTCAACGTTAACAACACATCTGATGCTCAATATTTCTGGGCTGAAGCGGGGAGGATTAGACAAAGTGTGCACTGTAAAGGGGAAGTCTGTGGCATTAACAGGAAGGGAGAAAAAGTACTTTCTACCCATTTTTAGTTCAGCGGTAAAAGTGAAATTTCTATGGAACTGCAGCTCGTCTTGTGACTGTGGTTTTCCCGGTCACACAAAAATGCTGAAATTCGACTTATACAGTGTTTGTGCTTATTAAACTTGATGAATTCTCTCCTCTTGACGGTAGAATAGTGTGTAAAGCAAAGCACAATACATTGCTATGTGTAGAAGCAAAGATATACGCGATTTCATAATGTGTTCCTAGAACAGCTGCGAGCAACTTTTTTACTCAACGTTAACAACACATCTGAAGCTCAATATTTCTGGGCTGAAGCGGGGAGGATTAGACAAAGTGTGCACTGTAAAGGGGAAGTCTGTGGCATTAACAGGAAGGGAGAAAAAGTACTTTCTACCCATTTTTAGTTCAGCGTTAAAACTGAAATTTCTATGGAACTGCAGCTCGGCTTGTGACTGTGGTTTTCCCGGTCACACAAAAATGCTGAAATTCGACTTATACAGTGTTTGTGCTTATTAAACTTGATGAATTCTCTCCTCTTGACGGTAGAATAGTGTGTAAAGCAAAGCACAATACATTGCTATGTGTAGAAGCAAAGATATACGCGATTTCAGAATGTGTTCCTAGAACAGCTGCGAGCAACTTTTTTACTCAACGTTAACAACACATCTGAAGCTCAATATTTCTGGGCTGAAGCGGGGAGGATTAGACAAAGTGTGCACTGTAAAGGGGAAGTCTGTGGCATTAACAGGAAGGGAGAAAAAGTACTTTCTACCCATTTTTAGTTCAGCGGTAAAACTGAAATTTCTATGGAACTGCAGCTCGGCTTGTGACTGTGGTTTTCCCGGTCAAAAAAAAATGCTGAAATTCGACTTATACAGTGTTTGTGCTTATTAAACTTGATGAATTCTCTCCTCTTGACGGTAGAATAGTGTGTAAAGCAAAGCACAATACATTGCTATGTGTAGAAGCAAAGATATACGCGATTTCATAATGTGTTCCTAGAACAGCTGCGAGCAACTTTTTTACTCAACGTTAACAACACATCTGAAGCTCAATATTTCTGGGCTGAAGCGGGGAGGATTAGACAAAGTGTGCACTGTAAAGGGGAAGTCTGTGGCATTAACAGGAAGGGAGAAAAAGTACTTTCTACCCATTTTTAGTTCAGCGGTAAAACTGAAATTTCTATGGAACTGCAGCTCGGTTTGTGACTGTGGTTTTCCCGGTCACACAAAAATGCTGAAATTCGACTTATACAGTGTTTGTGCTTATTAAACTTGATGAATTCTCTCCTCTTGACGGTAGAATAGTGTGTAAAGCAAAGCACAATACATTGCTATGTGTAGAAGCAAAGATATACGCGATTTCAGAATGTGTTCCTAGAACAGCTGCGAGCAACTTTTTTACTCAACGTTAACAAAACATCTGATGCTCAATATTTCTGGGCTGAAGCGGGGAGGATTAGACAAAGTGTGCACTGTAAAGGGGAAGTCTGTGGCATTAACAGGAAGGGAGAAAAAGTACTTTCTACCCATTTTTAGTTCAGCGGTAAAACTGAAATTTCTATGGAACTGCAGCTCGGTTTGTGACTGTGGTTTTCCCGGTCACACAAAAATGCTGAAATTCGACTTATACAGTGTTTGTGCTTATTAAACTTGATGAATTCTCTCCTCTTGACGGGAGAATAGTGTGTAAAGCAAAGCACAATACATTGCTATGTGTAGAAGCAAAGATATACGCGATTTCAGAATGTGTTCCTAGAACAGCTGCGAGCAACTTTTTTACTCAACGTTAACAACACATCTGAAGCTCAATATTTCTGGGCTGAAGCGGGGAGGATTAGACAAAGTGTGCACTGTAAAGGGGAAGTCTGTGGCATTAACAGGAAGGGAGAAAAAGTACTTTCTACCCATTTTTAGTTCAGCGGTAAAACTGAAATTTCTATGGAACTGCAGCTCGGCTTGTGACTGTGGTTTTCCCGGTCACACAAAAATGCTGAAATTCGACTTATACAGTGTTTGTGCTTATTAAACTTGATGAATTCTCTCCTCTTGACGGTAGAATAGTGTGTAAAGCAAAGCACAATACATTGCTATGTGTAGAAGCAAAGATATACGCGATTTCAGAATGTGTTCCTAGAACAGCTGCGAGCAACTTTTTTACTCAACGTTAACAACACATCTGAAGCTCAATATTTCTGGGCTGAAGCGGGGAAGATTAGACAAAGTGTGCACTGTAAAGGGGAAGTCTGTGGCATTAACAGGAAGGGAGAAAAAGTATTTTCTACCCATTTTTAGTTCAGCGGTAAAACTGAAATTTATATGGAACTGCAGCTCGGCTTGTGACTGTGGTTTTCCCGGTCACACAAAAATGCTGAAATTCGACTTATAAAGTGTTTGTGCTTATTAAACTTGATGAATTTTCTCCTCTTGACGGTAGAATAGTGTGTAAAGCAAAGCACAATACATTGCTATGTGTAGAAGCAAAGATATACGCGATTTCAGAATGTGTTCCTAGAACAGCTGCGAGCAACTTTTTTACTCAACGTTAACAACACATCTGAAGCTCAATATTTCTGGGCTGAAGCGGGGAGGATTAGACAAAGTGTGCACTGTAAAGGGGAAGTCTGTGGCATTAACAGGAAGGGAGAAAAAGTACTTTCTACCCATTTTTAGGTTCAGCGGTAAAACTGAAGTTTCTATGGAACTGCAGCTCGGCTTGTGACTCTGGTTTTCCCGGTCACACAAAAATGCTGAAATTCGACTTATACAGTGTTTGTGCTTATTAAACTTGATGAATTCTCTCCTCTTGACGGTAGAATAGTGTGTAAAGCAAAGCACAATACATTGCTATGTGTAGAAGCAAAGATATACGCGATTTCAGAATGTGTTCCTAGAACAGCTGCGAGCAACTTTTTTACTCAACGTTAACAACACATCTGAAGCTCAATATTTCTGGGCTGAAGCGGGGAAGATTAGACAAAGTGTGCACTGTAAAGGGGAAGTCTGTGGCATTAACAGGAAGGGAGAAAAAGTACTTTCTACCCATTTTTAGTTCAGCGGTAAAACTGAAATTTCTATGGAACTGCAGCTCGGTTTGTGACTGTGGTTTTCCCGGTCACACAAAAATGCTGAAATTCGACTTATACAGTGTTTGTGCTTATTAAACTTGATGAATTTTCTCCTCTTGACGGTAGAATAGTGTGTAAAGCAAAGCACAATACATTGCTATGTGTAGAAGCAAAGATATACGCGATTTCAGAATGTGTTCCTAGAACAGCTGCGAGCAACTTTTTTACTCAACGTTAACAACACATCTGATGCTCAATATTTCTGGGCTGAAGCGGGGAGGATTAGACAAAGTGTGCACTGTAAAGGGGAAGTCTGTGGCATTAACAGGAAGGGAGAAAAAGTACTTTCTACCCATTTTTAGTTCAGCGGTAAAACTGAAATTTCTATGGAACTGCAGCTCGTCTTGTGACTGTGGTTTTCCCGGTCACACAAAAATGCTGAAATTCGACTTATACAGTGTTTGTGCTTATTAAACTTGATGAATTCTCTCCTCTTGACGGTAGAATAGTGTGTAAAGCAAAGCACAATACATTGCTATGTGTAGAAGCAAAGATATACGCGATTTCAGAATGTGTTCCTAGAACAGCTGCGAGCAACTTTTTTACTCAACGTTAACAACACATCTGAAGCTCAATATTTCTGGGCTGAAGCGGGGAGGATTAGACAAAGTGTGCACTGTAAAGGGGAAGTCTGTGGCATTAACAGGAAGGGAGAAAAAGTACTTTCTACCCATTTTTAGTTCAGCGTTAAAACTGAAATTTCTATGGAACTGCAGCTCGGCTTGTGACTGTGGTTTTCCCGGTCACACAAAAATGCTGAAATTCGACTTATACAGTGTTTGTGCTTATTAAACTTGATGAATTCTCTCCTCTTGACGGTAGAATAGTGTGTAAAGCAAAGCACAATACATTGCTATGTGTAGAAGCAAAGATATACGCGATTTCAGAATGTGTTCCTAGAACAGCTGCGAGCAACTTTTTTACTCAACGTTAACAACACATCTGAAGCTCAATATTTCTGGGCTGAAGCGGGGAGGATTAGACAAAGTGTGCACTGTAAAGGGGAAGTCTGTGGCATTAACAGGAAGGGAGAAAAAGTACTTTCTACCCATTTTTAGTTCAGCGGTAAAACTGAAATTTCTATGGAACTGCAGCTCGGCTTGTGACTGTGGTTTTCCCGGTCAAAAAAAATGCTGAAATTCGACTTATACAGTGTTTGTGCTTATTAAACTTGATGAATTCTCTCCTCTTGACGGTAGAATAGTGTGTAAAGCAAAGCACAATACATTGCTATGTGTAGAAGCAAAGATATACGCGATTTCATAATGTGTTCCTAGAACAGCTGCGAGCAACTTTTTTACTCAACGTTAACAACACATCTGAAGCTCAATATTTCTGGGCTGAAGCGGGGAGGATTAGACAAAGTGTGCACTGTAAAGGGGAAGTCTGTGGCATTAACAGGAAGGGAGAAAAAGTACTTTCTACCCATTTTTAGTTCAGCGGTAAAACTGAAATTTCTATGGAACTGCAGCTCGGTTTGTGACTGTGGTTTTCCCGGTCACACAAAAATGCTGAAATTCGACTTATACAGTGTTTGTGCTTATTAAACTTGATGAATTCTCTCCTCTTGACGGTAGAATAGTGTGTAAAGCAAAGCACAATACATTGCTATGTGTAGAAGCAAAGATATACGCGATTTCAGAATGTGTTCCTAGAACAGCTGCGAGCAACTTTTTTACTCAACGTTAACAAAACATCTGATGCTCAATATTTCTGGGCTGAAGCGGGGAGGATTAGACAAAGTGTGCACTGTAAAGGGGAAGTCTGTGGCATTAACAGGAAGGGAGAAAAAGTACTTTCTACCCATTTTTAGTTCAGCGGTAAAACTGAAATTTCTATGGAACTGCAGCTCGTCTTGTGACTGTGGTTTTCCCGGTCACACAAAAATGCTGAAATTCGACTTATACAGTGTTTGTGCTTATTAAACTTGATGAATTCTCTCCTCTTGACGGTAGAATAGTGTGTAAAGCAAAGCACAATACATTGCTATGTGTAGAAGCAAAGATATACGCGATTTCATAATGTGTTCCTAGAACAGCTGCGAGCAACTTTTTTACTCAACGTTAACAACACATCTGAAGCTCAATATTTCTGGGCTGAAGCGGGGAGGATTAGACAAAGTGTGCACTGTAAAGGGGAAGTCTGTGGCATTAACAGGAAGGGAGAAAAAGTACTTTCTACCCATTTTTAGTTCAGCGGTAAATCTGAAATTTCTATGGAACTGCAGCTCGTCTTGTGACTGTGATTTTCCCGGTCACACAAAAATGCTGAAATTCGACTTATACAGTGTTTGTGCTTATTAAACTTGATGAATTCTCTCCTCTTGACGGTAGAATAGTGTGTAAAGCAAAGCACAATACATTGCTATGTGTAGAAGCAAAGATATACGCGATTTCATAATGTGTTCCTAGAACAGCTGCGAGCAACTTTTTTACTCAACGTTAACAACACATCTGAAGCTCAATATTTCTGGGCTGAAGCGGGGAGGATTAGACAAAGTGTGCACTGTAAAGGGGAAGTCTGTGGCATTAACAGGAAGGGAGAAAAAGTACTTTCTACCCATTTTTAGTTCAGCGTTAAAACTGAAATTTCTATGGAACTGCAGCTCGGCTTGTGACTGTGGTTTTCCCGGTCACACAAAAATGCTGAAATTCGACTTATACAGTGTTTGTGCTTATTAAACTTGATGAATTCTCTCCTCTTGACGGTAGAATAGTGTGTAAAGCAAAGCACAATACATTGCTATGTGTAGAAGCAAAGATATACGCGATTTCAGAATGTGTTCCTAGAACAGCTGCGAGCAACTTTTTTACTCAACGTTAACAACACATCTGAAGCTCAATATTTCTGGGCTGAAGCGGGGAGGATTAGACAAAGTGTGCACTGTAAAGGGGAAGTCTGTGGCATTAACAGGAAGGGAGAAAAAGTACTTTCTACCCATTTTTAGTTCAGCGGTAAAACTGAAATTTCTATGGAACTGCAGCTCGGCTTGTGACTGTGGTTTTCCCGGTCAAAAAAAAATGCTGAAATTCGACTTATACAGTGTTTGTGCTTATTAAACTTGATGAATTCTCTCCTCTTGACGGTAGAATAGTGTGTAAAGCAAAGCACAATACATTGCTATGTGTAGAAGCAAAGATATACGCGATTTCATAATGTGTTCCTAGAACAGCTGCGAGCAACTTTTTTACTCAACGTTAACAACACATCTGAAGCTCAATATTTCTGGGCTGAAGCGGGGAGGATTAGACAAAGTGTGCACTGTAAAGGGGAAGTCTGTGGCATTAACAGGAAGGGAGAAAAAGTACTTTCTACCCATTTTTAGTTCAGCGGTAAAACTGAAATTTCTATGGAACTGCAGCTCGGTTTGTGACTGTGGTTTTCCCGGTCACACAAAAATGCTGAAATTCGACTTATACAGTGTTTGTGCTTATTAAACTTGATGAATTCTCTCCTCTTGACGGTAGAATAGTGTGTAAAGCAAAGCACAATACATTGCTATGTGTAGAAGCAAAGATATACGCGATTTCAGAATGTGTTCCTAGAACAGCTGCGAGCAACTTTTTTACTCAACGTTAACAAAACATCTGATGCTCAATATTTCTGGGCTGAAGCGGGGAGGATTAGACAAAGTGTGCACTGTAAAGGGGAAGTCTGTGGCATTAACAGGAAGGGAGAAAAAGTACTTTCTACCCATTTTTAGTTCAGCGGTAAAACTGAAATTTCTATGGAACTGCAGCTCGGTTTGTGACTGTGGTTTTCCCGGTCACACAAAAATGCTGAAATTCGACTTATACAGTGTTTGTGCTTATTAAACTTGATGAATTCTCTCCTCTTGACGGTAGAATAGTGTGTAAAGCAAAGCACAATACATTGCTATGTGTAGAAGCAAAGATATACGCGATTTCATAATGTGTTCCTAGAACAGCTGCGAGCAACTTTTTTACTCAACGTTAACAACACATCTGAAGCTCAATATTTCTGGGCTGAAGCGGGGAGGATTAGACAAAGTGTGCACTGTAAAGGGGAAGTCTGTGGCATTAACAGGAAGGGAGAAAAAGTACTTTCTACCCATTTTTAGTTCAGCGGTAAATCTGAAATTTCTATGGAACTGCAGCTCGTCTTGTGACTGTGATTTTCCCGGTCACACAAAAATGCTGAAATTCGACTTATACAGTGTTTGTGCTTATTAAACTTGATGAATTCTCTCCTCTTGACGGGAGAATAGTGTGTAAAGCAAAGCACAATACATTGCTATGTGTAGAAGCAAAGATATACGCGATTTCAGAATGTGTTCCTAGAACAGCTGCGAGCAACTTTTTTACTCAACGTTAACAACACATCTGAAGCTCAATATTTCTGGGCTGAAGCGGGGAGGATTAGACAAAGTGTGCACTGTAAAGGGGAAGTCTGTGGCATTAACAGGAAGGGAGAAAAAGTACTTTCTACCCATTTTTAGTTCAGCGGTAAAACTGAAATTTCTATGGAACTGCAGCTCGGCTTGTGACTGTGGTTTTCCCGGTCACAAAAAAATGCTGAAATTCGACTTATACAGTGTTTGTGCTTATTAAACTTGATGAATTTTCGCCTCTTGACGATAGAATAGTGTGTAAAGCAAAGCACAATACATTGCTATTTGTAGAAGCAAAGATATACGCGATTTCAGAATGTGTTCCTAGAACAGCTGCGAGCAACTTTTTTACTCAACGTTAACAACACATCTGAAGCTCAATATTTCTGGGCTGAAGCGTGGAGGATTAGACAAAGTGTGCACTGTAAAGGGGAAGTCTGTGGCATTAACAGGAAGGGAGAAAAAGTACTTTCTACCCATTTTTAGTTCAGCGGTAAAACTGAAATTTCTATGGAACTGCAGCTCGGCTTGTGACTGTGGTTTTCCCGGTCACACAAAAATGCTGAAATTCGACTTATACAGTGTTTGTGCTTATTAAACTTGATGAATTCTCTCCTCTTGACGGTAGAATAGTGTGTAAAGCAAAGCACAATACATTGCTATGTGTAGAAGCAAAGATATACGCGATTTCATAATGTGTTCCTAGAACAGCTGCGAGCAACTTTTTTACTCAACGTTAACAACACATCTGAAGCTCAATATTTCTGGGCTGAAGCGGGGAGGATTAGACAAAGTGTGCACTGTAAAGGGGAAGTCTGTGGCATTAACAGGAAGGGAGAAAAAGTACTTTCTACCCATTTTTAGTTCAGCGGTAAATCTGAAATTTCTATGGAACTGCAGCTCGTCTTGTGACTGTGATTTTCCCGGTCACACAAAAATGCTGAAATTCGACTTATACAGTGTTTGTGCTTATTAAACTTGATGAATTCTCTCCTCTTGACGGGAGAATAGTGTGTAAAGCAAAGCACAATACATTGCTATGTGTAGAAGCAAAGATATACGCGATTTCAGAATGTGTTCCTAGAACAGCTGCGAGCAACTTTTTTACTCAACGTTAACAACACATCTGAAGCTCAATATTTCTGGGCTGAAGCGGGGAGGATTAGACAAAGTGTGCACTGTAAAGGGGAAGTCTGTGGCATTAACAGGAAGGGAGAAAAAGTACTTTCTACCCATTTTTAGTTCAGCGGTAAAACTGAAATTTCTATGGAACTGCAGCTCGGCTTGTGACTGTGGTTTTCCCGGTCACAAAAAAATGCTGAAATTCGACTTATACAGTGTTTGTGCTTATTAAACTTGATGAATTTTCGCCTCTTGACGATAGAATAGTGTGTAAAGCAAAGCACAATACATTGCTATTTGTAGAAGCAAAGATATACGCGATTTCAGAATGTGTTCCTAGAACAGCTGCGAGCAACTTTTTTACTCAACGTTAACAACACATCTGAAGCTCAATATTTCTGGGCTGAAGCGTGGAGGATTAGACAAAGTGTGCACTGTAAAGGGGAAGTCTGTGGCATTAACAGGAAGGGAGAAAAAGTACTTTCTACCCATTTTTAGTTCAGCGGTAAAACTGAAATTTCTATGGAACTGCAGCTCGGCTTGTGACTGTGGTTTTCCCGGTCACACAAAAATGCTGAAATTCGACTTATACAGTGTTTGTGCTTATTAAACTTGATGAATTCTCTCCTCTTGACGGTAGAATAGTGTGTAAAGCAAAGCACAATACATTGCTATGTGTAGAAGCAAAGATATACGCGATTTCAGAATGTGTTCCTAGAACAGCTGCGAGCAACTTTTTTACTCAACGTTAACAACACATCTGAAGCTCAATATTTCTGGGCTGAAGCGGGGAAGATTAGACAAAGTGTGCACTGTAAAGGGGAAGTCTGTGGCATTAACAGGAAGGGAGAAAAAGTACTTTCTACCCATTTTTAGTTCAGCGGTAAAACTGAAATTTATATGGAACTGCAGCTCGGCTTGTGACTGTGGTTTTCCCGGTCACACAAAAATGCTGAAATTCGACTTATACAGTGTTTGTGCTTATTAAACTTGATGAATTTTCTCCTCTTGACGGTAGAATAGTGTGTAAAGCAAAGCACAATACATTGCTATGTGTAGAAGCAAAGATATACGCGATTTCAGAATGTGTTCCTAGAACAGCTGCGAGCAACTTTTTTACTCAACGTTAACAACACATCTGAAGCTCAATATTTCTGGGCTGAAGCGGGGAGGATTAGACAAAGTGTGCACTGTAAAGGGGAAGTCTGTGGCATTAACAGGAAGGGAGAAAAAGTACTTTCTACCCATTTTTAGTTCAGCGGTAAATCTGAAATTTCTATGGAACTGCAGCTCGGCTTGTGACTGTGGTTTTCCCGGTCACACAAAAATGCTGAAATTCGACTTATACAGTGTTTGTGCTTATTAAATTTGATGAATTTTCGCCTCTTGACGATAGAATAGTGTGTAAAGCAAAGCACAATACATTGCTATGTGTAGAAGCAAAGATATACGCGATTTCAGAATGTGTTCCTAGAACAGCTGCGAGCAACTTTTTTACTCAACGTTAACAACACATCTGAAGCTCAATATTTCTGGGCTGAAGCGGGGAGGATTAGACAAAGTGTGCACTGTAAAGGGGAAGTCTGTGGCATTAACAGGAAGGGAGAAAAAGTACTTTCTACCCATTTTTAGGTACAGCGGTAAATCTGAAATTTCTATGGAACTGCAGCTCGGCTTGTGACTGTGGTTTTCCCGGTCACACAAAAATGCTGAAATTCGACTTATACAGTGTTTGTGCTTATTAAATTTGATGAATTTTCGCCTCTTGACGATAGAATAGTGTGTAAAGCAAAGCACAATACATTGCTATGTGTAGAAGCAAAGATATACGCGATTTCAGAATGTGTTCCTAGAACAGCTGCGAGCAACTTTTTTACTCAACGTTAACAACACATCTGAAGCTCAATATTTCTGGGCTGAAGCGGGGAGGATTAGACAAAGTGTGCACTGTAAAGGGGAAGTCTGTGGCATTAACAGGAAGGGAGAAAAAGTACTTTCTACCCATTTTTAGTTCAGCGGTAAAACTGAAATTTCTATGGAACTGCAGCTCGTCTTGTGACTGTGGTTTTCCCGGTCACACAAAAATGCTGAAATTCGACTTATACAGTGTTTGTGCTTATTAAACTTGATGAATTTTCTCCTCTTGACGGTAGAATAGTGTGTAAAGCAAAGCACAATACATTGCTATGTGTAGAAGCAAAGATATACGCGATTTCAGAATGTGTTCCTAGAACAGCTGCGAGCAACTTTTTTACTCAACGTTAACAACACATCTGAAGCTCAATATTTCTGGGCTGAAGCGGGGAGGATTAGACAAAGTGTGCACTGTAAAGGGGAAGTCTGTGGCATTAACAGGAAGGGAGAAAAAGTACTTTCTACCCATTTTTAGTTCAGCGGTAAAACTGAAATTTCTATGGAACTGCAGCTCGTCTTGTGACTGTGGTTTTCCCGGTCACACAAAAATGCTGAAATTCGACTTATACAGTGTTTGTGCTTATTAAACTTGATGAATTTTCTCCTCTTGACGGTAGAATAGTGTGTAAAGCAAAGCACAATACATTGCTATGTGTAGAAGCAAAGATATACGCGATTTCAGAATGTGTTCCTAGAACAGCTGCGAGCAACTTTTTTACTCAACGTTAACAACACATCTGAAGCTCAATATTTCTGGGCTGAAGCGGGGAGGATTAGACAAAGTGTGCACTGTAAAGGGGAAGTCTGTGGCATTAACAGGAAGGGAGAAAAAGTACTTTCTACCCATTTTTAGTTCAGCGGTAAAACTGAAATATCTATGGAACTGCAGCTCGTCTTGTGACTGTGGTTTTCCCGGTCACACAAAAATGCTGAAATTCGACTTATACAGTGTTTGTGCTTATTAAACTTGATGAATTCTCTCCTCTTGATGGTAGAATAGTGTGTAAAGCAAAGCACAATACATTGCTATGTGTAGAAGCAAAGATATACGCGATTTCAGAATGTGTTCCTAGAACAGCTGTGAGCAACTTTTTTACACAACGTTAACAACACATTTGAAGCTCAATATTTCATGGGCTGAAGCGGGGAACATAGATAAAGTGTGCCCTGTAAAGGCGAAGTCTGTGGCATTAACAGGAAGGGAGAAAAAGTACTTTCTACGCATTTTTAGGTACAGCGGTAAAACGGCAAGTTTCTATAGAACTGCAGCACGGCTTGTGACTGTGGTTTTCCCGGTCACACATAAATGCTGAAATTCGACTTATACAGTGTTTGTGCTTATTAAACTTGATGAATTCTCTCCTCTTGACTGTAGATTAATGTGTAAAGCAAAGCACAATACATTGCTATGTGTAGAAGCAAAGATATAGGCGATTTCACAATGTGTTCCTAGAACAGCAGTGAGCAACTTTTTTACACAACGTTAACAACAGATTTGAAGCTCAATATTTCATGGGCTGAAGCGGGGAACATAGATAAAGTGTGCCCTGTAAAGGCGAAGTCTGTGGCATTAACAGGAAGGGAGAAAAAGTACTTTCTACCCATTTTTAGGTACAGCGGTAAAACGGCAAGTTTCTATGGAACTGCAGCTCGGCCGTTGACTGTGGTTTTCCCGGTCACACAAAAATGCTGCAATTCGACTTATACAGTGTTTGTGCTTATTAAACTTGATGAATTCTCTCCTCTTGACTGTAGAATAATGTGTAAAGCAAAGCACAATACATTGCTATGTGTAGAAGCAAAGATATACGCGATTTCACAATGTGTTCCTAGAACAGCTGTGAGCAACTTTTTTACACAACGTTAACAACACATTTGAAGCTCAATATTTCATGGGCTGAAGCGGGGAACATAGATAAAGTGTACCCTGTAAAGGCGAAGTCTGTGGCATTAACAGGAAGGGAGAAAAAGTACTTTCTACCCATTTTTAGGTACAGAATATACTGGGGGGACGGGGACGACTCCCATTAACCCCTGACTATACCGGGGATACGCTTATCACAATGCCTTTCTGGTCTGTGCTGAAGCAGGGCATTCTGGCAGCCAAGTGGCTTGACCTTTATTAGTGAGCCTGGTTACCCCCTCTCGGAACCACAGACTTAGAAATCGCCAGCTCATATACAGTGCATAAAATATATTTATATATATACCCTTATACACCATTTTAATAAAAAATATCAAAAAATTCTTCTAAGTCCCTCGGGAAGAGTGAAAGACGCGCACGTTCATTTTCAGAGCTCCTAGACCTTCCTATAAGAAGTTAGCCAAAAAGTAGCTTCGAAAAACGCTTAGGTTAAGTTTCAGAGTTGCTTCTAATGTACCAAAGCTGGACTTAGACATAATTTCACTCTCACAACATTATGGCTGGTTGGAGACAGTCCGAACCACAAGTACCGGGTCCATGGTTCTGGCCGTATACTGGGGGGACGGGGACGACTCCCATTAACCCCTGACTATACCGGGGATACGCTTATCACAATGCCTTTCTGGTCTGTGCTGAAGCAGGGAATTCTGGCAGCCAAGTGGCTTGACCTTTATTTGTGAGCCTGGTTACCCCCTCTCGGAACCACAGACTTAGAAATCGCCAGCTCATATACAGTGCATAAAATATATTTATATATATACCCTTATACACCATTTTAATAAAAAATATCACAAAATTCTTCTAAGTCCCTCGGGAAGAGTGAAAGACGCGCACGTTCATTTTCAGAGCTCCTAGACCTTCCTATAAGAAGTTAGCCAAAAAGTAGCTTCGAAAAACGCTTAGGTTAAGTTTCAGAGTTGCTTCTAATGTACCAAAGCTGGACTTAGACATAATTTCACTCTCACAACATTATGGCTGGTTGGAGACAGTCCGAACCACAAGTACCGGGTCCATGGTTCTGGCCGTATACTGGGGGGACGGGGACGACTCCCATTAACCCCTGACTATACCGGGGACACGCTTATCACAATGCCTTTCTGGTCTGTGCTGAAGCAGGGCATTCTGGCAGCCAAGTGGCTTGACCTTTATTAGTGAGCCTGGTTACCCCCTCTCGGAACCACAGACTTAGAAATCGCCAGCTCATATACAGTGCATAAAATATATTTATATATATACCCTTATACACCATTTTAATAAAAAATATCACAAAATTCTTCTAAGTCTCTCGGGAAGAGTGAAAGACGCGCACGTTCATTTTCAGAGGTCCTAGGCCTTCCTATAAGAAGTTAGCTAAAAAGTAGCTTCGAAAAACGCTTAGGTTAAGTTTCAGAGTTGCTTCTAATGTACCAAAGCTGGACTTAGACATAATTTCACTCTCACAACATTATGGCTGGATGGAGAGGGTCCGAACCACAAGTACCGGGTCCATGGTTCTGGCCGTATACTGGGGGGACGGGGACGACTCCCATTAACCCCTGACTATACCGGGGATATGCTTATCACAATGACTTTCTGGTCTGTGCTGAAGCAGGGCATTCTGGCAGCCAAGTGGCTTGACCTTTATTAGTGAGCCTGGTTACCCCCTCTCGGAACCACAGACTTAGAAATCGCCAGCTCATATACAGTGCATAAAATATATTTATATGTAACGGTATTTCTGGCCCGGCCTGACCCACCCAATCTCACATTGGCCCCTGTGGTCTAATCGGTCCCCATTACAGTGTGGTAGTGTCTGGTGGTGCACCTGTTGGCTACAGGACTCCTGAGTCTCCCGCATGATGGTGTGTGGGGAGAACCCGTCCCGACAGGCAGCTGAGGTAGTGTGCTGAGTCTCACCTAGTTCCAGTGCAGCGCCTTCACCTCACCAGGGTCCCTGCGTCCGCATGGGGATGATCCTGACGAGGAACTCCTCGGTGGTGCAACCTCCTGTATAATCATTGTACTCTCACACACAGGGGTTTCTCTGATCAGCTCCATCTTTATTGTCACGGTGGGCATAGCTGCCCTCCACAATGGGGTATATTCAGCCGATCATCTCGCCCGTGCTCCCCTTTGATAGGTATGTCACCTAGATCAGGGATTCACTATTCCCGCAGGAATCACTGTCCTGTGCCAGGTCCCTGGACACAGTCTCCCATGGAGTTACTACAACATAACTGACAGAACTTGAACTCCTTCCTCAGCTCAGACTCATGCAGAACTGGGACTTGAACTAGAACTAACTTTAGAACACAGTGCTGTGCCTTATGTAAGCTTCTGAGGCTGACACACCTCTGACATCACTAACCATGGAGTCAGAGCATGTGACTAGTCCCAGCCATACACAGGGCACCCCACCAGGGTGTGAGGGAAAACCTCCATGATTACTGCTGGCATGCCCACACTTACCAGGCCTTACTGCCAGCAGGAGAGATGACTGTAGGCATTTTACATGACCGCTACATTCTCCCCCTGGTGAATCCCATCGGCCTCGCTGGGACCTAAATTTAGATACCTCTTTCCAGGAAACACTGTAACAGAAAACATAATCAACATCACACGATTCTAATACAGTACACATGAATACAGTCATCCGCCAAGCCCGCCCCGACCAGCAGCCACGGACCCGCGTGATGCACAGTACCACCTAAAAATAGTGAAACGGGTCAGGTTTCTTGACCTCTCTGCCCCCCATATCCAGTACCGTTACTGAGAAATGCCTGGGTAATCCCCTCTCCGGTCTATATGTTACTTTGTGTTTATAGATATTTCTCCCAATGGCCCATATGCGGATTAAATGTTCTATCCGTTCCTCGGCCTTCTTCCCCACTACGGCATTCCCTTTACTGACTAGATGCATTTCGATATTTTCCTTAAGCCACCTATCCCGGTTGTCCTCTATTTCGTCCATGAGAGGCTCAGGGACATACGGGTACTCTAACCCGTGGGATGACTTGTAACGAGCCATTATTGCTCGTTCAGCCCTACTGATCCTAGTCAGATCAGCCTTACCTGCCCTCCCAGGCAGCACCCATGATAGGGGTTCATCAGGGTCCACGGGATCTGATAAGATGCTGGGACCCATAGGCTCTATCTCCAAGTGTTCTAGCTGGAACCAGCGCTCCTGCAGTTCCCTATCTCTCTGTTCTGGGGTGAATTCTCCCACAGCCCACCAATAGTCTACCACGTCCCCCCACCGGATGAGGAACCGAGTACGGTCCATCCAAGCGGAGTACCCTTCGAATAATGGGGCCCACCAACGGGTCTCCTTAAATGGATTTGGCCCTGACTCCCTGTCGTCACCTAGTGAGAATACCCCTGAAGACCGCGCGGATCGCGGTAGAAACCACCTCGAGGACCCCGGGGCCTTTACCACTGGCTGGGGTGCGGTTGTGGCCACGCTCATCTCTCCCCCTCCCCGGGAATCGCCCTCCGTAGCGCCACTGCGCTGCCTTTCCCCAGTCCGTCTTCCCTCTCCCCCCGGTGAATTGTCCACGTACTCCAGGCTAGGCGGTGAACCCGGTGACCGTGTGATGGGGGTAGGGGTATTAGCTATGGCGGAGGTTTGGGCATAGGGGCACGGGACGGGACCCCACGGGGTTACGACCCGCTCCTGGCTGTCCGTAGACTGGTCCAAGGATGATGTCTCACCCTCCTCAGTCCTGAGATCGTCTCTCCAATTTCTGGGCCTTGTAAGTGATCGGGGACCTTCCCCCGATCGCCGAAGCGTCGCTGCTTTTTCTTCATGGGTTCCGCCGTCGCCACCGGAAGTGACGTCCTCCCCGGAACCGGAAGCGTCGCCATCTTGCGTGGGACCCCCATGCGGGATCTCTTCCTCTATGACGACATCTGGTTGCTCCGCCGTCGCCACCGGAAGTGATGCCATCCCTCCACGTGCGCTTTGGGCCTGGCGCGGCCCTCCCAGCGCTTCGCCGTCTGTTGTAACCAGGTAAGCTATAGGGCTGTTTGGCTTACCCGTCCGCAGGGGTGTAGGCGTCTCTCTCCCGTCTCCGCCTGGTCCTGGGATGGCGGGACTCCGTCGGTCGGATCGCCGATCTGCGGGGGACGTCCTGCCACTCACCCCACGGGGTGTCGTCCTTCCGGTCTGCCTTTTCAGCTCCGCTTTTACCACCGCCAGCTCACGGAGGTCCTCGTCTGAGTAATCCCCTTTTCCTGACTTAGGGGTCTCCGGGCGGGGTGACAGTCTCTTTTCCCCGAATGCGGGGGTTGATTCAGCCACCTCAATCGCCACTGACCCAGCCGACTTGACCGGCTCCAGTCCCTTGTCTCCGGGACTCGCGCGGTTGATCCATAGCGCGCCCGGGGACTCGGCGGAGTGCCTTGTCATGTCCACCGGGGGGTCAGCAGGCTGTATAGGAATAAATGTGGGCATAGGCCATAGGTACAGAGTCCCGCAATGAAGGCAACGTGCCGCCGTATTGACCGTGCCTCCGGGCAGCCCGCATTGTAGGCAGAGCCCGACCACCGTCTCGGTATTGGCCACCCTCACCACTAGCACCCTGCCGGGCACTGAGTAGGGCTGTGTAGAGACCATTGTGCCCACAGTGGAGGAGCAGGCCATTCTCTTTACAGGAGCCACTCTCTGTAAAGGTCTTTCCAGCTTAGTGGTTCCTCGCAACTGGCTGGTGGAAGTTGCTGGATCCGCCACTTTCTGCTTCGGCTCCTCCTTCCGCTGACATAGCTGGAACCCGCCCCCAGGGGTTGCAATAATGGGCGGGTCCCACAGGGGAATATCATGCCCCTTAATTAAGGCCGCGCCTTTCTCAGTCCTGGTGGGCGCGGTCTGCGTTTTCGCGCCAGTTTCCTCCTCAGTGCTGTAGTCTTTTCCCGCGGCTAGTTCCCGCCTTCTCCTTGCAGCAGCTTTGCGTGCAAAGTATCCTTCTTTTTGGTAATTCACTCCCGCGGCCGGAACTACTTTTTGTAGTGGCGCCGTCTGGATATCAGTACCTGGGCCCAGTGGGTGCATCCCCACAGGCCATAGTTGAAAATCACTCCCCCTGGTAGAAATCAGGGGAGGGTCCCATAGACTTAGCGGTTGACTCAGCACAGGGGCTGAATTAGTCACTGTCCATCCCGGCGCAGCTATAGCTTTCGCGCCATGCCCCCCATCAGGGCGGGGCTCTGCTGTTCGCGCCATTCCCGGCCAGCTCTTTGCAAGTCCTGCGTCAGCCATTTTCTCTGCGACTGGCCCATGCGGTTTCCCTAGCAAGCGGGAACCGCCATTTTGGTTGACTTTTAAGCCCAAAAAGTCCATTTGTTTGCTCTCCTCACGGGGTTCTCCCCCAATTATTACAATGTCCTCACACTCTTCAAGGGTGGCCCCTCGCTGTCCCAGACAGGATAAAAACGGGGCAGCCACGGCCTTCGCTCCGCTCCAGAGCAGATTCGTTAATGACAATTCGGCGACAGTCTGCTCTTCAGTGGGTTGCACGCCACGGGTGCCCTCCCCATCAGCCTCTGTCCGCCATTTCATGTTCTCCGCACCACGCGGATCCTCCACTCTCTCGTAACAGTTATCGTACATGGGGCTCCACTCTGCGGGGCAGCCACCACACCGGTACAATAAAGATTAGCTTCAGATGCACCACCACATGTGTACCTTATCTAGGGGTGACCCAGTGTTGCACTACCTCAGGCTAGGCTCACTCTCTCAGTGTCTGCTGTGACTCCTTCCTCCCAGTCTGTGCTCCCTACGGTGAGTGTCTGGAATGGGCTAGGTACTCTGGCTCTGCCATGCAGTACTTGGGGCGTCTACCTGTCCTGGTCAGCCTAGCGCAGACCCTCTCCAGGATTCCTGACCATATTAACAGGCTATCCCTTCAGGCATCCTACCAACTAGCACTGCCTCAAGGTGACTCGGTCAGCTATAGCCCGGCTCCAGACCCCTCACTCCCTTCAGGCCCCTAGGTTGTCCCTGCGAACTGACAATATCCCGTCAGCCCCCAGACTACCCCTAGGTCCGTCCCTACGCAGCACAAAGTGGCAGCAGACACTCTCCCTGTTTCCCAGTGTGCCTAGCTAGAGCCTGTCCTGATGACAGATCTGATCTCAGCAGCGCCTCCAAATGTAACGGTATTTCTGGCCCGGCCTGACCCACCCAATCTCACATTGGCCCCTGTGGTCTAACCGGTCCCCATTACAGTGTGGTAGTGTCTGGTGGTGCACCTGTTGGCTACAGGACTCCTGAGTCTCCCGCATGATGGTGTGTGGGGAGAACCCATCCCGACAGGCAGCTGAGGTAGTGTGCTGAGTCTCACCTAGTTCCAGTGCAGCGCCTCCACCTCACCAGGGTCCCTGCGTCCGCATGGGGATGATCCTGACGAGGAACTCCTCGGTGGTGCAACCTCCTGTATAATCATTGTACTCTCACACACAGGGGTTTCTCTGATCAGCTCCATCTTTATTGTCACGGTGGGCATAGCTGCCCTCCACAATGGGGTATATTCAGCCGATCATCTCACCCGTGCTCCCCTTTGATAGGTATGTCACCTAGATCAGGGATTCACTATTCCCGCAGGAATCACTGTCCTGTGCCAGGTCCCTGGACACAGTCTCCCATGGAGTTACTACAACATAACTGACAGAACTTGAACTCCTTCCTCAGCTCAGACTCATGCAGAACTGGGACTTGAACTAGAACTAACTTTAGAACACAGTGCTGTGCCTTATGTAAGCTTCTGAGGCTGACACACCTCTGACATCACTAACCATGGAGTCAGAGCATGTGACTAGTCCCAGCCATACACAGGGCACCCCACCAGGGTGTGAGGGAAAACCTCCATGATTACTGCTGGCATGCCCACACTTACCAGGCCTTACTGCCAGCAGGAGAGATGACTGTAAGCATTTTACATGACCGCTACATATATATATACCCTTATACACCATTTTAATAAAAAATATCACAAAATTCTTCTAAGTCCCTCGGGAAGAGTGAAAGACGCGCACGTTCATTTTCAGAGCTCCTAGACCTTCCTATAAGAAGTTAGCTAAAAAGTAGCTTAGAAAAACGCTTAGGTTAAGTTTCAGAGTTGCTTCTAATGTACCAAAGCTGGACTTAGACATAATTTCACTCTCACAACATTATGGCTGGATGGAGAGGGTCCGAACCACAAGTACCGGGTCCATGGTTCTGGCCGTATACTGGGGGGACGGGGACGACTCCCATTAACCCCTGACTATACCGGGGATATGCTTATCACAATGACTTTCTGGTCTGTGCTGAAGCAGGGCATTCTGGCAGCCAAGTGGCTTGACCTTTATTAGTGAGCCTGGTTACCCCCTCTCGGAACCACAGACTTAGAAATCGCCAGCTCATATACAGTGCATAAAATATATTTATATGTAACGGTATTTCTGGCCCGGCCTGACCCACCCAATCTCACATTGGCCCCTGTGGTCTAATCGGTCCCCATTACAGTGTGGTAGTGTCTGGTGGTGCACCTGTTGGCTACAGGACTCCTGAGTCTCCCGCATGATGGTGTGTGGGGAGAACCCGTCCCGACAGGCAGCTGAGGTAGTGTGCTGAGTCTCACCTAGTTCCAGTGCAGCGCCTTCACCTCACCAGGGTCCCTGCGTCCGCATGGGGATGATCCTGACGAGGAACTCCTCGGTGGTGCAACCTCCTGTATAATCATTGTACTCTCACACACAGGGGTTTCTCTGATCAGCTCCATCTTTATTGTCACGGTGGGCATAGCTGCCCTCCACAATGGGGTATATTCAGCCGATCATCTCGCCCGTGCTCCCCTTTGATAGGTATGTCACCTAGATCAGGGATTCACTATTCCCGCAGGAATCACTGTCCTGTGCCAGGTCCCTGGACACAGTCTCCCATGGAGTTACTACAACATAACTGACAGAACTTGAACTCCTTCCTCAGCTCAGACTCATGCAGAACTGGGACTTGAACTAGAACTAACTTTAGAACACAGTGCTGTGCCTTATGTAAGCTTCTGAGGCTGACACACCTCTGACATCACTAACCATGGAGTCAGAGCATGTGACTAGTCCCAGCCATACACAGGGCACCCCACCAGGGTGTGAGGGAAAACCTCCATGATTACTGCTGGCATGCCCACACTTACCAGGCCTTACTGCCAGCAGGAGAGATGACTGTAGGCATTTTACATGACCGCTACATTCTCCCCCTGGTGAATCCCATCGGCCTCGCTGGGACCTAAATTTAGATACCTCTTTCCAGGAAACACTGTAACAGAAAACATAATCAACATCACACGATTCTAATACAGTACACATGAATACAGTCATCCGCCAAGCCCGCCCCGACCAGCAGCCACGGACCCGCGTGATGCACAGTACCACCTAAAAATAGTGAAACGGGTCAGGTTTCTTGACCTCTCTGCCCCCCATATCCAGTACCGTTACTGAGAAATGCCTGGGTAATCCCCTCTCCGGTCTATATGTTACTTTGTGTTTATAGATATTTCTCCCAATGGCCCATATGCGGATTAAATGTTCTATCCGTTCCTCGGCCTTCTTCCCCACTACGGCATTCCCTTTACTGACTAGATGCATTTCGATATTTTCCTTAAGCCACCTATCCCGGTTGTCCTCTATTTCGTCCATGAGAGGCTCAGGGACATACGGGTACTCTAACCCGTGGGATGACTTGTAACGAGCCATTATTGCTCGTTCAGCCCTACTGATCCTAGTCAGATCAGCCTTACCTGCCCTCCCAGGCAGCACCCATGATAGGGGTTCATCAGGGTCCACGGGATCTGATAAGATGCTGGGACCCATAGGCTCTATCTCCAAGTGTTCTAGCTGGAACCAGCGCTCCTGCAGTTCCCTATCTCTCTGTTCTGGGGTGAATTCTCCCACAGCCCACCAATAGTCTACCACGTCCCCCCACCGGATGAGGAACCGAGTACGGTCCATCCAAGCGGAGTACCCTTCGAATAATGGGGCCCACCAACGGGTCTCCTTAAATGGATTTGGCCCTGACTCCCTGTCGTCACCTAGTGAGAATACCCCTGAAGACCGCGCGGATCGCGGTAGAAACCACCTCGAGGACCCCGGGGCCTTTACCACTGGCTGGGGTGCGGTTGTGGCCACGCTCATCTCTCCCCCTCCCCGGGAATCGCCCTCCGTAGCGCCACTGCGCTGCCTTTCCCCAGTCCGTCTTCCCTCTCCCCCCGGTGAATTGTCCACGTACTCCAGGCTAGGCGGTGAACCCGGTGACCGTGTGATGGGGGTAGGGGTATTAGCTATGGCGGAGGTTTGGGCATAGGGGCACGGGACGGGACCCCACGGGGTTACGACCCGCTCCTGGCTGTCCGTAGACTGGTCCAAGGATGATGTCTCACCCTCCTCAGTCCTGAGATCGTCTCTCCAATTTCTGGGCCTTGTAAGTGATCGGGGACCTTCCCCCGATCGCCGAAGCGTCGCTGCTTTTTCTTCATGGGTTCCGCCGTCGCCACCGGAAGTGACGTCCTCCCCGGAACCGGAAGCGTCGCCATCTTGCGTGGGACCCCCATGCGGGATCTCTTCCTCTATGACGACATCTGGTTGCTCCGCCGTCGCCACCGGAAGTGATGCCATCCCTCCACGTGCGCTTTGGGCCTGGCGCGGCCCTCCCAGCGCTTCGCCGTCTGTTGTAACCAGGTAAGCTATAGGGCTGTTTGGCTTACCCGTCCGCAGGGGTGTAGGCGTCTCTCTCCCGTCTCCGCCTGGTCCTGGGATGGCGGGACTCCGTCGGTCGGATCGCCGATCTGCGGGGGACGTCCTGCCACTCACCCCACGGGGTGTCGTCCTTCCGGTCTGCCTTTTCAGCTCCGCTTTTACCACCGCCAGCTCACGGAGGTCCTCGTCTGAGTAATCCCCTTTTCCTGACTTAGGGGTCTCCGGGCGGGGTGACAGTCTCTTTTCCCCGAATGCGGGGGTTGATTCAGCCACCTCAATCGCCACTGACCCAGCCGACTTGACCGGCTCCAGTCCCTTGTCTCCGGGACTCGCGCGGTTGATCCATAGCGCGCCCGGGGACTCGGCGGAGTGCCTTGTCATGTCCACCGGGGGGTCAGCAGGCTGTATAGGAATAAATGTGGGCATAGGCCATAGGTACAGAGTCCCGCAATGAAGGCAACGTGCCGCCGTATTGACCGTGCCTCCGGGCAGCCCGCATTGTAGGCAGAGCCCGACCACCGTCTCGGTATTGGCCACCCTCACCACTAGCACCCTGCCGGGCACTGAGTAGGGCTGTGTAGAGACCATTGTGCCCACAGTGGAGGAGCAGGCCATTCTCTTTACAGGAGCCACTCTCTGTAAAGGTCTTTCCAGCTTAGTGGTTCCTCGCAACTGGCTGGTGGAAGTTGCTGGATCCGCCACTTTCTGCTTCGGCTCCTCCTTCCGCTGACATAGCTGGAACCCGCCCCCAGGGGTTGCAATAATGGGCGGGTCCCACAGGGGAATATCATGCCCCTTAATTAAGGCCGCGCCTTTCTCAGTCCTGGTGGGCGCGGTCTGCGTTTTCGCGCCAGTTTCCTCCTCAGTGCTGTAGTCTTTTCCCGCGGCTAGTTCCCGCCTTCTCCTTGCAGCAGCTTTGCGTGCAAAGTATCCTTCTTTTTGGTAATTCACTCCCGCGGCCGGAACTACTTTTTGTAGTGGCGCCGTCTGGATATCAGTACCTGGGCCCAGTGGGTGCATCCCCACAGGCCATAGTTGAAAATCACTCCCCCTGGTAGAAATCAGGGGAGGGTCCCATAGACTTAGCGGTTGACTCAGCACAGGGGCTGAATTAGTCACTGTCCATCCCGGCGCAGCTATAGCTTTCGCGCCATGCCCCCCATCAGGGCGGGGCTCTGCTGTTCGCGCCATTCCCGGCCAGCTCTTTGCAAGTCCTGCGTCAGCCATTTTCTCTGCGACTGGCCCATGCGGTTTCCCTAGCAAGCGGGAACCGCCATTTTGGTTGACTTTTAAGCCCAAAAAGTCCATTTGTTTGCTCTCCTCACGGGGTTCTCCCCCAATTATTACAATGTCCTCACACTCTTCAAGGGTGGCCCCTCGCTGTCCCAGACAGGATAAAAACGGGGCAGCCACGGCCTTCGCTCCGCTCCAGAGCAGATTCGTTAATGACAATTCGGCGACAGTCTGCTCTTCAGTGGGTTGCACGCCACGGGTGCCCTCCCCATCAGCCTCTGTCCGCCATTTCATGTTCTCCGCACCACGCGGATCCTCCACTCTCTCGTAACAGTTATCGTACATGGGGCTCCACTCTGCGGGGCAGCCACCACACCGGTACAATAAAGATTAGCTTCAGATGCACCACCACATGTGTACCTTATCTAGGGGTGACCCAGTGTTGCACTACCTCAGGCTAGGCTCACTCTCTCAGTGTCTGCTGTGACTCCTTCCTCCCAGTCTGTGCTCCCTACGGTGAGTGTCTGGAATGGGCTAGGTACTCTGGCTCTGCCATGCAGTACTTGGGGCGTCTACCTGTCCTGGTCAGCCTAGCGCAGACCCTCTCCAGGATTCCTGACCATATTAACAGGCTATCCCTTCAGGCATCCTACCAACTAGCACTGCCTCAAGGTGACTCGGTCAGCTATAGCCCGGCTCCAGACCCCTCACTCCCTTCAGGCCCCTAGGTTGTCCCTGCGAACTGACAATATCCCGTCAGCCCCCAGACTACCCCTAGGTCCGTCCCTACGCAGCACAAAGTGGCAGCAGACACTCTCCCTGTTTCCCAGTGTGCCTAGCTAGAGCCTGTCCTGATGACAGATCTGATCTCAGCAGCGCCTCCAAATGTAACGGTATTTCTGGCCCGGCCTGACCCACCCAATCTCACATTGGCCCCTGTGGTCTAACCGGTCCCCATTACAGTGTGGTAGTGTCTGGTGGTGCACCTGTTGGCTACAGGACTCCTGAGTCTCCCGCATGATGGTGTGTGGGGAGAACCCATCCCGACAGGCAGCTGAGGTAGTGTGCTGAGTCTAACCTAGTTCCAGTGCAGCGCCTCCACCTCACCAGGGTCCCTGCGTCCGCATGGGGATGATCCTGACGAGGAACTCCTCGGTGGTGCAACCTCCTGTATAATCATTGTACTCTCACACACAGGGGTTTCTCTGATCAGCTCCATCTTTATTGTCACGGTGGGCATAGCTGCCCTCCACAATGGGGTATATTCAGCCGATCATCTCACCCGTGCTCCCCTTTGATAGGTATGTCACCTAGATCAGGGATTCACTATTCCCGCAGGAATCACTGTCCTGTGCCAGGTCCCTGGACACAGTCTCCCATGGAGTTACTACAACATAACTGACAGAACTTGAACTCCTTCCTCAGCTCAGACTCATGCAGAACTGGGACTTGAACTAGAACTAACTTTAGAACACAGTGCTGTGCCTTATGTAAGCTTCTGAGGCTGACACACCTCTGACATCACTAACCATGGAGTCAGAGCATGTGACTAGTCCCAGCCATACACAGGGCACCCCACCAGGGTGTGAGGGAAAACCTCCATGATTACTGCTGGCATGCCCACACTTACCAGGCCTTACTGCCAGCAGGAGAGATGACTGTAAGCATTTTACATGACCGCTACATATATATATACCCTTATACACCATTTTAATAAAAAATATCACAAAATTCTTCTAAGTCCCTCGGGAAGAGTGAAAGACGCGCACGTTCATTTTCAGAGCTCCTAGACCTTCCTATAAGAAGTTAGCCAAAAAGTAGCTTCGAAAAACACTTAGGTTAAGTTTCAGAGTTGCTTCTAATGTACCAAAGCTGGACTTAGACATAATTTCACTCTCACAACATTATGGCTGGTTGGAGACAGTCCGAACCACAAGTACCGGGTCCATGGTTCTGGCCGTATACTGGGGGGACGGGGACGACTCCCATTAACCCCTGACTATACCGGGGATACGCTTATCACAATGCCTTTCTGGTCTGTGCTGAAGCAGGGCATTCTGGCAGCCAAGTGGCTTGACCTTTATTAGTGAGCCTGGTTACCCCCTCTCGGAACCACAGACTTAGAAATCGCCAGCTCATATACAGTGCATAAAATATATTTATATATATACCCTTATACACCATTTTAATAAAAAAATATCACAAAATTCTTCTAAGTCCCTCGGGAAGAGTGAAAGACGCGCACGTTCATTTTCAGAGCTCCTAGACCTTCCTATAAGAAGTTAGCCAAAAAGTAGCTTCGAAAAACGCTTAGGTTAAGTTTCAGAGTTGCTTCTAATGTACCAAAGCTGGACTTAGATATAATTTCACTCTCACAACATTATGGCTGGTTGGAGACAGTCCGAACCACAAGTACCGGGTCCATGGTTCTGGCCGTATACTGGGGGGACGGGGACGACTCCCATTAACCCCTGACTATACCGGGGATACGCTTATCACAATGCCTTTCTGGTCTGTGCTGAAGCAGGGCATTCTGGCAGGCAAGTGGCTTGACCTTTATTAGTGATTCTGGTTACCCCCTCTCGGAACCACAGACTTAGAAATCGCCAGCTCAAATACAGTGCATAAAATATATTTATATATATACCCTTATACACCATTTTAATAAAAAATATCACAAAATTCTTCTAAGTCCCTAGGGAAGAGTGAAAGACGCGTACGTTCATTTTCAGAGCTCCTAGACCTTCCTATAAGAAGTTAGCCAAAAAGTAGCTTCGAAAAACGCTTAGGTTAAGTTTCAGAGTTGCTCCTAATGTACCAAAGCTGGACTTAGACATAATTTCACTCTCACAACATTATGGCTGGTTGGAGACAGTCCGAACCACAAGTACCGGGTCCATGGTTCTGGCCGTATACTGGGGGGACGGGGACGACTCCCATTAACCCCTGACTATACCGGGGATACGCTTATCACAATGCCTTTCTGGTCTGTGCTGAAGCAGGGCATTCTGGCAGCCAAGTGGCTTGACCTTTATTAGTGAGCCTGGTTACCCCCTCTCGGAACCACAGACTTAGAAATCGCCAGCTCATATACAGTGCATAAAATATATTAGTGCATATTTATACAGCATATATATACCCTTATACACCATTTTAATAAAAAATATCACAAAATTCTTCTAAGTCCCTCGGGAAGAGTGAAAGACGCGCACGTTCATTTTCAGAGCTCCTAGACCTTCCTATAAGAAGTTAGCCAAAAAGTAGCTTCGAAAAACGCTTAGGTTAAGTTTCAGAGTTGCTTCTAATGTACCAAAGCTGGACTTAGATATAATTTCACTCTCACAACATTATGGCTGGTTGGAGACAGTCCGAACCACAAGTACCGGGTCCATGGTTCTGGCCGTATACTGGGGGGACGGGGACGACTCCCATTAACCCCTGACTATACCGGGGATACGCTTATCACAATGCCTTTCTGGTCTGTGCTGAAGCAGGGCATTCTGGCAGCCAAGTGGCTTGACCTTTATTAGTGAGCCTGGTTACCCCCTCTCGGAACCACAGACTTAGAAATCGCCAGCTCATATACAGTGCATAAAATATATTAGTGCATATTTATACAGCATATATATACCCTTATACACCATTTTAATAAAAAATATCACAAAATTCTTCTAAGTCCCTCGGGAAGAGTGAAAGACGCGCACGTTCATTTTCAGAGCTCCTAGACCTTCCTATAAGAAGTTAGCCAAAAAGTAGCTTCGAAAAACGCTTAGGTTAAGTTTCAGAGTTGCTTCTAATGTACCAAAGCTGGACTTAGATATAATTTCACTCTCACAACATTATGGCTGGTTGGAGACAGTCCGAACCACAAGTACCGGGTCCATGGTTCTGGCCGTATACTGGGGGGACGGGGACGACTCCCATTAACCCCTGACTATACCGGGGATACGCTTATCACAATGCCTTTCTGGTCTGTGCTGAAGCAGGGCATTCTGGCAGGCAAGTGGCTTGACCTTTATTAGTGAGTCTGGTTACCCCCTCTCGGAACCACAGACTTAGAAATCGCCAGCTCATATACAGTGCATAAAATATATTTATATATATACCCTTATACACCATTTTAATAAAAAATATCACAAAATCTTCTAAGTCCCTCAGGAAGAGTGAAAGACGCGTACGTTCATTTTCAGAGCTCCTAGACCTTCCTATAAGAAGTTAGCCAAAAAGTAGCTTCGAAAAACGCTTAGGTTAAGTTTCAGAGTTGCTTCTAATGTACCAAAGCTGGACTTAGACATAATTTCACTCTCACAACATTATGGCTGGTTGGAGACAGTCCGAACCACAAGTACCGGGTCCATGGTTCTGGCCGTATACTGGGGGGACGGGGACGACTCCCATTAACCCCTGACTATACCGGGGATACGTTTATCACAATGCCTTTCTGGTCTGTGCTGAAGCAGGGCATTCTGGCAGCCAAGTGGCTTGACCTTTATTAGTGAGCCTGGTTACCCCCTCTCGGAACCAAAGACTTAGAAATCGCCAGCTCATATACAGTGCATAAAATATATTAGTGCATATTTATACAGCATATATATACCCTTATACACCATTTTAATAAAAAATATCACAAAATTCTTCTAAGTCCCTCGGGAAGAGTGAAAGACGCGTACGTTCATTTTCAGAGCTCCTAAACCTTCCTATAAGAAGTTAGCCAAAAAGTAGCTTCGAAAAACGCTTAGGTTAAGTTTCAGAGTTGCTTCTAATGTACCAAAGCTGGACTTAGACATAATTTCACTCTCACAACATTATGGCTGGTTGGAGACAGTCCGAACCACAAGTACCGGGTCCATGGTTCTGGCCGTATACTGGGGGGACGGGGACGACTCCCATTAACCCCTGACTATACCGGGGATACGCTTATCACAATGCCTTTCTGGTCTGTGCTGAAGCAGGGCATTCTGGCAGCCAAGTGGCTTGACCTTTATTAGTGAGCCTGGTTACCCCCTCTCGGAACCACAGACTTAGAAATCGCCAGCTCATATACAGTGCATAAAATATATTAGTGCATATTTATACAGTATATATACCCTTATACACCATTTTAATAAAAAATATCACAAAATTCTTCTAAGTCCCTCAGGAAGAGTGAAAGACGCGCACGTTCATTTACAGAGCTCCTAGACCTTCCTATAAGAAGTTAGCCAAAAAGTAGCTTCGAAAAACGCTTAGGTTAAGTTTCAGAGTTGCTTCTAATGTACCAAAGCTGGACTTAGACATAATTTCACTCTCACAACATTATGGCTGGTTGGAGACAGTCCGAACCACAAGTACCGGGTCCATGGTTCTGGCCGTATACTGGGGGGACGGGGACGACTCCCATTAACCCCTGACTATACCGGGGATACGCTTATCCCAATGCCTTTCTGGTCTGTGCTGAAGCAGGGCATTCTGGCAGCCAAGTGGCTTGACCTTTATTAGTGAGCCTGGTTACCCCCTCTCGGAACCACAGACTTAGAAATCGCCAGCTCATATACAGTGCATAAAATATATTTATATATATACCCTTATACACCATTTTAATAAAAAATATCACAAAATTCTTCTAAGTCCCTCGGGAAGAGTGAAAGACGCGTACGTTCATTTTCAGAGCTCCTAGACCTTCCTATAAGAAGTTAGCAAAAAAGTAGCTTCGAAAAACGCTTAGGTTAAGTTTCAGAGTTGCTTCTAATGTACCAAAGCTGGACTTAGACATAATTTCACTCTCACAACATTATGGCTGGTTGGAGACAGTCCGAACCACAAGTACCGGGTCCATGGTTCTGGCCGTATACTGGGGGGACGGGGACGACTCCCATTAACCCCTGACTATACCGGGGATACGCTTATCACAATGCCTTTCTGGTCTGTGCTGAAGCAGGGCATTCTGGCAGCCAAGTGGCTTGACCTTTATTAGTGAGCCTGGTTACCCCCTCTCGGAACCACAGACTTAGAAATCGCCAGCTCATATACAGTGCATAAAATATATTAGTGCATATTTATACAGCATATATATACCCTTATACACCATTTTAATAAAAAATATCACAAAATTCTTCTAAGTCCCTCGGGAAGAGTGAAAGACGCGCACGTTCATTTTCAGAGCTCCTAGACCTTCCTATAAGAAGTTAGCCAAAAAGTAGCTTCGAAAAACGCTTAGGTTAAGTTTCAGAGTTGCTTCTAATGTACCAAAGCTGGACTTAGATATAATTTCACTCTCACAACATTATGGCTGGTTGGAGACAGTCCGAACCACAAGTACCGGGTCCATGGTTCTGGCCGTATACTGGGGGGACGGGGACGACTCCCATTAACCCCTGACTATACCGGGGATACGCTTATCCCAATGCCTTTCTGGTCTGTGCTGAAGCAGGGCATTCTGGCAGGCAAGTGGCTTGACCTTTATTAGTGAGCCTGGTTACCCCCTCTCGGAACCACAGACTTAGAAATCGCCAGCTCATATACAGTGCATAAAATATATTTATATATATACCCTTATACACCATTTTAATAAAAAATATCACAAAATTCTTCTAAGTCCCTCGGGAAGAGTGAAAGACGCGTACGTTCATTTTCAGAGCTCCTAAACCTTCCTATAAGAAGTTAGCCAAAAAGTAGCTTCGAAAAACGCTTAGGTTAAGTTTCAGAGTTGCTTCTAATGTACCAAAGCTGGACTTAGACATAATTTCACTCTCACAACATTATGGCTGGTTGGAGACAGTCCGAACCACAAGTACCGGGTCCATGGTTCTGGCCGTATACTGGGGGGACGGGGACGACTCCCATTAACCCCTGACTATACCGGGGATACGCTTATCCCAATGCCTTTCTGGTCTGTGCTGAAGCAGGGCATTCTGGCAGCCAAGTGGCTTGACCTTTATTAGTGAGCCTGGTTACCCCCTCTCGGAACCACAGACTTAGAAATCGCCAGCTCATATACAGTGCATAAAATATATTTATATATATACCCTTATACACCATTTTAATAAAAAATATCACAAAATTCTTCTAAGTCCCTCGGGAAGAGTGAAAGACGCGCACGTTCATTTTCAGAGCTCCTAGACCTTCCTATAAGAATTTAGCCAGAAAGTAGCTTCGAAAAACGCTTAGGTTAAGTTTCAGAGTTGCTTCTAATGTACCAAAGCTGGACTTAGATATAATTTCACTCTCACAACATTATGGCTGGTTTGAGACAGTCCGAACCACAAGTACCGGGTCCATGGTTCTGGCCGTATACTGGGGGGACGGGGACGACTCCCATTAACCCCTGACTATACCGGGGATACGCTTATCACAATGCCTTTCTGGTCTGTGCTGAAGCAGGGCATTCTGGCAGGCAAGTGGCTTGACCTTTATTAGTGAGTCTGGTTACCCCCTCTCGGAACCACAGACTTAGAAATCGCCAGCTCATATACAGTGCATAAAATATATTTATATATATACCCTTATACACCATTTTAATAAAAAATATCACAAAATTCTTCTAAGTCCCTCGGGAAGAGTGAAAGACGCGTACGTTCATTTTCAGAGCTCCTAGACCTTCCTATAAGAAGTTAGCCAAAAAGTAGCTTCGAAAAACGCTTAGGTTAAGTTTCAGAGTTGCTTCTAATGTACCAAAGCTGGACTTAGACATAATTTCACTCTCACAACATTATGGCTGGTTGGAGACAGTCCGAACCACAAGTACCGGGTCCATGGTTCTGGCCGTATACTGGGGGGACGGGGACGACTCCCATTAACCCCTGACTATACCGGGGATACGCTTATCACAATGCCTTTCTGGTCTGTGCTGAAGCAGGGCATTCTGGCAGCCAAGTGGCTTGACCTTTATTAGTGAGCCTGGTTACCCCCTCTCGGAACCACAGACTTAGAAATCGCCAGCTCATATACAGTGCATAAAATATATTTATATATATACCCTTATACACCATTTTAATAAAAAATATCACAAAATTCTTCTAAGTCCCTCGGGAAGAGTGAAAGACGCGCACGTTCATTTTCAGAGCTCCTAGACCTTCCTATAAGAATTTAGCCAGAAAGTAGCTTCGAAAAACGCTTAGGTTAAGTTTCAGAGTTGCTTCTAATGTACCAAAGCTGGACTTAGATATAATTTCACTCTCACAACATTATGGCTGGTTGGAGACAGTCCGAACCACAAGTACCGGGTCCATGGTTCTGGCCGTATACTGGGGGGACGGGGACGACTCCCATTAACCCCTGACTATACCGGGGATACGCTTATCACAATGCCTTTCTGGTCTGTGCTGAAGCAGGGCATTCTGGCAGGCAAGTGGCTTGACCTTTATTAGTGAGTCTGGTTACCCCCTCTCGGAACCACAGACTTAGAAATCGCCAGCTCATATACAGTGCATAAAATATATTTATATATATACCCTTATACACCATTTTAATAAAAAATATCACAAAATTCTTCTAAGTCCCTCGGGAAGAGTGAAAGACGCGCACGTTCATTTACAGAGCTCCTAGACCTTCCTATAAGAAGTTAGCCAAAAAGTAGCTTCGAAAAACGCTTAGGTTAAGTTTCAGAGTTGCTTCTAATGTACCAAAGCTGGACTTAGACATAATTTCACTCTCACAACATTATGGCTGGTTGGAGACAGTCCGAACCACAAGTACCGGGTCCATGGTTCTGGCCGTATACTGGGGGGACGGGGACGACTCCCATTAACCCCTGACTATACCGGGGATACGCTTATCACAATGCCTTTCTGGTCTGTGCTGAAGCAGGGCATTCTGGCAGCCAAGTGGCTTGACCTTTATTAGTGAGCCTGGTTACCCCCTCTCGGAACCACAGACTTAGAAATCGCCAGCTCATATACAGTGCATAAAATATATTTATATATATACCCTTATACACCATTTTAATAAAAAATATCACAAAATTCTTCTAAGTCCCTCGGGAAGAGTGAAAGACGCGCACGTTCATTTTCAGAGCTCCTAGACCTTCCTATAAGAATTTAGCCAGAAAGTAGCTTCGAAAAACGCTTAGGTTAAGTTTCAGAGTTGCTTCTAATGTACCAAAGCTGGACTTAGATATAATTTCACTCTCACAACATTATGGCTGGTTGGAGACAGTCCGAACCACAAGTACCGGGTCCATGGTTCTGGCCGTATACTGGGGGGACGGGGACGACTCCCATTAACCCCTGACTATACCGGGGATACGCTTATCACAATGCCTTTCTGGTCTGTGCTGAAGCAGGGCATTCTGGCAGGCAAGTGGCTTGACCTTTATTAGTGAGTCTGGTTACCCCCTCTCGGAACCACAGACTTAGAAATCGCCAGCTCATATACAGTGCATAAAATATATTTATATATATACCCTTATACACCATTTTAATAAAAAATATCACAAAATTCTTCTAAGTCCCTCGGGAAGAGTGAAAGACGCGCACGTTCATTTACAGAGCTCCTAGACCTTCCTATAAGAAGTTAGCCAAAAAGTAGCTTCGAAAAACGCTTAGGTTAAGTTTCAGAGTTGCTTCTAATGTACCAAAGCTGGACTTAGATATAATTTCACTGTCACAACATTATGGCTGGTTGGAGACAGTCCGAACCACAAGTACCGGGTCCATGGTTCTGGCCGTATACTGGGGGGACGGGGACGACTCCCAATAACCCCTGACTATACCGGGGATACGCTTATCCCAATGCCTTTCTGGTCTGTGCTGAAGCAGGGCATTCTGGCAGCCAAGTGGCTTGACCTTTATTAGTGAGCCTGGTTACCCCCTCTCGGAACCACAGACTTAGAAATCGCCAGCTCATATACAGTGCATAAAATATATTTATATATATACCCTTATACACCATTTTAATAAAAAATATCACAAAATTCTTCTAAGTCCCTCGGGAAGAGTGAAAGACGCGCACGTTCATTTTCAGAGCTCCTAGACCTTCCTATAAGAATTTAGCCAGAAAGTAGCTTCGAAAAACGCTTAGGTTAAGTTTCAGAGTTGCTTCTAATGTACCAAAGCTGGACTTAGATATAATTTCACTCTCACAACATTATGGCTGGTTGGAGACAGTCCGAACCACAAGTACCGGGTCCATGGTTCTGGCCGTATACTGGGGGGACGGGGACGACTCCCATTAACCCCTGACTATACCGGGGATACGCTTATCACAATGCCTTTCTGTCTGTGCTGAAGCAGGGCATTCTGGCAGGCAAGTGGCTTGACCTTTATTAGTGAGTCTGGTTACCCCCTCTCGGAACCACAGACTTAGAAATCGCCAGCTCATATACAGTGCATAAAATATATTTATATATATACCCTTATACACCATTTTAATAAAAAATATCACAAAATCTTCTAAGTCCCTCGGGAAGAGTGAAAGACGCGCACGTTCATTTTCAGAGCTCCTAGACCTTCCTATAAGAATTTAGCCAGAAAGTAGCTTCGAAAAACGCTTAGGTTAAGTTTCAGAGTTGCTTCTAATGTACCAAAGCTGGACTTAGATATAATTTCACTCTCACAACATTATGGCTGGTTGGAGACAGTCCGAACCACAAGTACCGGGTCCATGGTTCTGGCCGTATACTGGGGGGACGGGGACGACTCCCATTAACCCCTGACTATACCGGGGATACGCTTATCACAATGCCTTTCTGGTCTGTGCTGAAGCAGGGCATTCTGGCAGGCAAGTGGCTTGACCTTTATTAGTGAGTCTGGTTACCCCCTCTCGGAACCACAGACTTAGAAATCGCCAGCTCATATACAGTGCATAAAATATATTTATATATATACCCTTATACACCATTTTAATAAAAAATATCACAAAATTCTTCTAAGTCCCTCGGGAAGAGTGAAAGACGCGCACGTTCATTTACAGAGCTCCTAGACCTTCCTATAAGAAGTTAGCCAAAAAGTAGCTTCGAAAAACGCTTAGGTTAAGTTTCAGAGTTGCTTCTAATGTACCAAAGCTGGACTTAGATATAATTTCACTCTCACAACATTATGGCTGGTTGGAGACAGTCCGAACCACAAGTACCGGGTCCATGGTTCTGGCCGTATACTGGGGGGACGGGGACGACTCCATTAACCCCTGACTATACCGGGGATACGCTTATCACAATGCCTTTCTGGTCTGTGCTGAAGCAGGGCATTCTGGCAGGCAAGTGGCTTGACCTTTATTAGTGAGTCTGGTTACCCCCTCTCGGAACCACAGACTTAGAAATCGCCAGCTCATATACAGTGCATAAAATATATTTATATATATACCCTTATACACCATTTTAATAAAAAATATCACAAAATTCTTCTAAGTCCCTCGGGAAGAGTGAAAGACGCGTACGTTCATTTTCAGAGCTCCTAGACCTTCCTATAAGAAGTTAGCCAAAAAGTAGCTTCGAAAAACGCTTAGGTTAAGTTTCAGAGTTGCTTCTAATGTACCAAAGCTGGACTTAGACATAATTTCACTCTCACAACATTATGGCTGGTTGGAGACAGTCCGAACCACAAGTACCGGGTCCATGGTTCTGGCCGTATACTGGGGGGACGGGGACGACTCCCATTAACCCCTGACTATACCGGGGATACGCTTATCACAATGCCTTTCTGGTCTGTGCTGAAGCAGGGCATTCTGGCAGCCAAGTGGCTTGACCTTTATTAGTGAGCCTGGTTACCCCCTCTCGGAACCACAGACTTAGAAATCGCCAGCTCATATACAGTGCATAAAATATATTTATATATATACCCTTATACACCATTTTAATAAAAAATATCACAAAATTCTTCTAAGTCCCTCGGGAAGAGTGAAAGACGCGCACGTTCATTTTCAGAGCTCCTAGACCTTCCTATAAGAATTTAGCCAGAAAGTAGCTTCGAAAAACGCTTAGGTTAAGTTTCAGAGTTGCTTCTAATGTACCAAAGCTGGACTTAGATATAATTTCACTCTCACAACATTATGGCTGGTTGGAGACAGTCCGAACCACAAGTACCGGGTCCATGGTTCTGGCCGTATACTGGGGGGACGGGGACGACTCCCATTAACCCCTGACTATACCGGGGATACGCTTATCACAATGCCTTTCTGGTCTGTGCTGAAGCAGGGCATTCTGGCAGGCAAGTGGCTTGACCTTTATTAGTGAGTCTGGTTACCCCCTCTCGGAACCACAGACTTAGAAATCGCCAGCTCATATACAGTGCATAAAATATATTTATATATATACCCTTATACACCATTTTAATAAAAAATATCACAAAATTCTTCTAAGTCCCTCGGGAAGAGTGAAAGACGCGCACGTTCATTTACAGAGCTCCTAGACCTTCCTATAAGAAGTTAGCCAAAAAGTAGCTTCGAAAAACGCTTAGGTTAAGTTTCAGAGTTGCTTCTAATGTACCAAAGCTGGACTTAGATATAATTTCACTCTCACAACATTATGGCTGGTTGGAGACAGTCCGAACCACAAGTACCGGGTCCATGGTTCTGGCCGTATACTGGGGGGACGGGGACGACTCCCAATAACCCCTGACTATACCGGGGATACGCTTATCCCAATGCCTTTCTGGTCTGTGCTGAAGCAGGGCATTCTGGCAGCCAAGTGGCTTGACCTTTATTAGTGAGCCTGGTTACCCCCTCTCGGAACCACAGACTTAGAAATCGCCAGCTCATATACAGTGCATAAAATATATTTATATATATACCCTTATACACCATTTTAATAAAAAATATCACAAAATTCTTCTAAGTCCCTCGGGAAGAGTGAAAGACGCGCACGTTCATTTTCAGAGCTCCTAGACCTTCCTATAAGAATTTAGCCAGAAAGTAGCTTCGAAAAACGCTTAGGTTAAGTTTCAGAGTTGCTTCTAATGTACCAAAGCTGGACTTAGATATAATTTCACTCTCACAACATTATGGCTGGTTTGAGACAGTCCGAACCACAAGTACCGGGTCCATGGTTCTGGCCGTATACTGGGGGGACGGGGACGACTCCCATTAACCCCTGACTATACCGGGGATACGCTTATCACAATGCCTTTCTGGTCTGTGCTGAAGCAGGGCATTTTGGCAGGCAAGTGGCTTGACCTTTATTAGTGAGTCTGGTTACCCCCTCTCGGAACCACAGACTTAGAAATCGCCAGCTCATATACAGTGCATAAAATATATTTATGTATATATACCCTTATACACCATTTTAATAAAAAATATCACAAAATTCTTCTAAGTCCCTCGGGAAGAGTGAAAGACGCGTACGTTCATTTTCAGAGCTCCTAGACCTTCCTATAAGAAGTTAGCCAAAAAGTAGCTTCGAAAAACGCTTAGGTTAAGTTTCAGAGTTGCTTCTAATGTACCAAAGCTGGACTTAGACATAATTTCACTCTCACAACATTATGGCTGGTTGGAGACAGTCCGAACCACAAGTACCGGGTCCATGGTTCTGGCCGTATACTGGGGGGACGGGGACGACTCCCATTAACCCCTGACTATACCGGGGATACGCTTATCACAATGCCTTTCTGGTCTGTGCTGAAGCAGGGCATTCTGGCAGCCAAGTGGCTTGACCTTTATTAGTGAGCCTGGTTACCCCCTCTCGGAACCACAGACTTAGAAATCGCCAGCTCATATACAGTGCATAAAATATATTTATATATATACCCTTATACACCATTTTAATAAAAAATATCACAAAATTCTTCTAAGTCCCTCGGGAAGAGTGAAAGACGCGCACGTTCATTTTCAGAGCTCCTAGACCTTCCTATAAGAATTTAGCCAGAAAGTAGCTTCGAAAAACGCTTAGGTTAAGTTTCAGAGTTGCTTCTAATGTACCAAAGCTGGACTTAGATATAATTTCACTCTCACAACATTATGGCTGGTTGGAGACAGTCCGAACCACAAGTACCGGGTCCATGGTTCTGGCCGTATACTGGGGGGACGGGGACGACTCCCATTAACCCCTGACTATACCGGGGATACGCTTATCACAATGCCTTTCTGGTCTGTGCTGAAGCAGGGCATTCTGGCAGGCAAGTGGCTTGACCTTTATTAGTGAGTCTGGTTACCCCCTCTCGGAACCACAGACTTAGAAATCGCCAGCTCATATACAGTGCATAAAATATATTTATATATATACCCTTATACACCATTTTAATAAAAAATATCACAAAATTCTTCTAAGTCCCTCGGGAAGAGTGAAAGACGCGTACGTTCATTTTCAGAGCTCCTAGACCTTCCTATAAGAAGTTAGCTAAAAAGTAGCTTCGAAAAACGCTTAGGTTAAGTTTCAGAGTTGCTTCTAATGTACCAAAGCTGGACTTAGATATAATTTCACTCTCACAACATTATGGCTGGTTGGAGACAGTCCGAACCACAAGTACCGGGTCCATGGTTCTGGCCGTATACTGGGGGGACGGGGACGACTCCCATTAACCCCTGACTATACCGGGGATACGCTTATCACAATGCCTTTCTGTCTGTGCTGAAGCAGGGCATTCTGGCAGGCAAGTGGCTTGACCTTTATTAGTGAGTCTGGTTACCCCCTCTCGGAACCACAGACTTAGAAATCGCCAGCTCATATACAGTGCATAAAATATATTTATATATATACCCTTATACACCATTTTAATAAAAAATATCACAAAATCTTCTAAGTCCCTCGGGAAGAGTGAAAGACGCGTACGTTCATTTTCAGAGCTCCTAGACCTTCCTATAAGAAGTTAGCCAAAAAGTAGCTTCGAAAAACGCTTAGGTTAAGTTTCAGAGTTGCTTCTAATGTACCAAAGCTGGACTTAGACATAATTTCACTCTCACAACATTATGGCTGGTTGGAGACAGTCCGAACCACAAGTACCGGGTCCATGGTTCTGGCCGTATACTGGGGGGACGGGGACGACTCCCATTAACCCCTGACTATACCGGGGATACGCTTATCACAATGCCTTTCTGGTCTGTGCTGAAGCAGGGCATTCTGGCAGGCAAGTGGCTTGACCTTTATTAGTGAGTCTGGTTACCCCCTCTCGGAACCACAGACTTAGAAATCGCCAGCTCATATACAGTGCATAAAATATATTTATATATATACCCTTATACACCATTTTAATAAAAAATATCACAAAATTCTTCTAAGTCCCTCGGGAAGAGTGAAAGACGCGCACGTTCATTTACAGAGCTCCTAGACCTTCCTATAAGAAGTTAGCCAAAAAGTAGCTTCGAAAAACGCTTAGGTTAAGTTTCAGAGTTGCTTCTAATGTACCAAAGCTGGACTTAGATATAATTTCACTCTCACAACATTATGGCTGGTTGGAGACAGTCCGAACCACAAGTACCGGGTCCATGGTTCTGGCCGTATACTGGGGGGACGGGGACGACTCCCAATAACCCCTGACTATACCGGGGATACGCTTATCCCAATGCCTTTCTGGTCTGTGCTGAAGCAGGGCATTCTGGCAGCCAAGTGGCTTGACCTTTATTAGTGAGCCTGGTTACCCCCTCTCGGAACCACAGACTTAGAAATCGCCAGCTCATATACAGTGCATAAAATATATTTATATATATACCCTTATACACCATTTTAATAAAAAATATCACAAAATTCTTCTAAGTCCCTCGGGAAGAGTGAAAGACGCGCACGTTCATTTTCAGAGCTCCTAGACCTTCCTATAAGAATTTAGCCAGAAAGTAGCTTCGAAAAACGCTTAGGTTAAGTTTCAGAATTGCTTCTAATGTACCAAAGCTGGACTTAGATATAATTTCACTCTCACAACATTATGGCTGGTTTGAGACAGTCCGAACCACAAGTACCGGGTCCATGGTTCTGGCCGTATACTGGGGGGACGGGGACGACTCCCATTAACCCCTGACTATACCGGGGATACGCTTATCACAATGCCTTTCTGGTCTGTGCTGAAGCAGGGCATTTTGGCAGGCAAGTGGCTTGACCTTTATTAGTGAGTCTGGTTACCCCCTCTCGGAACCACAGACTTAGAAATCGCCAGCTCATATACAGTGCATAAAATATATTTATATATATATACCCTTATACACCATTTTAATAAAAAATATCACAAAATTCTTCTAAGTCCCTCGGGAAGAGTGAAAGACGCGTACGTTCATTTTCAGAGCTCCTAGACCTTCCTATAAGAAGTTAGCCAAAAAGTAGCTTCGAAAAACGCTTAGGTTAAGTTTCAGAGTTGCTTCTAATGTACCAAAGCTGGACTTAGACATAATTTCACTCTCACAACATTATGGCTGGTTGGAGACAGTCCGAACCACAAGTACCGGGTCCATGGTTCTGGCCGTATACTGGGGGGACGGGGACGACTCCCATTAACCCCTGACTATACCGGGGATACGCTTATCACAATGCCTTTCTGGTCTGTGCTGAAGCAGGGCATTCTGGCAGCCAAGTGGCTTGACCTTTATTAGTGAGCCTGGTTACCCCCTCTCGGAACCACAGACTTAGAAATCGCCAGCTCATATACAGTGCATAAAATATATTTATATATATACCCTTATACACCATTTTAATAAAAAATATCACAAAATTCTTCTAAGTCCCTCGGGAAGAGTGAAAGACGCGCACGTTCATTTTCAGAGCTCCTAGACCTTCCTATAAGAATTTAGCCAGAAAGTAGCTTCGAAAAACGCTTAGGTTAAGTTTCAGAGTTGCTTCTAATGTACCAAAGCTGGACTTAGATATAATTTCACTCTCACAACATTATGGCTGGTTGGAGACAGTCCGAACCACAAGTACCGGGTCCATGGTTCTGGCCGTATACTGGGGGGACGGGGACGACTCCCATTAACCCCTGACTATACCGGGGATACGCTTATCACAATGCCTTTCTGGTCTGTGCTGAAGCAGGGCATTCTGGCAGGCAAGTGGCTTGACCTTTATTAGTGAGTCTGGTTACCCCCTCTCGGAACCACAGACTTAGAAATCGCCAGCTCATATACAGTGCATAAAATATATTTATATATATACCCTTATACACCATTTTAATAAAAAATATCACAAAATTCTTCTAAGTCCCTCGGGAAGAGTGAAAGACGCGTACGTTCATTTTCAGAGCTCCTAGACCTTCCTATAAGAAGTTAGCTAAAAAGTAGCTTCGAAAAACGCTTAGGTTAAGTTTCAGAGTTGCTTCTAATGTACCAAAGCTGGACTTAGATATAATTTCACTCTCACAACATTATGGCTGGTTGGAGACAGTCCGAACCACAAGTACCGGGTCCATGGTTCTGGCCGTATACTGGGGGGACGGGGACGACTCCCATTAACCCCTGACTATACCGGGGATACGCTTATCACAATGCCTTTCTGGTCTGTGCTGAAGCAGGGCATTCTGGCAGGCAAGTGGCTTGACCTTTATTAGTGAGTCTGGTTACCCCCTCTCGGAACCACAGACTTAGAAATCGCCAGCTCATATACAGTGCATAAAATATATTTATATATATACCCTTATACACCATTTTAATAAAAAATATCACAAAATCTTCTAAGTCCCTCGGGAAGAGTGAAAGACGCGTACGTTCATTTTCAGAGCTCCTAGACCTTCCTATAAGAAGTTAGCCAAAAAGTAGCTTCGAAAAACGCTTAGGTTAAGTTTCAGAGTTGCTTCTAATGTACCAAAGCTGGACTTAGACATAATTTCACTCTCACAACATTATGGCTGGTTGGAGACAGTCCGAACCACAAGTACCGGGTCCATGGTTCTGGCCGTATACTGGGGGGACGGGGACGACTCCCATTAACCCCTGACTATACCGGGGATACGCTTATCACAATGCCTTTCTGGTCTGTGCTGAAGCAGGGCATTCTGGCAGCCAAGTGGCTTGACCTTTATTAGTGAGCCTGGTTACCCCCTCTCGGAACCACAGACTTAGAAATCGCCAGCTCATATACAGTGCATAAAATATATTTATATATATACCCTTATACACCATTTTAATAAAAAATATCACAAAATTCTTCTAAGTCCCTCGGGAAGAGTGAAAGACGCGCACGTTCATTTTCAGAGCTCCTAGACCTTCCTATAAGAATTTAGCCAGAAAGTAGCTTCGAAAAACGCTTAGGTTAAGTTTCAGAGTTGCTTCTAATGTACCAAAGCTGGACTTAGATATAATTTCACTCTCACAACATTATGGCTGGTTGGAGACAGTCCGAACCACAAGTACCGGGTCCATGGTTCTGGCCGTATACTGGGGGGACGGGGACGACTCCCATTAACCCCTGACTATACCGGGGATACGCTTATCACAATGCCTTTCTGTCTGTGCTGAAGCAGGGCATTCTGGCAGGCAAGTGGCTTGACCTTTATTAGTGAGTCTGGTTACCCCCTCTCGGAACCACAGACTTAGAAATCGCCAGCTCATATACAGTGCATAAAATATATTTATATATATACCCTTATACACCATTTTAATAAAAAATATCACAAAATCTTCTAAGTCCCTCGGGAAGAGTGAAAGACGCGCACGTTCATTTTCAGAGCTCCTAGACCTTCCTATAAGAATTTAGCCAGAAAGTAGCTTCGAAAAACGCTTAGGTTAAGTTTCAGAGTTGCTTCTAATGTACCAAAGCTGGACTTAGATATAATTTCACTCTCACAACATTATGGCTGGTTGGAGACAGTCCGAACCACAAGTACCGGGTCCATGGTTCTGGCCGTATACTGGGGGGACGGGGACGACTCCCATTAACCCCTGACTATACCGGGGATACGCTTATCACAATGCCTTTCTGGTCTGTGCTGAAGCAGGGCATTCTGGCAGGCAAGTGGCTTGACCTTTATTAGTGAGTCTGGTTACCCCCTCTCGGAACCACAGACTTAGAAATCGCCAGCTCATATACAGTGCATAAAATATATTTATATATATACCCTTATACACCATTTTAATAAAAAATATCACAAAATTCTTCTAAGTCCCTCGGGAAGAGTGAAAGACGCGCACGTTCATTTACAGAGCTCCTAGACCTTCCTATAAGAAGTTAGCCAAAAAGTAGCTTCGAAAAACGCTTAGGTTAAGTTTCAGAGTTGCTTCTAATGTACCAAAGCTGGACTTAGATATAATTTCACTCTCACAACATTATGGCTGGTTGGAGACAGTCCGAACCACAAGTACCGGGTCCATGGTTCTGGCCGTATACTGGGGGGACGGGGACGACTCCATTAACCCCTGACTATACCGGGGATACGCTTATCACAATGCCTTTCTGGTCTGTGCTGAAGCAGGGCATTCTGGCAGGCAAGTGGCTTGACCTTTATTAGTGAGTCTGGTTACCCCCTCTCGGAACCACAGACTTAGAAATCGCCAGCTCATATACAGTGCATAAAATATATTTATATATATACCCTTATACACCATTTTAATAAAAAATATCACAAAATTCTTCTAAGTCCCTCGGGAAGAGTGAAAGACGCGTACGTTCATTTTCAGAGCTCCTAGACCTTCCTATAAGAAGTTAGCCAAAAAGTAGCTTCGAAAAACGCTTAGGTTAAGTTTCAGAGTTGCTTCTAATGTACCAAAGCTGGACTTAGACATAATTTCACTCTCACAACATTATGGCTGGTTGGAGACAGTCCGAACCACAAGTACCGGGTCCATGGTTCTGGCCGTATACTGGGGGGACGGGGACGACTCCCATTAACCCCTGACTATACCGGGGATACGCTTATCACAATGCCTTTCTGGTCTGTGCTGAAGCAGGGCATTCTGGCAGGCAAGTGGCTTGACCTTTATTAGTGAGTCTGGTTACCCCCTCTCGGAACCACAGACTTAGAAATCGCCAGCTCATATACAGTGCATAAAATATATTTATATATATACCCTTATACACCATTTTAATAAAAAATATCACAAAATTCTTCTAAGTCCCTCGGGAAGAGTGAAAGACGCGCACGTTCATTTACAGAGCTCCTAGACCTTCCTATAAGAAGTTAGCCAAAAAGTAGCTTCGAAAAACGCTTAGGTTAAGTTTCAGAGTTGCTTCTAATGTACCAAAGCTGGACTTAGATATAATTTCACTCTCACAACATTATGGCTGGTTGGAGACAGTCCGAACCACAAGTACCGGGTCCATGGTTCTGGCCGTATACTGGGGGGACGGGGACGACTCCCAATAACCCCTGACTATACCGGGGATACGCTTATCCCAATGCCTTTCTGGTCTGTGCTGAAGCAGGGCATTCTGGCAGCCAAGTGGCTTGACCTTTATTAGTGAGCCTGGTTACCCCCTCTCGGAACCACAGACTTAGAAATCGCCAGCTCATATACAGTGCATAAAATATATTTATATATATACCCTTATACACCATTTTAATAAAAAATATCACAAAATTCTTCTAAGTCCCTCGGGAAGAGTGAAAGACGCGCACGTTCATTTTCAGAGCTCCTAGACCTTCCTATAAGAATTTAGCCAGAAAGTAGCTTCGAAAAACGCTTAGGTTAAGTTTCAGAGTTGCTTCTAATGTACCAAAGCTGGACTTAGATATAATTTCACTCTCACAACATTATGGCTGGTTTGAGACAGTCCGAACCACAAGTACCGGGTCCATGGTTCTGGCCGTATACTGGGGGGACGGGGACGACTCCCATTAACCCCTGACTATACCGGGGATACGCTTATCACAATGCCTTTCTGGTCTGTGCTGAAGCAGGGCATTTTGGCAGGCAAGTGGCTTGACCTTTATTAGTGAGTCTGGTTACCCCCTCTCGGAACCACAGACTTAGAAATCGCCAGCTCATATACAGTGCATAAAATATATTTATGTATATATACCCTTATACACCATTTTAATAAAAAATATCACAAAATTCTTCTAAGTCCCTCGGGAAGAGTGAAAGACGCGTACGTTCATTTTCAGAGCTCCTAGACCTTCCTATAAGAAGTTAGCCAAAAAGTAGCTTCGAAAAACGCTTAGGTTAAGTTTCAGAGTTGCTTCTAATGTACCAAAGCTGGACTTAGACATAATTTCACTCTCACAACATTATGGCTGGTTGGAGACAGTCCGAACCACAAGTACCGGGTCCATGGTTCTGGCCGTATACTGGGGGGACGGGGACGACTCCCATTAACCCCTGACTATACCGGGGATACGCTTATCACAATGCCTTTCTGGTCTGTGCTGAAGCAGGGCATTCTGGCAGCCAAGTGGCTTGACCTTTATTAGTGAGCCTGGTTACCCCCTCTCGGAACCACAGACTTAGAAATCGCCAGCTCATATACAGTGCATAAAATATATTTATATATATACCCTTATACACCATTTTAATAAAAAATATCACAAAATTCTTCTAAGTCCCTCGGGAAGAGTGAAAGACGCGCACGTTCATTTTCAGAGCTCCTAGACCTTCCTATAAGAATTTAGCCAGAAAGTAGCTTCGAAAAACGCTTAGGTTAAGTTTCAGAGTTGCTTCTAATGTACCAAAGCTGGACTTAGATATAATTTCACTCTCACAACATTATGGCTGGTTGGAGACAGTCCGAACCACAAGTACCGGGTCCATGGTTCTGGCCGTATACTGGGGGGACGGGGACGACTCCCATTAACCCCTGACTATACCGGGGATACGCTTATCACAATGCCTTTCTGGTCTGTGCTGAAGCAGGGCATTCTGGCAGGCAAGTGGCTTGACCTTTATTAGTGAGTCTGGTTACCCCCTCTCGGAACCACAGACTTAGAAATCGCCAGCTCATATACAGTGCATAAAATATATTTATATATATACCCTTATACACCATTTTAATAAAAAATATCACAAAATTCTTCTAAGTCCCTCGGGAAGAGTGAAAGACGCGTACGTTCATTTTCAGAGCTCCTAGACCTTCCTATAAGAAGTTAGCTAAAAAGTAGCTTCGAAAAACGCTTAGGTTAAGTTTCAGAGTTGCTTCTAATGTACCAAAGCTGGACTTAGATATAATTTCACTCTCACAACATTATGGCTGGTTGGAGACAGTCCGAACCACAAGTACCGGGTCCATGGTTCTGGCCGTATACTGGGGGGACGGGGACGACTCCCATTAACCCCTGACTATACCGGGGATACGCTTATCACAATGCCTTTCTGTCTGTGCTGAAGCAGGGCATTCTGGCAGGCAAGTGGCTTGACCTTTATTAGTGAGTCTGGTTACCCCCTCTCGGAACCACAGACTTAGAAATCGCCAGCTCATATACAGTGCATAAAATATATTTATATATATACCCTTATACACCATTTTAATAAAAAATATCACAAAATCTTCTAAGTCCCTCGGGAAGAGTGAAAGACGCGTACGTTCATTTTCAGAGCTCCTAGACCTTCCTATAAGAAGTTAGCCAAAAAGTAGCTTCGAAAAACGCTTAGGTTAAGTTTCAGAGTTGCTTCTAATGTACCAAAGCTGGACTTAGACATAATTTCACTCTCACAACATTATGGCTGGTTGGAGACAGTCCGAACCACAAGTACCGGGTCCATGGTTCTGGCCGTATACTGGGGGGACGGGGACGACTCCCATTAACCCCTGACTATACCGGGGATACGCTTATCACAATGCCTTTCTGGTCTGTGCTGAAGCAGGGCATTCTGGCAGGCAAGTGGCTTGACCTTTATTAGTGAGTCTGGTTACCCCCTCTCGGAACCACAGACTTAGAAATCGCCAGCTCATATACAGTGCATAAAATATATTTATATATATACCCTTATACACCATTTTAATAAAAAATATCACAAAATTCTTCTAAGTCCCTCGGGAAGAGTGAAAGACGCGCACGTTCATTTACAGAGCTCCTAGACCTTCCTATAAGAAGTTAGCCAAAAAGTAGCTTCGAAAAACGCTTAGGTTAAGTTTCAGAGTTGCTTCTAATGTACCAAAGCTGGACTTAGATATAATTTCACTCTCACAACATTATGGCTGGTTGGAGACAGTCCGAACCACAAGTACCGGGTCCATGGTTCTGGCCGTATACTGGGGGGACGGGGACGACTCCCAATAACCCCTGACTATACCGGGGATACGCTTATCCCAATGCCTTTCTGGTCTGTGCTGAAGCAGGGCATTCTGGCAGCCAAGTGGCTTGACCTTTATTAGTGAGCCTGGTTACCCCCTCTCGGAACCACAGACTTAGAAATCGCCAGCTCATATACAGTGCATAAAATATATTTATATATATACCCTTATACACCATTTTAATAAAAAATATCACAAAATTCTTCTAAGTCCCTCGGGAAGAGTGAAAGACGCGCACGTTCATTTTCAGAGCTCCTAGACCTTCCTATAAGAATTTAGCCAGAAAGTAGCTTCGAAAAACGCTTAGGTTAAGTTTCAGAATTGCTTCTAATGTACCAAAGCTGGACTTAGATATAATTTCACTCTCACAACATTATGGCTGGTTTGAGACAGTCCGAACCACAAGTACCGGGTCCATGGTTCTGGCCGTATACTGGGGGGACGGGGACGACTCCCATTAACCCCTGACTATACCGGGGATACGCTTATCACAATGCCTTTCTGGTCTGTGCTGAAGCAGGGCATTTTGGCAGGCAAGTGGCTTGACCTTTATTAGTGAGTCTGGTTACCCCCTCTCGGAACCACAGACTTAGAAATCGCCAGCTCATATACAGTGCATAAAATATATTTATATATATATACCCTTATACACCATTTTAATAAAAAATATCACAAAATTCTTCTAAGTCCCTCGGGAAGAGTGAAAGACGCGTACGTTCATTTTCAGAGCTCCTAGACCTTCCTATAAGAAGTTAGCCAAAAAGTAGCTTCGAAAAACGCTTAGGTTAAGTTTCAGAGTTGCTTCTAATGTACCAAAGCTGGACTTAGATATAATTTCACTCTCACAACATTATGGCTGGTTTGAGACAGTCCGAACCACAAGTACCGGGTCCATGGTTCTGGCCGTATACTGGGGGGACGGGGACGACTCCCATTAACCCCTGACTATACCGGGGATACGCTTATCACAATGCCTTTCTGGTCTGTGCTGAAGCAGGGCATTTTGGCAGGCAAGTGGCTTGACCTTTATTAGTGAGTCTGGTTACCCCCTCTCGGAACCACAGACTTAGAAATCGCCAGCTCATATACAGTGCATAAAATATATTTATATATATATACCCTTATACACCATTTTAATAAAAAATATCACAAAATTCTTCTAAGTCCCTCGGGAAGAGTGAAAGACGCGTACGTTCATTTTCAGAGCTCCTAGACCTTCCTATAAGAAGTTAGCCAAAAAGTAGCTTCGAAAAACGCTTAGGTTAAGTTTCAGAGTTGCTTCTAATGTACCAAAGCTGGACTTAGACATAATTTCACTCTCACAACATTATGGCTGGTTGGAGACAGTCCGAACCACAAGTACCGGGTCCATGGTTCTGGCCGTATACTGGGGGGACGGGGACGACTCCCATTAACCCCTGACTATACCGGGGATACGCTTATCACAATGCCTTTCTGGTCTGTGCTGAAGCAGGGCATTCTGGCAGCCAAGTGGCTTGACCTTTATTAGTGAGCCTGGTTACCCCCTCTCGGAACCACAGACTTAGAAATCGCCAGCTCATATACAGTGCATAAAATATATTTATATATATACCCTTATACACCATTTTAATAAAAAATATCACAAAATTCTTCTAAGTCCCTCGGGAAGAGTGAAAGACGCGCACGTTCATTTTCAGAGCTCCTAGACCTTCCTATAAGAATTTAGCCAGAAAGTAGCTTCGAAAAACGCTTAGGTTAAGTTTCAGAGTTGCTTCTAATGTACCAAAGCTGGACTTAGATATAATTTCACTCTCACAACATTATGGCTGGTTGGAGACAGTCCGAACCACAAGTACCGGGTCCATGGTTCTGGCCGTATACTGGGGGGACGGGGACGACTCCCATTAACCCCTGACTATACCGGGGATACGCTTATCACAATGCCTTTCTGGTCTGTGCTGAAGCAGGGCATTCTGGCAGGCAAGTGGCTTGACCTTTATTAGTGAGTCTGGTTACCCCCTCTCGGAACCACAGACTTAGAAATCGCCAGCTCATATACAGTGCATAAAATATATTTATATATATACCCTTATACACCATTTTAATAAAAAATATCACAAAATTCTTCTAAGTCCCTCGGGAAGAGTGAAAGACGCGTACGTTCATTTTCAGAGCTCCTAGACCTTCCTATAAGAAGTTAGCTAAAAAGTAGCTTCGAAAAACGCTTAGGTTAAGTTTCAGAGTTGCTTCTAATGTACCAAAGCTGGACTTAGATATAATTTCACTCTCACAACATTATGGCTGGTTGGAGACAGTCCGAACCACAAGTACCGGGTCCATGGTTCTGGCCGTATACTGGGGGGACGGGGACGACTCCCATTAACCCCTGACTATACCGGGGATACGCTTATCACAATGCCTTTCTGGTCTGTGCTGAAGCAGGGCATTCTGGCAGGCAAGTGGCTTGACCTTTATTAGTGAGTCTGGTTACCCCCTCTCGGAACCACAGACTTAGAAATCGCCAGCTCATATACAGTGCATAAAATATATTTATATATATACCCTTATACACCATTTTAATAAAAAATATCACAAAATCTTCTAAGTCCCTCGGGAAGAGTGAAAGACGCGTACGTTCATTTTCAGAGCTCCTAGACCTTCCTATAAGAAGTTAGCCAAAAAGTAGCTTCGAAAAACGCTTAGGTTAAGTTTCAGAGTTGCTTCTAATGTACCAAAGCTGGACTTAGACATAATTTCACTCTCACAACATTATGGCTGGTTGGAGACAGTCCGAACCACAAGTACCGGGTCCATGGTTCTGGCCGTATACTGGGGGGACGGGGACGACTCCCATTAACCCCTGACTATACCGGGGATACGCTTATCACAATGCCTTTCTGGTCTGTGCTGAAGCAGGGCATTCTGGCAGCCAAGTGGCTTGACCTTTATTAGTGAGCCTGGTTACCCCCTCTCGGAACCACAGACTTAGAAATCGCCAGCTCATATACAGTGCATAAAATATATTTATATATATACCCTTATACACCATTTTAATAAAAAATATCACAAAATTCTTCTAAGTCCCTCGGGAAGAGTGAAAGACGCGCACGTTCATTTTCAGAGCTCCTAGACCTTCCTATAAGAATTTAGCCAGAAAGTAGCTTCGAAAAACGCTTAGGTTAAGTTTCAGAGTTGCTTCTAATGTACCAAAGCTGGACTTAGATATAATTTCACTCTCACAACATTATGGCTGGTTGGAGACAGTCCGAACCACAAGTACCGGGTCCATGGTTCTGGCCGTATACTGGGGGGACGGGGACGACTCCCATTAACCCCTGACTATACCGGGGATACGCTTATCACAATGCCTTTCTGGTCTGTGCTGAAGCAGGGCATTCTGGCAGGCAAGTGGCTTGACCTTTATTAGTGAGTCTGGTTACCCCCTCTCGGAACCACAGACTTAGAAATCGCCAGCTCATATACAGTGCATAAAATATATTTATATATATACCCTTATAAACCATTTTAATAAAAAATATCACAAAATTCTTCTAAGTCCCTCGGGAAGAGTGAAAGACGCGTACGTTCATTTTCAGAGCTCCTAGACCTTCCTATAAGAAGTTAGCTAAAAAGTAGCTTCGAAAAACGCTTAGGTTAAGTTTCAGAGTTGCTTCTAATGTACCAAAGCTGGACTTAGATATAATTTCACTCTCACAACATTATGGCTGGTTGGAGACAGTCCGAACCACAAGTACCGGGTCCATGGTTCTGGCCGTATACTGGGGGGACGGGGACGATTCCCATTAACCCCTGACTATACCGGGGATACGCTTATCACAATGCCTTTCTGGTCTGTGCTGAAGCATGGCATTCTGGCAGCCAAGTGGCTTGACCTTTATTAGTGAGCCTGGTTACCCCCTCTCGGAACCACAGACTTAGAAATCGCCAGCTCATATACAGTGCATAAAATATATTAGTGCATATTTATACAGCATATATATACCCTTATACACCATTTTAATAAAAAATATCACAAAATTCTTCTAAGTCCCTCGGGAAGAGTGAAAGACGCGTACGTTCATTTTCAGAGCTCCTAAACCTTCCTATAAGAAGTTAGCCAAAAAGTAGCTTCGAAAAACGCTTAGGTTAAGTTTCAGAGTTGCTTCTAATGTACCAAAGCTGGACTTAGACATAATTTCACTCTCACAACATTATGGCTGGTTGGAGACAGTCCTAACCACAAGTACCGGGTCCATGGTTCTGGCCGTATACTGGGGGGACGGGGACGACTCCCATTAACCCCTGACTATACCGGGGATACGCTTATCCTAATGCCTTTCTGGTCTGTGCTGAAGCAGGGCATTCTGGCAGGCAAGTGGCTTGACCTTTACTAGTGAGCCTGGTTACCCCCTCTCGGAACCACAGACTTAGAAATCGCCAGCTCATATACAGTGCATAAAATATATTTATATATATACCCTTATACACCATTTTAATAAAAAATATCACAAAATTCTTCTAAGTCCCTCGGGAAGAGTGAAAGACGCGTACGTTCATTTTCAGAGCTCCTAGACCTTCCTATAAGAAGTTAGCCAAAAAGTAGCTTCGAAAAACGCTTAGGTTAAGTTTCAGAGTTGCTTCTAATGTACCAAAGCTGGACTTAGACATAATTTCACTCTCACAACATTATGGCTGGTTGGAGACAGTCCGAACCACAAGTACCGGGTCCATGGTTCTGGCCGTATACTGGGGGGACGGGGGGGACTCCCATTAACCCCTGACTATACCGGGGATACGCTTATCACAATGCCTTTCTGGTCTGTGCTGAAGCAGGGCATTCTGCAGCCAAGTGGCTTGACCTTTATTAGTGAGCCTGGTTACCCCCTCTCGGAACCACAGACTTAGAAATCGCCAGCTCATATACAGTGCATAAAATATATTTATATATATACCCTTATACACCATTTTAATAAAAAATATCACAAAATTCTTCTAAGTCTCTCGGGAAGAGTGAAAGACGCGCACGTTCATTTTCAGAGCTCCTAGACCTTCCTATAAGAAGTTAGCTAAAAAGTAGCTTCGAAAAACGCTTAGGTTAAGTTTCAGAGTTGCTTCTAATGTACCAAAGCTGGACTTAGACATAATTTCACTCTCAACATTATGGCTGGTTGGAGAGGGTCCGAACCACAAGTACCGGGTCCATGGTTCTGGCCGTATACTGGGGGGACGGGGACGACTCCCATTAACCCCTGACTATACCGGGGATACGCTTATCACAATGCCTTTCTGGTCTGTGCTGAAGCAGGGCATTCTGGCAGCCAAGTGGCTTGACCTTTATTAGTGAGCCTGGTTACCCCCTCTCGGAACCACAGACTTAGAAATCGCCAGCTCATATACAGTGCATAAAATATATTTATATATATACCCTTATACACCATTTTAATAAAAAATATCACAAAATTCTTCTAAGTCCCTCGGGAAGAGTGAAAGACGCGCACGTTCATTTTCAGAGCTCCTAGACCTTCCTATAAGAATTTAGCCAGAAAGTAGCTTCGAAAAACGCTTAGGTTAAGTTTCAGAGTTGCTTCTAATGTACCAAAGCTGGACTTAGATATAATTTCACTCTCACAACATTATGGCTGGTTTGAGACAGTCCGAACCACAAGTACCGGGTCCATGGTTCTGGCCGTATACTGGGGGGACGGGGACGACTCCCATTAACCCCTGACTATACCGGGGATACGCTTATCACAATGCCTTTCTGGTCTGTGCTGAAGCAGGGCATTTTGGCAGGCAAGTGGCTTGACCTTTATTAGTGAGTCTGGTTACCCCCTCTCGGAACCACAGACTTAGAAATCGCCAGCTCATATACAGTGCATAAAATATATTTATATATATACCCTTATACACCATTTTAATAAAAAATATCACAAAATTCTTCTAAGTCCCTCGGGAAGAGTGAAAGACGCGTACGTTCATTTTCAGAGCTCCTAGACCTTCCTATAAGAAGTTAGCTAAAAAGTAGCTTCGAAAAACGCTTAGGTTAAGTTTCAGAGTTGCTTCTAATGTACCAAAGCTGGACTTAGATATAATTTCACTCTCACAACATTATGGCTGGTTGGAGACAGTCCGAACCACAAGTACCGGGTCCATGGTTCTGGCCGTATACTGGGGGGACGGGGACGACTCCCATTAACCCCTGACTATACCGGGGATACGCTTATCACAATGCCTTTCTGGTCTGTGCTGAAGCATGGCATTCTGGCAGCCAAGTGGCTTGACCTTTATTAGTGAGCCTGGTTACCCCCTCTCGGAACCACAGACTTAGAAATCGCCAGCTCATATACAGTGCATAAAATATATTAGTGCATATTTATACAGCATATATATACCCTTATACACCATTTTAATAAAAAATATCACAAAATTCTTCTAAGTCCCTCGGGAAGAGTGAAAGACGCGTACGTTCATTTTCAGAGCTCCTAAACCTTCCTATAAGAAGTTAGCCAAAAAGTAGCTTCGAAAAACGCTTAGGTTAAGTTTCAGAGTTGCTTCTAATGTACCAAAGCTGGACTTAGACATAATTTCACTCTCACAACATTATGGCTGGTTGGAGACAGTCCGAACCACAAGTACCGGGTCCATGGTTCTGGCCGTATACTGGGGGGACGGGGACGACTCCCATTAACCCCTGACTATACCGGGGATACGCTTATCCTAATGCCTTTCTGGTCTGTGCTGAAGCAGGGCATTCTGGCAGGCAAGTGGCTTGACCTTTACTAGTGAGCCTGGTTACCCCCTCTCGGAACCACAGACTTAGAAATCGCCAGCTCATATACAGTGCATAAAATATATTTATATATATACCCTTATACACCATTTTAATAAAAAATATCACAAAATTCTTCTAAGTCCCTCGGGAAGAGTGAAAGACGCGTACGTTCATTTTCAGAGCTCCTAGACCTTCCTATAAGAAGTTAGCCAAAAAGTAGCTTCGAAAAACGCTTAGGTTAAGTTTCAGAGTTGCTTCTAATGTACCAAAGCTGGACTTAGACATAATTTCACTCTCACAACATTATGGCTGGTTGGAGACAGTCCGAACCACAAGTACCGGGTCCATGGTTCTGGCCGTATACTGGGGGGACGGGGGGGACTCCCATTAACCCCTGACTATACCGGGGATACGCTTATCACAATGCCTTTCTGGTCTGTGCTGAAGCAGGGCATTCTGCAGCCAAGTGGCTTGACCTTTATTAGTGAACCTGGTTACCCCCTCTCGGAACCACAGACTTAGAAATCGCCAGCTCATATACAGTGCATAAAATATATTTATATATATACCCTTATACACCATTTTAATAAAAAATATCACAAAATTCTTCTAAGTCTCTCGGGAAGAGTGAAAGACGCGCACGTTCATTTTCAGAGCTCCTAGACCTTCCTATAAGAAGTTAGCTAAAAAGTAGCTTCGAAAAACGCTTAGGTTAAGTTTCAGAGTTGCTTCTAATGTACCAAAGCTGGACTTAGACATAATTTCACTCTCAACATTATGGCTGGTTGGAGAGGGTCCGAACCACAAGTACCGGGTCCATGGTTCTGGCCGTATACTGGGGGGACGGGGACGACTCCCATTAACCCCTGACTATACCGGGGATACGCTTATCACAATGCCTTTCTGGTCTGTGCTGAAGCAGGGCATTCTGGCAGCCAAGTGGCTTGACCTTTATTAGTGAGCCTGGTTACCCCCTCTCGGAACCACAGACTTAGAAATCGCCAGCTCATATACAGTGCATAAAATATATTTATATATATACCCTTATACACCATTTTAATAAAAAATATCACAAAATTCTTCTAAGTCCCTCGGGAAGAGTGAAAGACGCGCACGTTCATTTTCAGAGCTCCTAGACCTTCCTATAAGAATTTAGCCAGAAAGTAGCTTCGAAAAACGCTTAGGTTAAGTTTCAGAGTTGCTTCTAATGTACCAAAGCTGGACTTAGATATAATTTCACTCTCACAACATTATGGCTGGTTTGAGACAGTCCGAACCACAAGTACCGGGTCCATGGTTCTGGCCGTATACTGGGGGGACGGGGACGACTCCCATTAACCCCTGACTATACCGGGGATACGCTTATCACAATGCCTTTCTGGTCTGTGCTGAAGCAGGGCATTTTGGCAGGCAAGTGGCTTGACCTTTATTAGTGAGTCTGGTTACCCCCTCTCGGAACCACAGACTTAGAAATCGCCAGCTCATATACAGTGCATAAAATATATTTATATATATATACCCTTATACACCATTTTAATAAAAAATATCACAAAATTCTTCTAAGTCCCTCGGGAAGAGTGAAAGACGCGTACGTTCATTTTCAGAGCTCCTAGACCTTCCTATAAGAAGTTAGCCAAAAAGTAGCTTCGAAAAACGCTTAGGTTAAGTTTCAGAGTTGCTTCTAATGTACCAAAGCTGGACTTAGACATAATTTCACTCTCACAACATTATGGCTGGTTGGAGACAGTCCGAACCACAAGTACCGGGTCCATGGTTCTGGCCGTATACTGGGGGGACGGGGACGACTCCCATTAACCCCTGACTATACCGGGGATACGCTTATCACAATGCCTTTCTGGTCTGTGCTGAAGCAGGGCATTCTGGCAGCCAAGTGGCTTGACCTTTATTAGTGAGCCTGGTTACCCCCTCTCGGAACCACAGACTTAGAAATCGCCAGCTCATATACAGTGCATAAAATATATTTATATATATACCCTTATACACCATTTTAATAAAAAATATCACAAAATTCTTCTAAGTCCCTCGGGAAGAGTGAAAGACGCGCACGTTCATTTTCAGAGCTCCTAGACCTTCCTATAAGAATTTAGCCAGAAAGTAGCTTCGAAAAACGCTTAGGTTAAGTTTCAGAGTTGCTTCTAATGTACCAAAGCTGGACTTAGATATAATTTCACTCTCACAACATTATGGCTGGTTGGAGACAGTCCGAACCACAAGTACCGGGTCCATGGTTCTGGCCGTATACTGGGGGGACGGGGACGACTCCCATTAACCCCTGACTATACCGGGGATACGCTTATCACAATGCCTTTCTGGTCTGTGCTGAAGCAGGGCATTCTGGCAGGCAAGTGGCTTGACCTTTATTAGTGAGTCTGGTTACCCCCTCTCGGAACCACAGACTTAGAAATCGCCAGCTCATATACAGTGCATAAAATATATTTATATATATACCCTTATACACCATTTTAATAAAAAATATCACAAAATTCTTCTAAGTCCCTCGGGAAGAGTGAAAGACGCGTACGTTCATTTTCAGAGCTCCTAGACCTTCCTATAAGAAGTTAGCTAAAAAGTAGCTTCGAAAAACGCTTAGGTTAAGTTTCAGAGTTGCTTCTAATGTACCAAAGCTGGACTTAGATATAATTTCACTCTCACAACATTATGGCTGGTTGGAGACAGTCCGAACCACAAGTACCGGGTCCATGGTTCTGGCCGTATACTGGGGGGACGGGGACGACTCCCATTAACCCCTGACTATACCGGGGATACGCTTATCACAATGCCTTTCTGGTCTGTGCTGAAGCAGGGCATTCTGGCAGGCAAGTGGCTTGACCTTTATTAGTGAGTCTGGTTACCCCCTCTCGGAACCACAGACTTAGAAATCGCCAGCTCATATACAGTGCATAAAATATATTTATATATATACCCTTATACACCATTTTAATAAAAAATATCACAAAATCTTCTAAGTCCCTCGGGAAGAGTGAAAGACGCGTACGTTCATTTTCAGAGCTCCTAGACCTTCCTATAAGAAGTTAGCCAAAAAGTAGCTTCGAAAAACGCTTAGGTTAAGTTTCAGAGTTGCTTCTAATGTACCAAAGCTGGACTTAGACATAATTTCACTCTCACAACATTATGGCTGGTTGGAGACAGTCCGAACCACAAGTACCGGGTCCATGGTTCTGGCCGTATACTGGGGGGACGGGGACGACTCCCATTAACCCCTGACTATACCGGGGATACGCTTATCACAATGCCTTTCTGGTCTGTGCTGAAGCAGGGCATTCTGGCAGCCAAGTGGCTTGACCTTTATTAGTGAGCCTGGTTACCCCCTCTCGGAACCACAGACTTAGAAATCGCCAGCTCATATACAGTGCATAAAATATATTTATATATATACCCTTATACACCATTTTAATAAAAAATATCACAAAATTCTTCTAAGTCCCTCGGGAAGAGTGAAAGACGCGCACGTTCATTTTCAGAGCTCCTAGACCTTCCTATAAGAAGTTAGCTAAAAAGTAGCTTCGAAAAACGCTTAGGTTAAGTTTCAGAGTTGCTTCTAATGTACCAAAGCTGGACTTAGATATAATTTCACTCTCACAACATTATGGCTGGTTGGAGACAGTCCGAACCACAAGTACCGGGTCCATGGTTCTGGCCGTATACTGGGGGGACGGGGACGACTCCCATTAACCCCTGACTATACCGGGGATACGCTTATCACAATGCCTTTCTGGTCTGTGCTGAAGCATGGCATTCTGGCAGCCAAGTGGCTTGACCTTTATTAGTGAGCCTGGTTACCCCCTCTCGGAACCACAGACTTAGAAATCGCCAGCTCATATACAGTGCATAAAATATATTAGTGCATATTTATACAGCATATATATACCCTTATACACCATTTTAATAAAAAATATCACAAAATTCTTCTAAGTCCCTCGGGAAGAGTGAAAGACGCGTACGTTCATTTTCAGAGCTCCTAAACCTTCCTATAAGAAGTTAGCCAAAAAGTAGCTTCGAAAAACGCTTAGGTTAAGTTTCAGAGTTGCTTCTAATGTACCAAAGCTGGACTTAGACATAATTTCACTCTCACAACATTATGGCTGGTTGGAGACAGTCCGAACCACAAGTACCGGGTCCATGGTTCTGGCCGTATACTGGGGGGACGGGGACGACTCCCATTAACCCCTGACTATACCGGGGATACGCTTATCCTAATGCCTTTCTGGTCTGTGCTGAAGCAGGGCATTCTGGCAGGCAAGTGGCTTGACCTTTACTAGTGAGCCTGGTTACCCCCTCTCGGAACCACAGACTTAGAAATCGCCAGCTCATATACAGTGCATAAAATATATTTATATATATACCCTTATACACCATTTTAATAAAAAATATCACAAAATTCTTCTAAGTCCCTCGGGAAGAGTGAAAGACGCGTACGTTCATTTTCAGAGCTCCTAGACCTTCCTATAAGAAGTTAGCCAAAAAGTAGCTTCGAAAAACGCTTAGGTTAAGTTTCAGAGTTGCTTCTAATGTACCAAAGCTGGACTTAGACATAATTTCACTCTCACAACATTATGGCTGGTTGGAGACAGTCCGAACCACAAGTACCGGGTCCATGGTTCTGGCCGTATACTGGGGGGACGGGGGGGACTCCCATTAACCCCTGACTATACCGGGGATACGCTTATCACAATGCCTTTCTGGTCTGTGCTGAAGCAGGGCATTCTGCAGCCAAGTGGCTTGACCTTTATTAGTGAGCCTGGTTACCCCCTCTCGGAACCACAGACTTAGAAATCGCCAGCTCATATACAGTGCATAAAATATATTTATATATATACCCTTATACACCATTTTAATAAAAAATATCACAAAATTCTTCTAAGTCTCTCGGGAAGAGTGAAAGACGCGCACGTTCATTTTCAGAGCTCCTAGACCTTCCTATAAGAAGTTAGCTAAAAAGTAGCTTCGAAAAACGCTTAGGTTAAGTTTCAGAGTTGCTTCTAATGTACCAAAGCTGGACTTAGACATAATTTCACTCTCAACATTATGGCTGGTTGGAGAGGGTCCGAACCACAAGTACCGGGTCCATGGTTCTGGCCGTATACTGGGGGGACGGGGACGACTCCCATTAACCCCTGACTATACCGGGGATACGCTTATCACAATGCCTTTCTGGTCTGTGCTGAAGCAGGGCATTCTGGCAGCCAAGTGGCTTGACCTTTATTAGTGAGCCTGGTTACCCCCTCTCGGAACCACAGACTTAGAAATCGCCAGCTCATATACAGTGCATAAAATATATTAGTGCATATTTATACAGTATATATACCCTTATACACCATTTTAATAAAAAATATCACAAAATTCTTCTAAGTCCCTCGGGAAGAGTGAAAGACGCGCACGTTCATTTTCAGAGCTCCTAGACCTTCCTATAAGAAGTTAGCCAAAAAGTAGCTTCGAAAAACGCTTAGGTTAAGTTTCAGAGTTGCTTCTAATGTACCAAAGCTGGACTTAGATATAATTTCACTCTCACAACATTATGGCTGGTTGGAGAGGGTCCGAACCACAAGTACTGGGTCCATGGTTCTGGCCGTATACTGGGGGGACGGGGACGACTCCCATTAACTCCTGACTATACCGGGGATACGCTTATCCCAATGCCTTTCTGGTCTGTGCTGAAGCAGGGCATTCTGGCAGGCAAGTGGCTTGACCTTTATTAGTGAGCCTGGTTACCCCCTCTCGGAACCACAGACTTAGAAATCGCCAGCTCATATACAGTGCATAAAATATATTTATATATATACCCTTATACACCATTTTAATAAAAAATATCACAAAATTCTTCTAAGTCCCTCGGGAAGAGTGAAAGACGCGTACGTTCATTTTCAGAGCTCTTAGACCTTCCTATAAGAAGTTAGCCAAAAAGTAGCTTCGAAAAACGCTTAGGTTAAGTTTCAGAGTTGCTTCTAATGTACCAAAGCTGGACTTAGACATAATTTCACTCTCACAACATTATGGCTGGTTGGAGACAGTCCGAACCACAAGTACCGGGTCCATGGTTCTGGCCGTATACTGGGGGGACGGGGACGACTCCCATTAACCCCTGACTATACCGGGGATACGCTTAACACAATGCCTTTCTGGTCTGTGCTGAAGCAGGGCATTCTGGCAGGCAAGTGGCTTGACCTTTATTAGTGAGCCTGGTTACCCCCTCTCGGAACCACAGACTTAGAAATCGCCAGCTCATATACAGTGCATAAAATATATTTATATATATACCCTTATACACCATTTTAATAAAAAATATCACAAAATTCTTCTAAGTCTCTCGAGAAGAGTGAAAGACGCGCACGTTCATTTTCAGAGCTCCTAGACCTTCATATAAGAAGTTAGCTAAAAAGTAGCTTCGAAAAACGCTTAGGTTAAGTTTCAGAGTTGCTTCTAATGTACCAAAGCTGGACTTAGACATAATTTCACTCTCACAACATTATGGCTGGTTGGAGAGGGTCCGAACCACAAGTACTGGGTCCATGGTACTGGCCGTATACTGGGGTGACGGGGACGACTCCCATTAACCCCTGACTATACGCTTATCACAATGCCTTTCTGGTCTGTGCTGAAGCAGGGCATTCTGGCAGCCAAGTGGCTTGACCTTTATTAGTGAGCCTGGTTACCCCCTCTCGGAACCACAGACTTAGAAATCGCCAGCTCATATACAGTGCATAAAATATATTTATATATATACCCTTATACACCATTTTAATAAAAAAATATCACAAAATTCTTCTAAGTCCCTCGGGAAGAGTGAAAGACGCGCACGTTCATTTTCAGAGCTTCTAGACCTTCCTATAAGAAGTTAGCCAAAAAGTAGCTTCGAAAAACGCTTAGGTTAAGTTTCAGAGTTGCTTCTAATGTACCAAAGCTGGACTTAGATATAATTTCACTCTCACAACATTATGGCTGTTTGGAGACAGTCCGAACCACAAGTACCGGGTCCATGGTTCTGGCCGTATACTGGGGGGACGGGGACGACTCCCATTAACCCCTGACTATACCGGGGAAACGCTTATCACAATGCCTTTCTGGTCTGTGCTGAAGCAGGGCATTCTGGCAGGCAAGTGGCTTGACCTTTATTAGTGAGTCTGGTTACCCCCTCTCGGAACCACAGACTTAGAAATCGCCAGCTCATCTACAGTGCATAAAATATATTTATATATATACCCTTATACACCATTTTAATAAAAAATATCACAAAATTCTTCTAAGTCCCTCGGGAAGAGTGAAAGACGCGCACGTTCATTTTCAGAGCTCCTAGACCTTCCTATAGAAGTTAGCCAAAAAGTAGCTTCGAAAAACGCTTAGGTTAAGTGTCAGAGTTGCTTCTAATGTACCAAAGCTGGACTTAGACATAATTTCACTCTCACAACATTATGGCTGGTTGGAGACAGTCCGAACCACAAGTACCGGGTCCATGGTTCTGGCCGTATACTGGGGGGACGGGGACGACTCCCATTAACCCCTGACTATATCGGGGATACGCTTATCACAATGCCTTTCTGGTCTGTGCTGAAGCAGGGCATTCTGGCAGCCAAGTGTCTTGACCTTTATTAGTGAGCCTGGTTACCCCCTCTCGGAACCACAGACTTAGAAATCGCCAGCTCATATACAGTGCATAAAATATATTTATATATATACCCTTATACACCATTTTAATAAAAAATATCACAAAATTCTTCTAAGTCCCTCGGGAAGAGTGAAAGACGCGCACGTTCATTTTCAGAGCTCCTAGACCTTCCTATAAGAAGTTAGCTAAAAAGTAGCTTCGAAAAACGCTTAGGTTAAGTTTCAGAGTTGCTTCTAATGTACCAAAGCTGGACTTAGACATAATTTCACTCTCACAACATTATGGCTGGTTGGAGACAGTCCGAACCACAAGTACCGGGTCCATGGTTCTGGCCGTATACTGGGGGGACGGGGACGACTCCCATTAACCCCTGACTATATCGGGGATACGCTTATCACAATGCCTTTCTGGTCTGTGCTGAAGCAGGGCATTCTGGCAGCCAAGTGTCTTGACCTTTATTAGTGAGCCTGGTTACCCCCTCTCGGAACCACAGACTTAGAAATCGCCAGCTCATATACAGTGCATAAAATATATTTATATATATACCCTTATACACCATTTTAATAAAAAATATCACAAAATTCTTCTAAGTCTCTCGGGAAGAGTGAAAGACGCGCACGTTCATTTTCAGAGCTCCTAGACCTTCCTATAAGAAGTTAGCTAAAAAGTAGCTTCGAAAAACGCTTAGATTAAGTTTCAGAGTTGCTTCTAATGAACCAAAGCTGGACTTAGACATAATTTCACTCTCAACATTATGGCTGGTTGGAGAGGGTCCGAACCACAAGTACCGGGTCCATGGTTCTGGCCGTATACTGGGGGGACGGGGACGACTCCCATTAACCCCTGACTATACCGGGGATACGCTTATCACAATGCCTTTCTGGTCTGTGCTGAAGCAGGGCATTCTGGCAGCCAAGTGGCTTGACCTTTATTAGTGAGCCTGGTTACCCCCTCTCGGAACCACAGACTTAGAAATCGCCAGCTCATATACAGTGCATAAAATATATTAGTGCATATTTATACAGTATATATACCCTTATACACCATTTTAATAAAAAATATCACAAAATTCTTCTAAGTACCTCGGGAAGAGTGAAAGACGCGCACGTTCATTTTCAGAGCTCCTAGACCTTCCTATAAGAAGTTAGCTAAAAAGTAGCTTCGAAAAACGCTTAGATTAAGTTTCAGAGTTGCTTCTAATGAACCAAAGCTGGACTTAGACATAATTTCACTCTCACAACATTATGGCTGGTTGGAGACAGTCCGAACCACAAGTACCGGGTCCATGGTTCTGGCCGTATACTGGGGGGACGGGGACGACTCCCATTAACCCCTGACTATACCGGGGATACGCTTATCACAATGCCTTTCTGGTCTGTGCTGAAGCAGGGCATTCTGGCAGCCAAGTGTCTTGACCTTTATTAGTGAGCCTGGTTACCCCCTCTCGGAACCACAGACTTAGAAATCGCCAGCTCATATACAGTGCATAAAATATATTTATATATATACCCTTATACACCATTTTAATAAAAAATATCACAAAATTCTTCTAAGTCCCTCGGGAAGAGTGAAAGACGCGTACGTTCATTTTCAGAGCTCCTAGACCTTCCTATAAGAAGTTAGCCAAAAAGTAGCTTCGAAAAACGCTTAGGTTAAGTTTCAGAGTTGCTTCTAATGTACCAAAGCTGGACTTAGATATAATTTCACTCTCACAACATTATGGCTGGTTGGAGAGGGTCCGAACCACAAGTACTGGGTCCATGGTTCTGGCCGTATACTGGGGGGACGGGGACGACTCCCATTAACCCCTGACTATACCGGGGAAACGCTTATCACAATGCCTTTCTGGTCTGTGCTGAAGCAGGGCATTCTGGCAGGCAAGTGGCTTGACCTTTATTAGTGAGTCTGGTTACCCCCTCTCGGAACCACAGACTTAGAAATCGCCAGCTCATCTACAGTGCATAAAATATATTTATATATATACCCTTATACACCATTTTAATAAAAAATATCACAAAATTCTTCTAAGTCCCTCGGGAAGAGTGAAAGACGCGCACGTTCATTTTCAGAGCTCCTAGACCTTCCTATAGAAGTTAGCCAAAAAGTAGCTTCGAAAAACGCTTAGGTTAAGTTTCAGAGTTGCTTCTAATGTACCAAAGCTGGACTTAGACATAATTTCACTCTCACAACATTATGGCTGGTTGGAGACAGTCCGAACCACAAGTACCGGGTCCATGGTTCTGGCCGTATACTGGGGGGACGGGGACGACTCCCATTAACCCCTGACTATACCGGGGATACGCTTATCACAATGCCTTTCTGGTCTGTGCTGAAGCAGGGCATTCTGGCAGCCAAGTGGCTTGACCTTTATTAGTGAGCCTGGTTACCCCCTCTCGGAACCACAGACTTAGAAATCGCCAGCTCATATACAGTGCATAAAATATATTTATATATAAACCCTTATACACCATTTTAATAAAAAATATCACAAAATTCTTCTAAGTCCCTCGGGAAGAGTGAAAGACGCGCACGTTCATTTTTAGAGCTCCAAGACCTTCCTATAAGAAGTTAGCTAAAAAGTAGCTTCGAAAAACGCTTAGGTTAAGTTTCAGAGTTGCTTCTAATGTACCAAAGCTGGACTTAGACATAATTTCACTCTCACAACATTATGGCTGGTTGGAGACAGTCCGAACCACAAGTACCGGGTCCATGGTTCTGGCCGTATACTGGGGGGACGGGGACGACTCCCATTAACCCCTGACTATATCGGGGATAAGCTTATCACAATGCCTTTCTGGTCTGTGCTGAAGCAGGGCATTCTGGCAGCCAAGTGTCTTGACCTTTATTAGTGAGCCTGGTTACCCCCTCTCGGAACCACAGACTTAGAAATCGCCAGCTCATATACAGTGCATAAAATATATTTATATATATACCCTTATACACCATTTTAATAAAAAATATCACAAAATTCTTCTAAGTCCCTCGGGAAGAGTGAAAGACGCGCACGTTCATTTTCAGAGCTCCTAGACCTTCCTATAAGAAGTTAGCTAAAAAGTAGCTTCGAAAAACGCTTAGGTTAAGTTTCAGAGTTGCTTCTAATGTACCAAAGCTGGACTTAGACATAATTTCACTCTCACAACATTATGGCTGGTTGGAGACAGTCCGAACCACAAGTACCGGGTCCATGGTTCTGGCCGTATACTGGGGGGACGGGGACGACTCCCATTAACCCCTGACTATACCGGGGATACGCTTATCACAATGCCTTTCTGGTCTGTGCTGAAGCAGGGCATTCTGGCAGCCAAGTGGCTTGACCTTTATTAGTGAGCCTGGTTACCCCCTCTCGGAACCACAGACTTAGAAATCGCCAGCTCATATACAGTGCATAAAATATATTTATATATAAACCCTTATACACCATTTTAATAAAAAATATCACAAAATTCTTCTAAGTCCCTCGGGAAGAGTGAAAGACGCGCACGTTCATTTTTAGAGCTCCAAGACCTTCCTATAAGAAGTTAGCTAAAAAGTAGCTTCGAAAAACGCTTAGGTTAAGTTTCAGAGTTGCTTCTAATGTACCAAAGCTGGACTTAGATATAATTTCACTCTCACAACATTATGGCTGGTTGGAGACAGTCCGAACCACAAGTACCGGGTCCATGGTTCTGGCCGTATACTGGGGGGACGGGGACGACTCCCATTAACCCCTGACTATACCGGGGATACGCTTATCACAATGCCTTTCTGGTCTGTGCTGAAGCAGGGCATTCTGGCAGGCAAGTGGCTTGACCTTTATTAGTGAGTCTGGTTACCCCCTCTCGGAACCACAGACTTAGAAATCGCCAGCTCATATACAGTGCATAAAATATATTTATATATATACCCTTATACACCATTTTAATAAAAAATATCACAAAATCTTCTAAGTCCCTCGGGAAGAGTGAAAGACGCGTACGTTCATTTTCAGAGCTCCTAGACCTTCCTATAAGAAGTTAGCCAAAAAGTAGCTTCGAAAAACGCTTAGGTTAAGTTTCAGAGTTGCTTCTAATGTACCAAAGCTGGACTTAGACATAATTTCACTCTCACAACATTATGGCTGGTTGGAGACAGTCCGAACCACAAGTACCGGGTCCATGGTTCTGGCCGTATACTGGGGGGACGGGGACGACTCCCATTAACCCCTGACTATACCGGGGATACGCTTATCACAATGCCTTTCTGGTCTGTGCTGAAGCAGGGCATTCTGGCAGCCAAGTGGCTTGACCTTTATTAGTGAGCCTGGTTACCCCCTCTCGGAACCACAGACTTAGAAATCGCCAGCTCATATACAGTGCATAAAATATATTTATATATATACCCTTATACACCATTTTAATAAAAAATATCACAAAATTCTTCTAAGTCCCTCGGGAAGAGTGAAAGACGCGCACGTTCATTTTCAGAGCTCCTAGACCTTCCTATAAGAAGTTAGCTAAAAAGTAGCTTCGAAAAACGCTTAGGTTAAGTTTCAGAGTTGCTTCTAATGTACCAAAGCTGGACTTAGATATAATTTCACTCTCACAACATTATGGCTGGTTGGAGACAGTCCGAACCACAAGTACCGGGTCCATGGTTCTGGCCGTATACTGGGGGGACGGGGACGACTCCCATTAACCCCTGACTATACCGGGGATACGCTTATCACAATGCCTTTCTGGTCTGTGCTGAAGCATGGCATTCTGGCAGCCAAGTGGCTTGACCTTTATTAGTGAGCCTGGTTACCCCCTCTCGGAACCACAGACTTAGAAATCGCCAGCTCATATACAGTGCATAAAATATATTAGTGCATATTTATACAGCATATATATACCCTTATACACCATTTTAATAAAAAATATCACAAAATTCTTCTAAGTCCCTCGGGAAGAGTGAAAGACGCGTACGTTCATTTTCAGAGCTCCTAAACCTTCCTATAAGAAGTTAGCCAAAAAGTAGCTTCGAAAAACGCTTAGGTTAAGTTTCAGAGTTGCTTCTAATGTACCAAAGCTGGACTTAGACATAATTTCACTCTCACAACATTATGGCTGGTTGGAGACAGTCCGAACCACAAGTACCGGGTCCATGGTTCTGGCCGTATACTGGGGGGACGGGGACGACTCCCATTAACCCCTGACTATACCGGGGATACGCTTATCCTAATGCCTTTCTGGTCTGTGCTGAAGCAGGGCATTCTGGCAGGCAAGTGGCTTGACCTTTACTAGTGAGCCTGGTTACCCCCTCTCGGAACCACAGACTTAGAAATCGCCAGCTCATATACAGTGCATAAAATATATTTATATATATACCCTTATACACCATTTTAATAAAAAATATCACAAAATTCTTCTAAGTCCCTCGGGAAGAGTGAAAGACGCGTACGTTCATTTTCAGAGCTCCTAGACCTTCCTATAAGAAGTTAGCCAAAAAGTAGCTTCGAAAAACGCTTAGGTTAAGTTTCAGAGTTGCTTCTAATGTACCAAAGCTGGACTTAGACATAATTTCACTCTCACAACATTATGGCTGGTTGGAGACAGTCCGAACCACAAGTACCGGGTCCATGGTTCTGGCCGTATACTGGGGGGACGGGGGGGACTCCCATTAACCCCTGACTATACCGGGGATACGCTTATCACAATGCCTTTCTGGTCTGTGCTGAAGCAGGGCATTCTGCAGCCAAGTGGCTTGACCTTTATTAGTGAGCCTGGTTACCCCCTCTCGGAACCACAGACTTAGAAATCGCCAGCTCATATACAGTGCATAAAATATATTTATATATATACCCTTATACACCATTTTAATAAAAAATATCACAAAATTCTTCTAAGTCTCTCGGGAAGAGTGAAAGACGCGCACGTTCATTTTCAGAGCTCCTAGACCTTCCTATAAGAAGTTAGCTAAAAAGTAGCTTCGAAAAACGCTTAGGTTAAGTTTCAGAGTTGCTTCTAATGTACCAAAGCTGGACTTAGACATAATTTCACTCTCAACATTATGGCTGGTTGGAGAGGGTCCGAACCACAAGTACCGGGTCCATGGTTCTGGCCGTATACTGGGGGGACGGGGACGACTCCCATTAACCCCTGACTATACCGGGGATACGCTTATCACAATGCCTTTCTGGTCTGTGCTGAAGCAGGGCATTCTGGCAGCCAAGTGGCTTGACCTTTATTAGTGAGCCTGGTTACCCCCTCTCGGAACCACAGACTTAGAAATCGCCAGCTCATATACAGTGCATAAAATATATTAGTGCATATTTATACAGTATATATACCCTTATACACCATTTTAATAAAAAATATCACAAAATTCTTCTAAGTCCCTCGGGAAGAGTGAAAGACGCGCACGTTCATTTTCAGAGCTCCTAGACCTTCCTATAAGAAGTTAGCCAAAAAGTAGCTTCGAAAAACGCTTAGGTTAAGTTTCAGAGTTGCTTCTAATGTACCAAAGCTGGACTTAGATATAATTTCACTCTCACAACATTATGGCTGGTTGGAGAGGGTCCGAACCACAAGTACTGGGTCCATGGTTCTGGCCGTATACTGGGGGGACGGGGACGACTCCCATTAACTCCTGACTATACCGGGGATACGCTTATCCCAATGCCTTTCTGGTCTGTGCTGAAGCAGGGCATTCTGGCAGGCAAGTGGCTTGACCTTTATTAGTGAGCCTGGTTACCCCCTCTCGGAACCACAGACTTAGAAATCGCCAGCTCATATACAGTGCATAAAATATATTTATATATATACCCTTATACACCATTTTAATAAAAAATATCACAAAATTCTTCTAAGTCCCTCGGGAAGAGTGAAAGACGCGTACGTTCATTTTCAGAGCTCTTAGACCTTCCTATAAGAAGTTAGCCAAAAAGTAGCTTCGAAAAACGCTTAGGTTAAGTTTCAGAGTTGCTTCTAATGTACCAAAGCTGGACTTAGACATAATTTCACTCTCACAACATTATGGCTGGTTGGAGACAGTCCGAACCACAAGTACCGGGTCCATGGTTCTGGCCGTATACTGGGGGGACGGGGACGACTCCCATTAACCCCTGACTATACCGGGGATACGCTTAACACAATGCCTTTCTGGTCTGTGCTGAAGCAGGGCATTCTGGCAGGCAAGTGGCTTGACCTTTATTAGTGAGCCTGGTTACCCCCTCTCGGAACCACAGACTTAGAAATCGCCAGCTCATATACAGTGCATAAAATATATTTATATATATACCCTTATACACCATTTTAATAAAAAATATCACAAAATTCTTCTAAGTCTCTCGAGAAGAGTGAAAGACGCGCACGTTCATTTTCAGAGCTCCTAGACCTTCATATAAGAAGTTAGCTAAAAAGTAGCTTCGAAAAACGCTTAGGTTAAGTTTCAGAGTTGCTTCTAATGTACCAAAGCTGGACTTAGACATAATTTCACTCTCACAACATTATGGCTGGTTGGAGAGGGTCCGAACCACAAGTACTGGGTCCATGGTACTGGCCGTATACTGGGGTGACGGGGACGACTCCCATTAACCCCTGACTATACGCTTATCACAATGCCTTTCTGGTCTGTGCTGAAGCAGGGCATTCTGGCAGCCAAGTGGCTTGACCTTTATTAGTGAGCCTGGTTACCCCCTCTCGGAACCACAGACTTAGAAATCGCCAGCTCATATACAGTGCATAAAATATATTTATATATATACCCTTATACACCATTTTAATAAAAAAATATCACAAAATTCTTCTAAGTCCCTCGGGAAGAGTGAAAGACGCGCACGTTCATTTTCAGAGCTTCTAGACCTTCCTATAAGAAGTTAGCCAAAAAGTAGCTTCGAAAAACGCTTAGGTTAAGTTTCAGAGTTGCTTCTAATGTACCAAAGCTGGACTTAGATATAATTTCACTCTCACAACATTATGGCTGTTTGGAGACAGTCCGAACCACAAGTACCGGGTCCATGGTTCTGGCCGTATACTGGGGGGACGGGGACGACTCCCATTAACCCCTGACTATACCGGGGAAACGCTTATCACAATGCCTTTCTGGTCTGTGCTGAAGCAGGGCATTCTGGCAGGCAAGTGGCTTGACCTTTATTAGTGAGTCTGGTTACCCCCTCTCGGAACCACAGACTTAGAAATCGCCAGCTCATCTACAGTGCATAAAATATATTTATATATATACCCTTATACACCATTTTAATAAAAAATATCACAAAATTCTTCTAAGTCCCTCGGGAAGAGTGAAAGACGCGCACGTTCATTTTCAGAGCTCCTAGACCTTCCTATAGAAGTTAGCCAAAAAGTAGCTTCGAAAAACGCTTAGGTTAAGTTTCAGAGTTGCTTCTAATGTACCAAAGCTGGACTTAGACATAATTTCACTCTCACAACATTATGGCTGGTTGGAGACAGTCCGAACCACAAGTACCGGGTCCATGGTTCTGGCCGTATACTGGGGGGACGGGGACGACTCCCATTAACCCCTGACTATATCGGGGATACGCTTATCACAATGCCTTTCTGGTCTGTGCTGAAGCAGGGCATTCTGGCAGCCAAGTGTCTTGACCTTTATTAGTGAGCCTGGTTACCCCCTCTCGGAACCACAGACTTAGAAATCGCCAGCTCATATACAGTGCATAAAATATATTTATATATATACCCTTATACACCATTTTAATAAAAAATATCACAAAATTCTTCTAAGTCCCTCGGGAAGAGTGAAAGACGCGCACGTTCATTTTCAGAGCTCCTAGACCTTCCTATAAGAAGTTAGCTAAAAAGTAGCTTCGAAAAACGCTTAGGTTAAGTTTCAGAGTTGCTTCTAATGTACCAAAGCTGGACTTAGACATAATTTCACTCTCACAACATTATGGCTGGTTGGAGACAGTCCGAACCACAAGTACCGGGTCCATGGTTCTGGCCGTATACTGGGGGGACGGGGACGACTCCCATTAACCCCTGACTATATCGGGGATACGCTTATCACAATGCCTTTCTGGTCTGTGCTGAAGCAGGGCATTCTGGCAGCCAAGTGTCTTGACCTTTATTAGTGAGCCTGGTTACCCCCTCTCGGAACCACAGACTTAGAAATCGCCAGCTCATATACAGTGCATAAAATATATTTATATATATACCCTTATACACCATTTTAATAAAAAATATCACAAAATTCTTCTAAGTCTCTCGGGAAGAGTGAAAGACGCGCACGTTCATTTTCAGAGCTCCTAGACCTTCCTATAAGAAGTTAGCTAAAAAGTAGCTTCGAAAAACGCTTAGATTAAGTTTCAGAGTTGCTTCTAATGAACCAAAGCTGGACTTAGACATAATTTCACTCTCACAACATTATGGCTGGTTGGAGACAGTCCGAACCACAAGTACCGGGTCCATGGTTCTGGCCGTATACTGGGGGGACGGGGACGACTCCCATTAACCCCTGACTATACCGGGGATACGCTTATCACAATGCCTTTCTGGTCTGTGCTGAAGCAGGGCATTCTGGCAGCCAAGTGGCTTGACCTTTATTAGTGAGCCTGGTTACCCCCTCTCGGAACCACAGACTTAGAAATCGCCAGCTCATATACAGTGCATAAAATATATTTATATATAAACCCTTATACACCATTTTAATAAAAAATATCACAAAATTCTTCTAAGTCCCTCGGGAAGAGTGAAAGACGCGCACGTTCATTTTTAGAGCTCCAAGACCTTCCTATAAGAAGTTAGCTAAAAAGTAGCTTCGAAAAACGCTTAGGTTAAGTTTCAGAGTTGCTTCTAATGTACCAAAGCTGGACTTAGACATAATTTCACTCTCACAACATTATGGCTGGTTGGAGACAGTCCGAACCACAAGTACCGGGTCCATGGTTCTGGCCGTATACTGGGGGGACGGGGACGACTCCCATTAACCCCTGACTATATCGGGGATAAGCTTATCACAATGCCTTTCTGGTCTGTGCTGAAGCAGGGCATTCTGGCAGCCAAGTGTCTTGACCTTTATTAGTGAGCCTGGTTACCCCCTCTCGGAACCACAGACTTAGAAATCGCCAGCTCATATACAGTGCATAAAATATATTTATATATATACCCTTATACACCATTTTAATAAAAAATATCACAAAATTCTTCTAAGTCCCTCGGGAAGAGTGAAAGACGCGCACGTTCATTTTCAGAGCTCCTAGACCTTCCTATAAGAAGTTAGCTAAAAAGTAGCTTCGAAAAACGCTTAGGTTAAGTTTCAGAGTTGCTTCTAATGTACCAAAGCTGGACTTAGACATAATTTCACTCTCACAACATTATGGCTGGTTGGAGACAGTCCGAACCACAAGTACCGGGTCCATGGTTCTGGCCGTATACTGGGGGGACGGGGACGACTCCCATTAACCCCTGACTATACCGGGGATACGCTTATCACAATGCCTTTCTGGTCTGTGCTGAAGCAGGGCATTCTGGCAGCCAAGTGGCTTGACCTTTATTAGTGAGCCTGGTTACCCCCTCTCGGAACCACAGACTTAGAAATCGCCAGCTCATATACAGTGCATAAAATATATTTATATATAAACCCTTATACACCATTTTAATAAAAAATATCACAAAATTCTTCTAAGTCCCTCGGGAAGAGTGAAAGACGCGCACGTTCATTTTTAGAGCTCCAAGACCTTCCTATAAGAAGTTAGCTAAAAAGTAGCTTCGAAAAACGCTTAGGTTAAGTTTCAGAGTTGCTTCTAATGTACCAAAGCTGGACTTAGACATAATTTCACTCTCACAACATTATGGCTGGTTGGAGACAGTCCGAACCACAAGTACCGGGTCCATGGTTCTGGCCGTATACTGGGGGGACGGGGACGACTCCCATTAACCCCTGACTATACTGGGGATACGCTTATCACAATGCCTTTCTGGTCTGTGCTGAAGCAGGGCATTCTGGCAGCCAAGTGGCTTGACCTTTATTAGTGAGCCTGGTTACCCCCTCTCGGAACCACAGACTTAGAAATCGCCAGCTGATATACAGTGCATAAAATATATTTATATATATACCCTTATACACCATTTTAATAAAAAATATCACAAAATTCTTTTAAGTCTCTCGGGAAGAGTGAAAGACGCGCACGTTCATTTTCAGAGCTCCTAGATCTTCCTATAAGAAGTTAGCTAAAAAGTAGCTTCGAAAAACGCTTAGGTTAAGTTTCAGAGTTGCTTCTAATGTACCAAAGCTGGACTTAGACATAATTTCACTCTCACAACATTATGGCTGGTTGGAGAGGGTCCGAACCACAAGTACCGGGTCCATGGTTCTGGCAGTATACTGGGGGGACGGGGACGACTCCCATTAACCCCTGACTATACCGGGGATACGCTTATCACAATGCCTTTCTGGTCTGTGCTGAAGCAGGGCATTCTGGCAGCCAAGTGGCTTGACCTTTATTAGTGAGCCTTGTTACCCCCTCTCGGAACCACAGACTTAGAAATCGCCAGCTCATATACAGTGCATAAAATATATTTATATATATACCCTTATACACCATTTTAATAAAAAATATCACAAAATTCTTCTAAGTCCCTCGGGAAGAGTGAAAGACGCGCACGTTCATTTTCAGAGCTCCTAGACCTTCCTATAAGAAGTTAGCCAAAAAGTAGCTTCGAAAAACGCTTAGGTTAAGTTTCAGAGTTGCTTCTAATGTACCAAAGCTGGACTTAGATATAATTTCACTCTCACAACATTATGGCTGGTTGGAGACAGTCCGAACCACAAGTACTGGGTCCATGGTTCTGGCCGTATACTGGGGGGACGGAGACGACTCCCATTAACCCCTGACTATACCGGGGATACGCTTATCCCAATGCCTTTCTGGTCTGTGCTGAAGCAGGACATTCTGGCAGGCAAGTGGCTTGACCTTTATTAGTGAGCCTGGTTACCCCCTCTCGGAACCACAGACTTAGAAATCGCCAGCTCATGTACAGTGCATAAAATATATTAGTGCATATTTATATATATACCCTTATACACCATTTTAATAAAAAATATCACAAAATTCTTCTAAGTCCCTCGGGAAGAGTGAAAGACGCGCACGTTCATTTTCAGAGCTCCTAGACCTTCCTATAGAAATTAGCCAAAAAGTAGCTTCGAAAAACGCTTAGGTTAAGTTTCAGAGTTGCTTCTAATGTACCAAAGCTGGACTTAGACATAATTTCACTCTCACAACATTATGGCTGGTTGGAGAAAGTCCGAACCACAAGTACCGGGTCCATGGTTCTGGCCGTATACTGGGGGGACGGGGACGACTCCCATTAACCCCTGACTATACCGGGGATACGCTTATCACAATGCCTTTCTGGTCTGTGCTGAAGCAGGGCATTCTGGCAGCCAAGTGGCTTGACCTTTATTAGTGAGCCTGGTTACCCCCTCTCGGAACCACAGACTTAGAAATCGCCAGCTCATATACAGTGCATAAAATATATTTATATATATACCCTTATACACCATTTTAATAAAAAATATCACAAAATTCTTTTAAGTCTCTCGGGAAGAGTGAAAGACGCGCACGTTCATTTTCAGAGCTCCTAGATCTTCCTATAAGAAGTTAGCTAAAAAGTAGCTTCGAAAAACGCTTAGGTTAAGTTTCAGAGTTGCTTCTAATGTACCAAAGCTGGACTTAGACATAATTTCACTCTCACAACATTATGGCTGGTTGGAGACAGTCCGAACCACAAGTACCGGGTCCATGGTTCTGGCCGTATACTGGGGGGACGGGGACGACTCCCATTAACCCCTGACTATACCGGGGATACGCTTATCACAATGCCTTTCTGGTCTGTGCTGAAGCAGGGCATTCTGGCAGCCAAGTGGCTTGACCTTTATTAGTGAGCCTGGTTACCCCCTCTCGGAACCACAGACTTAGAAATCGCCAGCTGATATACAGTGCATAAAATATATTTATATATATACCCTTATACACCATTTTAATAAAAAATATCACAAAATTCTTTTAAGTCTCTCGGGAAGAGTGAAAGACGCGCACGTTCATTTTCAGAGCTCCTAGATCTTCCTATAAGAAGTTAGCTAAAAAGTAGCTTCGAAAAACGCTTAGGTTAAGTTTCAGAGTTGCTTCTAATGTACCAAAGCTGGACTTAGACATAATTTCACTCTCACAAAATTATGGCTGGTTGGAGACAGTCCGAACCACAAGTACCGGGTCCATGGTTCTGGCCGTATACTGGGGGGACGGGGACGACTCCCATTAACCCCTGACTATACCGGGGATACGCTTATCACAATGCCTTTCTGGTCTGTGCTGAAGCAGGGCATTCTGGCAGCCAAGTGGCTTGACCTTTATTAGTGAGCCTGGTTACCCCCTCTCGGAACCACAGACTTAGAAATCGCCAGCTCATATACAGTGCATAAAATATATTTATATATAAACCCTTATACACCATTTTAATAAAAAATATCACAAAATTCTTCTAAGTCCCTCGGGAAGAGTGAAAGACGCGCACGTTCATTTTTAGAGCTCCAAGACCTTCCTATAAGAAGTTAGCTAAAAAGTAGCTTCGAAAAACGCTTAGGTTAAGTTTCAGAGTTGCTTCTAATGTACCAAAGCTGGACTTAGACATAATTTCACTCTCACAACATTATGGCTGGTTGGAGACAGTCCGAACCACAAGTACCGGGTCCATGGTTCTGGCCGTATACTGGGGGGACGGGGACGACTCCCATTAACCCCTGACTATATCGGGGATACGCTTATCACAATGCCTTTCTGGTCTGTGCTGAAGCAGGGCATTCTGGCAGCCAAGTGTCTTGACCTTTATTAGTGAGCCTGGTTACCCCCTCTCGGAACCACAGACTTAGAAGTCTGTGGCATTAACAGGAAGGGAGAAAAAGTACTTTCTACCCATTTTTAGTTCAGCGGTAAAACTGAAATTTCTATGGAACTGCAGCTCGTTTTGTGACTGTGGTTTTCCCGGTCACACAAAAATGCTGAAATTCGACTTATACAGTGTTTGTGCTTATTAAACTTGATGAATTCTCTCCTCTTGACGGTAGAATAGTGTGTAAAGCAAAGCACAATACATTGCTATGTGTAGAAGCAAAGATATACGCGATTTCAGAATGTGTTCCTAGAACAGCTGCGAGCAACTTTTTTACTCAACGTTAACAAAACATCTGATGCTCAATATTTCTGGGCTGAAGCGGGGAGGATTAGACAAAGTGTGCACTGTAAAGGGGAAGTCTGTGGCATTAACAGGAAGGGAGAAAAAGTACTTTCTACCCATTTTTAGTTCAGCGGTAAAACTGAAATTTCTATGGAACTGCAGCTCGGTTTGTGACTGTGGTTTTCCCGGTCACACAAAAATGCTGAAATTCGACTTATACAGTGTTTGTGCTTATTAAACTTGATGAATTCTCTCCTCTTGACGGTAGAATAGTGTGTAAAGCAAAGCACAATACATTGCTATGTGTAGAAGCAAAGATATACGCGATTTCATAATGTGTTCCTAGAACAGCTGCGAGCAACTTTTTTACTCAACGTTAACAACACATCTGAAGCTCAATATTTCTGGGCTGAAGCGGGGAGGATTAGACAAAGTGTGCACTGTAAAGGGGAAGTCTGTGGCATTAACAGGAAGGGAGAAAAAGTACTTTCTACCCATTTTTAGTTCAGCGGTAAATCTGAAATTTCTATGGAACTGCAGCTCGTCTTGTGACTGTGGTTTTCCCGGTCACACAAAAATGCTGAAATTCGACTTATACAGTGTTTGTGCTTATTAAACTTGATGAATTCTCTCCTCTTGACGGGAGAATAGTGTGTAAAGCAAAGCACAATAAATTGCTATTGTAGAAGCAAAGATATACGCGATTTCAGAATGTGTTCCTAGAACAGCTGCGAGCAACTTTTTTTCTCAACGTTAACAACACATCTGAAGCTCAATATTTCTGGGCTGAAGCGGGGAGGATTAGACAAAGTGTGCACTGTAAAGGGGAAGTCTGTGGCATTAACAGGAAGGGAGAAAAAGTACTTTCTACCCATTTTTAGTTCAGCGGTAAAACTGAAATTTCTATGGAACTGCAGCTCGGCTTGTGACTGTGGTTTTCCCGGTCACAAAAAAATGCTGAAATTCGACTTATACAGTGTTTGTGCTTATTAAACTTGATGAATTTTCGCCTCTTGACGATAGAATAGTGTGTAAAGCAAAGCACAATACATTGCTATGTGTAGAAGCAAAGATATACGCGATTTCAGAATGTGTTCCTAGAACAGCTGCGAGCAACTTTTTTACTCAACGTTAACAACACATCTGAAGCTCAATATTTCTGGGCTGAAGCGGGGAGGATTAGACAAAGTGTGCACTGTAAAGGGGAAGTCTGTGGCATTAACAGGAAGGGAGAAAAAGTACTTTCTACCCATTTTTAGTTCAGCGGTAAAACTGAAATTTCTATGGAACTGCAGCTCGGCTTGTGACTGTGGTTTTCCCGGTCACACAAAAATGCTGAAATTCGACTTATACAGTGTTTGTGCTTATTAAACTTGATGAATTTTCTCCTCTTGACGGTAGAATAGTGTGTAAAGCAAAGCACAATACATTGCTATGTGTAGAAGCAAAGATATACGCGATTTCAGAATGTGTTCCTAGAACAGCTGCGAGCAACTTTTTTACTCAACGTTAACAACACATCTGAAGCTCAATATTTCTGGGCTGAAGCGGGGAGGATTAGACAAAGTGTGCACTGTAAAGGGGAAGTCTGTGGCATTAACAGGAAGGGAGAAAAAGTACTTTCTACCCATTTTTAGTTCAGCGGTAAATCTGAAATTTCTATGGAACTGCAGCTCGGCTTGTGACTGTGGTTTTCCCGGTCACACAAAAATGCTGAAATTCGACTTATACAGTGTTTGTGCTTATTAAATTTGATGAATTTTCGCCTCTTGACGATAGAATAGTGTGTAAAGCAAAGCACAATACATTGCTATGTGTAGAAGCAAAGATATACGCGATTTCAGAATGTGTTCCTAGAACAGCTGCGAGCAACTTTTTTACTCAACGTTAACAACACATCTGAAGCTCAATATTTCTGGGCTGAAGCGGGGAGGATTAGACAAAGTGTGCACTGTAAAGGGGAAGTCTGTGGCATTAACAGGAAGGGAGAAAAAGTACTTTCTACCCATTTTTAGGTACAGCGGTAAATCTGAAATTTCTATGGAACTGCAGCTCGGCTTGTGACTGTGGTTTTCCCGGTCACACAAAAATGCTGAAATTCGACTTATACAGTGTTTGTGCTTATTAAATTTGATGAATTTTCGCCTCTTGACGATAGAATAGTGTGTAAAGCAAAGCACAATACATTGCTATGTGTAGAAGCAAAGATATACGCGATTTCAGAATGTGTTCCTAGAACAGCTGCGAGCAACTTTTTTACTCAACGTTAACAACACATCTGAAGCTCAATATTTCTGGGCTGAAGCGGGGAGGATTAGACAAAGTGTGCACTGTAAAGGGGAAGTCTGTGGCATTAACAGGAAGGGAGAAAAAGTACTTTCTACCCATTTTTAGTTCAGCGGTAAAACTGAAATTTCTATGGAACTGCAGCTCGTCTTGTGACTGTGGTTTTCCCGGTCACACAAAAATGCTGAAATTCGACTTATACAGTGTTTGTGCTTATTAAACTTGATGAATTCTCTCCTCTTGACGGTAGAATAGTGTGTAAAGCAAAGCACAATACATTGCTATGTGTAGAAGCAAAGATATACGCGATTTCAGAATGTGTTCCTAGAACAGCTGCGAGCAACTTTTTTACTCAACGTTAACAACACATCTGAAGCTCAATATTTCTGGGCTGAAGCGGGGAAGATTAGACAAAGTGTGCACTGTAAAGGGGAAGTCTGTGGCATTAACAGGAAGGGAGAAAAAGTACTTTCTACCCATTTTTAGTTCAGCGGTAAAACTGAAATTTCTATGGAACTGCAGCTCGGTTTTTGACTGTGGTTTTCCCGGTCACACAAAAATGCTGAAATTCGACTTATACAGTGTTTGTGCTTATTAAACTTGATGAATTTTCTCCTCTTGACGGTAGAATAGTGTGTAAAGCAAAGCACAATACATTGCTATGTGTAGAAGCAAAGATATACGCGATTTCAGAATGTGTTCCTAGAACAGCTGCGAGCAACTTTTTTACTCAACGTTAACAACACATCTGATGCTCAATATTTCTGGGCTGAAGCGGGGAGGATTAGACAAAGTGTGCACTGTAAAGGGGAAGTCTGTGGCATTAACAGGAAGGGAGAAAAAGTACTTTCTACCCATTTTTAGTTCAGCGGTAAAACTGAAATTTCTATGGAACTGCAGCTCGTCTTGTGACTGTGGTTTTCCCGGTCACACAAAAATGCTGAAATTCGACTTATACAGTGTTTGTGCTTATTAAACTTGATGAATTCTCTCCTCTTGACGGTAGAATAGTGTGTAAAGCAAAGCACAATACATTGCTATGTGTAGAAGCAAAGATATACGCGATTTCAGAATGTGTTCCTAGAACAGCTGCGAGCAACTTTTTTACTCAACGTTAACAACACATCTGAAGCTCAATATTTCTGGGCTGAAGCGGGGAGGATTAGACAAAGTGTGCACTGTAAAGGGGAAGTCTGTGGCATTAACAGGAAGGGAGAAAAAGTACTTTCTACCCATTTTTAGTTCAGCGTTAAAACTGAAATTTCTATGGAACTGCAGCTCGGCTTGTGACTGTGGTTTTCCCGGTCACACAAAAATGCTGAAATTCGACTTATACAGTGTTTGTGCTTATTAAACTTGATGAATTCTCTCCTCTTGACGGTAGAATAGTGTGTAAAGCAAAGCACAATACATTGCTATGTGTAGAAGCAAAGATATACGCGATTTCAGAATGTGTTCCTAGAACAGCTGCGAGCAACTTTTTTACTCAACGTTAACAACACATCTGAAGCTCAATATTTCTGGGCTGAAGCGGGGAGGATTAGACAAAGTGTGCACTGTAAAGGGGAAGTCTGTGGCATTAACAGGAAGGGAGAAAAAGTACTTTCTACCCATTTTTAGTTCAGCGGTAAAACTGAAATTTCTATGGAACTGCAGCTCGGCTTGTGACTGTGGTTTTCCCGGTCAAAAAAAAATGCTGAAATTCGACTTATACAGTGTTTGTGCTTATTAAACTTGATGAATTCTCTCCTCTTGACGGTAGAAAAGTGTGTAAAGCAAAGCACAATACATTGCTATGTGTAGAAGCAAAGATATACGCGATTTCATAATGTGTTCCTAGAACAGCTGCGAGCAACTTTTTTACTCAACGTTAACAACACATCTGAAGCTCAATATTTCTGGGCTGAAGCGGGGAGGATTAGACAAAGTGTGCACTGTAAAGGGGAAGTCTGTGGCATTAACAGGAAGGGAGAAAAAGTACTTTCTACCCATTTTTAGTTCAGCGGTAAAACTGAAATTTCTATGGAACTGCAGCTCGGTTTGTGACTGTGGTTTTCCCGGTCACACAAAAATGCTGAAATTCGACTTATACAGTGTTTGTGCTTATTAAACTTGATGAATTCTCTCCTCTTGACGGTAGAATAGTGTGTAAAGCAAAGCACAATACATTGCTATGTGTAGAAGCAAAGATATACGCGATTTCAGAATGTGTTCCTAGAACAGCTGCGAGCAACTTTTTTACTCAACGTTAACAAAACATCTGATGCTCAATATTTCTGGGCTGAAGCGGGGAGGATTAGACAAAGTGTGCACTGTAAAGGGGAAGTCTGTGGCATTAACAGGAAGGGAGAAAAAGTACTTTCTACCCATTTTTAGTTCAGCGGTAAAACTGAAATTTCTATGGAACTGCAGCTCGGTTTGTGACTGTGGTTTTCCCGGTCACACAAAAATGCTGAAATTCGACTTATACAGTGTTTGTGCTTATTAAACTTGATGAATTCTCTCCTCTTGACGGTAGAATAGTGTGTAAAGCAAAGCACAATACATTGCTATGTGTAGAAGCAAAGATATACGCGATTTCATAATGTGTTCCTAGAACAGCTGCGAGCAACTTTTTTACTCAACGTTAACAACACATCTGAAGCTCAATATTTCTGGGCTGAAGCGGGGAGGATTAGACAAAGTGTGCACTGTAAAGGGGAAGTCTGTGGCATTAACAGGAAGGGAGAAAAAGTACTTTCTACCCATTTTTAGTTCAGCGGTAAATCTGAAATTTCTATGGAACTGCAGCTCGTCTTGTGACTGTGGTTTTCCCGGTCACACAAAAATGCTGAAATTCGACTTATACAGTGTTTGTGCTTATTAAACTTGATGAATTCTCTCCTCTTGACGGGAGAATAGTGTGTAAAGCAAAGCACAATACATTGCTATTGTAGAAGCAAAGATATACGCGATTTCAGAATGTGTTCCTAGAACAGCTGCGAGCAACTTTTTTTCTCAACGTTAACAACACATCTGAAGCTCAATATTTCTGGGCTGAAGCGGGGAGGATTAGACAAAGTGTGCACTGTAAAGGGGAAGTCTGTGGCATTAACAGGAAGGGAGAAAAAGTACTTTCTACCCATTTTTAGTTCAGCGGTAAAACTGAAATTTATATGGAACTGCAGCTCGTCTTGTGACTGTGGTTTTCCCGGTCACAAAAAAATGCTGAAATTCGACTTATACAGTGTTTGTGCTTATTAAACTTGATGAATTTTCGCCTCTTGACGATAGAATAGTGTGTAAAGCAAAGCACAATACATTGCTATGTGTAGAAGCAAAGATATACGCGATTTCAGAATGTGTTCCTAGAACAGCTGCGAGCAACTTTTTTACTCAACGTTAACAACACATCTGAAGCTCAATATTTCTGGGCTGAAGCGGGGAGGATTAGACAAAGTGTGCACTGTAAAGGGGAAGTCTGTGGCATTAACAGGAAGGGAGAAAAAGTACTTTCTACCCATTTTTAGTTCAGCGGTAAAACTGAAATTTCTATGGAACTGCAGCTCGGCTTGTGACTGTGGTTTTCCCGGTCACACAAAAATGCTGAAATTCGACTTATACAGTGTTTGTGCTTATTAAACTTGATGAATTTTCTCCTCTTGACGGTAGAATAGTGTGTAAAGCAAAGCACAATACATTGCTATGTGTAGAAGCAAAGATATACGCGATTTCAGAATGTGTTCCTAGAACAGCTGCGAGCAACTTTTTTACTCAACGTTAACAACACATCTGAAGCTCAATATTTCTGGGCTGAAGCGGGGAGGATTAGACAAAGTGTGCACTGTAAAGGGGAAGTCTGTGGCATTAACAGGAAGGGAGAAAAAGTACTTTCTACCCATTTTTAGTTCAGCGGTAAATCTGAAATTTCTATGGAACTGCAGCTCGGCTTGTGACTGTGGTTTTCCCGGTCACACAAAAATGCTGAAATTCGACTTATACAGTGTTTGTGCTTATTAAATTTGATGAATTTTCGCCTCTTGACGATAGAATAGTGTGTAAAGCAAAGCACAATACATTGCTATGTGTAGAAGCAAAGATATACGCGATTTCAGAATGTGTTCCTAGAACAGCTGCGAGCAACTTTTTTACTCAACGTTAACAACACATCTGAAGCTCAATATTTCTGGGCTGAAGCGGGGAGGATTAGACAAAGTGTGCACTGTAAAGGGGAAGTCTGTGGCATTAACAGGAAGGGAGAAAAAGTACTTTCTACCCATTTTTAGGTACAGCGGTAAATCTGAAATTTCTATGGAACTGCAGCTCGGCTTGTGACTGTGGTTTTCCCGGTCACACAAAAATGCTGAAATTCGACTTATACAGTGTTTGTGCTTATTAAATTTGATGAATTTTCGCCTCTTGACGATAGAATAGTGTGTAAAGCAAAGCACAATACATTGCTATGTGTAGAAGCAAAGATATACGCGATTTCAGAATGTGTTCCTAGAACAGCTGCGAGCAACTTTTTTACTCAACGTTAACAACACATCTGAAGCTCAATATTTCTGGGCTGAAGCGGGGAGGATTAGACAAAGTGTGCACTGTAAAGGGGAAGTCTGTGGCATTAACAGGAAGGGAGAAAAAGTACTTTCTACCCATTTTTAGTTCAGCGGTAAAACTGAAATTTCTATGGAACTGCAGCTCGTCTTGTGACTGTGGTTTTCCCGGTCACACAAAAATGCTGAAATTCGACTTATACAGTGTTTGTGCTTATTAAACTTGATGAATTCTCTCCTCTTGACGGTAGAATAGTGTGTAAAGCAAAGCACAATACATTGCTATGTGTAGAAGCAAAGATATACGCGATTTCAGAATGTGTTCCTAGAACAGCTGCGAGCAACTTTTTTACTCAACGTTAACAACACATCTGAAGCTCAATATTTCTGGGCTGAAGCGGGGAAGATTAGACAAAGTGTGCACTGTAAAGGGGAAGTCTGTGGCATTAACAGGAAGGGAGAAAAAGTACTTTCTACCCATTTTTAGTTCAGCGGTAAAACTGAAATTTCTATGGAACTGCAGCTCGGTTTGTGACTGTGGTTTTCCCGGTCACACAAAAATGCTGAAATTCGACTTATACAGTGTTTGTGCTTATTAAACTTGATGAATTTTCTCCTCTTGACGGTAGAATAGTGTGTAAAGCAAAGCACAATACATTGCTATGTGTAGAAGCAAAGATATACGCGATTTCAGAATGTGTTCCTAGAACAGCTGCGAGCAACTTTTTTACTCAACGTTAACAACACATCTGATGCTCAATATTTCTGGGCTGAAGCGGGGAGGATTAGACAAAGTGTGCACTGTAAAGGGGAAGTCTGTGGCATTAACAGGAAGGGAGAAAAAGTACTTTCTACCCATTTTTAGTTCAGCGGTAAAACTGAAATTTCTATGGAACTGCAGCTCGTCTTGTGACTGTGGTTTTCCCGGTCACACAAAAATGCTGAAATTCGACTTATACAGTGTTTGTGCTTATTAAACTTGATGAATTCTCTCCTCTTGACGGTAGAATAGTGTGTAAAGCAAAGCACAATACATTGCTATGTGTAGAAGCAAAGATATACGCGATTTCATAATGTGTTCCTAGAACAGCTGCGAGCAACTTTTTTACTCAACGTTAACAACACATCTGAAGCTCAATATTTCTGGGCTGAAGCGGGGAGGATTAGACAAAGTGTGCACTGTAAAGGGGAAGTCTGTGGCATTAACAGGAAGGGAGAAAAAGTACTTTCTACCCATTTTTAGTTCAGCGTTAAAACTGAAATTTCTATGGAACTGCAGCTCGGCTTGTGACTGTGGTTTTCCCGGTCACACAAAAATGCTGAAATTCGACTTATACAGTGTTTGTGCTTATTAAACTTGATGAATTCTCTCCTCTTGACGGTAGAATAGTGTGTAAAGCAAAGCACAATACATTGCTATGTGTAGAAGCAAAGATATACGCGATTTCAGAATGTGTTCCTAGAACAGCTGCGAGCAACTTTTTTACTCAACGTTAACAACACATCTGAAGCTCAATATTTCTGGGCTGAAGCGGGGAGGATTAGACAAAGTGTGCACTGTAAAGGGGAAGTCTGTGGCATTAACAGGAAGGGAGAAAAAGTACTTTCTACCCATTTTTAGTTCAGCGGTAAAACTGAAATTTCTATGGAACTGCAGCTCGGCTTGTGACTGTGGTTTTCCCGGTCAAAAAAAAATGCTGAAATTCGACTTATACAGTGTTTGTGCTTATTAAACTTGATGAATTCTCTCCTCTTGACGGTAGAATAGTGTGTAAAGCAAAGCACAATACATTGCTATGTGTAGAAGCAAAGATATACGCGATTTCATAATGTGTTCCTAGAACAGCTGCGAGCAACTTTTTTACTCAACGTTAACAACACATCTGAAGCTCAATATTTCTGGGCTGAAGCGGGGAGGATTAGACAAAGTGTGCACTGTAAAGGGGAAGTCTGTGGCATTAACAGGAAGGGAGAAAAAGTACTTTCTACCCATTTTTAGTTCAGCGGTAAAACTGAAATTTCTATGGAACTGCAGCTCGGTTTGTGACTGTGGTTTTCCCGGTCACACAAAAATGCTGAAATTCGACTTATACAGTGTTTGTGCTTATTAAACTTGATGAATTCTCTCCTCTTGACGGTAGAATAGTGTGTAAAGCAAAGCACAATACATTGCTATGTGTAGAAGCAAAGATATACGCGATTTCAGAATGTGTTCCTAGAACAGCTGCGAGCAACTTTTTTACTCAACGTTATCAAAACATCTGATGCTCAATATTTCTGGGCTGAAGCGGGGAGGATTAGACAAAGTGTGCACTGTAAAGGGGAAGTCTGTGGCATTAACAGGAAGGGAGAAAAAGTACTTTCTACCCATTTTTAGTTCAGCGGTAAAACTGAAATTTCTATGGAACTGCAGCTCGGTTTGTGACTGTGGTTTTCCCGGTCACACAAAAATGCTGAAATTCGACTTATACAGTGTTTGTGCTTATTAAACTTGATGAATTCTCTCCTCTTGACGGGAGAATAGTGTGTAAAGCAAAGCACAATACATTGCTATGTGTAGAAGCAAAGATATACGCGATTTCAGAATGTGTTCCTAGAACAGCTGCGAGCAACTTTTTTACTCAACGTTAACAACACATCTGAAGCTCAATATTTCTGGGCTGAAGCGGGGAGGATTAGACAAAGTGTGCACTGTAAAGGGGAAGTCTGTGGCATTAACAGGAAGGGAGAAAAAGTACTTTCTACCCATTTTTAGTTCAGCGGTAAAACTGAAATTTCTATGGAACTGCAGCTCGGCTTGTGACTGTGGTTTTCCCGGTCACACAAAAATGCTGAAATTCGACTTATACAGTGTTTGTGCTTATTAAACTTGATGAATTCTCTCCTCTTGACGGTAGAATAGTGTGTAAAGCAAAGCACAATACATTGCTATGTGTAGAAGCAAAGATATACGCGATTTCAGAATGTGTTCCTAGAACAGCTGCGAGCAACTTTTTTACTCAACGTTAACAACACATCTGAAGCTCAATATTTCTGGGCTGAAGCGGGGAAGATTAGACAAAGTGTGCACTGTAAAGGGGAAGTCTGTGGCATTAACAGGAAGGGAGAAAAAGTATTTTCTACCCATTTTTAGTTCAGCGGTAAAACTGAAATTTAAATGGAACTGCAGCTCGGCTTGTGACTGTGGTTTTCCCGGTCACACAAAAATGCTGAAATTCGACTTATAAAGTGTTTGTGCTTATTAAACTTGATGAATTTTCTCCTCTTGACGGTAGAATAGTGTGTAAAGCAAAGCACAATACATTGCTATGTGTAGAAGCAAAGATATACGCGATTTCAGAATGTGTTCCTAGAACAGCTGCGAGCAACTTTTTTACTCAACGTTAACAACACATCTGAAGCTCAATATTTCTGGGCTGAAGCGGGGAGGATTAGACAAAGTGTGCACTGTAAAGGGGAAGTCTGTGGCATTAACAGGAAGGGAGAAAAAGTACTTTCTACCCATTTTTAGGTTCAGCGGTAAAACTGAAGTTTCTATGGAACTGCAGCTCGGCTTGTGACTCTGGTTTTCCCGGTCACACAAAAATGCTGAAATTCGACTTATACAGTGTTTGTGCTTATTAAACTTGATGAATTCTCTCCTCTTGACGGTAGAATAGTGTGTAAAGCAAAGCACAATACATTGCTATGTGTAGAAGCAAAGATATACGCGATTTCAGAATGTGTTCCTAGAACAGCTGCGAGCAACTTTTTTACTCAACGTTAACAACACATCTGAAGCTCAATATTTCTGGGCTGAAGCGGGGAAGATTAGACAAAGTGTGCACTGTAAAGGGGAAGTCTGTGGCATTAACAGGAAGGGAGAAAAAGTACTTTCTACCCATTTTTAGTTCAGCGGTAAAACTGAAATTTCTATGGAACTGCAGCTCGGTTTGTGACTGTGGTTTTCCCGGTCACACAAAAATGCTGAAATTCGACTTATACAGTGTTTGTGCTTATTAAACTTGATGAATTTTCTCCTCTTGACGGTAGAATAGTGTGTAAAGCAAAGCACAATACATTGCTATGTGTAGAAGCAAAGATATACGCGATTTCAGAATGTGTTCCTAGAACAGCTGCGAGCAACTTTTTTACTCAACGTTAACAACACATCTGATGCTCAATATTTCTGGGCTGAAGCGGGGAGGATTAGACAAAGTGTGCACTGTAAAGGGGAAGTCTGTGGCATTAACAGGAAGGGAGAAAAAGTACTTTCTACCCATTTTTAGTTCAGCGGTAAAACTGAAATTTCTATGGAACTGCAGCTCGTCTTGTGACTGTGGTTTTCCCGGTCACACAAAAATGCTGAAATTCGACTTATACAGTGTTTGTGCTTATTAAACTTGATGAATTCTCTCCTCTTGACGGTAGAATAGTGTGTAAAGCAAAGCACAATACATTGCTATGTGTAGAAGCAAAGATATACGCGATTTCATAATGTGTTCCTAGAACAGCTGCGAGCAACTTTTTTACTCAACGTTAAAAACACATCTGAAGCTCAATATTTCTGGGCTGAAGCGGGGAGGATTAGACAAAGTGTGCACTGTAAAGGGGAAGTCTGTGGCATTAACAGGAAGGGAGAAAAAGTACTTTCTACCCATTTTTAGTTCAGCGTTAAAACTGAAATTTCTATGGAACTGCAGCTCGGCTTGTGACTGTGGTTTTCCCGGTCACACAAAAATGCTGAAATTCGACTTATACAGTGTTTGTGCTTATTAAACTTGATGAATTCTCTCCTCTTGACGGTAGAATAGTGTGTAAAGCAAAGCACAATACATTGCTATGTGTAGAAGCAAAGATATACGCGATTTCAGAATGTGTTCCTAGAACAGCTGCGAGCAACTTTTTTACTCAACGTTAACAACACATCTGAAGCTCAATATTTCTGGGCTGAAGCGGGGAGGATTAGACAAAGTGTGCACTGTAAAGGGGAAGTCTGTGGCATTAACAGGAAGGGAGAAAAAGTACTTTCTACCCATTTTTAGTTCAGCGGTAAAACTGAAATTTCTATGGAATTGCAGCTCGGCTTGTGACTGTGGTTTTCCCGGTCAAAAAAAAATGCTGAAATTCGACTTATACAGTGTTTGTGCTTATTAAACTTGATGAATTCTCTCCTCTTGACGGTAGAATAGTGTGTAAAGCAAAGCACAATACATTGCTATGTGTAGAAGCAAAGATATACGCGATTTCATAATGTGTTCCTAGAACAGCTGCGAGCAACTTTTTTACTCAACGTTAACAACACATCTGAAGCTCAATATTTCTGGGCTGAAGCGGGGAGGATTAGACAAAGTGTGCACTGTAAAGGGGAAGTCTGTGGCATTAACAGGAAGGGAGAAAAAGTACTTTCTACCCATTTTTAGTTCAGCGGTAAAACTGAAATTTCTATGGAACTGCAGCTCGGTTTGTGACTGTGGTTTTCCCGGTCACACAAAAATGCTGAAATTCGACTTATACAGTGTTTGTGCTTATTAAACTTGATGAATTCTCTCCTCTTGACGGTAGAATAGTGTGTAAAGCAAAGCACAATACATTGCTATGTGTAGAAGCAAAGATATACGCGATTTCAGAATGTGTTCCTAGAACAGCTGCGAGCAACTTTTTTACTCAACGTTAACAAAACATCTGATGCTCAATATTTCTGGGCTGAAGCGGGGAGGATTAGACAAAGTGTGCACTGTAAAGGGGAAGTCTGTGGCATTAACAGGAAAGGAGAAAAAGTACTTTCTACCCATTTTTAGTTCAGCGGTAAAACTGAAATTTCTATGGAACTGCAGCTCGGTTTGTGACTGTGGTTTTCCCGGTCACACAAAAATGCTGAAATTCGACTTATACAGTGTTTGTGCTTATTAAACTTGATGAATTCTCTCCTCTTGACGGTAGAATAGTGTGTAAAGCAAAGCACAATACATTGCTATGTGTAGAAGCAAAGATATACGCGATTTCATAATGTGTTCCTAGAACAGCTGCGAGCAACTTTTTTACTCAACGTTAACAACACATCTGAAGCTCAATATTTCTGGGCTGAAGCGGGGAGGATTAGACAAAGTGTGCACTGTAAAGGGGAAGTCTGTGGCATTAACAGGAAGGGAGAAAAAGTACTTTCTACCCATTTTTAGTTCAGCGGTAAATCTGAAATTTCTATGGAACTGCAGCTCGTCTTGTGACTGTGATTTTCCCGGTCACACAAAAATGCTGAAATTCGACTTATACAGTGTTTGTGCTTATTAAACTTGATGAATTCTCTCCTCTTGACGGGAGAATAGTGTGTAAAGCAAAGCACAATACATTGCTATGTGTAGAAGCAAAGATATACGCGATTTCAGAATGTGTTCCTAGAACAGCTGCGAGCAACTTTTTTACTCAACGTTAACAACACATCTGAAGCTCAATATTTCTGGGCTGAAGCGTGGAGGATTAGACAAAGTGTGCACTGTAAAGGGGAAGTCTGTGGCATTAACAGGAAGGGAGAAAAAGTACTTTCTACCCATTTTTAGTTCAGCGGTAAAACTGAAATTTCTATGGAACTGCAGCTCGGCTTGTGACTGTGGTTTTCCCGGTCACACAAAAATGCTGAAATTCGACTTATACAGTGTTTGTGCTTATTAAACTTGATGAATTCTCTCCTCTTGACGGTAGAATAGTGTGTAAAGCAAAGCACAATACATTGCTATGTGTAGAAGCAAAGATATACGCGATTTCATAATGTGTTCCTAGAACAGCTGCGAGCAACTTTTTTACTCAACGTTAAAAACACATCTGAAGCTCAATATTTCTGGGCTGAAGCGGGGAGGATTAGACAAAGTGTGCACTGTAAAGGGGAAGTCTGTGGCATTAACAGGAAGGGAGAAAAAGTACTTTCTACCCATTTTTAGTTCAGCGTTAAAACTGAAATTTCTATGGAACTGCAGCTCGGCTTGTGACTGTGGTTTTCCCGGTCACACAAAAATGCTGAAATTCGACTTATACAGTGTTTGTGCTTATTAAACTTGATGAATTCTCTCCTCTTGACGGTAGAATAGTGTGTAAAGCAAAGCACAATACATTGCTATGTGTAGAAGCAAAGATATACGCGATTTCAGAATGTGTTCCTAGAACAGCTGCGAGCAACTTTTTTACTCAACGTTAACAACACATCTGAAGCTCAATATTTCTGGGCTGAAGCGGGGAGGATTAGACAAAGTGTGCACTGTAAAGGGGAAGTCTGTGGCATTAACAGGAAGGGAGAAAAAGTACTTTCTACCCATTTTTAGTTCAGCGGTAAAACTGAAATTTCTATGGAATTGCAGCTCGGCTTGTGACTGTGGTTTTCCCGGTCAAAAAAAAATGCTGAAATTCGACTTATACAGTGTTTGTGCTTATTAAACTTGATGAATTCTCTCCTCTTGACGGTAGAATAGTGTGTAAAGCAAAGCACAATACATTGCTATGTGTAGAAGCAAAGATATACGCGATTTCATAATGTGTTCCTAGAACAGCTGCGAGCAACTTTTTTACTCAACGTTAACAACACATCTGAAGCTCAATATTTCTGGGCTGAAGCGGGGAGGATTAGACAAAGTGTGCACTGTAAAGGGGAAGTCTGTGGCATTAACAGGAAGGGAGAAAAAGTACTTTCTACCCATTTTTAGTTCAGCGGTAAAACTGAAATTTCTATGGAACTGCAGCTCGGTTTGTGACTGTGGTTTTCCCGGTCACACAAAAATGCTGAAATTCGACTTATACAGTGTTTGTGCTTATTAAACTTGATGAATTCTCTCCTCTTGACGGTAGAATAGTGTGTAAAGCAAAGCACAATACATTGCTATGTGTAGAAGCAAAGATATACGCGATTTCAGAATGTGTTCCTAGAACAGCTGCGAGCAACTTTTTTACTCAACGTTAACAAAACATCTGATGCTCAATATTTCTGGGCTGAAGCGGGGAGGATTAGACAAAGTGTGCACTGTAAAGGGGAAGTCTGTGGCATTAACAGGAAAGGAGAAAAAGTACTTTCTACCCATTTTTAGTTCAGCGGTAAAACTGAAATTTCTATGGAACTGCAGCTCGGTTTGTGACTGTGGTTTTCCCGGTCACACAAAAATGCTGAAATTCGACTTATACAGTGTTTGTGCTTATTAAACTTGATGAATTCTCTCCTCTTGACGGTAGAATAGTGTGTAAAGCAAAGCACAATACATTGCTATGTGTAGAAGCAAAGATATACGCGATTTCATAATGTGTTCCTAGAACAGCTGCGAGCAACTTTTTTACTCAACGTTAACAACACATCTGAAGCTCAATATTTCTGGGCTGAAGCGGGGAGGATTAGACAAAGTGTGCACTGTAAAGGGGAAGTCTGTGGCATTAACAGGAAGGGAGAAAAAGTACTTTCTACCCATTTTTAGTTCAGCGGTAAATCTGAAATTTCTATGGAACTGCAGCTCGTCTTGTGACTGTGATTTTCCCGGTCACACAAAAATGCTGAAATTCGACTTATACAGTGTTTGTGCTTATTAAACTTGATGAATTCTCTCCTCTTGACGGGAGAATAGTGTGTAAAGCAAAGCACAATACATTGCTATGTGTAGAAGCAAAGATATACGCGATTTCAGAATGTGTTCCTAGAACAGCTGCGAGCAACTTTTTTACTCAACGTTAACAACACATCTGAAGCTCAATATTTCTGGGCTGAAGCGTGGAGGATTAGACAAAGTGTGCACTGTAAAGGGGAAGTCTGTGGCATTAACAGGAAGGGAGAAAAAGTACTTTCTACCCATTTTTAGTTCAGCGGTAAAACTGAAATTTCTATGGAACTGCAGCTCGGCTTGTGACTGTGGTTTTCCCGGTCACACAAAAATGCTGAAATTCGACTTATACAGTGTTTGTGCTTATTAAACTTGATGAATTCTCTCCTCTTGACGGTAGAATAGTGTGTAAAGCAAAGCACAATACATTGCTATGTGTAGAAGCAAAGATATACGCGATTTCATAATGTGTTCCTAGAACAGCTGCGAGCAACTTTTTTACTCAACGTTAACAACACATCTGAAGCTCAATATTTCTGGGCTGAAGCGGGGAGGATTAGACAAAGTGTGCACTGTAAAGGGGAAGTCTGTGGCATTAACAGGAAGGGAGAAAAAGTACTTTCTACCCATTTTTAGTTCAGCGTTAAAACTGAAATTTCTATGGAACTGCAGCTCGGCTTGTGACTGTGGTTTTCCCGGTCACACAAAAATGCTGAAATTCGACTTATACAGTGTTTGTGCTTATTAAACTTGATGAATTCTCTCCTCTTGACGGTAGAATAGTGTGTAAAGCAAAGCACAATACATTGCTATGTGTAGAAGCAAAGATATACGCGATTTCAGAATGTGTTCCTAGAACAGCTGCGAGCAACTTTTTTACTCAACGTTAACAACACATCTGAAGCTCAATATTTCTGGGCTGAAGCGGGGAGGATTAGACAAAGTGTGCACTGTAAAGGGGAAGTCTGTGGCATTAACAGGAAGGGAGAAAAAGTACTTTCTACCCATTTTTAGTTCAGCGGTAAAACTGAAATTTCTATGGAACTGCAGCTCGGCTTGTGACTGTGGTTTTCCCGGTCAAAAAAAAATGCTGAAATTCGACTTATACAGTGTTTGTGCTTATTAAACTTGATGAATTCTCTCCTCTTGACGGTAGAATAGTGTGTAAAGCAAAGCACAATACATTGCTATGTGTAGAAGCAAAGATATACGCGATTTCATAATGTGTTCCTAGAACAGCTGCGAGCAACTTTTTTACTCAACGTTAACAACACATCTGAAGCTCAATATTTCTGGGCTGAAGCGGGGAGGATTAGACAAAGTGTGCACTGTAAAGGGGAAGTCTGTGGCATTAACAGGAAGGGAGAAAAAGTACTTTCTACCCATTTTTAGTTCAGCGGTAAAACTGAAATTTCTATGGAACTGCAGCTCGGTTTGTGACTGTGGTTTTCCCGGTCACACAAAAATGCTGAAATTCGACTTATACAGTGTTTGTGCTTATTAAACTTGATGAATTCTCTCCTCTTGACGGTAGAATAGTGTGTAAAGCAAAGCACAATACATTGCTATGTGTAGAAGCAAAGATATACGCGATTTCAGAATGTGTTCCTAGAACAGCTGCGAGCAACTTTTTTACTCAACGTTAACAAAACATCTGATGCTCAATATTTCTGGGCTGAAGCGGGGAGGATTAGACAAAGTGTGCACTGTAAAGGGGAAGTCTGTGGCATTAACAGGAAGGGAGAAAAAGTACTTTCTACCCATTTTTAGTTCAGCGGTAAAACTGAAATTTCTATGGAACTGCAGCTCGGTTTGTGACTGTGGTTTTCCCGGTCACACAAAAATGCTGAAATTCGACTTATACAGTGTTTGTGCTTATTAAACTTGATGAATTCTCTCCTCTTGACGGTAGAATAGTGTGTAAAGCAAAGCACAATACATTGCTATGTGTAGAAGCAAAGATATACGCGATTTCATAATGTGTTCCTAGAACAGCTGCGAGCAACTTTTTTACTCAACGTTAACAACACATCTGAAGCTCAATATTTCTGGGCTGAAGCGGGGAGGATTAGACAAAGTGTGCACTGTAAAGGGGAAGTCTGTGGCATTAACAGGAAGGGAGAAAAAGTACTTTCTACCCATTTTTAGTTCAGCGGTAAATCTGAAATTTCTATGGAACTGCAGCTCGTCTTGAGACTGTGATTTTCCCGGTCACACAAAAATGCTGAAATTCGACTTATACAGTGTTTGTGCTTATTAAACTTGATGAATTCTCTCCTCTTGACGGGAGAATAGTGTGTAAAGCAAAGCACAATACATTGCTATGTGTAGAAGCAAAGATATACGCGATTTCAGAATGTGTTCCTAGAACAGCTGCGAGCAACTTTTTTACTCAACGTTAACAACACATCTGAAGCTCAATATTTCTGGGCTGAAGCGGGGAGGATTAGACAAAGTGTGCACTGTAAAGGGGAAGTCTGTGGCATTAACAGGAAGGGAGAAAAAGTACTTTCTACCCATTTTTAGTTCAGCGGTAAAACTGAAATTTCTATGGAACTGCAGCTCGGCTTGTGACTGTGGTTTTCCCGGTCACAAAAAAATGCTGAAATTCGACTTATACAGTGTTTGTGCTTATTAAACTTGATGAATTTTCGCCTCTTGACGATAGAATAGTGTGTAAAGCAAAGCACAATACATTGCTATGTGTAGAAGCAAAGATATACGCGATTTCAGAATGTGTTCCTAGAACAGCTGCGAGCAACTTTTTTACTCAACGTTAACAACACATCTGAAGCTCAATATTTCTGGGCTGAAGCGTGGAGGATTAGACAAAGTGTGCACTGTAAAGGGGAAGTCTGTGGCATTAACAGGAAGGGAGAAAAAGTACTTTCTACCCATTTTTAGTTCAGCGGTAAAACTGAAATTTCTATGGAACTGCAGCTCGGCTTGTGACTGTGGTTTTCCCGGTCACACAAAAATGCTGAAATTCGACTTATACAGTGTTTGTGCTTATTAAACTTGATGAATTCTCTCCTCTTGACGGTAGAATAGTGTGTAAAGCAAAGCACAATACATTGCTATGTGTAGAAGCAAAGATATACGCGATTTCAGAATGTGTTCCTAGAACAGCTGCGAGCAACTTTTTTACTCAACGTTAACAACACATCTGAAGCTCAATATTTCTGGGCTGAAGCGGGGAAGATTAGACAAAGTGTGCACTGTAAAGGGGAAGTCTGTGGCATTAACAGGAAGGGAGAAAAAGTACTTTCTACCCATTTTTAGTTCAGCGGTAAAACTGAAATTTATATGGAACTGCAGCTCGGCTTGTGACTGTGGTTTTCCCGGTCACACAAAAATGCTGAAATTCGACTTATACAGTGTTTGTGCTTATTAAACTTGATGAATTTTCTCCTCTTGACGGTAGAATAGTGTGTAAAGCAAAGCACAATACATTGCTATGTGTAGAAGCAAAGATATACGCGATTTCAGAATGTGTTCCTAGAACAGCTGCGAGCAACTTTTTTACTCAACGTTAACAACACATCTGAAGCTCAATATTTCTGGGCTGAAGCGGGGAGGATTAGACAAAGTGTGCACTGTAAAGGGGAAGTCTGTGGCATTAACAGGAAGGGAGAAAAAGTACTTTCTACCCATTTTTAGTTCAGCGGTAAATCTGAAATTTCTATGGAACTGCAGCTCGGCTTGTGACTGTGGTTTTCCCGGTCACACAAAAATGCTGAAATTCGACTTATACAGTGTTTGTGCTTATTAAATTTGATGAATTTTCGCCTCTTGACGATAGAATAGTGTGTAAAGCAAAGCACAATACATTGCTATGTGTAGAAGCAAAGATATACGCGATTTCAGAATGTGTTCCTAGAACAGCTGCGAGCAACTTTTTTACTCAACGTTAACAACACATCTGAAGCTCAATATTTCTGGGCTGAAGCGGGGAGGATTAGACAAAGTGTGCACTGTAAAGGGGAAGTCTGTGGCATTAACAGGAAGGGAGAAAAAGTACTTTCTACCCATTTTTAGGTACAGCGGTAAATCTGAAATTTCTATGGAACTGCAGCTCGGCTTGTGACTGTGGTTTTCCCGGTCACACAAAAATGCTGAAATTCGACTTATACAGTGTTTGTGCTTATTAAATTTGATGAATTTTCGCCTCTTGACGATAGAATAGTGTGTAAAGCAAAGCACAATACATTGCTATGTGTAGAAGCAAAGATATACGCGATTTCAGAATGTGTTCCTAGAACAGCTGCGAGCAACTTTTTTACTCAACGTTAACAACACATCTGAAGCTCAATATTTCTGGGCTGAAGCGGGGAGGATTAGACAAAGTGTGCACTGTAAAGGGGAAGTCTGTGGCATTAACAGGAAGGGAGAAAAAGTACTTTCTACCCATTTTTAGTTCAGCGGTAAAACTGAAATTTCTATGGAACTGCAGCTCGGCTTGTGACTGTGGTTTTCCCGGTCAAAAAAAAATGCTGAAATTCGACTTATACAGTGTTTGTGCTTATTAAACTTGATGAATTCTCTCCTCTTGACGGTAGAATAGTGTGTAAAGCAAAGCACAATACATTGCTATGTGTAGAAGCAAAGATATACGCGATTTCATAATGTGTTCCTAGAACAGCTGCGAGCAACTTTTTTACTCAACGTTAACAACACATCTGAAGCTCAATATTTCTGGGCTGAAGCGGGGAGGATTAGACAAAGTGTGCACTGTAAAGGGGAAGTCTGTGGCATTAACAGGAAGGGAGAAAAAGTACTTTCTACCCATTTTTAGTTCAGCGGTAAAACTGAAATTTCTATGGAACTGCAGCTCGGTTTGTGACTGTGGTTTTCCCGGTCACACAAAAATGCTGAAATTCGACTTATACAGTGTTTGTGCTTATTAAACTTGATGAATTCTCTCCTCTTGACGGTAGAATAGTGTGTAAAGCAAAGCACAATACATTGCTATGTGTAGAAGCAAAGATATACGCGATTTCAGAATGTGTTCCTAGAACAGCTGCGAGCAACTTTTTTACTCAACGTTAACAAAACATCTGATGCTCAATATTTCTGGGCTGAAGCGGGGAGGATTAGACAAAGTGTGCACTGTAAAGGGGAAGTCTGTGGCATTAACAGGAAGGGAGAAAAAGTACTTTCTACCCATTTTTAGTTCAGCGGTAAAACTGAAATTTCTATGGAACTGCAGCTCGGTTTGTGACTGTGGTTTTCCCGGTCACACAAAAATGCTGAAATTCGACTTATACAGTGTTTGTGCTTATTAAACTTGATGAATTCTCTCCTCTTGACGGTAGAATAGTGTGTAAAGCAAAGCACAATACATTGCTATGTGTAGAAGCAAAGATATACGCGATTTCATAATGTGTTCCTAGAACAGCTGCGAGCAACTTTTTTACTCAACGTTAACAACACATCTGAAGCTCAATATTTCTGGGCTGAAGCGGGGAGGATTAGACAAAGTGTGCACTGTAAAGGGGAAGTCTGTGGCATTAACAGGAAGGGAGAAAAAGTACTTTCTACCCATTTTTAGTTCAGCGGTAAAACTGAAATTTCTATGGAACTGCAGCTCGGCTTGTGACTGTGGTTTTCCCGGTCACAAAAAAATGCTGAAATTCGACTTATACAGTGTTTGTGCTTATTAAACTTGATGAATTTTCGCCTCTTGACGATAGAATAGTGTGTAAAGCAAAGCACAATACATTGCTATGTGTAGAAGCAAAGATATACGCGATTTCAGAATGTGTTCCTAGAACAGCTGCGAGCAACTTTTTTACTCAACGTTAACAACACATCTGAAGCTCAATATTTCTGGGCTGAAGCGTGGAGGATTAGACAAAGTGTGCACTGTAAAGGGGAAGTCTGTGGCATTAACAGGAAGGGAGAAAAAGTACTTTCTACCCATTTTTAGTTCAGCGGTAAAACTGAAATTTCTATGGAACTGCAGCTCGGCTTGTGACTGTGGTTTTCCCGGTCACACAAAAATGCTGAAATTCGACTTATACAGTGTTTGTGCTTATTAAACTTGATGAATTCTCTCCTCTTGACGGTAGAATAGTGTGTAAAGCAAAGCACAATACATTGCTATGTGTAGAAGCAAAGATATACGCGATTTCAGAATGTGTTCCTAGAACAGCTGCGAGCAACTTTTTTACTCAACGTTAACAACACATCTGAAGCTCAATATTTCTGGGCTGAAGCGGGGAAGATTAGACAAAGTGTGCACTGTAAAGGGGAAGTCTGTGGCATTAACAGGAAGGGAGAAAAAGTACTTTCTACCCATTTTTAGTTCAGCGGTAAAACTGAAATTTCTATGGAACTGCAGCTCGGCTTGTGACTGTGGTTTTCCCGGTCAAAAAAAAATGCTGAAATTCGACTTATACAGTGTTTGTGCTTATTAAACTTGATGAATTCTCTCCTCTTGACGGTAGAATAGTGTGTAAAGCAAAGCACAATACATTGCTATGTGTAGAAGCAAAGATATACGCGATTTCATAATGTGTTCCTAGAACAGCTGCGAGCAACTTTTTTACTCAACGTTAACAACACATCTGAAGCTCAATATTTCTGGGCTGAAGCGGGGAGGATTAGACAAAGTGTGCACTGTAAAGGGGAAGTCTGTGGCATTAACAGGAAGGGAGAAAAAGTACTTTCTACCCATTTTTAGTTCAGCGGTAAAACTGAAATTTCTATGGAACTGCAGCTCGGTTTGTGACTGTGGTTTTCCCGGTCACACAAAAATGCTGAAATTCGACTTATACAGTGTTTGTGCTTATTAAACTTGATGAATTCTCTCCTCTTGACGGTAGAATAGTGTGTAAAGCAAAGCACAATACATTGCTATGTGTAGAAGCAAAGATATACGCGATTTCAGAATGTGTTCCTAGAACAGCTGCGAGCAACTTTTTTACTCAACGTTAACAAAACATCTGATGCTCAATATTTCTGGGCTGAAGCGGGGAGGATTAGACAAAGTGTGCACTGTAAAGGGGAAGTCTGTGGCATTAACAGGAAGGGAGAAAAAGTACTTTCTACCCATTTTTAGTTCAGCGGTAAAACTGAAATTTCTATGGAACTGCAGCTCGGTTTGTGACTGTGGTTTTCCCGGTCACACAAAAATGCTGAAATTCGACTTATACAGTGTTTGTGCTTATTAAACTTGATGAATTCTCTCCTCTTGACGGTAGAATAGTGTGTAAAGCAAAGCACAATACATTGCTATGTGTAGAAGCAAAGATATACGCGATTTCAGAATGTGTTCCTAGAACAGCTGCGAGCAACTTTTTTACTCAACGTTAACAACACATCTGAAGCTCAATATTTCTGGGCTGAAGCGGGGAGGATTAGACAAAGTGTGCACTGTAAAGGGGAAGTCTGTGGCATTAACAGGAAGGGAGAAAAAGTACTTTCTACCCATTTTTAGTTCAGCGGTAAAACTGAAATTTCTATGGAACTGCAGCTCGGCTTGTGACTGTGGTTTTCCCGGTCACAAAAAAATGCTGAAATTCGACTTATACAGTGTTTGTGCTTATTAAACTTGATGAATTTTCGCCTCTTGACGATAGAATAGTGTGTAAAGCAAAGCACAATACATTGCTATGTGTAGAAGCAAAGATATACGCGATTTCAGAATGTGTTCCTAGAACAGCTGCGAGCAACTTTTTTACTCAACGTTAACAACACATCTGAAGCTCAATATTTCTGGGCTGAAGCGTGGAGGATTAGACAAAGTGTGCACTGTAAAGGGGAAGTCTGTGGCATTAACAGGAAGGGAGAAAAAGTACTTTCTACCCATTTTTAGTTCAGCGGTAAAACTGAAATTTCTATGGAACTGCAGCTCGGCTTGTGACTGTGGTTTTCCCGGTCACACAAAAATGCTGAAATTCGACTTATACAGTGTTTGTGCTTATTAAACTTGATGAATTCTCTCCTCTTGACGGTAGAATAGTGTGTAAAGCAAAGCACAATACATTGCTATGTGTAGAAGCAAAGATATACGCGATTTCAGAATGTGTTCCTAGAACAGCTGCGAGCAACTTTTTTACTCAACGTTAACAACACATCTGAAGCTCAATATTTCTGGGCTGAAGCGGGGAAGATTAGACAAAGTGTGCACTGTAAAGGGGAAGTCTGTGGCATTAACAGGAAGGGAGAAAAAGTACTTTCTACCCATTTTTAGTTCAGCGGTAAAACTGAAATTTATATGGAACTGCAGCTCGGCTTGTGACTGTGGTTTTCCCGGTCACACAAAAATGCTGAAATTCGACTTATACAGTGTTTGTGCTTATTAAACTTGATGAATTTTCTCCTCTTGACGGTAGAATAGTGTGTAAAGCAAAGCACAATACATTGCTATGTGTAGAAGCAAAGATATACGCGATTTCAGAATGTGTTCCTAGAACAGCTGCGAGCAACTTTTTTACTCAACGTTAACAACACATCTGAAGCTCAATATTTCTGGGCTGAAGCGGGGAGGATTAGACAAAGTGTGCACTGTAAAGGGGAAGTCTGTGGCATTAACAGGAAGGGAGAAAAAGTACTTTCTACCCATTTTTAGTTCAGCGGTAAATCTGAAATTTCTATGGAACTGCAGCTCGGCTTGTGACTGTGGTTTTCCCGGTCACACAAAAATGCTGAAATTCGACTTATACAGTGTTTGTGCTTATTAAATTTGATGAATTTTCGCCTCTTGACGATAGAATAGTGTGTAAAGCAAAGCACAATACATTGCTATGTGTAGAAGCAAAGATATACGCGATTTCAGAATGTGTTCCTAGAACAGCTGCGAGCAACTTTTTTACTCAACGTTAACAACACATCTGAAGCTCAATATTTCTGGGCTGAAGCGGGGAGGATTAGACAAAGTGTGCACTGTAAAGGGGAAGTCTGTGGCATTAACAGGAAGGGAGAAAAAGTACTTTCTACCCATTTTTAGGTACAGCGGTAAATCTGAAATTTCTATGGAACTGCAGCTCGGCTTGTGACTGTGGTTTTCCCGGTCACACAAAAATGCTGAAATTCGACTTATACAGTGTTTGTGCTTATTAAATTTGATGAATTTTCGCCTCTTGACGATAGAATAGTGTGTAAAGCAAAGCACAATACATTGCTATGTGTAGAAGCAAAGATATACGCGATTTCAGAATGTGTTCCTAGAACAGCTGCGAGCAACTTTTTTACTCAACGTTAACAACACATCTGAAGCTCAATATTTCTGGGCTGAAGCGGGGAGGATTAGACAAAGTGTGCACTGTAAAGGGGAAGTCTGTGGCATTAACAGGAAGGGAGAAAAAGTACTTTCTACCCATTTTTAGTTCAGCGGTAAAACTGAAATTTATATGGAACTGCAGCTCGGCTTGTGACTGTGGTTTTCCCGGTCACACAAAAATGCTGAAATTCGACTTATACAGTGTTTGTGCTTATTAAACTTGATGAATTTTCTCCTCTTGACGGTAGAATAGTGTGTAAAGCAAAGCACAATACATTGCTATGTGTAGAAGCAAAGATATACGCGATTTCAGAATGTGTTCCTAGAACAGCTGCGAGCAACTTTTTTACTCAACGTTAACAACACATCTGAAGCTCAATATTTCTGGGCTGAAGCGGGGAGGATTAGACAAAGTGTGCACTGTAAAGGGGAAGTCTGTGGCATTAACAGGAAGGGAGAAAAAGTACTTTCTACCCATTTTTAGTTCAGCGGTAAAACTGAAATTTCTATGGAACTGCAGCTCGGCTTGTGACTGTGGTTTTCCCGGTCACACAAAAATGCTGAAATTCGACTTATACAGTGTTTGTGCTTATTAAACTTGATGAATTCTCTCCTCTTGACGGGAGAATAGTGTGTAAAGCAAAGCACAATACATTGCTATGTGTAGAAGCAAAGATATACGCGATTTCAGAATGTGTTCCTAGAACAGCTGCGAGCAACTTTTTTACTCAACGTTAACAACACATCTGAAGCTCAATATTTCTGGGCTGAAGCGGGGAGGATTAGACAAAGTGTGCACTGTAAAGGGGAAGTCTGTGGCATTAACAGGAAGGGAGAAAAAGTACTTTCTACCCATTTTTAGTTCAGCGGTAAAACTGAAATTTCTATGGAACTGCAGCTCGGCTTGTGACTGTGGTTTTCCCGGTCACACAAAAATGCTGAAATTCGACTTATACAGTGTTTGTGCTTATTAAACTTGATGAATTCTCTCCTCTTGACGGGAGAATAGTGTGTAAAGCAAAGCACAATACATTGCTATGTGTAGAAGCAAAGATATACGCGATTTCAGAATGTGTTCCTAGAACAGCTGCGAGCAACTTTTTTACTCAACGTTAACAACACATCTGAAGCTCAATATTTCTGGGCTGAAGCGGGGAGGATTAGACAAAGTGTGCACTGTAAAGGGGAAGTCTGTGGCATTAACAGGAAGGGAGAAAAAGTACTTTCTACCCATTTTTAGTTCAGCGGTAAAACTGAAATTTCTATGGAACTGCAGGTCGTCTTGTGACTGTGGTTTTCCCGGTCACACAAAAATGCTGAAATTCGACTTATACAGTGTTTGTGCTTATTAAACTTGATGAATTTTCTCCTCTTGACGGTAGAATAGTGTGTAAAGCAAAGCACAATACATTGCTATGTGTAGAAGCAAAGATATACGCGATTTCAGAATGTGTTCCTAGAACAGCTGCGAGCAACTTTTTTACTCAACGTTAACAACACATCTGAAGCTCAATATTTCTGGGCTGAAGCGGGGAGGATTAGACAAAGTGTGCACTGTAAAGGGGAAGTCTGTGGCATTAACAGGAAGGGAGAAAAAGTACTTTCTACCCATTTTTAGTTCAGCGGTAAAACTGAAATTTCTATGGAACTGCAGCTCGTCTTGTGACTGTGGTTTTCCCGGTCACACAAAAATGCTGAAATTCGACTTATACAGTGTTTGTGCTTATTAAACTTGATGAATTTTCTCCTCTTGACGGTAGAATAGTGTGTAAAGCAAAGCACAATACATTGCTATGTGTAGAAGCAAAGATATACGCGATTTCAAAATGTGTTCCTAGAACAGCTGCGAGCAACTTTTTTACTCAACGTTAACAACACATCTGAAGCTCAATATTTCTGGGCTGAAGCGGGGAGGATTAGACAAAGTGTGCACTGTAAAGGGGAAGTCTGTGGCATTAACAGGAAGGGAGAAAAAGTACTTTCTACCCATTTTTAGTTCAGCGGTAAAACTGAAATATCTATGGAACTGCAGCTCGTCTTGTGACTGTGGTTTTCCCGGTCACACAAAAATGCTGAAATTCGACTTATACAGTGTTTGTGCTTATTAAACTTGATGAATTCTCTCCTCTTGATGGTAGAATAGTGTGTAAAGCAAAGCACAATACATTGCTATGTGTAGAAGCAAAGATATACGCGATTTCAGAATGTGTTCCTAGAACAGCTGTGAGCAACTTTTTTACACAACGTTAACAACACATTTGAAGCTCAATATTTCATGGGCTGAAGCGGGGAACATAGATAAAGTGTGCCCTGTAAAGGCGAAGTCTGTGGCATTAACAGGAAGGGAGAAAAAGTACTTTCTACGCATTTTTAGGTACAGCGGTAAAACGGCAAGTTTCTATAGAACTGCAGCACGGCTTGTGACTGTGGTTTTCCCGGTCACACATAAATGCTGAAATTCGACTTATACAGTGTTTGTGCTTATTAAACTTGATGAATTCTCTCCTCTTGACTGTAGATTAATGTGTAAAGCAAAGCACAATACATTGCTATGTGTAGAAGCAAAGATATAGGCGATTTCACAATGTGTTCCTAGAACAGCAGTGAGCAACTTTTTTACACAACGTTAACAACAGATTTGAAGCTCAATATTTCATGGGCTGAAGCGGGGAACATAGATAAAGTGTGCCCTGTAAAGGCGAAGTCTGTGGCATTAACAGGAAGGGAGAAAAAGTACTTTCTACCCATTTTTAGGTACAGCGGTAAAACGGCAAGTTTCTATGGAACTGCAGCTCGGCCGTTGACTGTGGTTTTCCCGGTCACACAAAAATGCTGCAATTCGACTTATACAGTGTTTGTGCTTATTAAACTTGATGAATTCTCTCCTCTTGACTGTAGAATAATGTGTAAAGCAAAGCACAATACATTGCTATGTGTAGAAGCAAAGATATACGCGATTTCACAATGTGTTCCTAGAACAGCTGTGAGCAACTTTTTTACACAACGTTAACAACACATTTGAAGCTCAATATTTCATGGGCTGAAGCGGGGAACATAGATAAAGTGTACCCTGTAAAGGCGAAGTCTGTGGCATTAACAGGAAGGGAGAAAAAGTACTTTCTACCCATTTTTAGGTACAGAATATACTGGGGGGACGGGGACGACTCCCATTAACCCCTGACTATACCGGGGATACGCTTATCACAATGCCTTTCTGGTCTGTGCTGAAGCAGGGCATTCTGGCAGCCAAGTGGCTTGACCTTTATTAGTGAGCCTGGTTACCCCCTCTCGGAACCACAGACTTAGAAATCGCCAGCTCATATACAGTGCATAAAATATATTTATATATATACCCTTATACACCATTTTAATAAAAAATATCAAAAAATTCTTCTAAGTCCCTCGGGAAGAGTGAAAGACGCGCACGTTCATTTTCAGAGCTCCTAGACCTTCCTATAAGAAGTTAGCCAAAAAGTAGCTTCGAAAAACGCTTAGGTTAAGTTTCAGAGTTGCTTCTAATGTACCAAAGCTGGACTTAGACATAATTTCACTCTCACAACATTATGGCTGGTTGGAGACAGTCCGAACCACAAGTACCGGGTCCATGGTTCTGGCCGTATACTGGGGGGACGGGGACGACTCCCATTAACCCCTGACTATACCGGGGATACGCTTATCACAATGCCTTTCTGGTCTGTGCTGAAGCAGGGAATTCTGGCAGCCAAGTGGCTTGACCTTTATTTGTGAGCCTGGTTACCCCCTCTCGGAACCACAGACTTAGAAATCGCCAGCTCATATACAGTGCATAAAATATATTTATATATATACCCTTATACACCATTTTAATAAAAAATATCACAAAATTCTTCTAAGTCCCTCGGGAAGAGTGAAAGACGCGCACGTTCATTTTCAGAGCTCCTAGACCTTCCTATAAGAAGTTAGCCAAAAAGTAGCTTCGAAAAACGCTTAGGTTAAGTTTCAGAGTTGCTTCTAATGTACCAAAGCTGGACTTAGACATAATTTCACTCTCACAACATTATGGCTGGTTGGAGACAGTCCGAACCACAAGTACCGGGTCCATGGTTCTGGCCGTATACTGGGGGGACGGGGACGACTCCCATTAACCCCTGACTATACCGGGGACACGCTTATCACAATGCCTTTCTGGTCTGTGCTGAAGCAGGGCATTCTGGCAGCCAAGTGGCTTGACCTTTATTAGTGAGCCTGGTTACCCCCTCTCGGAACCACAGACTTAGAAATCGCCAGCTCATATACAGTGCATAAAATATATTTATATATATACCCTTATACACCATTTTAATAAAAAATATCACAAAATTCTTCTAAGTCTCTCGGGAAGAGTGAAAGACGCGCACGTTCATTTTCAGAGGTCCTAGGCCTTCCTATAAGAAGTTAGCTAAAAAGTAGCTTCGAAAAACGCTTAGGTTAAGTTTCAGAGTTGCTTCTAATGTACCAAAGCTGGACTTAGACATAATTTCACTCTCACAACATTATGGCTGGATGGAGAGGGTCCGAACCACAAGTACCGGGTCCATGGTTCTGGCCGTATACTGGGGGGACGGGGACGACTCCCATTAACCCCTGACTATACCGGGGATATGCTTATCACAATGACTTTCTGGTCTGTGCTGAAGCAGGGCATTCTGGCAGCCAAGTGGCTTGACCTTTATTAGTGAGCCTGGTTACCCCCTCTCGGAACCACAGACTTAGAAATCGCCAGCTCATATACAGTGCATAAAATATATTTATATGTAACGGTATTTCTGGCCCGGCCTGACCCACCCAATCTCACATTGGCCCCTGTGGTCTAATCGGTCCCCATTACAGTGTGGTAGTGTCTGGTGGTGCACCTGTTGGCTACAGGACTCCTGAGTCTCCCGCATGATGGTGTGTGGGGAGAACCCGTCCCGACAGGCAGCTGAGGTAGTGTGCTGAGTCTCACCTAGTTCCAGTGCAGCGCCTTCACCTCACCAGGGTCCCTGCGTCCGCATGGGGATGATCCTGACGAGGAACTCCTCGGTGGTGCAACCTCCTGTATAATCATTGTACTCTCACACACAGGGGTTTCTCTGATCAGCTCCATCTTTATTGTCACGGTGGGCATAGCTGCCCTCCACAATGGGGTATATTCAGCCGATCATCTCGCCCGTGCTCCCCTTTGATAGGTATGTCACCTAGATCAGGGATTCACTATTCCCGCAGGAATCACTGTCCTGTGCCAGGTCCCTGGACACAGTCTCCCATGGAGTTACTACAACATAACTGACAGAACTTGAACTCCTTCCTCAGCTCAGACTCATGCAGAACTGGGACTTGAACTAGAACTAACTTTAGAACACAGTGCTGTGCCTTATGTAAGCTTCTGAGGCTGACACACCTCTGACATCACTAACCATGGAGTCAGAGCATGTGACTAGTCCCAGCCATACACAGGGCACCCCACCAGGGTGTGAGGGAAAACCTCCATGATTACTGCTGGCATGCCCACACTTACCAGGCCTTACTGCCAGCAGGAGAGATGACTGTAGGCATTTTACATGACCGCTACATTCTCCCCCTGGTGAATCCCATCGGCCTCGCTGGGACCTAAATTTAGATACCTCTTTCCAGGAAACACTGTAACAGAAAACATAATCAACATCACACGATTCTAATACAGTACACATGAATACAGTCATCCGCCAAGCCCGCCCCGACCAGCAGCCACGGACCCGCGTGATGCACAGTACCACCTAAAAATAGTGAAACGGGTCAGGTTTCTTGACCTCTCTGCCCCCCATATCCAGTACCGTTACTGAGAAATGCCTGGGTAATCCCCTCTCCGGTCTATATGTTACTTTGTGTTTATAGATATTTCTCCCAATGGCCCATATGCGGATTAAATGTTCTATCCGTTCCTCGGCCTTCTTCCCCACTACGGCATTCCCTTTACTGACTAGATGCATTTCGATATTTTCCTTAAGCCACCTATCCCGGTTGTCCTCTATTTCGTCCATGAGAGGCTCAGGGACATACGGGTACTCTAACCCGTGGGATGACTTGTAACGAGCCATTATTGCTCGTTCAGCCCTACTGATCCTAGTCAGATCAGCCTTACCTGCCCTCCCAGGCAGCACCCATGATAGGGGTTCATCAGGGTCCACGGGATCTGATAAGATGCTGGGACCCATAGGCTCTATCTCCAAGTGTTCTAGCTGGAACCAGCGCTCCTGCAGTTCCCTATCTCTCTGTTCTGGGGTGAATTCTCCCACAGCCCACCAATAGTCTACCACGTCCCCCCACCGGATGAGGAACCGAGTACGGTCCATCCAAGCGGAGTACCCTTCGAATAATGGGGCCCACCAACGGGTCTCCTTAAATGGATTTGGCCCTGACTCCCTGTCGTCACCTAGTGAGAATACCCCTGAAGACCGCGCGGATCGCGGTAGAAACCACCTCGAGGACCCCGGGGCCTTTACCACTGGCTGGGGTGCGGTTGTGGCCACGCTCATCTCTCCCCCTCCCCGGGAATCGCCCTCCGTAGCGCCACTGCGCTGCCTTTCCCCAGTCCGTCTTCCCTCTCCCCCCGGTGAATTGTCCACGTACTCCAGGCTAGGCGGTGAACCCGGTGACCGTGTGATGGGGGTAGGGGTATTAGCTATGGCGGAGGTTTGGGCATAGGGGCACGGGACGGGACCCCACGGGGTTACGACCCGCTCCTGGCTGTCCGTAGACTGGTCCAAGGATGATGTCTCACCCTCCTCAGTCCTGAGATCGTCTCTCCAATTTCTGGGCCTTGTAAGTGATCGGGGACCTTCCCCCGATCGCCGAAGCGTCGCTGCTTTTTCTTCATGGGTTCCGCCGTCGCCACCGGAAGTGACGTCCTCCCCGGAACCGGAAGCGTCGCCATCTTGCGTGGGACCCCCATGCGGGATCTCTTCCTCTATGACGACATCTGGTTGCTCCGCCGTCGCCACCGGAAGTGATGCCATCCCTCCACGTGCGCTTTGGGCCTGGCGCGGCCCTCCCAGCGCTTCGCCGTCTGTTGTAACCAGGTAAGCTATAGGGCTGTTTGGCTTACCCGTCCGCAGGGGTGTAGGCGTCTCTCTCCCGTCTCCGCCTGGTCCTGGGATGGCGGGACTCCGTCGGTCGGATCGCCGATCTGCGGGGGACGTCCTGCCACTCACCCCACGGGGTGTCGTCCTTCCGGTCTGCCTTTTCAGCTCCGCTTTTACCACCGCCAGCTCACGGAGGTCCTCGTCTGAGTAATCCCCTTTTCCTGACTTAGGGGTCTCCGGGCGGGGTGACAGTCTCTTTTCCCCGAATGCGGGGGTTGATTCAGCCACCTCAATCGCCACTGACCCAGCCGACTTGACCGGCTCCAGTCCCTTGTCTCCGGGACTCGCGCGGTTGATCCATAGCGCGCCCGGGGACTCGGCGGAGTGCCTTGTCATGTCCACCGGGGGGTCAGCAGGCTGTATAGGAATAAATGTGGGCATAGGCCATAGGTACAGAGTCCCGCAATGAAGGCAACGTGCCGCCGTATTGACCGTGCCTCCGGGCAGCCCGCATTGTAGGCAGAGCCCGACCACCGTCTCGGTATTGGCCACCCTCACCACTAGCACCCTGCCGGGCACTGAGTAGGGCTGTGTAGAGACCATTGTGCCCACAGTGGAGGAGCAGGCCATTCTCTTTACAGGAGCCACTCTCTGTAAAGGTCTTTCCAGCTTAGTGGTTCCTCGCAACTGGCTGGTGGAAGTTGCTGGATCCGCCACTTTCTGCTTCGGCTCCTCCTTCCGCTGACATAGCTGGAACCCGCCCCCAGGGGTTGCAATAATGGGCGGGTCCCACAGGGGAATATCATGCCCCTTAATTAAGGCCGCGCCTTTCTCAGTCCTGGTGGGCGCGGTCTGCGTTTTCGCGCCAGTTTCCTCCTCAGTGCTGTAGTCTTTTCCCGCGGCTAGTTCCCGCCTTCTCCTTGCAGCAGCTTTGCGTGCAAAGTATCCTTCTTTTTGGTAATTCACTCCCGCGGCCGGAACTACTTTTTGTAGTGGCGCCGTCTGGATATCAGTACCTGGGCCCAGTGGGTGCATCCCCACAGGCCATAGTTGAAAATCACTCCCCCTGGTAGAAATCAGGGGAGGGTCCCATAGACTTAGCGGTTGACTCAGCACAGGGGCTGAATTAGTCACTGTCCATCCCGGCGCAGCTATAGCTTTCGCGCCATGCCCCCCATCAGGGCGGGGCTCTGCTGTTCGCGCCATTCCCGGCCAGCTCTTTGCAAGTCCTGCGTCAGCCATTTTCTCTGCGACTGGCCCATGCGGTTTCCCTAGCAAGCGGGAACCGCCATTTTGGTTGACTTTTAAGCCCAAAAAGTCCATTTGTTTGCTCTCCTCACGGGGTTCTCCCCCAATTATTACAATGTCCTCACACTCTTCAAGGGTGGCCCCTCGCTGTCCCAGACAGGATAAAAACGGGGCAGCCACGGCCTTCGCTCCGCTCCAGAGCAGATTCGTTAATGACAATTCGGCGACAGTCTGCTCTTCAGTGGGTTGCACGCCACGGGTGCCCTCCCCATCAGCCTCTGTCTGCCATTTCATGTTCTCCGCACCACGCGGATCCTCCACTCTCTCGTAACAGTTATCGTACATGGGGCTCCACTCTGCGGGGCAGCCACCACACCGGTACAATAAAGATTAGCTTCAGATGCACCACCACATGTGTACCTTATCTAGGGGTGACCCAGTGTTGCACTACCTCAGGCTAGGCTCACTCTCTCAGTGTCTGCTGTGACTCCTTCCTCCCAGTCTGTGCTCCCTACGGTGAGTGTCTGGAATGGGCTAGGTACTCTGGCTCTGCCATGCAGTACTTGGGGCGTCTACCTGTCCTGGTCAGCCTAGCGCAGACCCTCTCCAGGATTCCTGACCATATTAACAGGCTATCCCTTCAGGCATCCTACCAACTAGCACTGCCTCAAGGTGACTCGGTCAGCTATAGCCCGGCTCCAGACCCCTCACTCCCTTCAGGCCCCTAGGTTGTCCCTGCGAACTGACAATATCCCGTCAGCCCCCAGACTACCCCTAGGTCCGTCCCTACGCAGCACAAAGTGGCAGCAGACACTCTCCCTGTTTCCCAGTGTGCCTAGCTAGAGCCTGTCCTGATGACAGATCTGATCTCAGCAGCGCCTCCAAATGTAACGGTATTTCTGGCCCGGCCTGACCCACCCAATCTCACATTGGCCCCTGTGGTCTAACCGGTCCCCATTACAGTGTGGTAGTGTCTGGTGGTGCACCTGTTGGCTACAGGACTCCTGAGTCTCCCGCATGATGGTGTGTGGGGAGAACCCATCCCGACAGGCAGCTGAGGTAGTGTGCTGAGTCTCACCTAGTTCCAGTGCAGCGCCTCCACCTCACCAGGGTCCCTGCGTCCGCATGGGGATGATCCTGACGAGGAACTCCTCGGTGGTGCAACCTCCTGTATAATCATTGTACTCTCACACACAGGGGTTTCTCTGATCAGCTCCATCTTTATTGTCACGGTGGGCATAGCTGCCCTCCACAATGGGGTATATTCAGCCGATCATCTCACCCGTGCTCCCCTTTGATAGGTATGTCACCTAGATCAGGGATTCACTATTCCCGCAGGAATCACTGTCCTGTGCCAGGTCCCTGGACACAGTCTCCCATGGAGTTACTACAACATAACTGACAGAACTTGAACTCCTTCCTCAGCTCAGACTCATGCAGAACTGGGACTTGAACTAGAACTAACTTTAGAACACAGTGCTGTGCCTTATGTAAGCTTCTGAGGCTGACACACCTCTGACATCACTAACCATGGAGTCAGAGCATGTGACTAGTCCCAGCCATACACAGGGCACCCCACCAGGGTGTGAGGGAAAACCTCCATGATTACTGCTGGCATGCCCACACTTACCAGGCCTTACTGCCAGCAGGAGAGATGACTGTAAGCATTTTACATGACCGCTACATATATATATACCCTTATACACCATTTTAATAAAAAATATCACAAAATTCTTCTAAGTCCCTCGGGAAGAGTGAAAGACGCGCACGTTCATTTTCAGAGCTCCTAGACCTTCCTATAAGAAGTTAGCTAAAAAGTAGCTTAGAAAAACGCTTAGGTTAAGTTTCAGAGTTGCTTCTAATGTACCAAAGCTGGACTTAGACATAATTTCACTCTCACAACATTATGGCTGGATGGAGAGGGTCCGAACCACAAGTACCGGGTCCATGGTTCTGGCCGTATACTGGGGGGACGGGGACGACTCCCATTAACCCCTGACTATACCGGGGATATGCTTATCACAATGACTTTCTGGTCTGTGCTGAAGCAGGGCATTCTGGCAGCCAAGTGGCTTGACCTTTATTAGTGAGCCTGGTTACCCCCTCTCGGAACCACAGACTTAGAAATCGCCAGCTCATATACAGTGCATAAAATATATTTATATGTAACGGTATTTCTGGCCCGGCCTGACCCACCCAATCTCACATTGGCCCCTGTGGTCTAATCGGTCCCCATTACAGTGTGGTAGTGTCTGGTGGTGCACCTGTTGGCTACAGGACTCCTGAGTCTCCCGCATGATGGTGTGTGGGGAGAACCCGTCCCGACAGGCAGCTGAGGTAGTGTGCTGAGTCTCACCTAGTTCCAGTGCAGCGCCTTCACCTCACCAGGGTCCCTGCGTCCGCATGGGGATGATCCTGACGAGGAACTCCTCGGTGGTGCAACCTCCTGTATAATCATTGTACTCTCACACACAGGGGTTTCTCTGATCAGCTCCATCTTTATTGTCACGGTGGGCATAGCTGCCCTCCACAATGGGGTATATTCAGCCGATCATCTCGCCCGTGCTCCCCTTTGATAGGTATGTCACCTAGATCAGGGATTCACTATTCCCGCAGGAATCACTGTCCTGTGCCAGGTCCCTGGACACAGTCTCCCATGGAGTTACTACAACATAACTGACAGAACTTGAACTCCTTCCTCAGCTCAGACTCATGCAGAACTGGGACTTGAACTAGAACTAACTTTAGAACACAGTGCTGTGCCTTATGTAAGCTTCTGAGGCTGACACACCTCTGACATCACTAACCATGGAGTCAGAGCATGTGACTAGTCCCAGCCATACACAGGGCACCCCACCAGGGTGTGAGGGAAAACCTCCATGATTACTGCTGGCATGCCCACACTTACCAGGCCTTACTGCCAGCAGGAGAGATGACTGTAGGCATTTTACATGACCGCTACATTCTCCCCCTGGTGAATCCCATCGGCCTCGCTGGGACCTAAATTTAGATACCTCTTTCCAGGAAACACTGTAACAGAAAACATAATCAACATCACACGATTCTAATACAGTACACATGAATACAGTCATCCGCCAAGCCCGCCCCGACCAGCAGCCACGGACCCGCGTGATGCACAGTACCACCTAAAAATAGTGAAACGGGTCAGGTTTCTTGACCTCTCTGCCCCCCATATCCAGTACCGTTACTGAGAAATGCCTGGGTAATCCCCTCTCCGGTCTATATGTTACTTTGTGTTTATAGATATTTCTCCCAATGGCCCATATGCGGATTAAATGTTCTATCCGTTCCTCGGCCTTCTTCCCCACTACGGCATTCCCTTTACTGACTAGATGCATTTCGATATTTTCCTTAAGCCACCTATCCCGGTTGTCCTCTATTTCGTCCATGAGAGGCTCAGGGACATACGGGTACTCTAACCCGTGGGATGACTTGTAACGAGCCATTATTGCTCGTTCAGCCCTACTGATCCTAGTCAGATCAGCCTTACCTGCCCTCCCAGGCAGCACCCATGATAGGGGTTCATCAGGGTCCACGGGATCTGATAAGATGCTGGGACCCATAGGCTCTATCTCCAAGTGTTCTAGCTGGAACCAGCGCTCCTGCAGTTCCCTATCTCTCTGTTCTGGGGTGAATTCTCCCACAGCCCACCAATAGTCTACCACGTCCCCCCACCGGATGAGGAACCGAGTACGGTCCATCCAAGCGGAGTACCCTTCGAATAATGGGGCCCACCAACGGGTCTCCTTAAATGGATTTGGCCCTGACTCCCTGTCGTCACCTAGTGAGAATACCCCTGAAGACCGCGCGGATCGCGGTAGAAACCACCTCGAGGACCCCGGGGCCTTTACCACTGGCTGGGGTGCGGTTGTGGCCACGCTCATCTCTCCCCCTCCCCGGGAATCGCCCTCTGTAGCGCCACTGCGCTGCCTTTCCCCAGTCCGTCTTCCCTCTCCCCCCGGTGAATTGTCCACGTACTCCAGGCTAGGCGGTGAACCCGGTGACCGTGTGATGGGGGTAGGGGTATTAGCTATGGCGGAGGTTTGGGCATAGGGGCACGGGACGGGACCCCACGGGGTTACGACCCGCTCCTGGCTGTCCGTAGACTGGTCCAAGGATGATGTCTCACCCTCCTCAGTCCTGAGATCGTCTCTCCAATTTCTGGGCCTTGTAAGTGATCGGGGACCTTCCCCCGATCGCCGAAGCGTCGCTGCTTTTTCTTCATGGGTTCCGCCGTCGCCACCGGAAGTGACGTCCTCCCCGGAACCGGAAGCGTCGCCATCTTGCGTGGGACCCCCATGCGGGATCTCTTCCTCTATGACGACATCTGGTTGCTCCGCCGTCGCCACCGGAAGTGATGCCATCCCTCCACGTGCGCTTTGGGCCTGGCGCGGCCCTCCCAGCGCTTCGCCGTCTGTTGTAACCAGGTAAGCTATAGGGCTGTTTGGCTTACCCGTCCGCAGGGGTGTAGGCGTCTCTCTCCCGTCTCCGCCTGGTCCTGGGATGGCGGGACTCCGTCGGTCGGATCGCCGATCTGCGGGGGACGTCCTGCCACTCACCCCACGGGGTGTCGTCCTTCCGGTCTGCCTTTTCAGCTCCGCTTTTACCACCGCCAGCTCACGGAGGTCCTCGTCTGAGTAATCCCCTTTTCCTGACTTAGGGGTCTCCGGGCGGGGTGACAGTCTCTTTTCCCCGAATGCGGGGGTTGATTCAGCCACCTCAATCGCCACTGACCCAGCCGACTTGACCGGCTCCAGTCCCTTGTCTCCGGGACTCGCGCGGTTGATCCATAGCGCGCCCGGGGACTCGGCGGAGTGCCTTGTCATGTCCACCGGGGGGTCAGCAGGCTGTATAGGAATAAATGTGGGCATAGGCCATAGGTACAGAGTCCCGCAATGAAGGCAACGTGCCGCCGTATTGACCGTGCCTCCGGGCAGCCCGCATTGTAGGCAGAGCCCGACCACCGTCTCGGTATTGGCCACCCTCACCACTAGCACCCTGCCGGGCACTGAGTAGGGCTGTGTAGAGACCATTGTGCCCACAGTGGAGGAGCAGGCCATTCTCTTTACAGGAGCCACTCTCTGTAAAGGTCTTTCCAGCTTAGTGGTTCCTCGCAACTGGCTGGTGGAAGTTGCTGGATCCGCCACTTTCTGCTTCGGCTCCTCCTTCCGCTGACATAGCTGGAACCCGCCCCCAGGGGTTGCAATAATGGGCGGGTCCCACAGGGGAATATCATGCCCCTTAATTAAGGCCGCGCCTTTCTCAGTCCTGGTGGGCGCGGTCTGCGTTTTCGCGCCAGTTTCCTCCTCAGTGCTGTAGTCTTTTCCCGCGGCTAGTTCCCGCCTTCTCCTTGCAGCAGCTTTGCGTGCAAAGTATCCTTCTTTTTGGTAATTCACTCCCGCGGCCGGAACTACTTTTTGTAGTGGCGCCGTCTGGATATCAGTACCTGGGCCCAGTGGGTGCATCCCCACAGGCCATAGTTGAAAATCACTCCCCCTGGTAGAAATCAGGGGAGGGTCCCATAGACTTAGCGGTTGACTCAGCACAGGGGCTGAATTAGTCACTGTCCATCCCGGCGCAGCTATAGCTTTCGCGCCATGCCCCCCATCAGGGCGGGGCTCTGCTGTTCGCGCCATTCCCGGCCAGCTCTTTGCAAGTCCTGCGTCAGCCATTTTCTCTGCGACTGGCCCATGCGGTTTCCCTAGCAAGCGGGAACCGCCATTTTGGTTGACTTTTAAGCCCAAAAAGTCCATTTGTTTGCTCTCCTCACGGGGTTCTCCCCCAATTATTACAATGTCCTCACACTCTTCAAGGGTGGCCCCTCGCTGTCCCAGACAGGATAAAAACGGGGCAGCCACGGCCTTCGCTCCGCTCCAGAGCAGATTCGTTAATGACAATTCGGCGACAGTCTGCTCTTCAGTGGGTTGCACGCCACGGGTGCCCTCCCCATCAGCCTCTGTCCGCCATTTCATGTTCTCCGCACCACGCGGATCCTCCACTCTCTCGTAACAGTTATCGTACATGGGGCTCCACTCTGCGGGGCAGCCACCACACCGGTACAATAAAGATTAGCTTCAGATGCACCACCACATGTGTACCTTATCTAGGGGTGACCCAGTGTTGCACTACCTCAGGCTAGGCTCACTCTCTCAGTGTCTGCTGTGACTCCTTCCTCCCAGTCTGTGCTCCCTACGGTGAGTGTCTGGAATGGGCTAGGTACTCTGGCTCTGCCATGCAGTACTTGGGGCGTCTACCTGTCCTGGTCAGCCTAGCGCAGACCCTCTCCAGGATTCCTGACCATATTAACAGGCTATCCCTTCAGGCATCCTACCAACTAGCACTGCCTCAAGGTGACTCGGTCAGCTATAGCCCGGCTCCAGACCCCTCACTCCCTTCAGGCCCCTAGGTTGTCCCTGCGAACTGACAATATCCCGTCAGCCCCCAGACTACCCCTAGGTCCGTCCCTACGCAGCACAAAGTGGCAGCAGACACTCTCCCTGTTTCCCAGTGTGCCTAGCTAGAGCCTGTCCTGATGACAGATCTGATCTCAGCAGCGCCTCCAAATGTAACGGTATTTCTGGCCCGGCCTGACCCACCCAATCTCACATTGGCCCCTGTGGTCTAACCGGTCCCCATTACAGTGTGGTAGTGTCTGGTGGTGCACCTGTTGGCTACAGGACTCCTGAGTCTCCCGCATGATGGTGTGTGGGGAGAACCCATCCCGACAGGCAGCTGAGGTAGTGTGCTGAGTCTAACCTAGTTCCAGTGAAGCGCCTCCACCTCACCAGGGTCCCTGCGTCCGCATGGGGATGATCCTGACGAGGAACTCCTCGGTGGTGCAACCTCCTGTATAATCATTGTACTCTCACACACAGGGGTTTCTCTGATCAGCTCCATCTTTATTGTCACGGTGGGCATAGCTGCCCTCCACAATGGGGTATATTCAGCCGATCATCTCACCCGTGCTCCCCTTTGATAGGTATGTCACCTAGATCAGGGATTCACTATTCCCGCAGGAATCACTGTCCTGTGCCAGGTCCCTGGACACAGTCTCCCATGGAGTTACTACAACATAACTGACAGAACTTGAACTCCTTCCTCAGCTCAGACTCATGCAGAACTGGGACTTGAACTAGAACTAACTTTAGAACACAGTGCTGTGCCTTATGTAAGCTTCTGAGGCTGACACACCTCTGACATCACTAACCATGGAGTCACAGCATGTGACTAGTCCCAGCCATACACAGGGCACCCCACCAGGGTGTGAGGGAAAACCTCCATGATTACTGCTGGCATGCCCACACTTACCAGGCCTTACTGCCAGCAGGAGAGATGACTGTAAGCATTTTACATGACCGCTACATATATATATACCCTTATACACCATTTTAATAAAAAATATCACAAAATTCTTCTAAGTCCCTCGGGAAGAGTGAAAGACGCGCACGTTCATTTTCAGAGCTCCTAGACCTTCCTATAAGAAGTTAGCCAAAAAGTAGCTTCGAAAAACACTTAGGTTAAGTTTCAGAGTTGCTTCTAATGTACCAAAGCTGGACTTAGACATAATTTCACTCTCACAACATTATGGCTGGTTGGAGACAGTCCGAACCACAAGTACCGGGTCCATGGTTCTGGCCGTATACTGGGGGGACGGGGACGACTCCCATTAACCCCTGACTATACCGGGGATACGCTTATCACAATGCCTTTCTGGTCTGTGCTGAAGCAGGGCATTCTGGCAGCCAAGTGGCTTGACCTTTATTAGTGAGCCTGGTTACCCCCTCTCGGAACCACAGACTTAGAAATCGCCAGCTCATATACAGTGCATAAAATATATTTATATATATACCCTTATACACCATTTTAATAAAAAAATATCACAAAATTCTTCTAAGTCCCTCGGGAAGAGTGAAAGACGCGCACGTTCATTTTCAGAGCTCCTAGACCTTCCTATAAGAAGTTAGCCAAAAAGTAGCTTCGAAAAACGCTTAGGTTAAGTTTCAGAGTTGCTTCTAATGTACCAAAGCTGGACTTAGATATAATTTCACTCTCACAACATTATGGCTGGTTGGAGACAGTCCGAACCACAAGTACCGGGTCCATGGTTCTGGCCGTATACTGGGGGGACGGGGACGACTCCCATTAACCCCTGACTATACCGGGGATACGCTTATCACAATGCCTTTCTGGTCTGTGCTGAAGCAGGGCATTCTGGCAGGCAAGTGGCTTGACCTTTATTAGTGATTCTGGTTACCCCCTCTCGGAACCACAGACTTAGAAATCGCCAGCTCAAATACAGTGCATAAAATATATTTATATATATACCCTTATACACCATTTTAATAAAAAATATCACAAAATTCTTCTAAGTCCCTAGGGAAGAGTGAAAGACGCGTACGTTCATTTTCAGAGCTCCTAGACCTTCCTATAAGAAGTTAGCCAAAAAGTAGCTTCGAAAAACGCTTAGGTTAAGTTTCAGAGTTGCTCCTAATGTACCAAAGCTGGACTTAGACATAATTTCACTCTCACAACATTATGGCTGGTTGGAGACAGTCCGAACCACAAGTACCGGGTCCATGGTTCTGGCCGTATACTGGGGGGACGGGGACGACTCCCATTAACCCCTGACTATACCGGGGATACGCTTATCACAATGCCTTTCTGGTCTGTGCTGAAGCAGGGCATTCTGGCAGCCAAGTGGCTTGACCTTTATTAGTGAGCCTGGTTACCCCCTCTCGGAACCACAGACTTAGAAATCGCCAGCTCATATACAGTGCATAAAATATATTAGTGCATATTTATACAGCATATATATACCCTTATACACCATTTTAATAAAAAATATCACAAAATTCTTCTAAGTCCCTCGGGAAGAGTGAAAGACGCGCACGTTCATTTTCAGAGCTCCTAGACCTTCCTATAAGAAGTTAGCCAAAAAGTAGCTTCGAAAAACGCTTAGGTTAAGTTTCAGAGTTGCTTCTAATGTACCAAAGCTGGACTTAGATATAATTTCACTCTCACAACATTATGGCTGGTTGGAGACAGTCCGAACCACAAGTACCGGGTCCATGGTTCTGGCCGTATACTGGGGGGACGGGGACGACTCCCATTAACCCCTGACTATACCGGGGATACGCTTATCACAATGCCTTTCTGGTCTGTGCTGAAGCAGGGCATTCTGGCAGCCAAGTGGCTTGACCTTTATTAGTGAGCCTGGTTACCCCCTCTCGGAACCACAGACTTAGAAATCGCCAGCTCATATACAGTGCATAAAATATATTAGTGCATATTTATACAGCATATATATACCCTTATACACCATTTTAATAAAAAATATCACAAAATACTTCTAAGTCCCTCGGGAAGAGTGAAAGACGCGCACGTTCATTTTCAGAGCTCCTAGACCTTCCTATAAGAAGTTAGCCAAAAAGTAGCTTCGAAAAACGCTTAGGTTAAGTTTCAGAGTTGCTTCTAATGTACCAAAGCTGGACTTAGATATAATTTCACTCTCACAACATTATGGCTGGTTGGAGACAGTCCGAAACACAAGTACCGGGTCCATGGTTCTGGCCGTATACTGGGGGGACGGGGACGACTCCCATTAACCCCTGACTATACCGGGGATACGCTTATCACAATGCCTTTCTGGTCTGTGCTGAAGCAGGGCATTCTGGCAGGCAAGTGGCTTGACCTTTATTAGTGAGTCTGGTTACCCCCTCTCGGAACCACAGACTTAGAAATCGCCAGCTCATATACAGTGCATAAAATATATTTATATATATACCCTTATACACCATTTTAATAAAAAATATCACAAAATCTTCTAAGTCCCTCAGGAAGAGTGAAAGACGCGTACGTTCATTTTCAGAGCTCCTAGACCTTCCTATAAGAAGTTAGCCAAAAAGTAGCTTCGAAAAACGCTTAGGTTAAGTTTCAGAGTTGCTTCTAATGTACCAAAGCTGGACTTAGACATAATTTCACTCTCACAACATTATGGCTGGTTGGAGACAGTCCGAACCACAAGTACCGGGTCCATGGTTCTGGCCGTATACTGGGGGGACGGGGACGACTCCCATTAACCCCTGACTATACCGGGGATACGTTTATCACAATGCCTTTCTGGTCTGTGCTGAAGCAGGGCATTCTGGCAGCCAAGTGGCTTGACCTTTATTAGTGAGCCTGGTTACCCCCTCTCGGAACCAAAGACTTAGAAATCGCCAGCTCATATACAGTGCATAAAATATATTAGTGCATATTTATACAGCATATATATACCCTTATACACCATTTTAATAAAAAATATCACAAAATTCTTCTAAGTCCCTCGGGAAGAGTGAAAGACGCGTACGTTCATTTTCAGAGCTCCTAAACCTTCCTATAAGAAGTTAGCCAAAAAGTAGCTTCGAAAAACGCTTAGGTTAAGTTTCAGAGTTGCTTCTAATGTACCAAAGCTGGACTTAGACATAATTTCACTCTCACAACATTATGGCTGGTTGGAGACAGTCCGAACCACAAGTACCGGGTCCATGGTTCTGGCCGTATACTGGGGGGACGGGGACGACTCCCATTAACCCCTGACTATACCGGGGATACGCTTATCACAATGCCTTTCTGGTCTGTGCTGAAGCAGGGCATTCTGGCAGCCAAGTGGCTTGACCTTTATTAGTGAGCCTGGTTACCCCCTCTCGGAACCACAGACTTAGAAATCGCCAGCTCATATACAGTGCATAAAATATATTAGTGCATATTTATACAGTATATATACCCTTATACACCATTTTAATAAAAAATATCACAAAATTCTTCTAAGTCCCTCAGGAAGAGTGAAAGACGCGCACGTTCATTTACAGAGCTCCTAGACCTTCCTATAAGAAGTTAGCCAAAAAGTAGCTTCGAAAAACGCTTAGGTTAAGTTTCAGAGTTGCTTCTAATGTACCAAAGCTGGACTTAGACATAATTTCACTCTCACAACATTATGGCTGGTTGGAGACAGTCCGAACCACAAGTACCGGGTCCATGGTTCTGGCCGTATACTGGGGGGACGGGGACGACTCCCATTAACCCCTGACTATACCGGGGATACGCTTATCCCAATGCCTTTCTGGTCTGTGCTGAAGCAGGGCATTCTGGCAGCCAAGTGGCTTGACCTTTATTAGTGAGCCTGGTTACCCCCTCTCGGAACCACAGACTTAGAAATCGCCAGCTCATATACAGTGCATAAAATATATTTATATATATACCCTTATACACCATTTTAATAAAAAATATCACAAAATTCTTCTAAGTCCCTCGGGAAGAGTGAAAGACGCGTACGTTCATTTTCAGAGCTCCTAGACCTTCCTAGAAGAAGTTAGCAAAAAAGTAGCTTCGAAAAACGCTTAGGTTAAGTTTCAGAGTTGCTTCTAATGTACCAAAGCTGGACTTAGACATAATTTCACTCTCACAACATTATGGCTGGTTGGAGACAGTCCGAACCACAAGTACCGGGTCCATGGTTCTGGCCGTATACTGGGGGGACGGGGACGACTCCCATTAACCCCTGACTATACCGGGGATACGCTTATCACAATGCCTTTCTGGTCTGTGCTGAAGCAGGGCATTCTGGCAGCCAAGTGGCTTGACCTTTATTAGTGAGCCTGGTTACCCCCTCTCGGAACCACAGACTTAGAAATCGCCAGCTCATATACAGTGCATAAAATATATTAGTGCATATTTATACAGCATATATATACCCTTATACACCATTTTAATAAAAAATATCACAAAATTCTTCTAAGTCCCTCGGGAAGAGTGAAAGACGCGCACGTTCATTTTCAGAGCTCCTAGACCTTCCTATAAGAAGTTAGCCAAAAAGTAGCTTCGAAAAACGCTTAGGTTAAGTTTCAGAGTTGCTTCTAATGTACCAAAGCTGGACTTAGATATAATTTCACTCTCACAACATTATGGCTGGTTGGAGACAGTCCGAACCACAAGTACCGGGTCCATGGTTCTGGCCGTATACTGGGGGGACGGGGACGACTCCCATTAACCCCTGACTATACCGGGGATACGCTTATCCCAATGCCTTTCTGGTCTGTGCTGAAGCAGGGCATTCTGGCAGGCAAGTGGCTTGACCTTTATTAGTGAGCCTGGTTACCCCCTCTCGGAACCACAGACTTAGAAATCGCCAGCTCATATACAGTGCATAAAATATATTTATATATATACCCTTATACACCATTTTAATAAAAAATATCACAAAATTCTTCTAAGTCCCTCGGGAAGAGTGAAAGACGCGTACGTTCATTTTCAGAGCTCCTAAACCTTCCTATAAGAAGTTAGCCAAAAAGTAGCTTCGAAAAACGCTTAGGTTAAGTTTCAGAGTTGCTTCTAATGTACCAAAGCTGGACTTAGACATAATTTCACTCTCACAACATTATGGCTGGTTGGAGACAGTCCGAACCACAAGTACCGGGTCCATGGTTCTGGCCGTATACTGGGGGGACGGGGACGACTCCCATTAACCCCTGACTATACCGGGGATACGCTTATCCCAATGCCTTTCTGGTCTGTGCTGAAGCAGGGCATTCTGGCAGCCAAGTGGCTTGACCTTTATTAGTGAGCCTGGTTACCCCCTCTCGGAACCACAGACTTAGAAATCGCCAGCTCATATACAGTGCATAAAATATATTTATATATATACCCTTATACACCATTTTAATAAAAAATATCACAAAATTCTTCTAAGTCCCTCGGGAAGAGTGAAAGACGCGCACGTTCATTTTCAGAGCTCCTAGACCTTCCTATAAGAATTTAGCCAGAAAGTAGCTTCGAAAAACGCTTAGGTTAAGTTTCAGAGTTGCTTCTAATGTACCAAAGCTGGACTTAGATATAATTTCACTCTCACAACATTATGGCTGGTTTGAGACAGTCCGAACCACAAGTACCGGGTCCATGGTTCTGGCCGTATACTGGGGGGACGGGGACGACTCCCATTAACCCCTGACTATACCGGGGATACGCTTATCACAATGCCTTTCTGGTCTGTGCTGAAGCAGGGCATTCTGGCAGGCAAGTGGCTTGACCTTTATTAGTGAGTCTGGTTACCCCCTCTCGGAACCACAGACTTAGAAATCGCCAGCTCATATACAGTGCATAAAATATATTTATATATATACCCTTATACACCATTTTAATAAAAAATATCACAAAATTCTTCTAAGTCCCTCGGGAAGAGTGAAAGACGCGTACGTTCATTTTCAGAGCTCCTAGACCTTCCTATAAGAAGTTAGCCAAAAAGTAGCTTCGAAAAACGCTTAGGTTAAGTTTCAGAGTTGCTTCTAATGTACCAAAGCTGGACTTAGACATAATTTCACTCTCACAACATTATGGCTGGTTGGAGACAGTCCGAACCACAAGTACCGGGTCCATGGTTCTGGCCGTATACTGGGGGGACGGGGACGACTCCCATTAACCCCTGACTATACCGGGGATACGCTTATCACAATGCCTTTCTGGTCTGTGCTGAAGCAGGGCATTCTGGCAGCCAAGTGGCTTGACCTTTATTAGTGAGCCTGGTTACCCCCTCTCGGAACCACAGACTTAGAAATCGCCAGCTCATATACAGTGCATAAAATATATTTATATATATACCCTTATACACCATTTTAATAAAAAATATCACAAAATTCTTCTAAGTCCCTCGGGAAGAGTGAAAGACGCGCACGTTCATTTTCAGAGCTCCTAGACCTTCCTATAAGAATTTAGCCAGAAAGTAGCTTCGAAAAACGCTTAGGTTAAGTTTCAGAGTTGCTTCTAATGTACCAAAGCTGGACTTAGATATAATTTCACTCTCACAACATTATGGCTGGTTGGAGACAGTCCGAACCACAAGTACCGGGTCCATGGTTCTGGCCGTATACTGGGGGGACGGGGACGACTCCCATTAACCCCTGACTATACCGGGGATACGCTTATCACAATGCCTTTCTGGTCTGTGCTGAAGCAGGGCATTCTGGCAGGCAAGTGGCTTGACCTTTATTAGTGAGTCTGGTTACCCCCTCTCGGAACCACAGACTTAGAAATCGCCAGCTCATATACAGTGCATAAAATATATTTATATATATACCCTTATACACCATTTTAATAAAAAATATCACAAAATTCTTCTAAGTCCCTCGGGAAGAGTGAAAGACGCGCACGTTCATTTACAGAGCTCCTAGACCTTCCTATAAGAAGTTAGCCAAAAAGTAGCTTCGAAAAACGCTTAGGTTAAGTTTCAGAGTTGCTTCTAATGTACCAAAGCTGGACTTAGATATAATTTCACTCTCACAACATTATGGCTGGTTGGAGACAGTCCGAACCACAAGTACCGGGTCCATGGTTCTGGCCGTATACTGGGGGAACGGGGACGACTCCATTAACCCCTGACTATACCGGGGATACGCTTATCACAATGCCTTTCTGGTCTGTGCTGAAGCAGGGCATTCTGGCAGGCAAGTGGCTTGACCTTTATTAGTGAGTCTGGTTACCCCCTCTCGGAACCACAGACTTAGAAATCGCCAGCTCATATACAGTGCATAAAATATATTTATATATATACCCTTATACACCATTTTAATAAAAAATATCACAAAATTCTTCTAAGTCCCTCGGGAAGAGTGAAAGACGCGTACGTTCATTTTCAGAGCTCCTAGACCTTCCTATAAGAAGTTAGCCAAAAAGTAGCTTCGAAAAACGCTTAGGTTAAGTTTCAGAGTTGCTTCTAATGTACCAAAGCTGGACTTAGACATAATTTCACTCTCACAACATTATGGCTGGTTGGAGACAGTCCGAACCACAAGTACCGGGTCCATGGTTCTGGCCGTATACTGGGGGGACGGGGACGACTCCCATTAACCCCTGACTATACCGGGGATACGCTTATCACAATGCCTTTCTGGTCTGTGCTGAAGCAGGGCATTCTGGCAGCCAAGTGGCTTGACCTTTATTAGTGAGCCTGGTTACCCCCTCTCGGAACCACAGACTTAGAAATCGCCAGCTCATATACAGTGCATAAAATATATTTATATATATACCCTTATACACCATTTTAATAAAAAATATCACAAAATTCTTCTAAGTCCCTCGGGAAGAGTGAAAGACGCGCACGTTCATTTTCAGAGCTCCTAGACCTTCCTATAAGAATTTAGCCAGAAAGTAGCTTCGAAAAACGCTTAGGTTAAGTTTCAGAGTTGCTTCTAATGTACCAAAGCTGGACTTAGATATAATTTCACTCTCACAACATTATGGCTGGTTGGAGACAGTCCGAACCACAAGTACCGGGTCCATGGTTCTGGCCGTATACTGGGGGGACGGGGACGACTCCCATTAACCCCTGACTATACCGGGGATACGCTTATCACAATGCCTTTCTGGTCTGTGCTGAAGCAGGGCATTCTGGCAGGCAAGTGGCTTGACCTTTATTAGTGAGTCTGGTTACCCCCTCTCGGAACCACAGACTTAGAAATCGCCAGCTCATATACAGTGCATAAAATATATTTATATATATACCCTTATACACCATTTTAATAAAAAATATCACAAAATTCTTCTAAGTCCCTCGGGAAGAGTGAAAGACGCGCACGTTCATTTACAGAGCTCCTAGACCTTCCTATAAGAAGTTAGCCAAAAAGTAGCTTCGAAAAACGCTTAGGTTAAGTTTCAGAGTTGCTTCTAATGTACCAAAGCTGGACTTAGATATAATTTCACTCTCACAACATTATGGCTGGTTGGAGACAGTCCGAACCACAAGTACCGGGTCCATGGTTCTGGCCGTATACTGGGGGGACGGGGACGACTCCCAATAACCCCTGACTATACCGGGGATACGCTTATCCCAATGCCTTTCTGGTCTGTGCTGAAGCAGGGCATTCTGGCAGCCAAGTGGCTTGACCTTTATTAGTGAGCCTGGTTACCCCCTCTCGGAACCACAGACTTAGAAATCGCCAGCTCATATACAGTGCATAAAATATATTTATATATATACCCTTATACACCATTTTAATAAAAAATATCACAAAATTCTTCTAAGTCCCTCGGGAAGAGTGAAAGACGCGCACGTTCATTTTCAGAGCTCCTAGACCTTCCTATAAGAATTTAGCCAGAAAGTAGCTTCGAAAAACGCTTAGGTTAAGTTTCAGAGTTGCTTCTAATGTACCAAAGCTGGACTTAGATATAATTTCACTCTCACAACATTATGGCTGGTTGGAGACAGTCCGAACCACAAGTACCGGGTCCATGGTTCTGGCCGTATACTGGGGGGACGGGGACGACTCCCATTAACCCCTGACTATACCGGGGATACGCTTATCACAATGCCTTTCTGTCTGTGCTGAAGCAGGGCATTCTGGCAGGCAAGTGGCTTGACCTTTATTAGTGAGTCTGGTTACCCCCTCTCGGAACCACAGACTTAGAAATCGCCAGCTCATATACAGTGCATAAAATATATTTATATATATACCCTTATACACCATTTTAATAAAAAATATCACAAAATCTTCTAAGTCCCTCGGGAAGAGTGAAAGACGCGCACGTTCATTTTCAGAGCTCCTAGACCTTCCTATAAGAATTTAGCCAGAAAGTAGCTTCGAAAAACGCTTAGGTTAAGTTTCAGAGTTGCTTCTAATGTACCAAAGCTGGACTTAGATATAATTTCACTCTCACAACATTATGGCTGGTTGGAGACAGTCCGAACCACAAGTACCGGGTCCATGGTTCTGGCCGTATACTGGGGGGACGGGGACGACTCCCATTAACCCCTGACTATACCGGGGATACGCTTATCACAATGCCTTTCTGGTCTGTGCTGAAGCAGGGCATTCTGGCAGGCAAGTGGCTTGACCTTTATTAGTGAGTCTGGTTACCCCCTCTCGGAACCACAGACTTAGAAATCGCCAGCTCATATACAGTGCATAAAATATATTTATATATATACCCTTATACACCATTTTAATAAAAAATATCACAAAATTCTTCTAAGTCCCTCGGGAAGAGTGAAAGACGCGCACGTTCATTTACAGAGCTCCTAGACCTTCCTATAAGAAGTTAGCCAAAAAGTAGCTTCGAAAAACGCTTAGGTTAAGTTTCAGAGTTGCTTCTAATGTACCAAAGCTGGACTTAGATATAATTTCACTCTCACAACATTATGGCTGGTTGGAGACAGTCCGAACCACAAGTACCGGGTCCATGGTTCTGGCCGTATACTGGGGGGACGGGGACGACTCCATTAACCCCTGACTATACCGGGGATACGCTTATCACAATGCCTTTCTGGTCTGTGCTGAAGCAGGGCATTCTGGCAGGCAAGTGGCTTGACCTTTATTAGTGAGTCTGGTTACCCCCTCTCGGAACCACAGACTTAGAAATCGCCAGCTCATATACAGTGCATAAAATATATTTATATATATACCCTTATACACCATTTTAATAAAAAATATCACAAAATTCTTCTAAGTCCCTCGGGAAGAGTGAAAGACGCGTACGTTCATTTTCAGAGCTCCTAGACCTTCCTATAAGAAGTTAGCCAAAAAGTAGCTTCGAAAAACGCTTAGGTTAAGTTTCAGAGTTGCTTCTAATGTACCAAAGCTGGACTTAGACATAATTTCACTCTCACAACATTATGGCTGGTTGGAGACAGTCCGAACCACAAGTACCGGGTCCATGGTTCTGGCCGTATACTGGGGGGACGGGGACGACTCCCATTAACCCCTGACTATACCGGGGATACGCTTATCACAATGCCTTTCTGGTCTGTGCTGAAGCAGGGCATTCTGGCAGCCAAGTGGCTTGACCTTTATTAGTGAGCCTGGTTACCCCCTCTCGGAACCACAGACTTAGAAATCGCCAGCTCATATACAGTGCATAAAATATATTTATATATATACCCTTATACACCATTTTAATAAAAAATATCACAAAATTCTTCTAAGTCCCTCGGGAAGAGTGAAAGACGCGCACGTTCATTTTCAGAGCTCCTAGACCTTCCTATAAGAATTTAGCCAGAAAGTAGCTTCGAAAAACGCTTAGGTTAAGTTTCAGAGTTGCTTCTAATGTACCAAAGCTGGACTTAGATATAATTTCACTCTCACAACATTATGGCTGGTTGGAGACAGTCCGAACCACAAGTACCGGGTCCATGGTTCTGGCCGTATACTGGGGGGACGGGGACGACTCCCATTAACCCCTGACTATACCGGGGATACGCTTATCACAATGCCTTTCTGGTCTGTGCTGAAGCAGGGCATTCTGGCAGGCAAGTGGCTTGACCTTTATTAGTGAGTCTGGTTACCCCCTCTCGGAACCACAGACTTAGAAATCGCCAGCTCATATACAGTGCATAAAATATATTTATATATATACCCTTATACACCATTTTAATAAAAAATATCACAAAATTCTTCTAAGTCCCTCGGGAAGAGTGAAAGACGCGCACGTTCATTTACAGAGCTCCTAGACCTTCCTATAAGAAGTTAGCCAAAAAGTAGCTTCGAAAAACGCTTAGGTTAAGTTTCAGAGTTGCTTCTAATGTACCAAAGCTGGACTTAGATATAATTTCACTCTCACAACATTATGGCTGGTTGGAGACAGTCCGAACCACAAGTACCGGGTCCATGGTTCTGGCCGTATACTGGGGGGACGGGGACGACTCCCAATAACCCCTGACTATACCGGGGATACGCTTATCCCAATGCCTTTCTGGTCTGTGCTGAAGCAGGGCATTCTGGCAGCCAAGTGGCTTGACCTTTATTAGTGAGCCTGGTTACCCCCTCTCGGAACCACAGACTTAGAAATCGCCAGCTCATATACAGTGCATAAAATATATTTATATATATACCCTTATACACCATTTTAATAAAAAATATCACAAAATTCTTCTAAGTCCCTCGGGAAGAGTGAAAGACGCGCACGTTCATTTTCAGAGCTCCTAGACCTTCCTATAAGAATTTAGCCAGAAAGTAGCTTCGAAAAACGCTTAGGTTAAGTTTCAGAGTTGCTTCTAATGTACCAAAGCTGGACTTAGATATAATTTCACTCTCACAACATTATGGCTGGTTTGAGACAGTCCGAACCACAAGTACCGGGTCCATGGTTCTGGCCGTATACTGGGGGGACGGGGACGACTCCCATTAACCCCTGACTATACCGGGGATACGCTTATCACAATGCCTTTCTGGTCTGTGCTGAAGCAGGGCATTTTGGCAGGCAAGTGGCTTGACCTTTATTAGTGAGTCTGGTTACCCCCTCTCGGAACCACAGACTTAGAAATCGCCAGCTCATATACAGTGCATAAAATATATTTATGTATATATACCCTTATACACCATTTTAATAAAAAATATCACAAAATTCTTCTAAGTCCCTCGGGAAGAGTGAAAGACGCGTACGTTCATTTTCAGAGCTCCTAGACCTTCCTATAAGAAGTTAGCCAAAAAGTAGCTTCGAAAAACGCTTAGGTTAAGTTTCAGAGTTGCTTCTAATGTACCAAAGCTGGACTTAGACATAATTTCACTCTCACAACATTATGGCTGGTTGGAGACAGTCCGAACCACAAGTACCGGGTCCATGGTTCTGGCCGTATACTGGGGGGACGGGGACGACTCCCATTAACCCCTGACTATACCGGGGATACGCTTATCACAATGCCTTTCTGGTCTGTGCTGAAGCAGGGCATTCTGGCAGCCAAGTGGCTTGACCTTTATTAGTGAGCCTGGTTACCCCCTCTCGGAACCACAGACTTAGAAATCGCCAGCTCATATACAGTGCATAAAATATATTTATATATATACCCTTATACACCATTTTAATAAAAAATATCACAAAATTCTTCTAAGTCCCTCGGGAAGAGTGAAAGACGCGCACGTTCATTTTCAGAGCTCCTAGACCTTCCTATAAGAATTTAGCCAGAAAGTAGCTTCGAAAAACGCTTAGGTTAAGTTTCAGAGTTGCTTCTAATGTACCAAAGCTGGACTTAGATATAATTTCACTCTCACAACATTATGGCTGGTTGGAGACAGTCCGAACCACAAGTACCGGGTCCATGGTTCTGGCCGTATACTGGGGGGACGGGGACGACTCCCATTAACCCCTGACTATACCGGGGATACGCTTATCACAATGCCTTTCTGGTCTGTGCTGAAGCAGGGCATTCTGGCAGGCAAGTGGCTTGACCTTTATTAGTGAGTCTGGTTACCCCCTCTCGGAACCACAGACTTAGAAATCGCCAGCTCATATACAGTGCATAAAATATATTTATATATATACCCTTATACACCATTTTAATAAAAAATATCACAAAATTCTTCTAAGTCCCTCGGGAAGAGTGAAAGACGCGTACGTTCATTTTCAGAGCTCCTAGACCTTCCTATAAGAAGTTAGCTAAAAAGTTGCTTCGAAAAACGCTTAGGTTAAGTTTCAGAGTTGCTTCTAATGTACCAAAGCTGGACTTAGATATAATTTCACTCTCACAACATTATGGCTGGTTGGAGACAGTCCGAACCACAAGTACCGGGTCCATGGTTCTGGCCGTATACTGGGGGGACGGGGACGACTCCCATTAACCCCTGACTATACCGGGGATACGCTTATCACAATGCCTTTCTGTCTGTGCTGAAGCAGGGCATTCTGGCAGGCAAGTGGCTTGACCTTTATTAGTGAGTCTGGTTACCCCCTCTCGGAACCACAGACTTAGAAATCGCCAGCTCATATACAGTGCATAAAATATATTTATATATATACCCTTATACACCATTTTAATAAAAAATATCACAAAATCTTCTAAGTCCCTCGGGAAGAGTGAAAGACGCGTACGTTCATTTTCAGAGCTCCTAGACCTTCCTATAAGAAGTTAGCCAAAAAGTAGCTTCGAAAAACGCTTAGGTTAAGTTTCAGAGTTGCTTCTAATGTACCAAAGCTGGACTTAGACATAATTTCACTCTCACAACATTATGGCTGGTTGGAGACAGTCCGAACCACAAGTACCGGGTCCATGGTTCTGGCCGTATACTGGGGGGACGGGGACGACTCCCATTAACCCCTGACTATACCGGGGATACGCTTATCACAATGCCTTTCTGGTCTGTGCTGAAGCAGGGCATTCTGGCAGGCAAGTGGCTTGACCTTTATTAGTGAGTCTGGTTACCCCCTCTCGGAACCACAGACTTAGAAATCGCCAGCTCATATACAGTGCATAAAATATATTTATATATATACCCTTATACACCATTTTAATAAAAAATATCACAAAATTCTTCTAAGTCCCTCGGGAAGAGTGAAAGACGCGCACGTTCATTTACAGAGCTCCTAGACCTTCCTATAAGAAGTTAGCCAAAAAGTAGCTTCGAAAAACGCTTAGGTTAAGTTTCAGAGTTGCTTCTAATGTACCAAAGCTGGACTTAGATATAATTTCACTCTCACAACATTATGGCTGGTTGGAGACAGTCCGAACCACAAGTACCGGGTCCATGGTTCTGGCCGTATACTGGGGGGACGGGGACGACTCCCAATAACCCCTGACTATACCGGGGATACGCTTATCCCAATGCCTTTCTGGTCTGTGCTGAAGCAGGGCATTCTGGCAGCCAAGTGGCTTGACCTTTATTAGTGAGCCTGGTTACCCCCTCTCGGAACCACAGACTTAGAAATCGCCAGCTCATATACAGTGCATAAAATATATTTATATATATACCCTTATACACCATTTTAATAAAAAATATCACAAAATTCTTCTAAGTCCCTCGGGAAGAGTGAAAGACGCGCACGTTCATTTTCAGAGCTCCTAGACCTTCCTATAAGAATTTAGCCAGAAAGTAGCTTCGAAAAACGCTTAGGTTAAGTTTCAGAATTGCTTCTAATGTACCAAAGCTGGACTTAGATATAATTTCACTCTCACAACATTATGGCTGGTTTGAGACAGTCCGAACCACAAGTACCGGGTCCATGGTTCTGGCCGTATACTGGGGGGACGGGGACGACTCCCATTAACCCCTGACTATACCGGGGATACGCTTATCACAATGCCTTTCTGGTCTGTGCTGAAGCAGGGCATTTTGGCAGGCAAGTGGCTTGACCTTTATTAGTGAGTCTGGTTACCCCCTCTCGGAACCACAGACTTAGAAATCGCCAGCTCATATACAGTGCATAAAATATATTTATATATATATACCCTTATACACCATTTTAATAAAAAATATCACAAAATTCTTCTAAGTCCCTCGGGAAGAGTGAAAGACGCGTACGTTCATTTTCAGAGCTCCTAGACCTTCCTATAAGAAGTTAGCCAAAAAGTAGCTTCGAAAAACGCTTAGGTTAAGTTTCAGAGTTGCTTCTAATGTACCAAAGCTGGACTTAGACATAATTTCACTCTCACAACATTATGGCTGGTTGGAGACAGTCCGAACCACAAGTACCGGGTCCATGGTTCTGGCCGTATACTGGGGGGACGGGGACGACTCCCATTAACCCCTGACTATACCGGGGATACGCTTATCACAATGCCTTTCTGGTCTGTGCTGAAGCAGGGCATTCTGGCAGCCAAGTGGCTTGACCTTTATTAGTGAGCCTGGTTACCCCCTCTCGGAACCACAGACTTAGAAATCGCCAGCTCATATACAGTGCATAAAATATATTTATATATATACCCTTATACACCATTTTAATAAAAAATATCACAAAATTCTTCTAAGTCCCTCGGGAAGAGTGAAAGACGCGCACGTTTATTTTCAGAGCTCCTAGACCTTCCTATAAGAATTTAGCCAGAAAGTAGCTTCGAAAAACGCTTAGGTTAAGTTTCAGAGTTGCTTCTAATGTACCAAAGCTGGACTTAGATATAATTTCACTCTCACAACATTATGGCTGGTTGGAGACAGTCCGAACCACAAGTACCGGGTCCATGGTTCTGGCCGTATACTGGGGGGACGGGGACGACTCCCATTAACCCCTGACTATACCGGGGATACGCTTATCACAATGCCTTTCTGGTCTGTGCTGAAGCAGGGCATTCTGGCAGGCAAGTGGCTTGACCTTTATTAGTGAGTCTGGTTACCCCCTCTCGGAACCACAGACTTAGAAATCGCCAGCTCATATACAGTGCATAAAATATATTTATATATATACCCTTATACACCATTTTAATAAAAAATATCACAAAATTCTTCTAAGTCCCTCGGGAAGAGTGAAAGACGCGTACGTTCATTTTCAGAGCTCCTAGACCTTCCTATAAGAAGTTAGCTAAAAAGTAGCTTCGAAAAACGCTTAGGTTAAGTTTCAGAGTTGCTTCTAATGTACCAAAGCTGGACTTAGATATAATTTCACTCTCACAACATTATGGCTGGTTGGAGACAGTCCGAACCACAAGTACCGGGTCCATGGTTCTGGCCGTATACTGGGGGGACGGGGACGACTCCCATTAACCCCTGACTATACCGGGGATACGCTTATCACAATGCCTTTCTGGTCTGTGCTGAAGCAGGGCATTCTGGCAGGCAAGTGGCTTGACCTTTATTAGTGAGTCTGGTTACCCCCTCTCGGAACCACAGACTTAGAAATCGCCAGCTCATATACAGTGCATAAAATATATTTATATATATACCCTTATACACCATTTTAATAAAAAATATCACAAAATCTTCTAAGTCCCTCGGGAAGAGTGAAAGACGCGTACGTTCATTTTCAGAGCTCCTAGACCTTCCTATAAGAAGTTAGCCAAAAAGTAGCTTCGAAAAACGCTTAGGTTAAGTTTCAGAGTTGCTTCTAATGTACCAAAGCTGGACTTAGACATAATTTCACTCTCACAACATTATGGCTGGTTGGAGACAGTCCGAACCACAAGTACCGGGTCCATGGTTCTGGCCGTATACTGGGGGGACGGGGACGACTCCCATTAACCCCTGACTATACCGGGGATACGCTTATCACAATGCCTTTCTGGTCTGTGCTGAAGCAGGGCATTCTGGCAGCCAAGTGGCTTGACCTTTATTAGTGAGCCTGGTTACCCCCTCTCGGAACCACAGACTTAGAAATCGCCAGCTCATATACAGTGCATAAAATATATTTATATATATACCCTTATACACCATTTTAATAAAAAATATCACAAAATTCTTCTAAGTCCCTCGGGAAGAGTGAAAGACGCGCACGTTCATTTTCAGAGCTCCTAGACCTTCCTATAAGAATTTAGCCAGAAAGTAGCTTCGAAAAACGCTTAGGTTAAGTTTCAGAGTTGCTTCTAATGTACCAAAGCTGGACTTAGATATAATTTCACTCTCACAACATTATGGCTGGTTGGAGACAGTCCGAACCACAAGTACCGGGTCCATGGTTCTGGCCGTATACTGGGGGGACGGGGACGACTCCCATTAACCCCTGACTATACCGGGGATACGCTTATCACAATGCCTTTCTGGTCTGTGCTGAAGCAGGGCATTCTGGCAGGCAAGTGGCTTGACCTTTATTAGTGAGTCTGGTTACCCCCTCTCGGAACCACAGACTTAGAAATCGCCAGCTCATATACAGTGCATAAAATATATTTATATATATACCCTTATAAACCATTTTAATAAAAAATATCACAAAATTCTTCTAAGTCCCTCGGGAAGAGTGAAAGACGCGTACGTTCATTTTCAGAGCTCCTAGACCTTCCTATAAGAAGTTAGCTAAAAAGTAGCTTCGAAAAACGCTTAGGTTAAGTTTCAGAGTTGCTTCTAATGTACCAAAGCTGGACTTAGATATAATTTCACTCTCACAACATTATGGCTGGTTGGAGACAGTCCGAACCACAAGTACCGGGTCCATGGTTCTGGCCGTATACTGGGGGGACGGGGACGATTCCCATTAACCCCTGACTATACCGGGGATACGCTTATCACAATGCCTTTCTGGTCTGTGCTGAAGCATGGCATTCTGGCAGCCAAGTGGCTTGACCTTTATTAGTGAGCCTGGTTACCCCCTCTCGGAACCACAGACTTAGAAATCGCCAGCTCATATACAGTGCATAAAATATATTAGTGCATATTTATACAGCATATATATACCCTTATACACCATTTTAATAAAAAATATCACAAAATTCTTCTAAGTCCCTCGGGAAGAGTGAAAGACGCGTACGTTCATTTTCAGAGCTCCTAAACCTTCCTATAAGAAGTTAGCCAAAAAGTAGCTTCGAAAAACGCTTAGGTTAAGTTTCAGAGTTGCTTCTAATGTACCAAAGCTGGACTTAGACATAATTTCACTCTCACAACATTATGGCTGGTTGGAGACAGTCCGAACCACAAGTACCGGGTCCATGGTTCTGGCCGTATACTGGGGGGACGGGGACGACTCCCATTAACCCCTGACTATACCGGGGATACGCTTATCCTAATGCCTTTCTGGTCTGTGCTGAAGCAGGGCATTCTGGCAGGCAAGTGGCTTGACCTTTACTAGTGAGCCTGGTTACCCCCTCTCGGAACCACAGACTTAGAAATCGCCAGCTCATATACAGTGCATAAAATATATTTATATATATACCCTTATACACCATTTTAATAAAAAATATCACAAAATTCTTCTAAGTCCCTCGGGAAGAGTGAAAGACGCGTACGTTCATTTTCAGAGCTCCTAGACCTTCCTATAAGAAGTTAGCCAAAAAGTAGCTTCGAAAAACGCTTAGGTTAAGTTTCAGAGTTGCTTCTAATGTACCAAAGCTGGACTTAGACATAATTTCACTCTCACAACATTATGGCTGGTTGGAGACAGTCCGAACCACAAGTACCGGGTCCATGGTTCTGGCCGTATACTGGGGGGACGGGGGGGACTCCCATTAACCCCTGACTATACCGGGGATACGCTTATCACAATGCCTTTCTGGTCTGTGCTGAAGCAGGGCATTCTGCAGCCAAGTGGCTTGACCTTTATTAGTGAGCCTGGTTACCCCCTCTCGGAACCACAGACTTAGAAATCGCCAGCTCATATACAGTGCATAAAATATATTTATATATATACCCTTATACACCATTTTAATAAAAAATATCACAAAATTCTTCTAAGTCTCTCGGGAAGAGTGAAAGACGCGCACGTTCATTTTCAGAGCTCCTAGACCTTCCTATAAGAAGTTAGCTAAAAAGTAGCTTCGAAAAACGCTTAGGTTAAGTTTCAGAGTTGCTTCTAATGTACCAAAGCTGGACTTAGACATAATTTCACTCTCAACATTATGGCTGGTTGGAGAGGGTCCGAACCACAAGTACCGGGTCCATGGTTCTGGCCGTATACTGGGGGGACGGGGACGACTCCCATTAACCCCTGACTATACCGGGGATACGCTTATCACAATGCCTTTCTGGTCTGTGCTGAAGCAGGGCATTCTGGCAGCCAAGTGGCTTGACCTTTATTAGTGAGCCTGGTTACCCCCTCTCGGAACCACAGACTTAGAAATCGCCAGCTCATATACAGTGCATAAAATATATTTATATATATACCCTTATACACCATTTTAATAAAAAATATCACAAAATTCTTCTAAGTCCCTCGGGAAGAGTGAAAGACGCGCACGTTCATTTTCAGAGCTCCTAGACCTTCCTATAAGAATTTAGCCAGAAAGTAGCTTCGAAAAACGCTTAGGTTAAGTTTCAGAGTTGCTTCTAATGTACCAAAGCTGGACTTAGATATAATTTCACTCTCACAACATTATGGCTGGTTTGAGACAGTCCGAACCACAAGTACCGGGTCCATGGTTCTGGCCGTATACTGGGGGGACGGGGACGACTCCCATTAACCCCTGACTATACCGGGGATACGCTTATCACAATGCCTTTCTGGTCTGTGCTGAAGCAGGGCATTTTGGCAGGCAAGTGGCTTGACCTTTATTAGTGAGTCTGGTTACCCCCTCTCGGAACCACAGACTTAGAAATCGCCAGCTCATATACAGTGCATAAAATATATTTATATATATACCCTTATACACCATTTTAATAAAAAATATCACAAAATTCTTCTAAGTCCCTCGGGAAGAGTGAAAGACGCGTACGTTCATTTTCAGAGCTCCTAGACCTTCCTATAAGAAGTTAGCTAAAAAGTAGCTTCGAAAAACGCTTAGGTTAAGTTTCAGAGTTGCTTCTAATGTACCAAAGCTGGACTTAGATATAATTTCACTCTCACAACATTATGGCTGGTTGGAGACAGTCCGAACCACAAGTACCGGGTCCATGGTTCTGGCCGTATACTGGGGGGACGGGGACGACTCCCATTAACCCCTGACTATACCGGGGATACGCTTATCACAATGCCTTTCTGGTCTGTGCTGAAGCAGGGCATTCTGGCAGGCAAGTGGCTTGACCTTTATTAGTGAGTCTGGTTACCCCCTCTCGGAACCACAGACTTAGAAATCGCCAGCTCATATACAGTGCATAAAATATATTTATATATATACCCTTATACACCATTTTAATAAAAAATATCACAAAATCTTCTAAGTCCCTCGGGAAGAGTGAAAGACGCGTACGTTCATTTTCAGAGCTCCTAGACCTTCCTATAAGAAGTTAGCCAAAAAGTAGCTTCGAAAAACGCTTAGGTTAAGTTTCAGAGTTGCTTCTAATGTACCAAAGCTGGACTTAGACATAATTTCACACTCACAACATTATGGCTGGTTGGAGACAGTCCGAACCACAAGTACCGGGTCCATGGTTCTGGCCGTATACTGGGGGGACGGGGACGACTCCCATTAACCCCTGACTATACCGGGGATACGCTTATCACAATGCCTTTCTGGTCTGTGCTGAAGCAGGGCATTCTGGCAGCCAAGTGGCTTGACCTTTATTAGTGAGCCTGGTTACCCCCTCTCGGAACCACAGACTTAGAAATCGCCAGCTCATATACAGTGCATAAAATATATTTATATATATACCCTTATACACCATTTTAATAAAAAATATCACAAAATTCTTCTAAGTCCCTCGGGAAGAGTGAAAGACGCGCACGTTCATTTTCAGAGCTCCTAGACCTTCCTATAAGAATTTAGCCAGAAAGTAGCTTCGAAAAACGCTTAGGTTAAGTTTCAGAGTTGCTTCTAATGTACCAAAGCTGGACTTAGATATAATTTCACTCTCACAACATTATGGCTGGTTGGAGACAGTCCGAACCACAAGTACCGGGTCCATGGTTCTGGCCGTATACTGGGGGGACGGGGACGACTCCCATTAACCCCTGACTATACCGGGGATACGCTTATCACAATGCCTTTCTGGTCTGTGCTGAAGCAGGGCATTCTGGCAGGCAAGTGGCTTGACCTTTATTAGTGAGTCTGGTTACCCCCTCTCGGAACCACAGACTTAGAAATCGCCAGCTCATATACAGTGCATAAAATATATTTATATATATACCCTTATAAACCATTTTAATAAAAAATATCACAAAATTCTTCTAAGTCCCTCGGGAAGAGTGAAAGACGCGTACGTTCATTTTCAGAGCTCCTAGACCTTCCTATAAGAAGTTAGCTAAAAAGTAGCTTCGAAAAACGCTTAGGTTAAGTTTCAGAGTTGCTTCTAATGTACCAAAGCTGGACTTAGATATAATTTCACTCTCACAACATTATGGCTGGTTGGAGACAGTCCGAACCACAAGTACCGGGTCCATGGTTCTGGCCGTATACTGGGGGGACGGGGACGACTCCCATTAACCCCTGACTATACCGGGGATACGCTTATCACAATGCCTTTCTGGTCTGTGCTGAAGCATGGCATTCTGGCAGCCAAGTGGCTTGACCTTTATTAGTGAGCCTGGTTACCCCCTCTCGGAACCACAGACTTAGAAATCGCCAGCTCATATACAGTGCATAAAATATATTAGTGCATATTTATACAGCATATATATACCCTTATACACCATTTTAATAAAAAATATCACAAAATTCTTCTAAGTCCCTCGGGAAGAGTGAAAGACGCGTACGTTCATTTTCAGAGCTCCTAAACCTTCCTATAAGAAGTTAGCCAAAAAGTAGCTTCGAAAAACGCTTAGGTTAAGTTTCAGAGTTGCTTCTAATGTACCAAAGCTGGACTTAGACATAATTTCACTCTCACAACATTATGGCTGGTTGGAGACAGTCCGAACCACAAGTACCGGGTCCATGGTTCTGGCCGTATACTGGGGGGACGGGGACGACTCCCATTAACCCCTGACTATACCGGGGATACGCTTATCCTAATGCCTTTCTGGTCTGTGCTGAAGCAGGGCATTCTGGCAGGCAAGTGGCTTGACCTTTACTAGTGAGCCTGGTTACCCCCTCTCGGAACCACAGACTTAGAAATCGCCAGCTCATATACAGTGCATAAAATATATTTATATATATACCCTTATACACCATTTTAATAAAAAATATCACAAAATTCTTCTAAGTCCCTCGGGAAGAGTGAAAGACGCGTACGTTCATTTTCAGAGCTCCTAGACCTTCCTATAAGAAGTTAGCCAAAAAGTAGCTTCGAAAAACGCTTAGGTTAAGTTTCAGAGTTGCTTCTAATGTACCAAAGCTGGACTTAGACATAATTTCACTCTCACAACATTATGGCTGGTTGGAGACAGTCCGAACCACAAGTACCGGGTCCATGGTTCTGGCCGTATACTGGGGGGACGGGGGGGACTCCCATTAACCCCTGACTATACCGGGGATACGCTTATCACAATGCCTTTCTGGTCTGTGCTGAAGAAGGGCATTCTGCAGCCAAGTGGCTTGACCTTTATTAGTGAGCCTGGTTACCCCCTCTCGGAACCACAGACTTAGAAATCGCCAGCTCATATACAGTGCATAAAATATATTTATATATATACCCTTATACACCATTTTAATAAAAAATATCACAAAATTCTTCTAAGTCTCTCGGGAAGAGTGAAAGACGCGCACGTTCATTTTCAGAGCTCCTAGACCTTCCTATAAGAAGTTAGCTAAAAAGTAGCTTCGAAAAACGCTTAGGTTAAGTTTCAGAGTTGCTTCTAATGTACCAAAGCTGGACTTAGACATAATTTCACTCTCAACATTATGGCTGGTTGGAGAGGGTCCGAACCACAAGTACCGGGTCCATGGTTCTGGCCGTATACTGGGGGGACGGGGACGACTCCCATTAACCCCTGACTATACCGGGGATACGCTTATCACAATGCCTTTCTGGTCTGTGCTGAAGCAGGGCATTCTGGCAGCCAAGTGGCTTGACCTTTATTAGTGAGCCTGGTTACCCCCTCTCGGAACCACAGACTTAGAAATCGCCAGCTCATATACAGTGCATAAAATATATTTATATATATACCCTTATACACCATTTTAATAAAAAATATCACAAAATTCTTCTAAGTCCCTCGGGAAGAGTGAAAGACGCGCACGTTCATTTTCAGAGCTCCTAGACCTTCCTATAAGAATTTAGCCAGAAAGTAGCTTCGAAAAACGCTTAGGTTAAGTTTCAGAGTTGCTTCTAATGTACCAAAGCTGGACTTAGATATAATTTCACTCTCACAACATTATGGCTGGTTTGAGACAGTCCGAACCACAAGTACCGGGTCCATGGTTCTGGCCGTATACTGGGGGGACGGGGACGACTCCCATTAACCCCTGACTATACCGGGGATACGCTTATCACAATGCCTTTCTGGTCTGTGCTGAAGCAGGGCATTTTGGCAGGCAAGTGGCTTGACCTTTATTAGTGAGTCTGGTTACCCCCTCTCGGAACCACAGACTTAGAAATCGCCAGCTCATATACAGTGCATAAAATATATTTATATATATATACCCTTATACACCATTTTAATAAAAAATATCACAAAATTCTTCTAAGTCCCTCGGGAAGAGTGAAAGACGCGTACGTTCATTTTCAGAGCTCCTAAACCTTCCTATAAGAAGTTAGCCAAAAAGTAGCTTCGAAAAACGCTTAGGTTAAGTTTCAGAGTTGCTTCTAATGTACCAAAGCTGGACTTAGACATAATTTCACTCTCACAACATTATGGCTGGTTGGAGACAGTCCGAACCACAAGTACCGGGTCCATGGTTCTGGCCGTATACTGGGGGGACGGGGACGACTCCCATTAACCCCTGACTATACCGGGGATACGCTTATCCTAATGCCTTTCTGGTCTGTGCTGAAGCAGGGCATTCTGGCAGGCAAGTGGCTTGACCTTTACTAGTGAGCCTGGTTACCCCCTCTCGGAACCACAGACTTAGAAATCGCCAGCTCATATACAGTGCATAAAATATATTTATATATATACCCTTATACACCATTTTAATAAAAAATATCACAAAATTCTTCTAAGTCCCTCGGGAAGAGTGAAAGACGCGTACGTTCATTTTCAGAGCTCCTAGACCTTCCTATAAGAAGTTAGCCAAAAAGTAGCTTCGAAAAACGCTTAGGTTAAGTTTCAGAGTTGCTTCTAATGTACCAAAGCTGGACTTAGACATAATTTCACTCTCACAACATTATGGCTGGTTGGAGACAGTCCGAACCACAAGTACCGGGTCCATGGTTCTGGCCGTATACTGGGGGGACGGGGGGGACTCCCATTAACCCCTGACTATACCGGGGATACGCTTATCACAATGCCTTTCTGGTCTGTGCTGAAGAAGGGCATTCTGCAGCCAAGTGGCTTGACCTTTATTAGTGAGCCTGGTTACCCCCTCTCGGAACCACAGACTTAGAAATCGCCAGCTCATATACAGTGCATAAAATATATTTATATATATACCCTTATACACCATTTTAATAAAAAATATCACAAAATTCTTCTAAGTCTCTCGGGAAGAGTGAAAGACGCGCACGTTCATTTTCAGAGCTCCTAGACCTTCCTATAAGAAGTTAGCTAAAAAGTAGCTTCGAAAAACGCTTAGGTTAAGTTTCAGAGTTGCTTCTAATGTACCAAAGCTGGACTTAGACATAATTTCACTCTCAACATTATGGCTGGTTGGAGAGGGTCCGAACCACAAGTACCGGGTCCATGGTTCTGGCCGTATACTGGGGGGACGGGGACGACTCCCATTAACCCCTGACTATACCGGGGATACGCTTATCACAATGCCTTTCTGGTCTGTGCTGAAGCAGGGCATTCTGGCAGCCAAGTGGCTTGACCTTTATTAGTGAGCCTGGTTACCCCCTCTCGGAACCACAGACTTAGAAATCGCCAGCTCATATACAGTGCATAAAATATATTTATATATATACCCTTATACACCATTTTAATAAAAAATATCACAAAATTCTTCTAAGTCCCTCGGGAAGAGTGAAAGACGCGCACGTTCATTTTCAGAGCTCCTAGACCTTCCTATAAGAATTTAGCCAGAAAGTAGCTTCGAAAAACGCTTAGGTTAAGTTTCAGAGTTGCTTCTAATGTACCAAAGCTGGACTTAGATATAATTTCACTCTCACAACATTATGGCTGGTTTGAGACAGTCCGAACCACAAGTACCGGGTCCATGGTTCTGGCCGTATACTGGGGGGACGGGGACGACTCCCATTAACCCCTGACTATACCGGGGATACGCTTATCACAATGCCTTTCTGGTCTGTGCTGAAGCAGGGCATTTTGGCAGGCAAGTGGCTTGACCTTTATTAGTGAGTCTGGTTACCCCCTCTCGGAACCACAGACTTAGAAATCGCCAGCTCATATACAGTGCATAAAATATATTTATATATATATACCCTTATACACCATTTTAATAAAAAATATCACAAAATTCTTCTAAGTCCCTCGGGAAGAGTGAAAGACGCGTACGTTCATTTTCAGAGCTCCTAGACCTTCCTATAAGAAGTTAGCCAAAAAGTAGCTTCGAAAAACGCTTAGGTTAAGTTTCAGAGTTGCTTCTAATGTACCAAAGCTGGACTTAGACATAATTTCACTCTCACAACATTATGGCTGGTTGGAGACAGTCCGAACCACAAGTACCGGGTCCATGGTTCTGGCCGTATACTGGGGGGACGGGGACGACTCCCATTAACCCCTGACTATACCGGGGATACGCTTATCACAATGCCTTTCTGGTCTGTGCTGAAGCAGGGCATTCTGGCAGCCAAGTGGCTTGACCTTTATTAGTGAGCCTGGTTACCCCCTCTCGGAACCACAGACTTAGAAATCGCCAGCTCATATACAGTGCATAAAATATATTTATATATATACCCTTATACACCATTTTAATAAAAAATATCACAAAATTCTTCTAAGTCCCTCGGGAAGAGTGAAAGACGCGCACGTTCATTTTCAGAGCTCCTAGACCTTCCTATAAGAATTTAGCCAGAAAGTAGCTTCGAAAAACGCTTAGGTTAAGTTTCAGAGTTGCTTCTAATGTACCAAAGCTGGACTTAGATATAATTTCACTCTCACAACATTATGGCTGGTTGGAGACAGTCCGAACCACAAGTACCGGGTCCATGGTTCTGGCCGTATACTGGGGGGACGGGGACGACTCCCATTAACCCCTGACTATACCGGGGATACGCTTATCACAATGCCTTTCTGGTCTGTGCTGAAGCAGGGCATTCTGGCAGGCAAGTGGCTTGACCTTTATTAGTGAGTCTGGTTACCCCCTCTCGGAACCACAGACTTAGAAATCGCCAGCTCATATACAGTGCATAAAATATATTTATATATATACCCTTATACACCATTTTAATAAAAAATATCACAAAATTCTTCTAAGTCCCTCGGGAAGAGTGAAAGACGCGTACGTTCATTTTCAGAGCTCCTAGACCTTCCTATAAGAAGTTAGCTAAAAAGTAGCTTCGAAAAACGCTTAGGTTAAGTTTCAGAGTTGCTTCTAATGTACCAAAGCTGGACTTAGATATAATTTCACTCTCACAACATTATGGCTGGTTGGAGACAGTCCGAACCACAAGTACCGGGTCCATGGTTCTGGCCGTATACTGGGGGGACGGGGACGACTCCCATTAACCCCTGACTATACCGGGGATACGCTTATCACAATGCCTTTCTGGTCTGTGCTGAAGCAGGGCATTCTGGCAGGCAAGTGGCTTGACCTTTATTAGTGAGTCTGGTTACCCCCTCTCGGAACCACAGACTTAGAAATCGCCAGCTCATATACAGTGCATAAAATATATTTATATATATACCCTTATACACCATTTTAATAAAAAATATCACAAAATCTTCTAAGTCCCTCGGGAAGAGTGAAAGACGCGTACGTTCATTTTCAGAGCTCCTAGACCTTCCTATAAGAAGTTAGCCAAAAAGTAGCTTCGAAAAACGCTTAGGTTAAGTTTCAGAGTTGCTTCTAATGTACCAAAGCTGGACTTAGACATAATTTCACTCTCACAACATTATGGCTGGTTGGAGACAGTCCGAACCACAAGTACCGGGTCCATGGTTCTGGCCGTATACTGGGGGGACGGGGACGACTCCCATTAACCCCTGACTATACCGGGGATACGCTTATCACAATGCCTTTCTGGTCTGTGCTGAAGCAGGGCATTCTGGCAGCCAAGTGGCTTGACCTTTATTAGTGAGCCTGGTTACCCCCTCTCGGAACCACAGACTTAGAAATCGCCAGCTCATATACAGTGCATAAAATATATTTATATATATACCCTTATACACCATTTTAATAAAAAATATCACAAAATTCTTCTAAGTCCCTCGGGAAGAGTGAAAGACGCGCACGTTCATTTTCAGAGCTCCTAGACCTTCCTATAAGAATTTAGCCAGAAAGTAGCTTCGAAAAACGCTTAGGTTAAGTTTCAGAGTTGCTTCTAATGTACCAAAGCTGGACTTAGATATAATTTCACTCTCACAACATTATGGCTGGTTGGAGACAGTCCGAACCACAAGTACCGGGTCCATGGTTCTGGCCGTATACTGGGGGGACGGGGACGACTCCCATTAACCCCTGACTATACCGGGGATACGCTTATCACAATGCCTTTCTGGTCTGTGCTGAAGCAGGGCATTCTGGCAGGCAAGTGGCTTGACCTTTATTAGTGAGTCTGGTTACCCCCTCTCGGAACCACAGACTTAGAAATCGCCAGCTCATATACAGTGCATAAAATATATTTATATATATACCCTTATAAACCATTTTAATAAAAAATATCACAAAATTCTTCTAAGTCCCTCGGGAAGAGTGAAAGACGCGTACGTTCATTTTCAGAGCTCCTAGACCTTCCTATAAGAAGTTAGCTAAAAAGTAGCTTCGAAAAACGCTTAGGTTAAGTTTCAGAGTTGCTTCTAATGTACCAAAGCTGGACTTAGATATAATTTCACTCTCACAACATTATGGCTGGTTGGAGACAGTCCGAACCACAAGTACCGGGTCCATGGTTCTGGCCGTATACTGGGGGGACGGGGACGACTCCCATTAACCCCTGACTATACCGGGGATACGCTTATCACAATGCCTTTCTGGTCTGTGCTGAAGCATGGCATTCTGGCAGCCAAGTGGCTTGACCTTTATTAGTGAGCCTGGTTACCCCCTCTCGGAACCACAGACTTAGAAATCGCCAGCTCATATACAGTGCATAAAATATATTAGTGCATATTTATACAGCATATATATACCCTTATACACCATTTTAATAAAAAATATCACAAAATTCTTCTAAGTCCCTCGGGAAGAGTGAAAGACGCGTACGTTCATTTTCAGAGCTCCTAAACCTTCCTATAAGAAGTTAGCCAAAAAGTAGCTTCGAAAAACGCTTAGGTTAAGTTTCAGAGTTGCTTCTAATGTACCAAAGCTGGACTTAGACATAATTTCACTCTCACAACATTATGGCTGGTTGGAGACAGTCCGAACCACAAGTACCGGGTCCATGGTTCTGGCCGTATACTGGGGGGACGGGGACGACTCCCATTAACCCCTGACTATACCGGGGATACGCTTATCCTAATGCCTTTCTGGTCTGTGCTGAAGCAGGGCATTCTGGCAGGCAAGTGGCTTGACCTTTACTAGTGAGCCTGGTTACCCCCTCTCGGAACCACAGACTTAGAAATCGCCAGCTCATATACAGTGCATAAAATATATTTATATATATACCCTTATACACCATTTTAATAAAAAATATCACAAAATTCTTCTAAGTCCCTCGGGAAGAGTGAAAGACGCGTACGTTCATTTTCAGAGCTCCTAGACCTTCCTATAAGAAGTTAGCCAAAAAGTAGCTTCGAAAAACGCTTAGGTTAAGTTTCAGAGTTGCTTCTAATGTACCAAAGCTGGACTTAGACATAATTTCACTCTCACAACATTATGGCTGGTTGGAGACAGTCCGAACCACAAGTACCGGGTCCATGGTTCTGGCCGTATACTGGGGGGACGGGGGGGACTCCCATTAACCCCTGACTATACCGGGGATACGCTTATCACAATGCCTTTCTGGTCTGTGCTGAAGCAGGGCATTCTGCAGCCAAGTGGCTTGACCTTTATTAGTGAGCCTGGTTACCCCCTCTCGGAACCACAGACTTAGAAATCGCCAGCTCATATACAGTGCATAAAATATATTTATATATATACCCTTATACACCATTTTAATAAAAAATATCACAAAATTCTTCTAAGTCTCTCGGGAAGAGTGAAAGACGCGCACGTTCATTTTCAGAGCTCCTAGACCTTCCTATAAGAAGTTAGCTAAAAAGTAGCTTCGAAAAACGCTTAGGTTAAGTTTCAGAGTTGCTTCTAATGTACCAAAGCTGGACTTAGACATAATTTCACTCTCAACATTATGGCTGGTTGGAGAGGGTCCGAACCACAAGTACCGGGTCCATGGTTCTGGCCGTATACTGGGGGGACGGGGACGACTCCCATTAACCCCTGACTATACCGGGGATACGCTTATCACAATGCCTTTCTGGTCTGTGCTGAAGCAGGGCATTCTGGCAGCCAAGTGGCTTGACCTTTATTAGTGAGCCTGGTTACCCCCTCTCGGAACCACAGACTTAGAAATCGCCAGCTCATATACAGTGCATAAAATATATTAGTGCATATTTATACAGTATATATACCCTTATACACCATTTTAATAAAAAATATCACAAAATTCTTCTAAGTCCCTCGGGAAGAGTGAAAGACGCGCACGTTCATTTTCAGAGCTCCTAGACCTTCCTATAAGAAGTTAGCCAAAAAGTAGCTTCGAAAAACGCTTAGGTTAAGTTTCAGAGTTGCTTCTAATGTACCAAAGCTGGACTTAGATATAATTTCACTCTCACAACATTATGGCTGGTTGGAGAGGGTCCGAACCACAAGTACTGGGTCCATGGTTCTGGCCGTATACTGGGGGGACGGGGACGACTCCCATTAACTCCTGACTATACCGGGGATACGCTTATCCCAATGCCTTTCTGGTCTGTGCTGAAGCAGGGCATTCTGGCAGGCAAGTGGCTTGACCTTTATTAGTGAGCCTGGTTACCCCCTCTCGGAACCACAGACTTAGAAATCGCCAGCTCATATACAGTGCATAAAATATATTTATATATATACCCTTATACACCATTTTAATAAAAAATATCACAAAATTCTTCTAAGTCCCTCGGGAAGAGTGAAAGACGCGTACGTTCATTTTCAGAGCTCTTAGACCTTCCTATAAGAAGTTAGCCAAAAAGTAGCTTCGAAAAACGCTTAGGTTAAGTTTCAGAGTTGCTTCTAATGTACCAAAGCTGGACTTAGACATAATTTCACTCTCACAACATTATGGCTGGTTGGAGACAGTCCGAACCACAAGTACCGGGTCCATGGTTCTGGCCGTATACTGGGGGGACGGGGACGACTCCCATTAACCCCTGACTATACCGGGGATACGCTTATCACAATGCCTTTCTGGTCTGTGCTGAAGCAGGGCATTCTGGCAGGCAAGTGGCTTGACCTTTATTAGTGAGCCTGGTTACCCCCTCTCGGAACCACAGACTTAGAAATCGCCAGCTCATATACAGTGCATAAAATATATTTATATATATACCCTTATACACCATTTTAATAAAAAATATCACAAAATTCTTCTAAGTCTCTCGAGAAGAGTGAAAGACGCGCACGTTCATTTTCAGAGCTCCTAGACCTTCATATAAGAAGTTAGCTAAAAAGTAGCTTCGAAAAACGCTTAGGTTAAGTTTCAGAGTTGCTTCTAATGTACCAAAGCTGGACTTAGACATAATTTCACTCTCACAACATTATGGCTGGTTGGAGAGGGTCCGAACCACAAGTACTGGGTCCATGGTACTGGCCGTATACTGGGGTGACGGGGACGACTCCCATTAACCCCTGACTATACGCTTATCACAATGCCTTTCTGGTCTGTGCTGAAGCAGGGCATTCTGGCAGCCAAGTGGCTTGACCTTTATTAGTGAGCCTGGTTACCCCCTCTCGGAACCACAGACTTAGAAATCGCCAGCTCATATACAGTGCATAAAATATATTTATATATATACCCTTATACACCATTTTAATAAAAAAATATCACAAAATTCTTCTAAGTCCCTCGGGAAGAGTGAAAGACGCGCACGTTCATTTTCAGAGCTTCTAGACCTTCCTATAAGAAGTTAGCCAAAAAGTAGCTTCGAAAAACGCTTAGGTTAAGTTTCAGAGTTGCTTCTAATGTACCAAAGCTGGACTTAGATATAATTTCACTCTCACAACATTATGGCTGTTTGGAGACAGTCCGAACCACAAGTACCGGGTCCATGGTTCTGGCCGTATACTGGGGGGACGGGGACGACTCCCATTAACCCCTGACTATACCGGGGAAACGCTTATCACAATGCCTTTCTGGTCTGTGCTGAAGCAGGGCATTCTGGCAGGCAAGTGGCTTGACCTTTATTAGTGAGCCTGGTTACCCCCTCTCGGAACCACAGACTTAGAAATCGCCAGCTCATATACAGTGCATAAAATATATTAGTGCATATTTATACAGCATATATATACCCTTATACACCATTTTAATAAAAAATATCACAAAATTCTTCTAAGTCCCTCGGGAAGAGTGAAAGACGCGTACGTTCATTTTCAGAGCTCCTAAACCTTCCTATAAGAAGTTAGCCAAAAAGTAGCTTCGAAAAACGCTTAGGTTAAGTTTCAGAGTTGCTTCTAATGTACCAAAGCTGGACTTAGACATAATTTCACTCTCACAACATTATGGCTGGTTGGAGACAGTCCGAACCACAAGTACCGGGTCCATGGTTCTGGCCGTATACTGGGGGGACGGGGACGACTCCCATTAACCCCTGACTATACCGGGGATACGCTTATCCTAATGCCTTTCTGGTCTGTGCTGAAGCAGGGCATTCTGGCAGGCAAGTGGCTTGACCTTTACTAGTGAGCCTGGTTACCCCCTCTCGGAACCACAGACTTAGAAATCGCCAGCTCATATACAGTGCATAAAATATATTTATATATATACCCTTATACACCATTTTAATAAAAAATATCACAAAATTCTTCTAAGTCCCTCGGGAAGAGTGAAAGACGCGTACGTTCATTTTCAGAGCTCCTAGACCTTCCTATAAGAAGTTAGCCAAAAAGTAGCTTCGAAAAACGCTTAGGTTAAGTTTCAGAGTTGCTTCTAATGTACCAAAGCTGGACTTAGACATAATTTCACTCTCACAACATTATGGCTGGTTGGAGACAGTCCGAACCACAAGTACCGGGTCCATGGTTCTGGCCGTATACTGGGGGGACGGGGGGGACTCCCATTAACCCCTGACTATACCGGGGATACGCTTATCACAATGCCTTTCTGGTCTGTGCTGAAGCAGGGCATTCTGCAGCCAAGTGGCTTGACCTTTATTAGTGAGCCTGGTTACCCCCTCTCGGAACCACAGACTTAGAAATCGCCAGCTCATATACAGTGCATAAAATATATTTATATATATACCCTTATACACCATTTTAATAAAAAATATCACAAAATTCTTCTAAGTCTCTCGGGAAGAGTGAAAGACGCGCACGTTCATTTTCAGAGCTCCTAGACCTTCCTATAAGAAGTTAGCTAAAAAGTAGCTTCGAAAAACGCTTAGGTTAAGTTTCAGAGTTGCTTCTAATGTACCAAAGCTGGACTTAGACATAATTTCACTCTCAACATTATGGCTGGTTGGAGAGGGTCCGAACCACAAGTACCGGGTCCATGGTTCTGGCCGTATACTGGGGGGACGGGGACGACTCCCATTAACCCCTGACTATACCGGGGATACGCTTATCACAATGCCTTTCTGGTCTGTGCTGAAGCAGGGCATTCTGGCAGCCAAGTGGCTTGACCTTTATTAGTGAGCCTGGTTACCCCCTCTCGGAACCACAGACTTAGAAATCGCCAGCTCATATACAGTGCATAAAATATATTAGTGCATATTTATACAGTATATATACCCTTATACACCATTTTAATAAAAAATATCACAAAATTCTTCTAAGTCCCTCGGGAAGAGTGAAAGACGCGCACGTTCATTTTCAGAGCTCCTAGACCTTCCTATAAGAAGTTAGCCAAAAAGTAGCTTCGAAAAACGCTTAGGTTAAGTTTCAGAGTTGCTTCTAATGTACCAAAGCTGGACTTAGATATAATTTCACTCTCACAACATTATGGCTGGTTGGAGACAGTCCGAACCACAAGTACCGGGTCCATGGTTCTGGCCGTATACTGGGGGGACGGGGACGACTCCCATTAACCCCTGACTATACCGGGGATACGCTTATCACAATGCCTTTCTGGTCTGTGCTGAAGCATGGCATTCTGGCAGCCAAGTGGCTTGACCTTTATTAGTGAGCCTGGTTACCCCCTCTCGGAACCACAGACTTAGAAATCGCCAGCTCATATACAGTGCATAAAATATATTAGTGCATATTTATACAGCATATATATACCCTTATACACCATTTTAATAAAAAATATCACAAAATTCTTCTAAGTCCCTCGGGAAGAGTGAAAGACGCGTACGTTCATTTTCAGAGCTCCTAAACCTTCCTATAAGAAGTTAGCCAAAAAGTAGCTTCGAAAAACGCTTAGGTTAAGTTTCAGAGTTGCTTCTAATGTACCAAAGCTGGACTTAGACATAATTTCACTCTCACAACATTATGGCTGGTTGGAGACAGTCCGAACCACAAGTACCGGGTCCATGGTTCTGGCCGTATACTGGGGGGACGGGGACGACTCCCATTAACCCCTGACTATACCGGGGATACGCTTATCCTAATGCCTTTCTGGTCTGTGCTGAAGCAGGGCATTCTGGCAGGCAAGTGGCTTGACCTTTACTAGTGAGCCTGGTTACCCCCTCTCGGAACCACAGACTTAGAAATCGCCAGCTCATATACAGTGCATAAAATATATTTATATATATACCCTTATACACCATTTTAATAAAAAATATCACAAAATTCTTCTAAGTCCCTCGGGAAGAGTGAAAGACGCGTACGTTCATTTTCAGAGCTCCTAGACCTTCCTATAAGAAGTTAGCCAAAAAGTAGCTTCGAAAAACGCTTAGGTTAAGTTTCAGAGTTGCTTCTAATGTACCAAAGCTGGACTTAGACATAATTTCACTCTCACAACATTATGGCTGGTTGGAGACAGTCCGAACCACAAGTACCGGGTCCATGGTTCTGGCCGTATACTGGGGGGACGGGGGGGACTCCCATTAACCCCTGACTATACCGGGGATACGCTTATCACAATGCCTTTCTGGTCTGTGCTGAAGCAGGGCATTCTGCAGCCAAGTGGCTTGACCTTTATTAGTGAGCCTGGTTACCCCCTCTCGGAACCACAGACTTAGAAATCGCCAGCTCATATACAGTGCATAAAATATATTTATATATATACCCTTATACACCATTTTAATAAAAAATATCACAAAATTCTTCTAAGTCTCTCGGGAAGAGTGAAAGACGCGCACGTTCATTTTCAGAGCTCCTAGACCTTCCTATAAGAAGTTAGCTAAAAAGTAGCTTCGAAAAACGCTTAGGTTAAGTTTCAGAGTTGCTTCTAATGTACCAAAGCTGGACTTAGACATAATTTCACTCTCAACATTATGGCTGGTTGGAGAGGGTCCGAACCACAAGTACCGGGTCCATGGTTCTGGCCGTATACTGGGGGGACGGGGACGACTCCCATTAACCCCTGACTATACCGGGGATACGCTTATCACAATGCCTTTCTGGTCTGTGCTGAAGCAGGGCATTCTGGCAGCCAAGTGGCTTGACCTTTATTAGTGAGCCTGGTTACCCCCTCTCGGAACCACAGACTTAGAAATCGCCAGCTCATATACAGTGCATAAAATATATTAGTGCATATTTATACAGTATATATACCCTTATACACCATTTTAATAAAAAATATCACAAAATTCTTCTAAGTCCCTCGGGAAGAGTGAAAGACGCGCACGTTCATTTTCAGAGCTCCTAGACCTTCCTATAAGAAGTTAGCCAAAAAGTAGCTTCGAAAAACGCTTAGGTTAAGTTTCAGAGTTGCTTCTAATGTACCAAAGCTGGACTTAGATATAATTTCACTCTCACAACATTATGGCTGGTTGGAGAGGGTCCGAACCACAAGTACTGGGTCCATGGTTCTGGCCGTATACTGGGGGGACGGGGACGACTCCCATTAACTCCTGACTATACCGGGGATACGCTTATCCCAATGCCTTTCTGGTCTGTGCTGAAGCAGGGCATTCTGGCAGGCAAGTGGCTTGACCTTTATTAGTGAGCCTGGTTACCCCCTCTCGGAACCACAGACTTAGAAATCGCCAGCTCATATACAGTGCATAAAATATATTTATATATATACCCTTATACACCATTTTAATAAAAAATATCACAAAATTCTTCTAAGTCCCTCGGGAAGAGTGAAAGACGCGTACGTTCATTTTCAGAGCTCTTAGACCTTCCTATAAGAAGTTAGCCAAAAAGTAGCTTCGAAAAACGCTTAGGTTAAGTTTCAGAGTTGCTTCTAATGTACCAAAGCTGGACTTAGACATAATTTCACTCTCACAACATTATGGCTGGTTGGAGACAGTCCGAACCACAAGTACCGGGTCCATGGTTCTGGCCGTATACTGGGGGGACGGGGACGACTCCCATTAACCCCTGACTATACCGGGGATACGCTTATCACAATGCCTTTCTGGTCTGTGCTGAAGCAGGGCATTCTGGCAGGCAAGTGGCTTGACCTTTATTAGTGAGCCTGGTTACCCCCTCTCGGAACCACAGACTTAGAAATCGCCAGCTCATATACAGTGCATAAAATATATTTATATATATACCCTTATACACCATTTTAATAAAAAATATCACAAAATTCTTCTAAGTCTCTCGAGAAGAGTGAAAGACGCGCACGTTCATTTTCAGAGCTCCTAGACCTTCATATAAGAAGTTAGCTAAAAAGTAGCTTCGAAAAACGCTTAGGTTAAGTTTCAGAGTTGCTTCTAATGTACCAAAGCTGGACTTAGACATAATTTCACTCTCACAACATTATGGCTGGTTGGAGAGGGTCCGAACCACAAGTACTGGGTCCATGGTACTGGCCGTATACTGGGGTGACGGGGACGACTCCCATTAACCCCTGACTATACGCTTATCACAATGCCTTTCTGGTCTGTGCTGAAGCAGGGCATTCTGGCAGCCAAGTGGCTTGACCTTTATTAGTGAGCCTGGTTACCCCCTCTCGGAACCACAGACTTAGAAATCGCCAGCTCATATACAGTGCATAAAATATATTTATATATATACCCTTATACACCATTTTAATAAAAAAATATCACAAAATTCTTCTAAGTCCCTCGGGAAGAGTGAAAGACGCGCACGTTCATTTTCAGAGCTTCTAGACCTTCCTATAAGAAGTTAGCCAAAAAGTAGCTTCGAAAAACGCTTAGGTTAAGTTTCAGAGTTGCTTCTAATGTACCAAAGCTGGACTTAGATATAATTTCACTCTCACAACATTATGGCTGTTTGGAGACAGTCCGAACCACAAGTACCGGGTCCATGGTTCTGGCCGTATACTGGGGGGACGGGGACGACTCCCATTAACCCCTGACTATACCGGGGAAACGCTTATCACAATGCCTTTCTGGTCTGTGCTGAAGCAGGGCATTCTGGCAGGCAAGTGGCTTGACCTTTATTAGTGAGCCTGGTTACCCCCTCTCGGAACCACAGACTTAGAAATCGCCAGCTCATATACAGTGCATAAAATATATTAGTGCATATTTATACAGCATATATATACCCTTATACACCATTTTAATAAAAAATATCACAAAATTCTTCTAAGTCCCTCGGGAAGAGTGAAAGACGCGTACGTTCATTTTCAGAGCTCCTAAACCTTCCTATAAGAAGTTAGCCAAAAAGTAGCTTCGAAAAACGCTTAGGTTAAGTTTCAGAGTTGCTTCTAATGTACCAAAGCTGGACTTAGACATAATTTCACTCTCACAACATTATGGCTGGTTGGAGACAGTCCGAACCACAAGTACCGGGTCCATGGTTCTGGCCGTATACTGGGGGGACGGGGACGACTCCCATTAACCCCTGACTATACCGGGGATACGCTTATCCTAATGCCTTTCTGGTCTGTGCTGAAGCAGGGCATTCTGGCAGGCAAGTGGCTTGACCTTTACTAGTGAGCCTGGTTACCCCCTCTCGGAACCACAGACTTAGAAATCGCCAGCTCATATACAGTGCATAAAATATATTTATATATATACCCTTATACACCATTTTAATAAAAAATATCACAAAATTCTTCTAAGTCCCTCGGGAAGAGTGAAAGACGCGTACGTTCATTTTCAGAGCTCCTAGACCTTCCTATAAGAAGTTAGCCAAAAAGTAGCTTCGAAAAACGCTTAGGTTAAGTTTCAGAGTTGCTTCTAATGTACCAAAGCTGGACTTAGACATAATTTCACTCTCACAACATTATGGCTGGTTGGAGACAGTCCGAACCACAAGTACCGGGTCCATGGTTCTGGCCGTATACTGGGGGGACGGGGGGGACTCCCATTAACCCCTGACTATACCGGGGATACGCTTATCACAATGCCTTTCTGGTCTGTGCTGAAGCAGGGCATTCTGCAGCCAAGTGGCTTGACCTTTATTAGTGAGCCTGGTTACCCCCTCTCGGAACCACAGACTTAGAAATCGCCAGCTCATATACAGTGCATAAAATATATTTATATATATACCCTTATACACCATTTTAATAAAAAATATCACAAAATTCTTCTAAGTCTCTCGGGAAGAGTGAAAGACGCGCACGTTCATTTTCAGAGCTCCTAGACCTTCCTATAAGAAGTTAGCTAAAAAGTAGCTTCGAAAAACGCTTAGGTTAAGTTTCAGAGTTGCTTCTAATGTACCAAAGCTGGACTTAGACATAATTTCACTCTCAACATTATGGCTGGTTGGAGAGGGTCCGAACCACAAGTACCGGGTCCATGGTTCTGGCCGTATACTGGGGGGACGGGGACGACTCCCATTAACCCCTGACTATACCGGGGATACGCTTATCACAATGCCTTTCTGGTCTGTGCTGAAGCAGGGCATTCTGGCAGCCAAGTGGCTTGACCTTTATTAGTGAGCCTGGTTACCCCCTCTCGGAACCACAGACTTAGAAATCGCCAGCTCATATACAGTGCATAAAATATATTAGTGCATATTTATACAGTATATATACCCTTATACACCATTTTAATAAAAAATATCACAAAATTCTTCTAAGTCCCTCGGGAAGAGTGAAAGACGCGCACGTTCATTTTCAGAGCTCCTAGACCTTCCTATAAGAAGTTAGCCAAAAAGTAGCTTCGAAAAACGCTTAGGTTAAGTTTCAGAGTTGCTTCTAATGTACCAAAGCTGGACTTAGATATAATTTCACTCTCACAACATTATGGCTGGTTGGAGAGGGTCCGAACCACAAGTACTGGGTCCATGGTTCTGGCCGTATACTGGGGGGACGGGGACGACTCCCATTAACTCCTGACTATACCGGGGATACGCTTATCCCAATGCCTTTCTGGTCTGTGCTGAAGCAGGGCATTCTGGCAGGCAAGTGGCTTGACCTTTATTAGTGAGCCTGGTTACCCCCTCTCGGAACCACAGACTTAGAAATCGCCAGCTCATATACAGTGCATAAAATATATTTATATATATACCCTTATACACCATTTTAATAAAAAATATCACAAAATTCTTCTAAGTCCCTCGGGAAGAGTGAAAGACGCGTACGTTCATTTTCAGAGCTCTTAGACCTTCCTATAAGAAGTTAGCCAAAAAGTAGCTTCGAAAAACGCTTAGGTTAAGTTTCAGAGTTGCTTCTAATGTACCAAAGCTGGACTTAGACATAATTTCACTCTCACAACATTATGGCTGGTTGGAGACAGTCCGAACCACAAGTACCGGGTCCATGGTTCTGGCCGTATACTGGGGGGACGGGGACGACTCCCATTAACCCCTGACTATACCGGGGATACGCTTATCACAATGCCTTTCTGGTCTGTGCTGAAGCAGGGCATTCTGGCAGGCAAGTGGCTTGACCTTTATTAGTGAGCCTGGTTACCCCCTCTCGGAACCACAGACTTAGAAATCGCCAGCTCATATACAGTGCATAAAATATATTTATATATATACCCTTATACACCATTTTAATAAAAAATATCACAAAATTCTTCTAAGTCTCTCGAGAAGAGTGAAAGACGCGCACGTTCATTTTCAGAGCTCCTAGACCTTCATATAAGAAGTTAGCTAAAAAGTAGCTTCGAAAAACGCTTAGGTTAAGTTTCAGAGTTGCTTCTAATGTACCAAAGCTGGACTTAGACATAATTTCACTCTCACAACATTATGGCTGGTTGGAGAGGGTCCGAACCACAAGTACTGGGTCCATGGTACTGGCCGTATACTGGGGTGACGGGGACGACTCCCATTAACCCCTGACTATACGCTTATCACAATGCCTTTCTGGTCTGTGCTGAAGCAGGGCATTCTGGCAGCCAAGTGGCTTGACCTTTATTAGTGAGCCTGGTTACCCCCTCTCGGAACCACAGACTTAGAAATCGCCAGCTCATATACAGTGCATAAAATATATTTATATATATACCCTTATACACCATTTTAATAAAAAAATATCACAAAATTCTTCTAAGTCCCTCGGGAAGAGTGAAAGACGCGCACGTTCATTTTCAGAGCTTCTAGACCTTCCTATAAGAAGTTAGCCAAAAAGTAGCTTCGAAAAACGCTTAGGTTAAGTTTCAGAGTTGCTTCTAATGTACCAAAGCTGGACTTAGATATAATTTCACTCTCACAACATTATGGCTGTTTGGAGACAGTCCGAACCACAAGTACCGGGTCCATGGTTCTGGCCGTATACTGGGGGGACGGGGACGACTCCCATTAACCCCTGACTATACCGGGGAAACGCTTATCACAATGCCTTTCTGGTCTGTGCTGAAGCAGGGCATTCTGGCAGGCAAGTGGCTTGACCTTTATTAGTGAGTCTGGTTACCCCCTCTCGGAACCACAGACTTAGAAATCGCCAGCTCATCTACAGTGCATAAAATATATTTATATATATACCCTTATACACCATTTTAATAAAAAATATCACAAAATTCTTCTAAGTCCCTCGGGAAGAGTGAAAGACGCGCACGTTCATTTTCAGAGCTCCTAGACCTTCCTATAGAAGTTAGCCAAAAAGTAGCTTCGAAAAACGCTTAGGTTAAGTTTCAGAGTTGCTTCTAATGTACCAAAGCTGGACTTAGACATAATTTCACTCTCACAACATTATGGCTGGTTGGAGACAGTCCGAACCACAAGTACCGGGTCCATGGTTCTGGCCGTATACTGGGGGGACGGGGACGACTCCCATTAACCCCTGACTATATCGGGGATACGCTTATCACAATGCCTTTCTGGTCTGTGCTGAAGCAGGGCATTCTGGCAGCCAAGTGTCTTGACCTTTATTAGTGAGCCTGGTTACCCCCTCTCGGAACCACAGACTTAGAAATCGCCAGCTCATATACAGTGCATAAAATATATTTATATATATACCCTTATACACCATTTTAATAAAAAATATCACAAAATTCTTCTAAGTCCCTCGGGAAGAGTGAAAGACGCGCACGTTCATTTTCAGAGCTCCTAGACCTTCCTATAAGAAGTTAGCTAAAAAGTAGCTTCGAAAAACGCTTAGGTTAAGTTTCAGAGTTGCTTCTAATGTACCAAAGCTGGACTTAGACATAATTTCACTCTCACAACATTATGGCTGGTTGGAGACAGTCCGAACCACAAGTACCGGGTCCATGGTTCTGGCCGTATACTGGGGGGACGGGGACGACTCCCATTAACCCCTGACTATATCGGGGATACGCTTATCACAATGCCTTTCTGGTCTGTGCTGAAGCAGGGCATTCTGGCAGCCAAGTGTCTTGACCTTTATTAGTGAGCCTGGTTACCCCCTCTCGGAACCACAGACTTAGAAATCGCCAGCTCATATACAGTGCATAAAATATATTTATATATATACCCTTATACACCATTTTAATAAAAAATATCACAAAATTCTTCTAAGTCTCTCGGGAAGAGTGAAAGACGCGCACGTTCATTTTCAGAGCTCCTAGACCTTCCTATAAGAAGTTAGCTAAAAAGTAGCTTCGAAAAACGCTTAGATTAAGTTTCAGAGTTGCTTCTAATGAACCAAAGCTGGACTTAGACATAATTTCACTCTCAACATTATGGCTGGTTGGAGAGGGTCCGAACCACAAGTACCGGGTCCATGGTTCTGGCCGTATACTGGGGGGACGGGGACGACTCCCATTAACCCCTGACTATACCGGGGATACGCTTATCACAATGCCTTTCTGGTCTGTGCTGAAGCAGGGCATTCTGGCAGCCAAGTGGCTTGACCTTTATTAGTGAGCCTGGTTACCCCCTCTCGGAACCACAGACTTAGAAATCGCCAGCTCATATACAGTGCATAAAATATATTAGTGCATATTTATACAGTATATATACCCTTATACACCATTTTAATAAAAAATATCACAAAATTCTTCTAAGTACCTCGGGAAGAGTGAAAGACGCGCACGTTCATTTTCAGAACTCCTAGACCTTCCTATAAGAAGTTAGCCAAAAAGTAGCTTCGAAAAACGCTTAGGTTAAGTTTCAGAGTTGCTTCTAATGTACCAAAGCTGGACTTAGACATAATTTCACTCTCACAACATTATGGCTGGTTGGAGACAGTCCGAACCACAAGTACCGGGTCCATGGTTCTGGCCGTATACTGGGGGGACGGGGACGACTCCCATTAACCCCTGACTATACCGGGGATACGCTTATCACAATGCCTTTCTGGTCTGTGCTGAAGCAGGGCATTCTGGCAGCCAAGTGTCTTGACCTTTATTAGTGAGCCTGGTTACCCCCTCTCGGAACCACAGACTTAGAAATCGCCAGCTCATATACAGTGCATAAAATATATTTATATATATACCCTTATACACCATTTTAATAAAAAATATCACAAAATTCTTCTAAGTCCCTCGGGAAGAGTGAAAGACGCGTACGTTCATTTTCAGAGCTCCTAGACCTTCCTATAAGAAGTTAGCCAAAAAGTAGCTTCGAAAAACGCTTAGGTTAAGTTTCAGAGTTGCTTCTAATGTACCAAAGCTGGACTTAGATATAATTTCACTCTCACAACATTATGGCTGGTTGGAGAGGGTCCGAACCACAAGTACTGGGTCCATGGTTCTGGCCGTATACTGGGGGGACGGGGACGACTCCCATTAACCCCTGACTATACCGGGGAAACGCTTATCACAATGCCTTTCTGGTCTGTGCTGAAGCAGGGCATTCTGGCAGGCAAGTGGCTTGACCTTTATTAGTGAGTCTGGTTACCCCCTCTCGGAACCACAGACTTAGAAATCGCCAGCTCATCTACAGTGCATAAAATATATTTATATATATACCCTTATACACCATTTTAATAAAAAATATCACAAAATTCTTCTAAGTCCCTCGGGAAGAGTGAAAGACGCGCACGTTCATTTTCAGAGCTCCTAGACCTTCCTATAGAAGTTAGCCAAAAAGTAGCTTCGAAAAACGCTTAGGTTAAGTTTCAGAGTTGCTTCTAATGTACCAAAGCTGGACTTAGACATAATTTCACTCTCACAACATTATGGCTGGTTGGAGACAGTCCGAACCACAAGTACCGGGTCCATGGTTCTGGCCGTATACTGGGGGGACGGGGACGACTCCCATTAACCCCTGACTATACCGGGGATACGCTTATCACAATGCCTTTCTGGTCTGTGCTGAAGCAGGGCATTCTGGCAGCCAAGTGTCTTGACCTTTATTAGTGAGCCTGGTTACCCCCTCTCGGAACCACAGACTTAGAAATCGCCAGCTCATATACAGTGCATAAAATATATTTATATATATACCCTTATACACCATTTTAATAAAAAATATCACAAAATTCTTCTAAGTCCCTCGGGAAGAGTGAAAGACGCGTACGTTCATTTTCAGAGCTCCTAGACCTTCCTATAAGAAGTTAGCCAAAAAGTAGCTTCGAAAAACGCTTAGGTTAAGTTTCAGAGTTGCTTCTAATGTACCAAAGCTGGACTTAGATATAATTTCACTCTCACAACATTATGGCTGGTTGGAGAGGGTCCGAACCACAAGTACTGGGTCCATGGTTCTGGCCGTATACTGGGGGGACGGGGACGACTCCCATTAACCCCTGACTATACCGGGGAAACGCTTATCACAATGCCTTTCTGGTCTGTGCTGAAGCAGGGCATTCTGGCAGGCAAGTGGCTTGACCTTTATTAGTGAGTCTGGTTACCCCCTCTCGGAACCACAGACTTAGAAATCGCCAGCTCATCTACAGTGCATAAAATATATTTATATATATACCCTTATACACCATTTTAATAAAAAATATCACAAAATTCTTCTAAGTCCCTCGGGAAGAGTGAAAGACGCGCACGTTCATTTTCAGAGCTCCTAGACCTTCCTATAGAAGTTAGCCAAAAAGTAGCTTCGAAAAACGCTTAGGTTAAGTTTCAGAGTTGCTTCTAATGTACCAAAGCTGGACTTAGACATAATTTCACTCTCACAACATTATGGCTGGTTGGAGACAGTCCGAACCACAAGTACCGGGTCCATGGTTCTGGCCGTATACTGGGGGGACGGGGACGACTCCCATTAACCCCTGACTATACCGGGGATACGCTTATCACAATGCCTTTCTGGTCTGTGCTGAAGCAGGGCATTCTGGCAGCCAAGTGGCTTGACCTTTATTAGTGAGCCTGGTTACCCCCTCTCGGAACCACAGACTTAGAAATCGCCAGCTCATATACAGTGCATAAAATATATTTATATATAAACCCTTATACACCATTTTAATAAAAAATATCACAAAATTCTTCTAAGTCCCTCGGGAAGAGTGAAAGACGCGCACGTTCATTTTTAGAGCTCCAAGACCTTCCTATAAGAAGTTAGCTAAAAAGTAGCTTCGAAAAACGCTTAGGTTAAGTTTCAGAGTTGCTTCTAATGTACCAAAGCTGGACTTAGACATAATTTCACTCTCACAACATTATGGCTGGTTGGAGACAGTCCGAACCACAAGTACCGGGTCCATGGTTCTGGCCGTATACTGGGGGGACGGGGACGACTCCCATTAACCCCTGACTATATCGGGGATAAGCTTATCACAATGCCTTTCTGGTCTGTGCTGAAGCAGGGCATTCTGGCAGCCAAGTGTCTTGACCTTTATTAGTGAGCCTGGTTACCCCCTCTCGGAACCACAGACTTAGAAATCGCCAGCTCATATACAGTGCATAAAATATATTTATATATATACCCTTATACACCATTTTAATAAAAAATATCACAAAATTCTTCTAAGTCCCTCGGGAAGAGTGAAAGACGCGCACGTTCATTTTCAGAGCTCCTAGACCTTCCTATAAGAAGTTAGCTAAAAAGTAGCTTCGAAAAACGCTTAGGTTAAGTTTCAGAGTTGCTTCTAATGTACCAAAGCTGGACTTAGACATAATTTCACTCTCACAACATTATGGCTGGTTGGAGACAGTCCGAACCACAAGTACCGGGTCCATGGTTCTGGCCGTATACTGGGGGGACGGGGACGACTCCCATTAACCCCTGACTATACCGGGGATACGCTTATCACAATGCCTTTCTGGTCTGTGCTGAAGCAGGGCATTCTGGCAGCCAAGTGGCTTGACCTTTATTAGTGAGCCTGGTTACCCCCTCTCGGAACCACAGACTTAGAAATCGCCAGCTCATATACAGTGCATAAAATATATTTATATATAAACCCTTATACACCATTTTAATAAAAAATATCACAAAATTCTTCTAAGTCCCTCGGGAAGAGTGAAAGACGCGCACGTTCATTTTTAGAGCTCCAAGACCTTCCTATAAGAAGTTAGCTAAAAAGTAGCTTCGAAAAACGCTTAGGTTAAGTTTCAGAGTTGCTTCTAATGTACCAAAGCTGGACTTAGACATAATTTCACTCTCACAACATTATGGCTGGTTGGAGACAGTCCGAACCACAAGTACCGGGTCCATGGTTCTGGCCGTATACTGGGGGGACGGGGACGACTCCCATTAACCCCTGACTATATCGGGGATAAGCTTATCACAATGCCTTTCTGGTCTGTGCTGAAGCAGGGCATTCTGGCAGCCAAGTGTCTTGACCTTTATTAGTGAGCCTGGTTACCCCCTCTCGGAACCACAGACTTAGAAATCGCCAGCTCATATACAGTGCATAAAATATATTTATATATATACCCTTATACACCATTTTAATAAAAAATATCACAAAATTCTTCTAAGTCCCTCGGGAAGAGTGAAAGACGCGCACGTTCATTTTCAGAGCTCCTAGACCTTCCTATAAGAAGTTAGCTAAAAAGTAGCTTCGAAAAACGCTTAGGTTAAGTTTCAGAGTTGCTTCTAATGTACCAAAGCTGGACTTAGACATAATTTCACTCTCACAACATTATGGCTGGTTGGAGACAGTCCGAACCACAAGTACCGGGTCCATGGTTCTGGCCGTATACTGGGGGGACGGGGACGACTCCCATTAACCCCTGACTATACCGGGGATACGCTTATCACAATGCCTTTCTGGTCTGTGCTGAAGCAGGGCATTCTGGCAGCCAAGTGGCTTGACCTTTATTAGTGAGCCTGGTTACCCCCTCTCGGAACCACAGACTTAGAAATCGCCAGCTCATATACAGTGCATAAAATATATTTATATATAAACCCTTATACACCATTTTAATAAAAAATATCACAAAATTCTTCTAAGTCCCTCGGGAAGAGTGAAAGACGCGCACGTTCATTTTTAGAGCTCCAAGACCTTCCTATAAGAAGTTAGCTAAAAAGTAGCTTCGAAAAACGCTTAGGTTAAGTTTCAGAGTTGCTTCTAATGTACCAAAGCTGGACTTAGACATAATTTCACTCTCACAACATTATGGCTGGTTGGAGACAGTCCGAACCACAAGTACCGGGTCCATGGTTCTGGCCGTATACTGGGGGGACGGGGACGACTCCCATTAACCCCTGACTATATCGGGGATAAGCTTATCACAATGCCTTTCTGGTCTGTGCTGAAGCAGGGCATTCTGGCAGCCAAGTGTCTTGACCTTTATTAGTGAGCCTGGTTACCCCCTCTCGGAACCACAGACTTAGAAATCGCCAGCTCATATACAGTGCATAAAATATATTTATATATATACCCTTATACACCATTTTAATAAAAAATATCACAAAATTCTTCTAAGTCCCTCGGGAAGAGTGAAAGACGCGCACGTTCATTTTCAGAGCTCCTAGACCTTCCTATAAGAAGTTAGCTAAAAAGTAGCTTCGAAAAACGCTTAGGTTAAGTTTCAGAGTTGCTTCTAATGTACCAAAGCTGGACTTAGACATAATTTCACTCTCACAACATTATGGCTGGTTGGAGACAGTCCGAACCACAAGTACCGGGTCCATGGTTCTGGCCGTATACTGGGGGGACGGGGACGACTCCCATTAACCCCTGACTATACCGGGGATACGCTTATCACAATGCCTTTCTGGTCTGTGCTGAAGCAGGGCATTCTGGCAGCCAAGTGGCTTGACCTTTATTAGTGAGCCTGGTTACCCCCTCTCGGAACCACAGACTTAGAAATCGCCAGCTCATATACAGTGCATAAAATATATTTATATATAAACCCTTATACACCATTTTAATAAAAAATATCACAAAATTCTTCTAAGTCCCTCGGGAAGAGTGAAAGACGCGCACGTTCATTTTTAGAGCTCCAAGACCTTCCTATAAGAAGTTAGCTAAAAAGTAGCTTCGAAAAACGCTTAGGTTAAGTTTCAGAGTTGCTTCTAATGTACCAAAGCTGGACTTAGACATAATTTCACTCTCACAACATTATGGCTGGTTGGAGACAGTCCGAACCACAAGTACCGGGTCCATGGTTCTGGCCGTATACTGGGGGGACGGGGACGACTCCCATTAACCCCTGACTATACTGGGGATACGCTTATCACAATGCCTTTCTGGTCTGTGCTGAAGCAGGGCATTCTGGCAGCCAAGTGGCTTGACCTTTATTAGTGAGCCTGGTTACCCCCTCTCGGAACCACAGACTTAGAAATCGCCAGCTGATATACAGTGCATAAAATATATTTATATATATACCCTTATACACCATTTTAATAAAAAATATCACAAAATTCTTTTAAGTCTCTCGGGAAGAGTGAAAGACGCGCACGTTCATTTTCAGAGCTCCTAGATCTTCCTATAAGAAGTTAGCTAAAAAGTAGCTTCGAAAAACGCTTAGGTTAAGTTTCAGAGTTGCTTCTAATGTACCAAAGCTGGACTTAGACATAATTTCACTCTCACAACATTATGGCTGGTTGGAGAGGGTCCGAACCACAAGTACCGGGTCCATGGTTCTGGCAGTATACTGGGGGGACGGGGACGACTCCCATTAACCCCTGACTATACCGGGGATACGCTTATCACAATGCCTTTCTGGTCTGTGCTGAAGCAGGGCATTCTGGCAGCCAAGTGGCTTGACCTTTATTAGTGAGCCTGGTTACCCCCTCTCGGAACCACAGACTTAGAAATCGCCAGCTCATATACAGTGCATAAAATATATTTATATATATACCCTTATACACCATTTTAATAAAAAATATCACAAAATTCTTCTAAGTCCCTCGGGAAGAGTGAAAGACGCGCACGTTCATTTTCAGAGCTCCTAGACCTTCCTATAAGAAGTTAGCCAAAAAGTAGCTTCGAAAAACGCTTAGGTTAAGTTTCAGAGTTGCTTCTAATGTACCAAAGCTGGACTTAGATATAATTTCACTCTCACAACATTATGGCTGGTTGGAGACAGTCCGAACCACAAGTACTGGGTCCATGGTTCTGGCCGTATACTGGGGGGACGGAGACGACTCCCATTAACCCCTGACTATACCGGGGATACGCTTATCCCAATGCCTTTCTGGTCTGTGCTGAAGCAGGACATTCTGGCAGGCAAGTGGCTTGACCTTTATTAGTGAGCCTGGTTACCCCCTCTCGGAACCACAGACTTAGAAATCGCCAGCTCATGTACAGTGCATAAAATATATTAGTGCATATTTATATATATACCCTTATACACCATTTTAATAAAAAATATCACAAAATTCTTCTAAGTCCCTCGGGAAGAGTGAAAGACGCGCACGTTCATTTTCAGAGCTCCTAGACCTTCCTATAGAAATTAGCCAAAAAGTAGCTTCGAAAAACGCTTAGGTTAAGTTTCAGAGTTGCTTCTAATGTACCAAAGCTGGACTTAGACATAATTTCACTCTCAACATTATGGCTGGTTGGAGAGGGTCCGAACCACAAGTACCGGGTCCATGGTTCTGGCCGTATACTGGGGGGACGGGGACGACTCCCATTAACCCCTGACTATACCGGGGATACGCTTATCACAATGCCTTTCTGGTCTGTGCTGAAGCAGGGCATTCTGGCAGCCAAGTGGCTTGACCTTTATTAGTGAGCCTGGTTACCCCCTCTCGGAACCACAGACTTAGAAATCGCCAGCTCATATACAGTGCATAAAATATATTTATATATATACCCTTATACACCATTTTAATAAAAAATATCACAAAATTCTTCTAAGTCTCTCGGGAAGAGTGAAAGACGCGCACGTTCATTTTCAGAGCTCCTAGACCTTCCTATAAGAAGTTAGCTAAAAAGTAGCTTCGAAAAACGCTTAGGTTAAGTTTCAGAGTTGCTTCTAATGTACCAAAGCTGGACTTAGACATAATTTCACTCTCACAAAATTATGGCTGGTTGGAGAGGGTCCGAACCACAAGTACTGGGTCCATGGTTCTGGCCGTATACTGGGGGGACGGGGACGACTCCCATTAACCCCTGACTACGCTTATCACAATGCTTTTCTGGTCTGTGCTGAAGCAGGGCATTCTGGCAGCCAAGTGGCTTGACCTTTATTAGTGAGCCTGGTTACCCCCTCTCGGAACCACAGACTTAGAAATCGCCAGCTCATATACAGTGCATAAAATATATTTATATATATACCCTTATACACCATTTTAATAAAAAATATCACAAAATTCTTCTAAGTCCCTCGGGAAGAGTGAAAGACGCGCACGTTCATTTTCAGAGCTCCTAGACCTTCCTACTGTATAAGAAGTTAGCCAAAAAGTAGCTTCGAAAAACGCTTAGGTTAAGTTTCAGAGTTGCTTCTAATGTACCAAAGCTGGACTTAGACATAATTTCACTCTCACAACATTATGGCTGGTTGGAGACAGTCCGAACCACAAGTACCGGGTCCATGGTTCTGGCCGTATACTGGGGGGACGGGGATTACTCCCATTAACCCCTGACTATACCGGGGATACGCTTATCACAATGCCTTTCTGGTCTGTGCTGAAGCAGGGCATTCTGGCAGCCAAGTGGCTTGACCTTTATTAGTGAGCCTGGTTACCCCCTCTCGGAACCACAGACTTAGAAATCGCCAGCTCATATACAGTGCATAAAATATATTTATATATATACCCTTATACACCATTTTAATAAAAAAATATCACAAAATTCTTCTAAGTCTCTCGGGAAGAGTGAAAGACGCGCACGTTCATTTTCAGAGCTCCTAGACCTTCCTATAAGAAGTTAGCCAAAAAGTAGCTTCGAAAAACGCTTAGGTTAAGTTTCAGAGTTGCTTCTAATGTACCAAAGCTGGACTTAGACATAATTTCACTCTCACAACATTATGGCTGGTTGGAGACAGTCAGAACCACAAGTACCGGGTCCATGGTTCTGGCCGTATACTGGGGGGACGGGGACGACTCCCATTAACCCCTGACTATACCGGGGATACGCTTATCACAATGCCTTTCTGGTCTGTGCTGAAGCAGGGCATTCTGGCAGCCAAGTGGCTTGACCTTTATTAGTGAGCCTGGTTACCCCCTCTCGGAACCACAGACTTAGAAATCGCCAGCTCATATACAGTGCATAAAATATATTAGTGCATATTTATATATATACCCTTATACACCATTTTAATAAAAAATATCACAAAATTCTTCTAAGTCCCTCGGGAAGAGTGAAAGACGCGCACGTTCATTTTCAGAGCTCCTAGACCTTCCTATAAGAAGTTAGCCAAAAAGTAGCTTCGAAAAACGCTTAGGTTAAGTTTCAGAGTTGCTTCTAATGTACCAAAGCTGGACTTAGACATAATTTCACTGTCACAACATTATGGCTGGTTGGAGACAGTCCGAACCACAAGTACCGGGTCCATGGTTCTGGCCGTATACTGGGGGGACGGGGACGACTCCCATTAACCCCTGACTATATCGGGGATACGCTTATCACAATGCCTTTCTGGTCTGTGCTGAAGCAGGGCATTCTGGCAGGCAAGTGGCTTGACCTTTATTAGTGAGCCTGGTTACCCCCTCTCGGAACCACAGACTTAGAAATCGCCAGCTCATATACAGTGCATAAAATATATTTATATATAAACCCTTATACACCATTTTAATAAAAAATATCACAAAATTCTTCTAAGTCTCTCGGGAAGAGTGAAAGACGCGCACGTTCATTTTCAGAGCTCCTAGACCTTCCTATAAGAAGTTAGCTAAAAAGTAGCTTCGAAAAACGCTTAGGTTAAGTTTCAGAGTTGCTTCTAATGTACCAAAGCTGGACTTAGACATAATTTCACTCTCACAACATTATGGCTGGTTGGAGAGGGTCCGAACCACAAGTACTGGGTCCATGGTTCTGGCCGTATACTGGGGGGACGGGGACGACTCCCATTAACCCCTGACTATACCGGGGATACGCTTATCACAATGCCTTTCTGGTCTGTGCTGAAGCAGGGCATTCTGGCAGCCAAATGACTTGACCTTTATTAGTGAGCCTGGTTACCCCCTCTCGGAACCACAGACTTAGAAATCGCCAGCTCATATACAGTGCATAAAATATATTTATATATATACCCTTATACACCATTTTAATAAAAAAATAACAAAATTCTTCTAAGTCTCTCGGGAAGAGTGAAAGACGCGCACGTTCATTTTCAGAGCTTCTAGACCTTCCTATAAGAAGTTAGCTTAAAAGTAGCTTCGAAAAACGCTTAGGTTAAGTTTCAGAGTTGCTTCTAATGTACGAAAGCTGGACTTAGACATAATTTCACTCTCAACATTATGGCTGGTTGGAGAGGGTCCGAACCACAAGTACCGGGTCCATGGTTCTGGCCGTATACTGGGGGGACGGGGACGACTCCCATTAACCCCTGACTATACCGGGGATACGCTTATCACAATGCCTTTCTGGTCTGTGCTGAAGCAGGGCATTCTGGCAGCCAAGTGGCTTGACCTTTATTAGTGAGCCTGGTTACCCCCTCTCGGAACCACAGACTTAGAAATCGCCAGCTCATATACAGTGTATAAAATATATTAGTGCATATTTATATATATACCCTTATACACCATTTTAATAAAAAATATCACAAAATTCTTCTAAGTCCCTCGGAAAGAGTGAAAGACGCGCACGTTCATTTTCAGAGCTCCTAGACCTTCCTATAAGAAGTTAGCCAAAAAGTAGCTTCGAAAAACGCTTAGGTTAAGTTTCAGAGTTGCTTCTAATGTACCAAAGCTGGACTTAGATATAATTTCACTCTCACAACATTATGGCTGGTTGGAGACAGTCCGAACCACAAGTACCGGGTCCATGGTTCTGGCCGTATACTGGGGGGACGGGGACGACTCCCATTAACCCCTGACTATACCGGGGATACGCTTATCACAATGCCTTTCTGGTCTGTGCTGAAGCAGGGCATTCTGGCAGCCAAGTGGCTTGACCTTTATTAGTGAGCCTGGTTACCCCCTCTCGGAACCACAGACTTAGAAATCGCCAGCTCATATACAGTGCATAAAATATATTAGTGCATATTTATATATATACCCTTATACACCATTTTAATAAAAAATATCACAAAATTCTTCTAAGTCCCTCGGGAAGAGTGAAAGACGCGCACGTTCATTTTCAGAGCTCCTAGACCTTCCTATAAGAAGTTAGCCAAAAAGTAGCTTCGAAAAACGCTTAGGTTAAGTTTCAGAGTTGCTTCTAATGTACCAAAGCTGGACTTAGATATAATTTCACTCTCACAACATTATGGCTGGTTGGAGACAGTCCGAACCACAAGTACCGGGTCCATGGTTCTGGCCGTATACTGGGGGGACGGGGACGACTCCCATTAACCCCTGACTATACCGGGGATACGCTTATCACAATGCCTTTCTGGTCTGTGCTGAAGCAGGGCATTCTGGCAGCCAAGTGGCTTGACCTTTATTAGTGAGCCTGGTTACCCCCTCTCGGAACCACAGACTTAGAAATCGCCAGCTCATATACAGTGCATAAAATATATTAGTGCATATTTATATATATACCCTTATACACCATTTTAATAAAAAATATCACAAAATTCTTCTAAGTCTCTCGGGAAGAGTGAAAGACGCGCACGTTCATTTTCAGAGCTCCTAGACCTTCCTATAAGAAGTTAGCTAAAAAGTAGCTTCGAAAAACGCTTAGGTTAAGTTTCAGAGTTGCTTCTAATGTACCAAAGCTGGACTTAGACATAATTTCACTCTCAACATTATGGCTGGTTGGAGAGGGTCCGAACCACAAGTACCGGGTCCATGGTTCTGGCCGTATACTGGGGGGACGGGGACGACTCCCATTAACCCCTGACTATACCGGGGATACGCTTATCACAATGCCTTTCTGGTCTGTGCTGAAGCAGGGCATTCTGGCAGCCAAGTGGCTTGACCTTTATTAGTGAGCCTGGTTACCCCCTCTCGGAACCACAGACTTAGAAATCGCCAGCTCATATACAGTGCATAAAATATATTTATATATATACCCTTATACACCATTTTAATAAAAAATATCACAAAATTCTTCTAAGTCTCTCGGGAAGAGTGAAAGACGCGCACGTTCATTTTCAGAGCTCCTAGACCTTCCTATAAGAAGTTAGCTAAAAAGTAGCTTCGAAAAACGCTTAGGTTAAGTTTCAGAGTTGCTTCTAATGTACCAAAGCTGGACTTAGACATAATTTCACTCTCACAAAATTATGGCTGGTTGGAGAGGGTCCGAACCACAAGTACTGGGTCCATGGTTCTGGCCGTATACTGGGGGGACGGGGACGACTCCCATTAACCCCTGACTACGCTTATCACAATGCTTTTCTGGTCTGTGCTGAAGCAGGGCATTCTGGCAGCCAAGTGGCTTGACCTTTATTAGTGAGCCTGGTTACCCCCTCTCGGAACCACAGACTTAGAAATCGCCAGCTCATATACAGTGCATAAAATATATTTATATATATACCCTTATACACCATTTTAATAAAAAATATCACAAAATTCTTCTAAGTCTCTCGGGAAGAGTGAAAGACGCGCACGTTCATTTTCAGAGCTCCTAGACCTTCCTATAAGAAGTTAGCCAAAAAGTAGCTTCGAAAAACGCTTAGGTTAAGTTTCAGAGTTGCTTCTAATGTACCAAAGCTGGACTTAGACATAATTTCACTCTCACAACATTATGGCTGGTTGGAGAGGGTCCGAACCACAAGTACCGGGTCCATGGTTCTGGCCGTATACTGGGGGGACAGGGACGACTCCCATTAACCCCTGACTATACCGGGGATACGCTTATCACAATGCCTTTCTGGTCTGTGCTGAAGCAGGGCATTCTGGCAGCCAAGTGGCTTGACCTTTATTAGTGAGCCTGGTTACCCCCTCTCGGAACCACAGACTTAGAAATCGCCAGCTCATATACAGTGCATAAAATATATTAGTGCATATTTATATATATACCCTTATACACCATTTTAATAAAAAATATCACAAAATTCTTCTAAGTCCCTCGGGAAGAGTGAAAGACGCGCACGTTCATTTTCAGAGCTCCTAGACCTTCCTACTGTATAAGAAGTTAGCCAAAAAGTAGCTTCGAAAAACGCTTAGGTTAAGTTTCAGAGTTGCTTCTAATGTATCAAAGCTGGACTTAGACATAATTTCACTCTCACAACATTATGGCTGGTTGGAGACAGTCCGAACCACAAGTACCGGGTCCATGGTTCTGGCCGTATACTGGGGGGACGGGGACGACTCCCATTAACCCCTGACTATACCGGGGATACGCTTATCACAATGCCTTTCTGGTCTGTGCTGAAGCAGGGCATTCTGGCAGGCAAGTGGCTTGACCTTTATTAGTGAGCCTGGTTACCCCCTCTCGGAACCACAGACTTAGAAATCGCCAGCTCATATACAGTGCATAAAATATATTTATATATATACCCTTATACACCATTTTAATAAAAAATATCACAAAATTCTTCTAAGTCCCTCGGGAAGAGTGAAAGACGCGCACGTTCATTTTCAGAGCTCCTAGACCTTCCTACTGTATAAGAAGTTAGCCAAAAAGTAGCTTCGAAAAACGCTTAGGTTAAGTTTCAGAGTTGCTTCTAATGTACCAAAGCTGGACTTAGACATAATTTCACTCTCACAACATTATGGCTGGTTGGAGACAGTCCGAACCACAAGTACCGGGTCCATGGTTCTGGCCGTATACTGGGGGGACGGGGATGACTCCCATTAACCCCTGACTATACCGGGGATACGCTTATCACAATGCCTTTCTGGTCTGTGCTGAAGCAGGGCATTCTGGCAGCCAAGTGGCATGACCTTTATTAGTGAGCCTGGTTACCCCCTCTCGGAACCACAGACTTAGAAATCGCCAGCTCATATACAGTGCATAAAATATATTAGTGCATATTTATATATATACCCTTATACACCATTTTAATAAAAAATATCACAAAATTCTTCTAAGTCCCTCGGGAAGAGTGAAAGACGCGCACGTTCATTTTCAGAGCTCCTAGACCTTCCTATAAGAAGTTAGCCAAAAAGTAGCTTCGAAAAACGCTTAGGTTAAGTTTCAGAGTTGCTTCTAATGTACCAAAGCTGGACTTAGACATAATTTCACTCTCACAACATTATGGCTGGTTGGAGACAGTCAGAACCACAAGTACCGGGTCCATGGTTCTGGCCGTATACTGGGGGGACGGGGACGACTCCCATTAACCCCTGACTATACCGGGGATACGCTTATCACAATGCCTTTCTGGTCTGTGCTGAAGCAGGGCATTCTGGCAGCCAAGTGGCTTGACCTTTATTAGTGAGCCTGGTTACCCCCTCTCGGAACCACAGACTTAGAAATCGCCAGCTCATATACAGTGCATAAAATATATTAGTGCATATTTATATATATACCCTTATACACCATTTTAATAAAAAATATCACAAAATTCTTCTAAGTCCCTCGGGAAGAGTGAAAGACGCGCACGTTCATTTTCAGAGCTCCTAGACCTTCCTATAAGAAGTTAGCCAAAAAGTAGCTTCGAAAAACGCTTAGGTTAAGTTTCAGAGTTGCTTCTAATGTACCAAAGCTGGACTTAGACATAATTTCACTGTCACAACATTATGGCTGGTTGGAGACAGTCCGAACCACAAGTACCGGGTCCATGGTTCTGGCCGTATACTGGGGGGACGGGGACGACTCCCATTAACCCCTGACTATATCGGGGATACGCTTATCACAATGCCTTTCTGGTCTGTGCTGAAGCAGGGCATTCTGGCAGGCAAGTGGCTTGACCTTTATTAGTGAGCCTGGTTACCCCCTCTCGGAACCACAGACTTAGAAATCGCCAGCTCATATACAGTGCATAAAATATATTTATATATAAACCCTTATACACCATTTTAATAAAAAATATCACAAAATTCTTCTAAGTCTCTCGGGAAGAGTGAAAGACGCGCACGTTCATTTTCAGAGCTCCTAGACCTTCCTATAAGAAGTTAGCTAAAAAGTAGCTTCGAAAAACGCTTAGGTTAAGTTTCAGAGTTGCTTCTAATGTACCAAAGCTGGACTTAGACATAATTTCACTCTCACAACATTATGGCTGGTTGGAGAGGGTCCGAACCACAAGTACTGGGTCCATGGTTCTGGCCGTATACTGGGGGGACGGGGACGACTCCCATTAACCCCTGACTATACCGGGGATACGCTTATCACAATGCCTTTCTGGTCTGTGCTGAAGCAGGGCATTCTGGCAGCCAAATGACTTGACCTTTATTAGTGAGCCTGGTTACCCCCTCTCGGAACCACAGACTTAGAAATCGCCAGCTCATATACAGTGCATAAAATATATTTATATATATACCCTTATACACCATTTTAATAAAAAAATAACAAAATTCTTCTAAGTCTCTCGGGAAGAGTGAAAGACGCGCACGTTCATTTTCAGAGCTTCTAGACCTTCCTATAAGAAGTTAGCTTAAAAGTAGCTTCGAAAAACGCTTAGGTTAAGTTTCAGAGTTGCTTCTAATGTACCAAAGCTGGACTTAGACATAATTTCACTCTCAACATTATGGCTGGTTGGAGAGGGTCCGAACCACAAGTACCGGGTCCATGGTTCTGGCCGTATACTGGGGGGACGGGGACGACTCCCATTAACCCCTGACTATACCGGGGATACGCTTATCACAATGCCTTTCTGGTCTGTGCTGAAGCAGGGCATTCTGGCAGCCAAGTGGCTTGACCTTTATTAGTGAGCCTGGTTACCCCCTCTCGGAACCACAGACTTAGAAATCGCCAGCTCATATACAGTGTATAAAATATATTAGTGCATATTTATATATATACCCTTATACACCATTTTAATAAAAAATATCACAAAATTCTTCTAAGTCCCTCGGGAAGAGTGAAAGACGCGCACGTTCATTTTCAGAGCTCCTAGACCTTCCTATAAGAAGTTAGCCAAAAAGTAGCTTCGAAAAACGCTTAGGTTAAGTTTCAGAGTTGCTTCTAATGTACCAAAGCTGGACTTAGATATAATTTCACTCTCACAACATTATGGCTGGTTGGAGACAGTCCGAACCACAAGTACCGGGTCCATGGTTCTGGCCGTATACTGGGGGTACGGGGACGACTCCCATTAACCCCTGACTATACCGGGGATACGCTTATCACAATGCCTTTCTGGTCTGTGCTGAAGCAGGGCATTCTGGCAGCCAAGTGGCTTGACCTTTATTAGTGAGCCTGGTTACCCCCTCTCGGAACCACAGACTTAGAAATCGCCAGCTCATATACAGTGCATAAAATATATTAGTGCATATTTATATATATACCCTTATACACCATTTTAATAAAAAATATCACAAAATTCTTCTAAGTCCCTCGGGAAGAGTGAAAGACGCGCACGTTCATTTTCAGAGCTCCTAGACCTTCCTATAAGAAGTTAGCCAAAAAGTAGCTTCGAAAAACGCTTAGGTTAAGTTTCAGAGTTGCTTCTAATGTACCAAAGCTGGACTTAGATATAATTTCACTCTCACAACATTATGGCTGGTTGGAGACAGTCCGAACCACAAGTACCGGGTCCATGGTTCTGGCCGTATACTGGGGGGACGGGGACGACTCCCATTAACCCCTGACTATACCGGGGATACGCTTATCACAATGCCTTTCTGGTCTGTGCTGAAGCAGGGCATTCTGGCAGCCAAGTGGCTTGACCTTTATTAGTGAGCCTGGTTACCCCCTCTCGGAACCACAGACTTAGAAATCGCCAGCTCATATACAGTGCATAAAATATATTAGTGCATATTTATATATATACCCTTATACACCATTTTAATAAAAAATATCACAAAATTCTTCTAAGTCCCTCGGGAAGAGTGAAAGACGCGCACGTTCATTTTCAGAGCTCCTAGACCTTCCTATAAGAAGTTAGCCAAAAAGTAGCTTCGAAAAACGCTTAGGTTAAGTTTCAGTGTTGCTTCTAATGTACCAAAGCTGGACTTAGACATAATTTCACTCTCACAACATTATGGCTGGTTGGAGACAGTCCGAACCACAAGTACCGGGTCCATGGTTCTGGCCGTATACTGTGGGGACGGGGACGACTCCCATTAACCCCTGACTATACCGGGGATACGCTTATCCCAATGCCTTTCTGGTCTGTGCTGAAGCAGGGCATTCTGGCAGGCAAGTGGCTTGACCTTTATTAGTGAGCCTGGTTACCCCCTCTCGGAACCACAGACTTAGAAATCGCCAGCTCATATACAGTGCATAAAATATATTTATATATAAACCCTTATACACCATTTTAATAAAAAATATCACAAAATTCTTCTAAGTCTCTCGGGAAGAGTGAAAGACGCGCACGTTCATTTTCAGAGCTCCTAGACCTTCCTATAAGAAGTTAGCTAAAAAGTAGCTTCGAAAAACGCTTAGGTTAAGTTTCAGAGTTGCTTCTAATGTACCAAAGCTGGACTTAGACATAATTTCACTCTCACAACATTATGGCTGGTTGGAGAGGGTCCGAACCACAAGTACTGGGTCCATGGTTCTGGCCGTATACTGGGGGGACGGGGACGACTCCCATTAACCCCTGACTATACCGGGGATACGCTTATCACAATGCCTTTCTGGTCTGTGCTGAAGCAGGGCATTCTGGCAGCCAAATGACTTGACCTTTATTAGTGAGCCTGGTTACCCCCTCTCGGAACCACAGACTTAGAAATCGCCAGCTCATATACAGTGCATAAAATATATTTATATATATACCCTTATACACCATTTTAATAAAAAAATAACAAAATTCTTCTAAGTCTCTCGGGAAGAGTGAAAGACGCGCACGTTCATTTTCAGAGCTTCTAGACCTTCCTATAAGAAGTTAGCTTAAAAGTAGCTTCGAAAAACGCTTAGGTTAAGTTTCAGAGTTGCTTCTAATGTACCAAAGCTGGACTTAGACATAATTTCACTCTCAACATTATGGCTGGTTGGAGAGGGTCCGAACCACAAGTACCGGGTCCATGGTTCTGGCCGTATACTGGGGGGACGGGGACGACTCCCATTAACCCCTGACTATACCGGGGATACGCTTATCACAATGCCTTTCTGGTCTGTGCTGAAGCAGGGCATTCTGGCAGCCAAGTGGCTTGACCTTTATTAGTGAGCCTGGTTACCCCCTCTCGGAACCACAGACTTAGAAATCGCCAGCTCATATACAGTGTATAAAATATATTAGTGCATATTTATATATATACCCTTATACACCATTTTAATAAAAAATATCACAAAATTCTTCTAAGTCCCTCGGGAAGAGTGAAAGACGCGCACGTTCATTTTCAGAGCTCCTAGACCTTCCTATAAGAAGTTAGCCAAAAAGTAGCTTCGAAAAACGCTTAGGTTAAGTTTCAGAGTTGCTTCTAATGTACCAAAGCTGGACTTAGATATAATTTCACTCTCACAACATTATGGCTGGTTGGAGACAGTCCGAACCACAAGTACCGGGTCCATGGTTCTGGCCGTATACTGGGGGGACGGGGACGACTCCCATTAACCCCTGACTATACCGGGGATACGCTTATCACAATGCCTTTCTGGTCTGTGCTGAAGCAGGGCATTCTGGCAGCCAAGTGGCTTGACCTTTATTAGTGAGCCTGGTTACCCCCTCTCGGAACCACAGACTTAGAAATCGCCAGCTCATATACAGTGCATAAAATATATTAGTGCATATTTATATATATACCCTTATACACCATTTTAATAAAAAATATCACAAAATTCTTCTAAGTCCCTCGGGAAGAGTGAAAGACGCGCACGTTCATTTTCAGAGCTCCTAGACCTTCCTATAAGAAGTTAGCCAAAAAGTAGCTTCGAAAAACGCTTAGGTTAAGTTTCAGAGTTGCTTCTAATGTACCAAAGCTGGACTTAGATATAATTTCACTCTCACAACATTATGGCTGGTTGGAGACAGTCCGAACCACAAGTACCGGGTCCATGGTTCTGGCCGTATACTGGGGGGACGGGGACGACTCCCATTAACCCCTGACTATACCGGGGATACGCTTATCACAATGCCTTTCTGGTCTGTGCTGAAGCAGGGCATTCTTCAGCCAAGTGGCTTGACCTTTATTAGTGAGCCTGGTTACCCCCTCTCGGAACCACAGACTTAGAAATCGCCAGCTCATATACAGTGCATAAAATATATTAGTGCATATTTATATATATACCCTTATACACCATTTTAATAAAAAATATCACAAAATTCTTCTAAGTCCCTCGGGAAGAGTGAAAGACGCGCACGTTCATTTTCAGAGCTCCTAGACCTTCCTATAAGAAGTTAGCCAAAAAGTAGCTTCGAAAAACGCTTAGGTTAAGTTTCAGTGTTGCTTCTAATGTACCAAAGCTGGACTTAGACATAATTTCACTCTCACAACATTATGGCTGGTTGGAGACAGTCCGAACCACAAGTACCGGGTCCATGGTTCTGGCCGTATACTGTGGGGACGGGGACGACTCCCATTAACCCCTGACTATACCGGGGATACGCTTATCCCAATGCCTTTCTGGTCTGTGCTGAAGCAGGGCATTCTGGCAGGCAAGTGGCTTGACCTTTATTAGTGAGCCTGGTTACCCCCTCTCGGAACCACAGACTTAGAAATCGCCAGCTCATATACAGTGCATAAAATATATTTATATATATACCCTTATACACCATTTTAATAAAAAATATCACAAAATTCTTCTAAGTCTCTCGGGAAGAGTGAAAGACGCGCACGTTCATTTTCAGAGCTCCTAGACCTTCCTATAAGAAGTTAGCTAAAAAGTAGCTTCGAAAAACGCTTAGGTTAAGTTTCAGAGTTGCTTCTAATGTACCAAAGCTGGACTTAGACATAATTTCACTCTCAACATTATGGCTGGTTGGAGAGGGTCCGAACCACAAGTACCGGGTCCATGGTTCTGGCCGTATACTGGGGGGACGGGGACGACTCCCATTAACCCCTGACTATACCGGGGATACGCTTATCACAATGCCTTTCTGGTCTGTGCTGAAGCAGGGCATTCTGGCAGCCAAGTGGCTTGACCTTTATTAGTGAGCCTGGTTACCCCCTCTCGGAACCACAGACTTAGAAATCGCCAGCTCATATACAGTGCATAAAATATATTTATATATATACCCTTATACACCATTTTAATAAAAAATATCACAAAATTCTTCTAAGTCTCTCGGGAAGAGTGAAAGACGCGCACGTTCATTTTCAGAGCTCCTAGACCTTCCTATAAGAAGTTAGCTAAAAAGTAGCTTCGAAAAACGCTTAGGTTAAGTTTCAGAGTTGCTTCTAATGTACCAAAGCTGGACTTAGACATAATTTCACTCTCACAAAATTATGGCTGGTTGGAGAGGGTCCGAACCACAAGTACTGGGTACATGGTTCTGGCCGTATACTGGGGGGACGGGGACGACTCCCATTAACCCCTGACTACGCTTATCACAATGCTTTTCTGGTCTGTGCTGAAGCAGGGCATTCTGGCAGCCAAGTGGCTTGACCTTTATTAGTGAGCCTGGTTACCCCCTCTCGGAACCACAGACTTAGAAATCGCCAGCTCATATACAGTGCATAAAATATATTTATATATATACCCTTATACACCATTTTAATAAAAAATATCACAAAATTCTTCTAAGTCCCTCGGGAAGAGTGAAAGACGCGCACGTTCATTTTCAGAGCTCCTAGACCTTCCTACTGTATAAGAAGTTAGCCAAAAAGTAGCTTCGAAAAACGCTTAGGTTAAGTTTCAGAGTTGCTTCTAATGTACCAAAGCTGGACTTAGACATAATTTCACTCTCACAACATTATGGCTGGTTGGAGACAGTCCGAACCACAAGTACCGGGTCCATGGTTCTGGCCGTATACTGGGGGGACGGGGATTACTCCCATTAACCCCTGACTATACCGGGGATACGCTTATCACAATGCCTTTCTGGTCTGTGCTGAAGCAGGGCATTCTGGCAGCCAAGTGGCTTGACCTTTATTAGTGAGCCTGGTTACCCCCTCTCGGAACCACAGACTTAGAAATCGCCAGCTCATATACAGTGCATAAAATATATTTATATATATACCCTTATACACCATTTTAATAAAAAAATATCACAAAATTCTTCTAAGTCTCTCGGGAAGAGTGAAAGACGCGCACGTTCATTTTCAGAGCTCCTAGACCTTCCTATAAGAAGTTAGCCAAAAAGTAGCTTCGAAAAACGCTTAGGTTAAGTTTCAGAGTTGCTTCTAATGTACCAAAGCTGGACTTAGACATAATTTCACTCTCACAACATTATGGCTGGTTGGAGAGGGTCCGAACCACAAGTACCGGGTCCATGGTACTGGCCGTATACTGGGGGGACAGGGACGACTCCCATTAACCCCTGACTATACCGGGGATACGCTTATCACAATGCCTTTCTGGTCTGTGCTGAAGCAGGGCATTCTGGCAGCCAAGTGGCTTGACCTTTATTAGTGAGCCTGGTTACCCCCTCTCGGAACCACAGACTTAGAAATCGCCAGCTCATATACAGTGCATAAAATATATTAGTGCATATTTATATATATACCCTTATACACCATTTTAATAAAAAATATCATAAAATTCTTCTAAGTCCCTCGGGAAGAGTGAAAGACGCGCACGTTCATTTTCAGAGCTCCTAGACCTTCCTACTGTATAAGAAGTTAGCCAAAAAGTAGCTTCGAAAAACGCTTAGGTTAAGTTTCAGAGTTGCTTCTAATGTATCAAAGCTGGACTTAGACATAATTTCACTCTCACAACATTATGGCTGGTTGGAGACAGTCCGAACCACAAGTACCGGGTCCATGGTTCTGGCCGTATACTGGGGGGACGGGGACGACTCCCATTAACCCCTGACTATACCGGGGATACGCTTATCACAATGCCTTTCTGGTCTGTGCTGAAGCAGGGCATTCTGGCAGGCAAGTGGCTTGACCTTTATTAGTGAGCCTGGTTACCCCCTCTCGGAACCACAGACTTAGAAATCGCCAGCTCATATACAGTGCATAAAATATATTTATATATATACCCTTATACACCATTTTAATAAAAAATATCACAAAATTCTTCTAAGTCCCTCGGGAAGAGTGAAAGACGCGTACGTTCATTTTCAGAGCTCCTAGACCTTCCTATAAGAAGTTAGCCAAAAAGTAGCTTCGAAAAACGCTTAGGTTAAGTTTCAGAGTTGCTTCTAATGTACCAAAGCTGGACTTAGACATAATTTCACTCTCACAACATTATGGCTGGTTGGAGACAGTCAGAACCACAAGTACCGGGTCCATGGTTCTGGCCGTATACTGGGGGGACGGGGACGACTCCCATTAACCCCTGACTATACCGGGGATACGCTTATCACAATGCCTTTCTGGTCTGTGCTGAAGCAGGGCATTCTGGCAGCCAAGTGGCTTGACCTTTATTAGTGAGCCTGGTTACCCCCTCTCGGAACCACAGACTTAGAAATCGCCAGCTCATATACAGTGCATAAAATATATTTATATATGTACCCTTATACACCATTTTAATAAAAAATATCACAAAATTCTTCTAAGTCCCTCGGGAAGAGTGAAAGACGCGCACGTTCATTTTCAGAGCTCCTAGACCTTCCTACTGTATAAGAAGTTAGCCAAAAAGTAGCTTCGAAAAACGCTTAGGTTAAGTTTCAGAGTTGCTTCTAATGTACCAAAGCTGGACTTAGACATAATTTCACTCTCACAACATTATGGCTGGTTGGAGACAGTCCGAACCACAAGTACCGGGTCCATGGTTCTGGCCGTAAACTGGGGGGACGGGGATGACTCCCATTAACCCCTGACTATACCGGGGATACGCTTATCACAATGCCTTTCTGGTCTGTGCTGAAGCAGGGCATTCTGGCAGCCAAGTGGCTTGACCTTTATTAGTGAGCCTGGTTACCCCCTCTCGGAACCACAGACTTAGAAATCGCCAGCTCATATACAGTGCATAAAATATATTTATATATATACCCTTATACACCATTTTAATAAAAAATATCACAAAATTCTTCTAAGTCTCTCGGGAAGAGTGAAAGACGCGCACGTTCATTTTCATAGCTCCTAGACCTTCCTATAAGAAGTTAGCTAAAAAGTAGCTTCGAAAAACGCTTAGGTTAAGTTTCAGAGTTGCTTCTAATGTACCAAAGCTGGACTTAGACATAATTTCACTCTCACAACATTATGGCTGGTTGGAGAGGGACGTAACCACAAGTACCGGGTCCATGGTTCTGGCCGTATACTGGGGGGACAGGGACGACTCCCATTAACCCCTGACTATACCGGGGATACGCTTATCACAATGCCTTTCTGGTCTGTGCTGAAGCAGGGCATTCTGGCAGCCAAGTGGCATGACCTTTATTAGTGAGCCTGGTTACCCCCTCTCGGAACCACAGACTTAGAAATCGCCAGCTCATATACAGTGCATAAAATATATTTATATATATACCCTTATACACCATTTTAATAAAAAATATCACAAAATTCTTCTAAGTCCCTCGGGAAGAGTGAAAGACGCGCACGTTCATTTTCAGAGCTCCTAGACCTTCCTACTGTATAAGAAGTTAGCCAAAAAGTAGCTTCGAAAAACGCTTAGGTTAAGTTTCAGAGTTGCTTCTAATGTACCAAAGCTGGACTTAGACATAATTTCACTCTCACAACATTATGGCTGGTTGGAGACAGTCCGAACCACAAGTACCGGGTCCATGGTTCTGGCCGTATACTGGGGGGACGGGGATGACTCCCATTAACCCCTGACTATACCGGGGATACGCTTATCACAATGCCTTTCTGGTCTGTGCTGAAGCAGGGCATTCTGGCAGCCAAGTGGCTTGACCTTTATTAGTGAGCCTGGTTACCCCCTCTCGGAACCACAGACTTAGAAATCGCCAGCTCATATACAGTGCATAAAATATATTTATATATATACCCTTATACACCATTTTAATAAAAAATATCACAAAATTCTTCTAAGTCTCTCGGGAAGAGTGAAAGACGCGCACGTTCATTTTCATAGCTCCTAGACCTTCCTATAAGAAGTTAGCTAAAAAGTAGCTTCGAAAAACGCTTAGGTTAAGTTTCAGAGTTGCTTCTAATGTACCAAAGCTGGACTTAGACATAATTTCACTCTCACAACATTATGGCTGGTTGGAGAGGGACCGAACCACAAGTACCGGGTCCATGGTTCTGGCCGTATACTGGGGGGACAGGGACGACTCCCATTAACCCCTGACTATACCGGGGATACGCTTATCACAATGCCTTTCTGGTCTGTGCTGAAGCAGGGCATTCTGGCAGCCAAGTGGCTTGACCTTTATTAGTGAGCCTGGTTACCCCCTCTCGGAACCACAGACTTAGAAATCGCCAGCTCATATACAGTGCATAAAATATATTAGTGCATATTTATATATATACCCTTATACACCATTTTAATAAAAAATATCACAAAATTCTTCTAAGTCCCTCGGGAAGAGTGAAAGACGCGCACGTTCATTTTCAGAGCTCCTAGACCTTCCTACTGTATAAGAAATTAGCCAAAAAGTAGCTTCGAAAAACGCTTAGGTTAAGTTTCAGAGTTGCTTCTAATGTATCAAAGCTGGACTTAGACATAATTTCACTCTCACAACATTATGGCTGGTTGGAGACAGTCCGAACCACAAGTACCGGGTCCATGGTTCTGGCCGTATACTGGGGGGACGGGGACGACTCCCATTAACCCTTGACTATACCGGGGATACGCTTATCACAATGCCTTTCTGGTCTGTGCTGAAGCAGGGCATTCTGGCAGCCAAGTGGCTTGACCTTTATTAGTGAGCCTGGTTACCCCCTCTCGGAACCACAGACTTAGAAATCGCCAGCTCATATACAGTGCATAAAATATATTTATATATATACCCTTATACACCATTTTAATAAAAAATATCACAAAATTCTTCTAAGTCCCTCGGGAAGAGTGAAAGACGCGCACGTTCATTTTCAGAGCTCCTAGACCTTCCTACTGTATAAGAAGTTAGCCAAAAAGTAGCTTCGAAAAACGCTTAGGTTAAGTTTCAGAGTTGCTTCTAATGTACCAAAGCTGGACTTAGACATAATTTCACTCTCACAACATTATGGCTGGTTGGAGACAGTCCGAACCACAAGTACCGGGTCCATGGTTCTGGCCGTATACTGGGGGGACGGGGATGACTCCCATTAACCCCTGACTATACCGGGGATACGCTTATCACAATGCCTTTCTGGTCTGTGCTGAAGCAGGGCATTCTGGCAGCCAAGTGGCTTGACCTTTATTAGTGAGCCTGGTTACCCCCTCTCGGAACCACAGACTTAGAAATCGCCAGCTCATATACAGTGCATAAAATATATTTATATATATACCCTTATACACCATTTTAATAAAAAATATCACAAAATTCTTCTAAGTCCCTCGGGAAGAGTGAAAGACGCGCACGTTCATTTTCAGAGCTCCTAGACCTTCCTACTGTATAAGAAGTTAGCCAAAAAGTAGCTTCGAAAAACGCTTAGGTTAAGTTTCAGAGTTGCTTCTAATGTACCAAAGCTGGACTTAGACATAATTTCACTCTCACAACATTATGGCTGGTTGGAGACAGTCCGAACCACAAGTACCGGGTCCATGGTTCTGGCCGTATACTGGGGGGACGGGGATGACTCCCATTAACCCCTGACTATACCGGGGATACGCTTATCACAATGCCTTTCTGGTCTGTGCTGAAGCAGGGCATTCTGGCAGCCAAGTGGCTTGACCTTTATTAGTGAGCCTGGTTACCCCCTCTCGGAACCACAGACTTAGAAATCGCCAGCTCATATACAGTGCATAAAATATATTTATATATATACCCTTATACACCATTTTAATAAAAAATATCACAAAATTCTTCTAAGTCTCTCGGGAAGAGTGAAAGACGCGCACGTTCATTTTCAGAGCTCCTAGACCTTCCTATAAGAAGTTAGCTAAAAAGTAGCTTCGAAAAACGCTTAGGTTAAGTTTCAGAGTTGCTTCTAATGTACCAAAGCTGGACTTAGACATAATTTCACTCTCACAACATTATGGCTGGTTGGAGAGGGACCGAACCACAAGTACCGGGTCCATGGTTCTGGCCGTATACTGGGGGGACAGGGACGACTCCCATTAACCCCTGACTATACCGGGGATACGCTTATCACAATGCCTTTCTGGTCTGTGCTGAAGCAGGGCATTCTGGCAGCCAAGTGGCTTGACCTTTATTAGTGAGCCTGGTTACCCCCTCTCGGAACCACAGACTTAGAAATCGCCAGCTCATATACAGTGCATAAAATATATTTATATATATACCCTTATACACCATTTTAATAAAAAATATCACAAAATTCTTCTAAGTCTCTCGGGAAGAGTGAAAGACGCGCACGTTCATTTTCAGAGCTCCTAGACCTTCCTATAAGAAGTTAGCTAAAAAGTAGCTTCGAAAAACGCTTAGGTTAAGTTTCAGAGTTGCTTCTAATGTACCAAAGCTGGACTTAGACATAATTTCACTCTCACAACATTATGGCTGGTTGGAGAGGGACCGAACCACAAGTACCGGGTCCATGGTTCTGGCCGTATACTGGGGGGACAGGGACGACTCCCATTAACCCCTGACTATACCGGGGATACGCTTATCACAATGCCTTTCTGGTCTGTGCTGAAGCAGGGCATTCTGGCAGCCAAGTGGCTTGACCTTTATTAGTGAGCCTGGTTACCCCCTCTCGGAACCACAGACTTAGAAATCGCCAGCTCATATACAGTGCATAAAATATATTTATATATATACCCTTATACACCATTTTAATAAAAAATATCAAAAAATTCTTCTAAGTCCCTCGGGAAGAGTGAAAGACGCGCACGTTCATTTTCAGAGCTCCTAGACCTTCCTACTGTATAAGAAGTTAGCCAAAAAGTAGCTTCGAAAAACGCTTAGGTTAAGTTTCAGAGTTGCTTCTAATGTACCAAAGCTGGACTTAGATATAATTTCACTCTCACAACATTATGGCTGGTTGGAGACAGTCCGAACCACAAGTACCGGGTCCATGGTTCTGGCCGTATCTGGGGGGACGGGGACGACTCCCATTAACCCCTGACTATACCGGGGATACGCTTATCACAATGCCTTTCTGGTCTGTGCTGAAGCAGGGCATTCTGGCAGCCAAGTGGCTTGACCTTTATTAGTGAGCCTGGTTACCCCCTCTCGGAACCACAGACTTAGAAATCGCCAGCTCATATACAGTGCATAAAATATATTAGTGCATATTTATATATATACCCTTATACACCATTTTAATAAAAAATATCACAAAATTCTTCTAAGTCCCTCGGGAAGAGTGAAAGACGCGCACGTTCATTTTCAGAGCTCCTAGACCTTCCTACTGTATAAGAAGTTAGCCAAAAAGTAGCTTCGAAAAACGCTTAGGTTAAGTTTCAGAGTTGCTTCTAATGTATCAAAGCTGGACTTAGACATAATTTCACTCTCACAACATTATGGCTGGTTGGAGAGGGACGTAACCACAAGTACCGGGTCCATGGTTCTGGCCGTATACTGGGGGGACAGGGACGACTCCCATTAACCCCTGACTATACCGGGGATACGCTTATCACAATGCCTTTCTGGTCTGTGCTGAAGCAGGGCATTCTGGCAGCCAAGTGGCATGACCTTTATTAGTGAGCCTGGTTACCCCCTCTCGGAACCACAGACTTAGAAATCGCCAGCTCATATACAGTGCATAAAATATATTTATATATATACCCTTATACACCATTTTAATAAAAAATATCACAAAATTCTTCTAAGTCCCTCGGGAAGAGTGAAAGACGCGCACGTTCATTTTCAGAGCTCCTAGACCTTCCTACTGTATAAGAAGTTAGCCAAAAAGTAGCTTCGAAAAACGCTTAGGTTAAGTTTCAGAGTTGCTTCTAATGTACCAAAGCTGGACTTAGACATAATTTCACTCTCACAACATTATGGCTGGTTGGAGACAGTCCGAACCACAAGTACCGGGTCCATGGTTCTGGCCGTATACTGGGGGGACGGGGATGACTCCCATTAACCCCTGACTATACCGGGGATACGCTTATCACAATGCCTTTCTGGTCTGTGCTGAAGCAGGGCATTCTGGCAGCCAAGTGGCTTGACCTTTATTAGTGAGCCTGGTTACCCCCTCTCGGAACCACAGACTTAGAAATCGCCAGCTCATATACAGTGCATAAAATATATTTATATATATACCCTTATACACCATTTTAATAAAAAATATCACAAAATTCTTCTAAGTCTCTCGGGAAGAGTGAAAGACGCGCACGTTCATTTTCATAGCTCCTAGACCTTCCTATAAGAAGTTAGCTAAAAAGTAGCTTCGAAAAACGCTTAGGTTAAGTTTCAGAGTTGCTTCTAATGTACCAAAGCTGGACTTAGACATAATTTCACTCTCACAACATTATGGCTGGTTGGAGAGGGACCGAACCACAAGTACCGGGTCCATGGTTCTGGCCGTATACTGGGGGGACAGGGACGACTCCCATTAACCCCTGACTATACCGGGGATACGCTTATCACAATGCCTTTCTGGTCTGTGCTGAAGCAGGGCATTCTGGCAGCCAAGTGGCTTGACCTTTATTAGTGAGCCTGGTTACCCCCTCTCGGAACCACAGACTTAGAAATCGCCAGCTCATATACAGTGCATAAAATATATTAGTGCATATTTATATATATACCCTTATACACCATTTTAATAAAAAATATCACAAAATTCTTCTAAGTCCCTCGGGAAGAGTGAAAGACGCGCACGTTCATTTTCAGAGCTCCTAGACCTTCCTACTGTATAAGAAATTAGCCAAAAAGTAGCTTCGAAAAACGCTTAGGTTAAGTTTCAGAGTTGCTTCTAATGTATCAAAGCTGGACTTAGACATAATTTCACTCTCACAACATTATGGCTGGTTGGAGACAGTCCGAACCACAAGTACCGGGTCCATGGTTCTGGCCGTATACTGGGGGGACGGGGACGACTCCCATTAACCCTTGACTATACCGGGGATACGCTTATCACAATGCCTTTCTGGTCTGTGCTGAAGCAGGGCATTCTGGCAGCCAAGTGGCTTGACCTTTATTAGTGAGCCTGGTTACCCCCTCTCGGAACCACAGACTTAGAAATCGCCAGCTCATATACAGTGCATAAAATATATTTATATATATACCCTTATACACCATTTTAATAAAAAATATCACAAAATTCTTCTAAGTCCCTCGGGAAGAGTGAAAGACGCGCACGTTCATTTTCAGAGCTCCTAGACCTTCCTACTGTATAAGAAGTTAGCCAAAAAGTAGCTTCGAAAAACGCTTAGGTTAAGTTTCAGAGTTGCTTCTAATGTACCAAAGCTGGACTTAGACATAATTTCACTCTCACAACATTATGGCTGGTTGGAGACAGTCCGAACCACAAGTACCGGGTCCATGGTTCTGGCCGTATACTGGGGGGACGGGGATGACTCCCATTAACCCCTGACTATACCGGGGATACGCTTATCACAATGCCTTTCTGGTCTGTGCTGAAGCAGGGCATTCTGGCAGCCAAGTGGCTTGACCTTTATTAGTGAGCCTGGTTACCCCCTCTCGGAACCACAGACTTAGAAATCGCCAGCTCATATACAGTGCATAAAATATATTTATATATATACCCTTATACACCATTTTAATAAAAAATATCACAAAATTCTTCTAAGTCCCTCGGGAAGAGTGAAAGACGCGCACGTTCATTTTCAGAGCTCCTAGACCTTCCTACTGTATAAGAAGTTAGCCAAAAAGTAGCTTCGAAAAACGCTTAGGTTAAGTTTCAGAGTTGCTTCTAATGTACCAAAGCTGGACTTAGACATAATTTCACTCTCACAACATTATGGCTGGTTGGAGACAGTCCGAACCACAAGTACCGGGTCCATGGTTCTGGCCGTATACTGGGGGGACGGGGATGACTCCCATTAACCCCTGACTATACCGGGGATACGCTTATCACAATGCCTTTCTGGTCTGTGCTGAAGCAGGGCATTCTGGCAGCCAAGTGGCTTGACCTTTATTAGTGAGCCTGGTTACCCCCTCTCGGAACCACAGACTTAGAAATCGCCAGCTCATATACAGTGCATAAAATATATTTATATATATACCCTTATACACCATTTTAATAAAAAATATCACAAAATTCTTCTAAGTCTCTCGGGAAGAGTGAAAGACGCGCACGTTCATTTTCAGAGCTCCTAGACCTTCCTATAAGAAGTTAGCTAAAAAGTAGCTTCGAAAAACGCTTAGGTTAAGTTTCAGAGTTGCTTCTAATGTACCAAAGCTGGACTTAGACATAATTTCACTCTCACAACATTATGGCTGGTTGGAGAGGGACCGAACCACAAGTACCGGGTCCATGGTTCTGGCCGTATACTGGGGGGACAGGGACGACTCCCATTAACCCCTGACTATACCGGGGATACGCTTATCACAATGCCTTTCTGGTCTGTGCTGAAGCAGGGCATTCTGGCAGCCAAGTGGCTTGACCTTTATTAGTGAGCCTGGTTACCCCCTCTCGGAACCACAGACTTAGAAATCGCCAGCTCATATACAGTGCATAAAATATATTTATATATATACCCTTATACACCATTTTAATAAAAAATATCACAAAATTCTTCTAAGTCTCTCGGGAAGAGTGAAAGACGCGCACGTTCATTTTCAGAGCTCCTAGACCTTCCTATAAGAAGTTAGCTAAAAAGTAGCTTCGAAAAACGCTTAGGTTAAGTTTCAGAGTTGCTTCTAATGTACCAAAGCTGGACTTAGACATAATTTCACTCTCACAACATTATGGCTGGTTGGAGAGGGACCGAACCACAAGTACCGGGTCCATGGTTCTGGCCGTATACTGGGGGGACAGGGACGACTCCCATTAACCCCTGACTATACCGGGGATACGCTTATCACAATGCCTTTCTGGTCTGTGCTGAAGCAGGGCATTCTGGCAGCCAAGTGGCTTGACCTTTATTAGTGAGCCTGGTTACCCCCTCTCGGAACCACAGACTTAGAAATCGCCAGCTCATATACAGTGCATAAAATATATTTATATATATACCCTTATACACCATTTTAATAAAAAATATCAAAAAATTCTTCTAAGTCCCTCGGGAAGAGTGAAAGACGCGCACGTTCATTTTCAGAGCTCCTAGACCTTCCTACTGTATAAGAAGTTAGCCAAAAAGTAGCTTCGAAAAACGCTTAGGTTAAGTTTCAGAGTTGCTTCTAATGTACCAAAGCTGGACTTAGATATAATTTCACTCTCACAACATTATGGCTGGTTGGAGACAGTCCGAACCACAAGTACCGGGTCCATGGTTCTGGCCGTATCTGGGGGGACGGGGACGACTCCCATTAACCCCTGACTATACCGGGGATACGCTTATCACAATGCCTTTCTGGTCTGTGCTGAAGCAGGGCATTCTGGCAGCCAAGTGGCTTGACCTTTATTAGTGAGCCTGGTTACCCCCTCTCGGAACCACAGACTTAGAAATCGCCAGCTCATATACAGTGCATAAAATATATTAGTGCATATTTATATATATACCCTTATACACCATTTTAATAAAAAATATCACAAAATTCTTCTAAGTCCCTCGGGAAGAGTGAAAGACGCGCACGTTCATTTTCAGAGCTCCTAGACCTTCCTACTGTATAAGAAGTTAGCCAAAAAGTAGCTTCGAAAAACGCTTAGGTTAAGTTTCAGAGTTGCTTCTAATGTATCAAAGCTGGACTTAGACATAATTTCACTCTCACAACATTATGGCTGGTTGGAGACAGTCCGAACCACAAGTACCGGGTCCATGGTTCTGGCCGTATACTGGGGGGACGGGGACGACTCCCATTAACCCCAGACTATACCGGGGATACGCTTATCACAATGCCTTTCTGGTCTGTGCTGAAGCAGGGCATTCTGGCAGGCAAGTGGCTTGACCTTTATTAGTGAGCCTGGTTACCCCCTCTCGGAACCACAGACTTAGAAATCGCCAGCTCATATACAGTGCATAAAATATATTTATATATATACCCTTATACACCATTTTAATAAAAAATATCACAAAATTCTTCTAAGTCCCTCGGGAAGAGTGAAAGACGCGTACGTTCATTTTCAGAGCTCCTAGACCTTCCTATAAGAAGTTAGCCAAAAAGTAGCTTCGAAAAACGCTTAGGTTAAGTTTCAGAGTTGCTTCTAATGTACCAAAGCTGGACTTAGACATAATTTCACTCTCACAACATTATGGCTGGTTGGAGACAGTCAGAACCACAAGTACCGGGTCCATGGTTCTGGCCGTATCTGGGGGGACGGGGACGACTCCCATTAACCCCTGACTATACCGGGGATACGCTTATCACAATGCCTTTCTGGTCTGTGCTGAAGCAGGGCATTCTGGCAGGCAAGTGGCTTGACCTTTATTAGTGAGCCTGGTTACCCCCTCTCGGAACCACAGACTTAGAAATCGCCAGCTCATATACAGTGCATAAAATATATTTATATATATACCCTTATACACCATTTTAATAAAAAATATCACAAAATTCTTCTAAGTCCCTCGGGAAGAGTGAAAGACGCGTACGTTCATTTTCAGAGCTCCTAGACCTTCCTATAAGAAGTTAGCCAAAAAGTAGCTTCGAAAAACGATTAGGTTAAGTTTCAGAGTTGTTTCTAATGTACCAAAGCTGGACTTAGACATAATTTCACTCTCACAACATTATGGCTGGTTGGAGACAGTCCGAACCACAAGTACCGGGTCCATGGTTCTGGCCGTATACTGGGGGGACGGGGACGACTCCCATTAACCCCTGACTATACCGGGGATACGCTTATCACAATGCCTTTCTGGTCTGTGCTGAAGCAGGGCATTCTGGCAGCCAAGTGGCTTGACCTTTATTAGTGAGCCTGGTTACCCCCTCTCGGAACCACAGACTTAGAAATCGCCAGCTCATATACAGTGCATAAAATATATTAGTGCATATTTATATATATACCCTTATACACCATTTTAATAAAAAATATCACAAAATTCTTCTAAGTCCCTCGGGAAGAGTGAAAGACGCGCACGTTCATTTTCAGAGCTCCTAGACCTTCCTACTGTATAAGAAGTTAGCCAAAAAGTAGCTTCGAAAAACGCTTAGGTTAAGTTTCAGAGTTGCTTCTAATGTACCAAAGCTGGACTTAGATATAATTTCACTCTCACAACATTATGGCTGGTTGGAGACAGTCCGAACCACAAGTACCGGGTCCATGGTTCTGGCCGTATCTGGGGGGACGGGGACGACTCCCATTAACCCCTGACTATACCGGGGATACGCTTATCACAATGCCTTTCTGGTCTGTGCTGAAGCAGGGCATTCTGGCAGCCAAGTGGCTTGACCTTTATTAGTGAGCCTGGTTACCCCCTCTCGGAACCACAGACTTAGAAATCGCCAGCTCATATACAGTGCATAAAATATATTTATATATATACCCTTATACACCATTTTAATAAAAAATATCAAAAAATTCTTCTAAGTCCCTCGGGAAGAGTGAAAGACGCGCACGTTCATTTTCAGAGCTCCTAGAACTTCCTATAAGAAGTTAGCCAAAAAGTAGCTTCGAAAAACGCTTAGGTTAAGTTTCAGAGTTGCTTCTAATGTACCAAAGCTGGACTTAGATATAATTTCACTCTCACAACATTATAGCTGGTTGGAGACAGTCCGAACCACAAGTACCGGGTCCATGGTTCTGGCCGTATACTGGGGGGACGGGGACGACTCCCATTAACCCCTGACTATACCGGGGATACGCTTATCCCAATGCCTTTCTGGTCTGTGCTGAAGCAGGGCATTCTGGCAGGCAAGTGGCTTGACCTTTATTAGTGAGCCTGGTTACCCCCTCTCGGAACCACAGACTTAGAAATCGCCAGCTCATATACAGTGCATAAAATATATTTATATATATATACCCTTATACACCATTTTAATAAAAAATATCACAAAATTCTTCTAAGTCCCTCGGGAAGAGTGAAAGACGCGTACGTTCATTTTCAGAGCTCCTAGACCTTCCTATAAGAAGTTAGCCAAAAAGTAGCTTCGAAAAACGCTTAGGTTAAGTTTCAGAGTTGCTTCTAATGTACCAAAGCTGGACTTAGACATAATTTCACTCTCACAACATTATGGCTGGTTGGAGACAGTCCGAACCACAAGTACCGGGTCCATGGTTCTGGCCGTATACTGGGGGGACGGGGACGACTCCCATTAACCCCTGACTATACCGGGGATACGCTTATCACAATGCCTTTCTGGTCTGTGCTGAAGCAGGGCATTCTGGCAGCCAAGTGGCTTGACCTTTATTAGTGAGCCTGGTTACCCCCTCTCGGAACCACAGACTTAGAAATCGCCAGCTCATATACAGTGCATAAAATATATTTATATATACCCTTATACACCATTTTAATAAAAAATATCACAAAATTCTTCTAAGTCCCTCGGGAAGAGTGAAAGACGCGCACGTTCATTTTCAGAGCTCCTAGACCTTCCTATAAGAATTTAGCCAAAAAGTAGCTTCGAAAAACGCTTAGGTTAAGTTTCAGAGTTGCTTCTAATGTACCAAAGCTGGACTTAGACATAATTTCACTCTCACAACATTATGGCTGGTTTGAGAGGGTCCGAACCACAAGTACCGGGTCCATGGTTCTGGCCGTATACTGGGGGGACGGGGACGACTCCCATTAACCCCTGACTATACCGGGGATACGCTTATCACAATGGCTTTCTGGTCTGTGCTGAAGCAGGGCATTCTGGCAGCCAAGTGGCTTGACCTTGTTTAGTGAGCCTGGTTACCCCCTCTCGGAACCACAGACTTAGAAATCGCCAGCTCATATACAGTGCATAAAATATATTTATATATACTGTATACCCTTATACACCATTTTAATAAAAAATATCACAAAATTCTTCTAAGTCTCTCGGGAATAGTGAAAGACGCGCACGTTCATTTTCAGAGCTCCTAGACCTTCCTATAAGAAGTTAGCTAAAAAGTAGCTTCGAAAAACGCTTAGGTTAAGTTTCAGAGTTGCGTCTAATGCACCAAAGCTGGACTTAGACATAATTTCACTCTCACAACATTATGGCTGGTTTGAGAGGGTCCGAACCACAAGTACCGGGTCCATGGTTCTGGCCGTATACTGGGGGGACGGGGACGACTCCCATTAACCCCTGACTATACCGGGGATACGCTTATCACAATGCCTTTCTGGTCTGTGCTGAAGCAGGGCATTCTGGCAGCCAAGTGGCTTGACCTTTATTAGTGAGCCTGGTTACCCCCTCTCGGAACCACAGACTTAGAAATCGCCAGCTCATATACAGTGCATAAAATATATTTATATATATACCCTTATACACCATTTTAATAAAAAATATCAAAAAATTCTTCTAAGTCCCTCGGGAAGAGTGAAAGACGCGCACGTTCATTTTCAGAGCTCCTAGACCTTCCTATAAGAAGTTAGCCAAAAAGTAGCTTCGAAAAACGCTTAGGTTAAGTTTCAGAGTTGCTTCTAATGTACCAAAGCTGGACTTAGATATAATTTCACTCTCACAACATTATGGCTGGTTGGAGACAGTCCGAACCACAAGTACCGGGTCCATGGTTCTGGCCGTATACTGGGGGGACGGGGACGACTCCCATTAACCCCTGACTATACCGGGGATACGCTTATCCCAATGCCTTTCTGGTCTGTGCTGAAGCAGGGCATTCTGGCAGGCAAGTGGCTTGACCTTTATTAGTGAGCCTGGTTACCCCCTCTCGGAACCACAGACTTAGAAATCGCCAGCTCATATACAGTGCATAAAATATATTTATATATATACCCTTATACACCATTTTAATAAAAAATATCAAAAAATTCTTCTAAGTCCCTCGGGAAGAGTGAAAGACGCGCACGTTCATTTTCAGAGCTCCTAGACCTTCCTATAAGAAGTTAGCCAAAAAGTAGCTTCGAAAAACGCTTAGGTTAAGTTTCAGAGTTGCTTCTAATGTACCAAAGCTGGACTTAGATATAATTTCACTCTCACAACATTATGGCTGGTTGGAGACAGTCCGAACCACAAGTACCGGGTCCATGGTTCTGGCCGTATACTGGGGGGACGGGGACGACTCCCATTAACCCCTGACTATACCGGGGATACGCTTATCCCAATGCCTTTCTGGTCTGTGCTGAAGCAGGGCATTCTGGCAGGCAAGTGGCTTGACCTTTATTAGTGAGCCTGGTTACCCCCTCTCGGAACCACAGACTTAGAAATCGCCAGCTCATATACAGTGCATAAAATATATTTATATATATACCCTTATACACCATTTTAATAAAAAATATCACAAAATTCTTCTAAGTCCCTCGGGAAGAGTGAAAGACGCGTACGTTCATTTTCAGAGCTCCTAGACCTTCCTATAAGAAGTTAGCCAAAAAGTAGCTTCGAAAAACGCTTAGGTTAAGTTTCAGAGTTGCTTCTAATGTACCAAAGCTGGACTTAGACATAATTTCACTCTCACAACATTATGGCTGGTTGGAGACAGTCCGAACCACAAGTACCGGGTCCATGGTTCTGGCCGTATACTGGGGGGACGGGGACGACTCCCATTAACCCCTGACTATACCGGGGATACGCTTATCACAATGCCTTTCTGGTCTGTGCTGAAGCAGGGCATTCTGGCAGCCAAGTGGCTTGACCTTTATTAGTGAGCCTGGTTACCCCCTCTCGGAACCACAGACTTAGAAATCGCCAGCTCATATACAGTGCATAAAATATATTTATATATATACCCTTATACACCATTTTAATAAAAAATATCACAAAATTCTTCTAAGTCCCTCGGGAAGAGTGAAAGACGCGTACGTTCATTTTCAGAGCTCCTAGACCTTCCTATAAGAAGTTAGCCAAAAAGTAGCTTCGAAAAACGCTTAGGTTAAGTTTCAGAGTTGCTTCTAATGTACCAAAGCTGGACTTAGACATAATTTCACTCTCACAACATTATGGCTGGTTGGAGACAGTCCGAACCACAAGTACCGGGTCCATGGTTCTGGCCGTATACTGGGGGGACGGGGACGACTCCCATTAACCCCTGACTATACCGGGGATACGCTTATCACAATGCCTTTCTGGTCTGTGCTGAAGCAGGGCATTCTGGCAGCCAAGTGGCTTGACCTTTATTAGTGAGCCTGGTTACCCCCTCTCGGAACCACAGACTTAGAAATCGCCAGCTCATATACAGTGCATAAAATATATTTATATATATACCCTTATACACCATTTTAATAAAAAATATCAAAAAATTCTTCTAAGTCCCTCGGGAAGAGTGAAAGACGCGCACGTTCATTTTCAGAGCTCCTAGACCTTCCTATAAGAAGTTAGCCAAAAAGTAGCTTCGAAAAACGCTTAGGTTAAGTTTCAGAGTTGCTTCTAATGTACCAAAGCTGGACTTAGATATAATTTCACTCTCACAACATTATGGCTGGTTGGAGACAGTCCGAACCACAAGTACCGGGTCCATGGTTCTGGCCGTATACTGGGGGGACGGGGACGACTCCCATTAACCCCTGACTATACCGGGGATACGCTTATCCCAATGCCTTTCTGGTCTGTGCTGAAGCAGGGCATTCTGGCAGGCAAGTGGCTTGACCTTTATTAGTGAGCCTGGTTACCCCCTCTCGGAACCACAGACTTAGAAATCGCCAGCTCATATACAGTGCATAAAATATATTTATATATATACCCTTATACACCATTTTAATAAAAAATATCACAAAATTCTTCTAAGTCCCTCGGGAAGAGTGAAAGACGCGTACGTTCATTTTCAGAGCTCCTAGACCTTCCTATAAGAAGTTAGCCAAAAAGTAGCTTCGAAAAACGCTTAGGTTAAGTTTCAGAGTTGCTTCTAATGTACCAAAGCTGGACTTAGACATAATTTCACTCTCACAACATTATGGCTGGTTGGAGACAGTCCGAACCACAAGTACCGGGTCCATGGTTCTGGCCGTATACTGGGGGGACGGGGACGACTCCCATTAACCCCTGACTATACCGGGGATACGCTTATCACAATGCCTTTCTGGTCTGTGCTGAAGCAGGGCATTCTGGCAGCCAAGTGGCTTGACCTTTATTAGTGAGCCTGGTTACCCCCTCTCGGAACCACAGACTTAGAAATCGCCAGCTCATATACAGTGCATAAAATATATTTATATATATACCCTTATACACCATTTTAATAAAAAATATCACAAAATTCTTCTAAGTCCCTCGGGAAGAGTGAAAGACGCGTACGTTCATTTTCAGAGCTCCTAGACCTTCCTATAAGAAGTTAGCCAAAAAGTAGCTTCGAAAAACGCTTAGGTTAAGTTTCAGAGTTGCTTCTAATGTACCAAAGCTGGACTTAGACATAATTTCACTCTCACAACATTATGGCTGGTTGGAGACAGTCCGAACCACAAGTACCGGGTCCATGGTTCTGGCCGTATACTGGGGGGACGGGGACGACTCCCATTAACCCCTGACTATACCGGGGATACGCTTATCACAATGCCTTTCTGGTCTGTGCTGAAGCAGGGCATTCTGGCAGCCAAGTGGCTTGACCTTTATTAGTGAGCCTGGTTACCCCCTCTCGGAACCACAGACTTAGAAATCGCCAGCTCATATACAGTGCATAAAATATATTTATATATATACCCTTATACACCATTTTAATAAAAAATATCAAAAAATTCTTCTAAGTCCCTCGGGAAGAGTGAAAGACGCGCACGTTCATTTTCAGAGCTCCTAGACCTTCCTATAAGAAGTTAGCCAAAAAGTAGCTTCGAAAAACGCTTAGGTTAAGTTTCAGAGTTGCTTCTAATGTACCAAAGCTGGACTTAGATATAATTTCACTCTCACAACATTATGGCTGGTTGGAGACAGTCCGAACCACAAGTACCGGGTCCATGGTTCTGGCCGTATACTGGGGGGACGGGGACGACTCCCATTAACCCCTGACTATACCGGGGATACGCTTATCCCAATGCCTTTCTGGTCTGTGCTGAAGCAGGGCATTCTGGCAGGCAAGTGGCTTGACCTTTATTAGTGAGCCTGGTTACCCCCTCTCGGAACCACAGACTTAGAAATCGCCAGCTCATATACAGTGCATAAAATATATTTATATATATACCCTTATACACCATTTTAATAAAAAATATCACAAAATTCTTCTAAGTCCCTCGGGAAGAGTGAAAGACGCGTACGTTCATTTTCAGAGCTCCTAGACCTTCCTATAAGAAGTTAGCCAAAAAGTAGCTTCGAAAAACGCTTAGGTTAAGTTTCAGAGTTGCTTCTAATGTACCAAAGCTGGACTTAGACATAATTTCACTCTCACAACATTATGGCTGGTTGGAGACAGTCCGAACCACAAGTACCGGGTCCATGGTTCTGGCCGTATACTGGGGGGACGGGGACGACTCCCATTAACCCCTGACTATACCGGGGATACGCTTATCACAATGCCTTTCTGGTCTGTGCTGAAGCACGGCATTCTGGCAGCCAAGTGGCTTGACCTTTATTAGTGAGCCTGGTTACCCCCTCTCGGAACCACAGACTTAGAAATCGCCAGCTCATATACAGTGCATAAAATATATTTATATATACCCTTATACACCATTTTAATAAAAAATATCACAAAATTATTCTAAGTCCCTCGGGAAGAGTGAAAGACGCGCACGTTCATTTTCAGAGCTCCTAGACCTTCCTATAAGAATTTAGCCAAAAAGTAGCTTCGAAAAACGCTTAGGTTAAGTTTCAGAGTTGCTTCTAATGTACCAAAGCTGGACTTAGACATAATTTCACTCTCACAACATTATGGCTGGTTTGAGAGGGTCCGAACCACAAGTACCGGGTCCATGGTTCTGGCCGTATACTGGGGGGACGGGGACGACTCCCATTAACCCCTGACTATACCGGGGATACGCTTATCACAATGGCTTTCTGGTCTGTGCTGAAGCAGGGCATTCTGGCAGCCAAGTGGCTTGACCTTGTTTAGTGAGCCTGGTTACCCCCTCTCGGAACCACAGACTTAGAAATCGCCAGCTCATATACAGTGCATAAAATATATTAGTGCATATTTATATATATACCCTTATACACCATTTTAATAAAAAATATCACAAAATTCTTTTAAGTCCCGTATACTGGGGGGACGGGGACGACTCCCATTAACCCCTGACTATACCGGGGATGCCTTTCTGGTCTGTGCTGAAGCAGGGCATTCTGGCAGGCAAGTGGCTTGACCTTTATTAGTGAGCCTGGTTACCCCCTCTCGGAACCACAGACTTAGAAATCGCCAGCTCATATACAGTGCATAAAATATATTTATATATATACCCTTATACACCATTTTAATAAAAAATATCACAAAATTCTTCTAAGTCCCTCGGGAAGAGTGAAAGACGCGTACGTTCATTTTCAGAGCTCCTAGACCTTCCTATAAGAAGTTAGCCAAAAAGTAGCTTCGAAAAACGCTTAGGTTAAGTTTCAGAGTTGCTTCTAATGTACCAAAGCTGGACTTAGACATAATTTCACTCTCACAACATTATGGCTGGTTGGAGACAGTCCGAACCACAAGTACCGGGTCCATGGTTCTGGCCGTATACTGGGGGGACGGGGACGACTCCCATTAACCCCTGACTATACCGGGGATACGCTTATCACAATGCCTTTCTGGTCTGTGCTGAAGCACGGCATTCTGGCAGCCAAGTGGCTTGACCTTTATTAGTGAGCCTGGTTACCCCCTCTCGGAACCACAGACTTAGAAATCGCCAGCTCATATACAGTGCATAAAATATATTTATATATACCCTTATACACCATTTTAATAAAAAATATCACAAAATTATTCTAAGTCCCTCGGGAAGAGTGAAAGACGCGCACGTTCATTTTCAGAGCTCCTAGACCTTCCTATAAGAATTTAGCCAAAAAGTAGCTTCGAAAAACGCTTAGGTTAAGTTTCAGAGTTGCTTCTAATGTACCAAAGCTGGACTTAGACATAATTTCACTCTCACAACATTATGGCTGGTTTGAGAGGGTCCGAACCACAAGTACCGGGTCCATGGTTCTGGCCGTATACTGGGGGGACGGGGACGACTCCCATTAACCCCTGACTATACCGGGGATACGCTTATCACAATGGCTTTCTGGTCTGTGCTGAAGCAGGGCATTCTGGCAGCCAAGTGGCTTGACCTTGTTTAGTGAGCCTGGTTACCCCCTCTCGGAACCACAGACTTAGAAATCGCCAGCTCATATACAGTGCATAAAATATATTAGTGCATATTTATATATATACCCTTATACACCATTTTAATAAAAAATATCACAAAATTCTTTTAAGTCCCGTATACTGGGGGGACGGGGACGACTCCCATTAACCCCTGACTATACCGGGGATGCCTTTCTGGTCTGTGCTGAAGCAGGGCATTCTGGCAGGCAAGTGGCTTGACCTTTATTAGTGAGCCTGGTTACCCCCTCTCGGAACCACAGACTTAGAAATCGCCAGCTCATATACAGTGCATAAAATATATTTATATATATACCCTTATACACCATTTTAATAAAAAATATCACAAAATTCTTCTAAGTCCCTCGGGAAGAGTGAAAGACGCGTACGTTCATTTTCAGAGCTCATAGACCTTCCTATAAGAAGTTAGCCAAAAAGTAGCTTCGAAAAACGCTTAGGTTAAGTTTCAGAGTTGCTTCTAATGTACCAAAGCTGGACTTAGACATAATTTCACTCTCACAACATTATGGCTGGTTGGAGACAGTCCGAACCACAAGTACCGGGTCCATGGTTCTGGCCGTATACTGGGGGGACGGGGACGACTCCCATTAACCCCTGACTATACCGGGGATACGCTTATCACAATGCCTTTCTGGTCTGTGCTGAAGCAGGGCATTCTGGCAGGCAAGTGGCTTGACCTTTATTAGTGAGCCTGGTTACCCCCTCTCGGAACCACAGACTTAGAAATCGCCAGCTCATATACAGTGCATAAAATATATTTATATATATACCCTTATACACCATTTTAATAAAAAATATCACAAAATTCTTCTAAGTCTCTCGGGAAGAGTGAAAGACGCGCACGTTCATTTTCAGAGCTCCTAGACCTTCATATAAGAAGTTAGCTAAAAAGTAGCTTCGAAAAACGCTTAGGTTAAGTTTCAGAGTTGCTTCTAATGTACCAAAGCTGGACTTAGACATAATTTCACTCTCACAACATTATGGCTGGTTGGAGACAGTCCGAACCACAAGTACCGGGTCCATGGTTCTGGCCGTATACTGGGGGGACGGGGACGACTCCCATTAACCCCTGACTATACCGGGGATACGCTTATCACAATGCCTTTCTGGTCTGTGCTGAAGCAGGGCATTCTGGCAGCCAAGTGGCTTGACCTTTATTAGTGAGCCTGGTTACCCCCTCTCGGAACCACAGACTTAGAAATCGCCAGCTCATATACAGTGCATAAAATATATTTATATATATACCCTTATACACCATTTTAATAAAAAATATCACAAAATTCTTCTAAGTCCCTCGGGAAGAGTGAAAGACGCGTACGTTCATTTTCAGAGCTCCTAGACCTTCCTATAAGAAGTTAGCCAAAAAGTAGCTTCGAAAAACGCTTAGGTTAAGTTTCAGAGTTGCTTCTAATGTACCAAAGCTGGACTTAGACATAATTTCACTCTCACAACATTATGGCTGGTTGGAGACAGTCCGAACCACAAGTACCGGGTCCATGGTTCTGGCCGTATACTGGGGGGACGGGGACGACTCCCATTAACCCCTGACTATACCGGGGATACGCTTATCACAATGCCTTTCTGGTCTGTGCTGAAGCAGGGCATTCTGGCAGCCAAGTGGCTTGACCTTTATTAGTGAGCCTGGTTACCCCCTCTCGGAACCACAGACTTAGAAATCGCCAGCTCATATACAGTGCATAAAATATATTTATATATATACCCTTATACACCATTTTAATAAAAAATATCAAAAAATTCTTCTAAGTCCCTCGGGAAGAGTGAAAGACGCGCACGTTCATTTTCAGAGCTCCTAGACCTTCCTATAAGAAGTTAGCCAAAAAGTAGCTTCGAAAAACGCTTAGGTTAAGTTTCAGAGTTGCTTCTAATGTACCAAAGCTGGACTTAGATATAATTTCACTCTCACAACATTATGGCTGGTTGGAGACAGTCCGAACCACAAGTACCGGGTCCATGGTTCTGGCCGTATACTGGGGGGACGGGGACGACTCCCATTAACCCCTGACTATACCGGGGATACGCTTATCCCAATGCCTTTCTGGTCTGTGCTGAAGCAGGGCATTCTGGCAGGCAAGTGGCTTGACCTTTATTAGTGAGCCTGGTTACCCCCTCTCGGAACCACAGACTTAGAAATCGCCAGCTCATATACAGTGCATAAAATATATTTATATATATACCCTTATACACCATTTTAATAAAAAATATCACAAAATTCTTCTAAGTCCCTCGGGAAGAGTGAAAGACGCGTACGTTCATTTTCAGAGCTCCTAGACCTTCCTATAAGAAGTTAGCCAAAAAGTAGCTTCGAAAAACGCTTAGGTTAAGTTTCAGAGTTGCTTCTAATGTACCAAAGCTGGACTTAGACATAATTTCACTCTCACAACATTATGGCTGGTTGGAGACAGTCCGAACCACAAGTACCGGGTCCATGGTTCTGGCCGTATACTGGGGGGACGGGGACGACTCCCATTAACCCCTGACTATACCGGGGATACGCTTATCACAATGCTTTTCTGGTCTGTGCTGAAGCACGGCATTCTGGCAGCCAAGTGGCTTGACCTTTATTAGTGAGCCTGGTTACCCCCTCTCGGAACCACAGACTTAGAAATCGCCAGCTCATATACAGTGCATAAAATATATTTATATATACCCTTATACACCATTTTAATAAAAAATATCACAAAATTATTCTAAGTCCCTCGGGAAGAGTGAAAGACGCGCACGTTCATTTTCAGAGCTCCTAGACCTTCCTATAAGAATTTAGCCAAAAAGTAGCTTCGAAAAACGCTTAGGTTAAGTTTCAGAGTTGCTTCTAATGTACCAAAGCTGGACTTAGACATAATTTCACTCTCACAACATTATGGCTGGTTTGAGAGGGTCCGAACCACAAGTACCGGGTCCATGGTTCTGGCCGTATACTGGGGGGACGGGGACGACTCCCATTAACCCCTGACTATACCGGGGATACGCTTATCACAATGGCTTTCTGGTCTGTGCTGAAGCAGGGCATTCTGGCAGCCAAGTGGCTTGACCTTGTTTAGTGAGCCTGGTTACCCCCTCTCGGAACCACAGACTTAGAAATCGCCAGCTCATATACAGTGCATAAAATATATTAGTGCATATTTATATATATACCCTTATACACCATTTTAATAAAAAATATCACAAAATTCTTTTAAGTCCCGTATACTGGGGGGACGGGGACGACTCCCATTAACCCCTGACTATACCGGGGATGCCTTTCTGGTCTGTGCTGAAGCAGGGCATTCTGGCAGGCAAGTGGCTTGACCTTTATTAGTGAGCCTGGTTACCCCCTCTCGGAACCACAGACTTAGAAATCGCCAGCTCATATACAGTGCATAAAATATATTTATATATATACCCTTATACACCATTTTAATAAAAAATATCACAAAATTCTTCTAAGTCCCTCGGGAAGAGTGAAAGACGCGTACGTTCATTTTCAGAGCTCCTAGACCTTCCTATAAGAAGTTAGCCAAAAAGTAGCTTCGAAAAACGCTTAGGTTAAGTTTCAGAGTTGCTTCTAATGTACCAAAGCTGGACTTAGACATAATTTCACTCTCACAACATTATGGCTGGTTGGAGACAGTCCGAACCACAAGTACCGGGTCCATGGTTCTGGCCGTATACTGGGGGGACGGGGACGACTCCCATTAACCCCTGACTATACCGGGGATACGCTTATCACAATGCCTTTCTGGTCTGTGCTGAAGCACGGCATTCTGGCAGCCAAGTGGCTTGACCTTTATTAGTGAGCCTGGTTACCCCCTCTCGGAACCACAGACTTAGAAATCGCCAGCTCATATACAGTGCATAAAATATATTTATATATACCCTTATACACCATTTTAATAAAAAATATCACAAAATTATTCTAAGTCCCTCGGGAAGAGTGAAAGACGCGCACGTTCATTTTCAGAGCTCCTAGACCTTCCTATAAGAATTTAGCCAAAAAGTAGCTTCGAAAAACGCTTAGGTTAAGTTTCAGAGTTGCTTCTAATGTACCAAAGCTGGACTTAGACATAATTTCACTCTCACAACATTATGGCTGGTTTGAGAGGGTCCGAACCACAAGTACCGGGTCCATGGTTCTGGCCGTATACTGGGGGGACGGGGACGACTCCCATTAACCCCTGACTATACCGGGGATACGCTTATCACAATGGCTTTCTGGTCTGTGCTGAAGCAGGGCATTCTGGCAGCCAAGTGGCTTGACCTTGTTTAGTGAGCCTGGTTACCCCCTCTCGGAACCACAGACTTAGAAATCGCCAGCTCATATACAGTGCATAAAATATATTAGTGCATATTTATATATATACCCTTATACACCATTTTAATAAAAAATATCACAAAATTCTTTTAAGTCCCGTATACTGGGGGGACGGGGACGACTCCCATTAACCCCTGACTATACCGGGGATGCCTTTCTGGTCTGTGCTGAAGCAGGGCATTCTGGCAGGCAAGTGGCTTGACCTTTATTAGTGAGCCTGGTTACCCCCTCTCGGAACCACAGACTTAGAAATCGCCAGCTCATATACAGTGCATAAAATATATTTATATATATACCCTTATACACCATTTTAATAAAAAATATCACAAAATTCTTCTAAGTCCCTCGGGAAGAGTGAAAGACGCGTACGTTCATTTTCAGAGCTCCTAGACCTTCCTATAAGAAGTTAGCCAAAAAGTAGCTTCGAAAAACGCTTAGGTTAAGTTTCAGAGTTGCTTCTAATGTACCAAAGCTGGACTTAGACATAATTTCACTCTCACAACATTATGGCTGGTTGGAGACAGTCCGAACCACAAGTACCGGGTCCATGGTTCTGGCCGTATACTGGGGGGACGGGGACGACTCCCATTAACCCCTGACTATACCGGGGATACGCTTATCACAATGCCTTTCTGGTCTGTGCTGAAGCAGGGCATTCTGGCAGGCAAGTGGCTTGACCTTTATTAGTGAGCCTGGTTACCCCCTCTCGGAACCACAGACTTAGAAATCGCCAGCTCATATACAGTGCATAAAATATATTTATATATATACCCTTATACACCATTTTAATAAAAAATATCACAAAATTCTTCTAAGTCTCTCGGGAAGAGTGAAAGACGCGCACGTTCATTTTCAGAGCTCCTAGACCTTCATATAAGAAGTTAGCTAAAAAGTAGCTTCGAAAAACGCTTAGGTTAAGTTTCAGAGTTGCTTCTAATGTACCAAAGCTGGACTTAGACATAATTTCACTCTCACAACATTATGGCTGGTTGGAGAGGGTCCGAACCACAAGTACCGGTTCCATGGTTCTGGCCGTATACTGGGGGGACGGGGACGACTCCCATTAACCCCTGACTACGCTTATCACAATGCCTTTCTGGTCTGTGCTGAAGCAGGGCATTCTGGCAGCCAAGTGGCTTGACCTTTATTAGTGAGCCTGGTTACCCCCTCTCGGAACCACAGACTTAGAAATCGCCAGCTCATATACAGTGCATAAAATATATTTATATATATACCCTTATACACCATTTTAATAAAAAATATCACAAAATTCTTCTAAGTCCCTCGGGAAGAGTGAAAGACGCGCACGTTCATTTTTTAGAGCTCCTAGACCTTCCTATAAGAAGTTAGCCAAAAAGTAGCTTCGAAAAACGCTTAGGTTAAGTTTCAGAGTTGCTTCTAATGTACCAAAGCTGGACTTAGACATAATTTCACTCTCACAACATTATGGCTGGTTGGAGACAGTCCGAACCACAAGTACTGGGTCCATGGTTCTGGCCGTATACTGGGGGGACGGAGACGACTCCCATTAACCCTTGACTATACCGGGGATACGCTTATCACAATGCCTTTCTGGTCTGTGCTGAAGCAGGGCATTCTGGCAGCCAAGTGGCTTGACCTTTATTAGTGAGCCTGGTTACCCCCTCTCGGAACCACAGACTTAGAAATCGCCAGCTCATATACAGTGCATAAAATATATTTATATATATACCCTTATACACCATTTTAATAAAAAATATCACAAAATTCTTCTAAGTCCCTCGGGAAGAGTGAAAGACGCGCACGTTCATTTTCAGAGCTCCTAGACCTTCCTACTGTATAAGAAGTTAGCCAAAAAGTAGCTTCGAAAAACGCTTAGGTTAAGTTTCAGAGTTGCTTCTAATGTACCAAAGCTGGACTTAGACATAATTTCACTCTCACAACATTATGGCTGGTTGGAGACAGTCCGAACCACAAGTACTGGGTCCATGGTTCTGGCCGTATACTGGGGGGACGGGGACGACTCCCATTAACCCCTGACTATACCGGGGATACGCTTATCACAATGCCTTTCTGGTCTGTGCTGAAGCAGGGCATTCTGGCAGGCAAGTGGCTTGACCTTTATTAGTGAGCCTGGTTACCCCCTCTCGGAACCACAGACATAGAAATCGCCAGCTCATATACTGTACAGTGCATAAAATATATTTATATATATACCCTTATACACCATTTTAATAAAAAATATCACAAAATTCTTCTAAGTCCCTCGGGAAGAGTGAAAGACGCGTACGTTCATTTTCAGAGCTCCTAGACCTTCCTATAAGAAGTTAGCCAAAAAGTAGCTTCGAAAAACGCTTAGGTTAAGTTTCAGAGTTGCTTCTAATGTACCAAAGCTGGACTTAGACATAATTTCACTCTCACAACATTATGGCTGGTTGGAGACAGTCCGAACCACAAGTACCGGGTCCATGGTTCTGGCCGTATACTGGGGGGACGGGGACGACTCCCATTAACCCCTGACTATACCGGGGATACGCTTATCACAATGCCTTTCTGGTCTGTGCTGAAGCAGGGCATTCTGGCAGGCAAGTGGCTTGACCTTTATTAGTGAGCCTGGTTACCCCCTCTCGGAACCACAGACTTAGAAATCGCCAGCTCATATACAGTGCATAAAATATATTTATATATATACCCTTATACACCATTTTAATAAAAAATATCACAAAATTCTTCTAAGTCCCTCGGGAAGAGTGAAAGACGCGCACGTTCATTTTTTAGAGCTCCTAGACCTTCCTATAAGAAGTTAGCCAAAAAGTAGCTTCGAAAAACGCTTAGGTTAAGTTTCAGAGTTGCTTCTAATGTACCAAAGCTGGACTTAGACATAATTTCACTCTCACAACATTATGGCTGGTTGGAGACAGTCCGAACCACAAGTACTGGGTCCATGGTTCTGGCCGTATACTGGGGGGACGGAGACGACTCCCATTAACCCTTGACTATACCGGGGATACGCTTATCACAATGCCTTTCTGGTCTGTGCTGAAGCAGGGCATTCTGGCAGCCAAGTGGCTTGACCTTTATTAGTGAGCCTGGTTACCCCCTCTCGGAACCACAGACTTAGAAATCGCCAGCTCATATACAGTGCATAAAATATATTTATATATATACCCTTATACACCATTTTAATAAAAAATATCACAAAATTCTTCTAAGTCCCTCGGGAAGAGTGAAAGACGCGCACGTTCATTTTCAGAGCTCCTAGACCTTCCTACTGTATAAGAAGTTAGCCAAAAAGTAGCTTCGAAAAACGCTTAGGTTAAGTTTCAGAGTTGCTTCTAATGTACCAAAGCTGGACTTAGACATAATTTCACTCTCACAACATTATGGCTGGTTGGAGACAGTCCGAACCACAAGTACTGGGTCCATGGTTCTGGCCGTATACTGGGGGGACGGGGACGACTCCCATTAACCCCTGACTATACCGGGGATACGCTTATCACAATGCCTTTCTGGTCTGTGCTGAAGCAGGGCATTCTGGCAGGCAAGTGGCTTGACCTTTATTAGTGAGCCTGGTTACCCCCTCTCGGAACCACAGACTTAGAAATCGCCAGCTCATATACTGTACAGTGCATAAAATATATTTATATATATACCCTTATACACCATTTTAATAAAAAATATCACAAAATTCTTCTAAGTCTCTCGGGAAGAGTGAAAGACGCGCACGTTCATTTTCAGAGCTCCTAGACCTTCCTATAAGAAGTTAGCTAAAAAGTAGCTTCGAAAAACGCTTAGGTTAAGTTTCAGAGTTGCTTCTAATGCACCAAAGCTGGACTTAGACATAATTTCACTCTCACAACATTATGGCTGGTTTGAGAGGGTCCGAACCACAAGTACCGGGTCCATGGTTCTGGCCGTATACTGGGCGGACGGGGAGACTCCCATTAACCCTTGACTATACCTGGGATACGCTTATCACAATGCCTTTCTGGTCTGTGCTGAAGCAGGGCATTCTGGCAGCCAAGTGGCTTGACCTTTATTAGTGAGCCTGGTTACCCCCTCTCGGAACCACAGACTTAGAAATCGCCAGCTCATATACAGTGCATAAAATATATTAGTGCATATTTATATATATACCCTTATACACCATTTTAATAAAAAATATCACAAAATTCTTTTAAGTCCCTCGGGAAGAGTGAAAGACGCGCACGTTCATTTTCAGAGCTCCTAGACCTTCCTATAAGAAGTTAGCCAAAAAGTAGCTTCGAAAAACGCTTAGGTTAAGTTTCAGAGTTGCTTCTAATGTACCAAAGCTGGACTTAGACATAATTTCACTCTCACAACATTATGGCTGGTTGGAGACAGTCCGAACCACAAGTACCGGTTCCATGGTTCTGGCCGTATACTGGGGGGACGGGGACGACTCCCATTAACCCCTGACTATACCGGGGATACGCTTATCACAATGCCTTTCTGGTCTGTGCTGAAGCAGGGCATTCTGGCAGCCAAGTGGCTTGACCTTTATTAGTGAGCCTGGTTACCCCCTCTCGGAACCACAGACTTAGAAATCGCCAGCTCATATACAGTGCATAAAATATATTTATATATATACCCTTATACACCATTTTAATAAAAAATATCACAAAATTCTTCTAAGTCTCTCGGGAAGAGAGAAAGACGCGCACGTTCATTTTCAGAGCTCCTAGACCTTCCTATAAGAAGTTAGCCAAAAGTAGCTTCGAAAAACGCTTAGGTTAAGTTTCAGAGTTGCTTCTAATGTACTAAAGCTGGACTTAGACATAATTTCACTCTCACAACATTATGGCTGGTTGGAGACAGTCCGAACCACAAGTACCGGGTCCATGGTTCTGGCCGTATACTGGGGGGACGGGGACGACTCCCATTAACCCCTGACTATACCGGGGATACGCTTATCACAATGCCTTTCTGGTCTGTGCTGAAGCAGGGCATTCTGGCAGCCAAGTGGCTTGACCTTTATTAGTGAGCCTGGTTACCCCCTCTCGGAACCACAGACTTAGAAATCGCCAGCTCATATACAGTGCATAAAATATATTTATATATATACCCTTATACACCATTTTAATAAAAAATATCACAAAATTCTTCTAAGTCCCTCGGGAAGAGAGAAAGACGCGCACGTTCATTTTCAGAGCTCCTAAACCTTCCTATAAGAAGTTAGCTAAAAAGTAGCTTCGAAAAACGCTTAGGTTAAGTTTCAGAGTTGCTTCTAATGTACCAAAGCTGGACTTAGACATAATTTCACTCTCACAACATTATGGCTGGTTGGAGAGGGTCCGAACCACAAGTACTGGGTCCATGGTTCTGGCCGTATACTGGGGGGACGGGGACGACTCCCATTAACCCCTGACTATACGCTTATCACAATGCCTTTCTGGTCTGTGCTGAAGCAGGGCATTCTGGCAGCCAAGTGGCTTGACCTTTATTAGTGAGCCTGGTTACCCCCTCTCGGAACCACAGACTTAGAAATCGCCAGCTCATATACAGTGCATAAAATATATTTATATATATACCCTTATACACCATTTTAATAAAAAATATCACAAAATTCTTCTAAGTCCCTCGGGAAGAGTGAAAGACGCGCACGTTCATTTTCAGAGCTCCTAGACCTTCCTATAAGAAGTTAGCCAAAAAGTAGCTACGAAAAACGCTTAGGTTAAGTTTCAGAGTTGCTTCTAATGTACCAAAGCTGGACTTAGACATAATTTCACTCTCACAACATTATGGCTGGTTGGAGACAGTCCGAACCACAAGTACCGGGTCCATGGTTCTGGCCGTATACTGGGGGAACGGGGACGACTCCCATTAACCCCTGACAATACCGGGGATACGCTTATCACAATGCCTTTCTGGTCTGTGCTGAAGCAGGGCATTCTGGCAGCCAAGTGGCTTGACCTTTATTAGTGAGCCTGGTTACCCCCTCTCGGAACCACAGACTTAGAAATCGCCAGCTCATATACAGTGCATAAAATATATTTATATATAAACCCTTATACACCATTTTAATAAAAAATATCACAATATTCTTCTAAGTCCCTCAGGAAGAGAGAAAGACGCGCACGTTCATTTTCAGAGCTCCTAGACCTTCCTATAAGAAGTTAGCTAAAAAGTAGCTTCGAAAAACGCTTAGGTTAAGTTTCAGAGTTGCTTCTAATGTACCAAAGCTGGACTTAGACATAATTTCACTCACAACATTATGGCTGGTTGGAGAGGGTCCGAACCACAAGTACTGGGTCCATGGTTCTGGCCGTATACTGGGGGGACGGGGACGACTCCCATTAACCCCTGACTATACGCTTATCACAATGCCTTTCTGGTCTGTGCTGAAGCAGGGCATTCTGGCAGCCAAGTGGCTTGACCTTTATTAGTGAGCCTGGTTACCCCCTCTCGGAACCACAGACTTAGAAATCGCCAGCTCATATACAGTGCATAAAATATATTTATATATATACCCTTATACACCATTTTAATAAAAAATATCACAAAATTCTTCTAAGTCCCTCGGGAAGAGTGAAAGACGCGCACGTTCATTTTCAGAGCTCCTAGACCTTCCTACTGTATAAGAAGTTAGCCAAAAAGTAGCTTCGAAAAACGCTTAGGTTAAGTTTCAGAGTTGCTTCTAATGTACCAAAGCTGGACTTAGACATAATTTCACTCTCACAACATTATGGCTGGTTGGAGACAGTCCGAACCACAAGTACCGGGTCCATGGTTCTGGCCGTATACTGGGGGGACGGGGACGACTCCCATTAACCCCTGACTATACCGGGGATACGCTTATCACAATGCCTTTCTGGTCTGTGCTGAAGCAGGGCATTCTGGCAGCCAAGTGGCTTGACCTTTATTAGTGAGCCTGGTTACCCCCTCTCGGAACCACAGACTTAGAAATCGCCAGCTCATATACAGTGCATAAAATATATTTATATATATACCCTTTTACACCATTTTAATAAAAAATATCACAAAATTCTTTTAAGTCTCTCGGGAAGAGTGAAAGACGCGCACGTTCATTTTCAGAGCTCCTAGACCTTCCTATAAGAAGTTAGCTAAAAAGTAGCTTCGAAAAACGCTTAGGTTAAGTTTCAGAGTTGCTTCTAATGTACCAAAGCTGGACTTAGACATAATTTCACTCTCACAACATTATGGCTGGTTGGAGAGGGTCCGAACCACAAGTACCGGGTCCATGGTTCTGGCAGTATACTGGGGGGACGGGGACGACTCCCATTAACCCCTGACTATACCGGGGATACTCTTATCACAATGCCTTTCTGGTCTGTGCTGAAGCAGGGCATTCTGGCAGCCAAGTGGCTTGACCTTTATTAGTGAGCCTGGTTACCCCCTCTCGGAACCACAGACTTAGAAATCGCCAGCTCATATACAGTGCATAAAATATATTTATATATATACCCTTTTACACCATTTTAATAAAAAATATCACAAAATTCTTTTAAGTCTCTCGGGAAGAGTGAAAGACGCGCACGTTCATTTTCAGAGCTCCTAGACCTTCCTATAAGAAGTTAGCTAAAAAGTAGCTTCGAAAAACGCTTAGGTTAAGTTTCAGAGTTGCTTCTAATGTACCAAAGCTGGACTTAGACATAATTTCACTCTCACAACATTATGGCTGGTTGGAGAGGGTCCGAACCACAAGTACTGGGTCCATGGTTCTGGCCGTATACTGGGGGGACGGGGACGACTCCCATTAACCCCTGACTATACGCTTATCACAATGCCTTTCTGGTCTGTGCTGAAGCAGGGCATTCTGGCAGCCAAGTGGCTTGACCTTTATTAGTGAGCCTGGTTACCCCCTCTCGGAACCACAGACTTAGAAATCGCCAGCTCATATACAGTGCATAAAATATATTTATATATAAACCCTTATACACCATTTTAATAAAAAATATCACAAAATTCTTCTAAGTCCCTCAGGAAGAGAGAAAGACGCGCACGTTCATTTTCAGAGCTCCTAGACCTTCCTATAAGAAGTTAGCTAAAAAGTAGCTTCGAAAAACGCTTAGGTTAAGTTTCAGAGTTGCTTCTAATGTACCAAAGCTGGACTTAGACATAATTTCACTCACAACATTATGGCTGGTTGGAGAGGGTCCGAACCACAAGTACTGGGTCCATGGTTCTGGCCGTATACTGGGGGGACGGGGACGACTCCCATTAACCCCTGACTATACGCTTATCACAATGCCTTTCTGGTCTGTGCTGAAGCAGGGCATTCTGGCAGCCAAGTGGCTTGACCTTTTTTAGTGAGCCTGGTTACCCCCTCTCGGAACCACAGACTTAGAAATCGCCAGCTCATATACAGTGCATAAAATATATTTATATATATACCCTTATACACCATTTTAATAAAAAATATCACAAAATTCTTCTAAGTCCCTCGGGAAGAGTGAAAGACGCGCACGTTCATTTTCAGAGCTCCTAGACCTTCCTACTGTATAAGAAGTTAGCCAAAAAGTAGCTTCGAAAAACGCTTAGGTTAAGTTTCAGAGTTGCTTCTAATGTACCAAAGCTGGACTTAGACATAATTTCACTCTCACAACATTATGGCTGGTTGGAGACAGTCCGAACCACAAGTACCGGGTCCATGGTTCTGGCCGTATACTGGGGGGACGGGGACGACTCCCATTAACCCCTGACTATACCGGGGATACGCTTATCACAATGCCTTTCTGGTCTGTGCTGAAGCAGGGCATTCTGGCAGCCAAGTGGCTTGACCTTTATTAGTGAGCCTGGTTACCCCCTCTCGGAACCACAGACTTAGAAATCGCCAGCTCATATACAGTGCATAAAATATATTTATATATATACCCTTTTACACCATTTTAATAAAAAATATCACAAAATTCTTTTAAGTCTCTCGGGAAGAGTGAAAGACGCGCACGTTCATTTTCAGAGCTCCTAGACCTTCCTATAAGAAGTTAGCTAAAAAGTAGCTTCGAAAAACGCTTAGGTTAAGTTTCAGAGTTGCTTCTAATGTACCAAAGCTGGACTTAGACATAATTTCACTCTCACAACATTATGGCTGGTTGGAGAGGGTCCGAACCACAAGTACCGGGTCCATGGTTCTGGCAGTATACTGGGGGGACGGGGACGACTCCCATTAACCCCTGACTATACCGGGGATACTCTTATCACAATGCCTTTCTGGTCTGTGCTGAAGCAGGGCATTCTGGCAGCCAAGTGGCTTGACCTTTATTAGTGAGCCTGGTTACCCCCTCTCGGAACCACAGACTTAGAAATCGCCAGCTCATATACAGTGCATAAAATATATTTATATATATACCCTTTTACACCATTTTAATAAAAAATATCACAAAATTCTTTTAAGTCTCTCGGGAAGAGTGAAAGACGCGCACGTTCATTTTCAGAGCTCCTAGACCTTCCTATAAGAAGTTAGCTAAAAAGTAGCTTCGAAAAACGCTTAGGTTAAGTTTCAGAGTTGCTTCTAATGTACCAAAGCTGGACTTAGACATAATTTCACTCTCACAACATTATGGCTGGTTGGAGAGGGTCCGAACCACAAGTACCGGGTCCATGGTTCTGGCAGTATACTGGGGGGACGGGGACGACTCCCATTAACCCCTGACTATACCGGGGATACGCTTATCACAATGCCTTTCTGGTCTGTGCTGAAGCAGGGCATTCTGGCAGCCAAGTGGCTTGACCTTTATTAGTGAGCCTGGTTACCCCCTCTCGGAACCACAGACTTAGAAATCGCCAGCTCATATACACTGCATAAAATATATTTATATATAAACCCTTATACACCATTTTAATAAAAAATATCACAAAATTCTTCAAAGTCCCTCGGGAAGAGAGAAAGACGCGCATGTTCATTTTCAGAGCTCCTAGACCTTCCTATAAGAAGTTACTGTAGCTAAAAAGTAGCTTCGAAAAACGCTTAGGTTAAGTTTCAGAGTTGCTTCTAATGTACCAAAGCTGGACTTAGACATAATTTCACTCTCACAACATTATGGCTGGTTGGAGAGGGTCCGAACCACAAGTACCGGGTCCATGGTTCTGGCAGTATACTGGGGGGACGGGGACGACTCCCATTAACCCCTGACTATACCGGGGATACTCTTATCACAATGCCTTTCTGGTCTGTGCTGAAGCAGGGCATTCTGGCAGCCAAGTGGCTTGACCTTTATTAGTGAGCCTGGTTACCCCCTCTCGGAACCACAGACTTAGAAATCGCAAGCTCATATACAGTGCATAAAATATATTTATATATATACCCTTTTACACCATTTTAATAAAAAATATCACAAAATTCTTTTAAGTCTCTCGGGAAGAGTGAAAGACGCGCACGTTCATTTTCAGAGCTCCTAGACCTTCCTATAAGAAGTTAGCTAAAAAGTAGCTTCGAAAAACGCTTAGGTTAAGTTTCAGAGTTGCTTCTAATGTACCAAAGCTGGACTTAGACATAATTTCACTCTCACAACATTATGGCTGGTTGGAGAGGGTCCGAACCACAAGTACTGGGTCCATGGTTCTGGCAGTATACTGGGGGGACGGGGACGACTCCCATTAACCCCTGACTATACCGGGGATACGCTTATCACAATGCCTTTCTGGTCTGTGCTGAAGCAGGGCATTCTGACAGCCAAGTGGCTTGACCTTTATTAGTGAGCCTGGTTACCCCCTCTCGGAACCACAGACTTAGAAATCGCCAGCTCATATACAGTGCATAAAATATATTTATATATATACCCTTATACACCATTTTAATAAAAAATATCACAAAATTCTTTTAAGTCTCTCGGGAAGAGTGAAAGACGCGCACGTTCATTTTCAGAGCTCCTAGACCTTCCTATAAGAAGTTAGCTAAAAAGTAGCTTCGAAAAACGCTTAGGTTAAGTTTCAGAGTTGCTTCTAATGTACCAAAGCTGGACTTAGACATAATTTCACTCTCACAACATTATGGCTGGTTGGAGAGGGTCCGAACCACAAGTACCGGGTCCATGGTTCTGGCCGTATACTGAGGGGACGGGGACGACTCCCATTAACCCCTGACTATACCGGGGATACGCTTATCACAATGCCTTTCTGGTCTGTGCTGAAGCAGGGCATTCTGGCAGCCAAGTGGCTTGACCTTTATTAGTGAGCCTGGTTACCCCCTCTCGGAACCACAGACATAGAAATCGCCAGCTCATATACAGTGCATAAAATATATTTATATATAAACCCTTATACACCATTTTAATAAAAAATATCACAAAATTCTTCTAAGTCCCTCGGGAAGAGAGAAAGACGCGCACGTTCATTTTCAGAGCTCCTAGACCTTCCTATAAGAAGTTAGCTAAAAAGTAGCTTCGAAAAACGCTTAGGTTAAGTTTCAGAGTTGCTTCTAATGTACCAAAGCTGGACTTAGACATAATTTCACTCACAACATTATGGCTGGTTGGAGAGGGTCCGAACCACAAGTACTGGGTCCATGGTTCTGGCCGTATACTGGGGGGACGGGGACGACTCCCATTAACACCTGACTATACGCTTATCACAATGCCTTTCTGGTCTGTGCTGAAGCAGGGCATTCTGGCAGCCAAGTGGCTTGACCTTTATTAGTGAGCCTGGTTACCCCCTCTCGGAACCACAGACTTAGAAATCGCCAGCTCATAAACAGTGCATAAAATATATTTATATATATACCCTTATACACCATTTTAATAAAAAATATCACAAAATTCTTCTAAGTCCCTCGGGAAGAGTGAAAGACGCGCACGTTCATTTTCAGAGCTCCTAGACCTTCCTATAAGAAGTTAGCTAAAAAGTAGCTTCGAAAAACGCTTAGGTTAAGTTTCAGAGTTGCTTCTAATGTACCAAAGCTGGACTTAGACATAATTTCACTCTCACAATATTATGGCTGGTTGGAGAGGGTCCGAACCACAAGTACCGGGTCCATGGTTCTGGCCGTATACTGAGGGGACGGGGACGACTCCCATTAACCCCTGACTATACCGGGGATACGCTTATCACAATGCCTTTCTGGTCTGTGCTGAAGCAGGGCATTCTGGCAGCCAAGTGGCTTGACCTTTATTAGTGAGCCTGGTTACCCCCTCTCGGAACCACAGACTTAGAAATCGCCAGCTCATATACAGTGCATAAAATATATTTATATATAAACCCTTATACACCATTTTAATAAAAAATATCACAAAATTCTTCTAAGTCCCTCGGGAAGAGAGAAAAACGCGCACGTTCATTTTCAGAGCTCCTAGACCTTCCTATAAGAAGTTACTGTAGCTAAAAAGTAGCTTCGAAAAACGCTTAGGTTAAGTTTCAGAGTTGCTTCTAATGTACCAAAGCTGGACTTAGACATAATTTCACTCTCACAACATTATGGCTGGTTGGAGAGGGTCCGAACCACAAGTACCGGGTCCATGGTTCTGGCCGTATACTGGGGGGACGGGGACGACTCCCATTAACCCCTGACTATACCGGGGATACTCTTATCACAATGCCTTTCTGGTCTGTGCTGAAGCAGGGCATTCTGGCAGCCAAGTGGCTTGACCTTTATTAGTGAGCCTGGTTACCCCCTCTCGGAACCACAGACTTAGAAATCGCCAGCTCATATACAGTGCATAAAATATATTTATATATATACCCTTTTACACCATTTTAATAAAAAATATCACAAAATTCTTTTAAGTCTCTCGGGAAGAGTGAAAGACGCGCACGTTCATTTTCAGAGCTCCTAGACCTTCCTATAAGAAGTTAGCTAAAAAGTAGCTTCGAAAAACGCTTAGGTTAAGTTTCAGAGTTGCTTCTAATGTACCAAAGCTGGACTTAGACATAATTTCACTCTCACAACATTATGGCTGGTTGGAGAGGGTCCGAACCACAAGTACCGGGTCCATGGTTCTGGCCGTATACTGGGGGGACGGGGACGACTCCCATTAACCCCTGACTATACCGGGGATACGCTTATCACAATGCCTTTCTGGTCTGTGCTGAAGCAGGGCATTCTGGCAGCCAAGTGGCTTGACCTTTATTAGTGAGCCTGGTTACCCCCTCTCGGAACCACAGACTTAGAAATCGCCAGCTCATATACAGTGCATAAAATATATTTATATATATACCCTTTTACACCATTTTAATAAAAAATATCACAAAATTCTTCTAAGTCCCTCGGGAAGAGTGAAAGACGCGCACGTTCATTTTCAGAGCTCCTAGACCTTCCTATAAGAAGTTAGCTAAAAAGTAGCTTCGAAAAACGCTTAGGTTAAGTTTCAGAGTTGCTTCTAATGTACCAAAGCTGGACTTAGACATAATTTCACTCTCACAATATTATGGCTGGTTGGAGAGGGTCCGAACCACAAGTACCGGGTCCATGGTTCTGGCCGTATACTGAGGGGACGGGGACGACTCCCATTAACCCCTGACTATACCGGGGATACGCTTATCACAATGCCTTTCTGGTCTGTGCTGAAGCAGGGCATTCTGGCAGCCAAGTGGCTTGACCTTTATTAGTGAGCCTGGTTACCCCCTCTCGGAACCACAGACTTAGAAATCGCCAGCTCATATACAGTGCATAAAATATATTTATATATAAACCCTTATACACCATTTTAATAAAAAATATCACAAAATTCTTCTAAGTCCCTCGGGAAGAGAGAAAAACGCGCACGTTCATTTTCAGAGCTCCTAGACCTTCCTATAAGAAGTTACTGTAGCTAAAAAGTAGCTTCGAAAAACGCTTAGGTTAAGTTTCAGAGTTGCTTCTAATGTACCAAAGCTGGACTTAGACATAATTTCACTCTCACAACATTATGGCTGGTTGGAGAGGGTCCGAACCACAAGTACCGGGTCCATGGTTCTGGCCGTATACTGGGGGGACGGGGACGACTCCCATTAACCCCTGACTATACCGGGGATACTCTTATCACAATGCCTTTCTGGTCTGTGCTGAAGCAGGGCATTCTGGCAGCCAAGTGGCTTGACCTTTATTAGTGAGCCTGGTTACCCCCTCTCGGAACCACAGACTTAGAAATCGCCAGCTCATATACAGTGCATAAAATATATTTATATATATACCCTTTTACACCATTTTAATAAAAAATATCACAAAATTCTTTTAAGTCTCTCGGGAAGAGTGAAAGACGCGCACGTTCATTTTCAGAGCTCCTAGACCTTCCTATAAGAAGTTAGCTAAAAAGTAGCTTCGAAAAACGCTTAGGTTAAGTTTCAGAGTTGCTTCTAATGTACCAAAGCTGGACTTAGACATAATTTCACTCTCACAACATTATGGCTGGTTGGAGAGGGTCCGAACCACAAGTACCGGGTCCATGGTTCTGGCCGTATACTGGGGGGACGGGGACGACTCCCATTAACCCCTGACTATACCGGGGATACGCTTATCACAATGCCTTTCTGGTCTGTGCTGAAGCAGGGCATTCTGGCAGCCAAGTGGCTTGACCTTTATTAGTGAGCCTGGTTACCCCCTCTCGGAACCACAGACTTAGAAATCGCCAGCTCATATACAGTGCATAAAATATATTTATATATATACCCTTTTACACCATTTTAATAAAAAATATCACAAAATTCTTCTAAGTCTCTCGGGAAGAGTGAAAGACGCGCACGTTCATTTTCAGAGCTCCTAGACCTTCCTATAAGAAGTTAGCTAAAAAGTAGCTTCGAAAAACGCTTAGGTTAAGTTTCAGAGTTGCTTCTAATGTACCAAAGCTGGACTTAGACATAATTTCACTCTCACAACATTATGGCTGGTTGGAGAGGGTCCGAACCACAAGTACCGGGTCCATGGTTCTGGCAGTATACTGGGGGGACGGGGACGACTCCCATTAACCCCTGACTATACCGGGGATACGCTTATCACAATGCCTTTCTGGTCTGTGCTGAAGCAGGGCATTCTGGCAGCCAAGTGGCTTGACCTTTATTAGTGAGCCTGGTTACCCCCTCTCGGAACCACAGACTTAGAAATCGCCAGCTCATATACAGTGCATAAAATATATTTATATATAAACCCTTATACACCATTTTAATAAAAAATATCACAAAATTCTTCTAAGTCCCTCGGGAAGAGAGAAAGACGCGCATGTTCATTTTCAGAGCTCCTAGACCTTCCTATAAGAAGTTACTGTAGCTAAAAAGTAGCTTCGAAAAACGCTTAGGTTAAGTTTCAGAGTTGCTTCTAATGTACCAAAGCTGGACTTAGACATAATTTCACTCTCACAACATTATGGCTGGTTGGAGAGGGTCCGAACCACAAGTACCGGGTCCATGGTTCTGGCAGTATACTGGGGGGACGGGGACGACTCCCATTAACCCCTGACTATACCGGGGATACTCTTATCACAATGCCTTTCTGGTCTGTGCTGAAGCAGGGCATTCTGGCAGCCAAGTGGCTTGACCTTTATTAGTGAGCCTGGTTACCCCCTCTCGGAACCACAGACTTAGAAATCGCCAGCTCATATACAGTGCATAAAATATATTTATATATATACCCTTTTACACCATTTTAATAAAAAATATCACAAAATTCTTTTAAGTCTCTCGGGAAGAGTGAAAGACGCGCACGTTCATTTTCAGAGCTCCTAGACCTTCCTATAAGAAGTTAGCTAAAAAGTAGCTTCGAAAAACGCTTAGGTTAAGTTTCAGAGTTGCTTCTAATGTACCAAAGCTGGACTTAGACATAATTTCACTCTCACAACATTATGGCTGGTTGGAGAGGGTCCGAACCACAAGTACCGGGTCCATGGTTCTGGCAGTATACTGGGGGGACGGGGACGACTCCCATTAACCCCTGACTATACCGGGGATACGCTTATCACAATGCCTTTCTGGTCTGTGCTGAAGCAGGGCATTCTGGCAGCCAAGTGGCTTGACCTTTATTAGTGAGCCTGGTTACCCCCTCTCGGAACCACAGACTTAGAAATCGCCAGCTCATATACAGTGCATAAAATATATTTATATATAAACCCTTATACACCATTTTAATAAAAAATATCACAAAATTCTTCTAAGTCCCTCGGGAAGAGAGAAAGACGCGCATGTTCATTTTCAGAGCTCCTAGACCTTCCTATAAGAAGTTACTGTAGCTAAAAAGTAGCTTCGAAAAACGCTTAGGTTAAGTTTCAGAGTTGCTTCTAATGTACCAAAGCTGGACTTAGACATAATTTCACTCTCACAACATTATGGCTGGTTGGAGAGGGTCCGAACCACAAGTACCGGGTCCATGGTTCTGGCAGTATACTGGGGGGACGGGGACGACTCCCATTAACCCCTGACTATACCGGGGATACTCTTATCACAATGCCTTTCTGGTCTGTGCTGAAGCAGGGCATTCTGGCAGCCAAGTGGCTTGACCTTTATTAGTGAGCCTGGTTACCCCCTCTCGGAACCACAGACTTAGAAATCGCAAGCTCATATACAGTGCATAAAATATATTTATATATATACCCTTTTACACCATTTTAATAAAAAATATCACAAAATTCTTTTAAGTCTCTCGGGAAGAGTGAAAGACGCGCACGTTCATTTTCAGAGCTCCTAGACCTTCCTATAAGAAGTTAGCTAAAAAGTAGCTTCGAAAAACGCTTAGGTTAAGTTTCAGAGTTGCTTCTAATGTACCAAAGCTGGACTTAGACATAATTTCACTCTCACAACATTATGGCTGGTTGGAGAGGGTCCGAACCACAAGTACCGGGTCCATGGTTCTGGCAGTATACTGGGGGGACGGGGACGACTCCCATTAACCCCTGACTATACCGGGGATACGCTTATCACAATGCCTTTCTGGTCTGTGCTGAAGCAGGGCATTCTGACAGCCAAGTGGCTTGACCTTTATTAGTGAGCCTGGTTACCCCCTCTCGGAACCACAGACTTAGAAATCGCCAGCTCATATACAGTGCATAAAATATATTTATATATATACCCTTATACACCATTTTAATAAAAAATATCACAAAATTCTTTTAAGTCTCTCGGGAAGAGTGAAAGACGCGCACGTTCATTTTCAGAGCTCCTAGACCTTCCTATAAGAAGTTAGCTAAAAAGTAGCTTCGAAAAACGCTTAGGTTAAGTTTCAGAGTTGCTTCTAATGTACCAAAGCTGGACTTAGACATAATTTCACTCTCACAACATTATGGCTGGTTGGAGAGGGTCCGAACCACAAGTACCGGGTCCATGGTTCTGGCCGTATACTGAGGGGACGGGGACGACTCCCATTAACCCCTGACTATACCGGGGATACGCTTATCACAATGCCTTTCTGGTCTGTGCTGAAGCAGGGCATTCTGGCAGCCAAGTGGCTTGACCTTTATTAGTGAGCCTGGTTACCCCCTCTCGGAACCACAGACATAGAAATCGCCAGCTCATATACAGTGCATAAAATATATTTATATATAAACCCTTATACACCATTTTAATAAAAAATATCACAAAATTCTTCTAAGTCCCTCGGGAAGAGAGAAAGACGCGCACGTTCATTTTCAGAGCTCCTAGACCTTCCTATAAGAAGTTAGCTAAAAAGTAGCTTCGAAAAACGCTTAGGTTAAGTTTCAGAGTTGCTTCTAATGTACCAAAGCTGGACTTAGACATAATTTCACTCACAACATTATGGCTGGTTGGAGAGGGTCTGAACCACAAGTACTGGGTCCATGGTTCTGGCCGTATACTGGGGGGACGGGGACGACTCCCATTAACCCCTGACTATACGCTTATCACAATGCCTTTCTGGTCTGTGCTGAAGCAGGGCATTCTGGCAGCCAAGTGGCTTGACCTTTATTAGTGAGCCTGGTTACCCCCTCTCGGAACCACAGACTTAGAAATCGCCAGCTCATAAACAGTGCATAAAATATATTTATATATATACCCTTATACACCATTTTAATAAAAAATATCACAAAATTCTTCTAAGTCCCTCGGGAAGAGTGAAAGACGCGCACGTTCATTTTCAGAGCTCCTAGACCTTCCTATAAGAAGTTAGCTAAAAAGTAGCTTCGAAAAACGCTTAGGTTAAGTTTCAGAGTTGCTTCTAATGTACCAAAGCTGGACTTAGACATAATTTCACTCTCACAACATTATGGCTGGTTGGAGAGGGTCCGAACCACAAGTACCGGGTCCATGGTTCTGGCCGTATACTGAGGGGACGGGGACGACTCCCATTAACCCCTGACTATACCGGGGATACGCTTATCACAATGCCTTTCTGGTCTGTGCTGAAGCAGGGCATTCTGGCAGCCAAGTGGCTTGACCTTTATTAGTGAGCCTGGTTACCCCCTCTCGGAACCACAGACTTAGAAATCGCCAGCTCATATACAGTGCATAAAATATATTTATATATAAACCCTTATACACCATTTTAATAAAAAATATCACAAAATTCTTCTAAGTCCCTCGGGAAGAGAGAAAGACGCGCACGTTCATTTTCAGAGCTCCTAGACCTTCCTATAAGAAGTTAGCTAAAAAGTAGCTTCGAAAAACGCTTAGGTTAAGTTTCAGAGTTGCTTCTAATGTACCAAAGCTGGACTTAGACATAATTTCACTCTCACAACATTATGGCTGGTTGGAGAGGGTCCGAACCACAAGTACCGGGTCCATGGTTCTGGCAGTATACTGGGGGGACGGGGACGACTCCCATTAACCCCTGACTATACCGGGGATACGCTTATCACAATGCCTTTCTGGTCTGTGCTGAAGCAGGGCATTCTGGCAGCCAAGTGGCTTGACCTTTATTAGTGAGCCTGGTTACCCCCTCTCGGAACCACAGACTTAGAAATCGCCAGCTCATATACAGTGCATAAAATATATTTATATATAAACCCTTATACACCATTTTAATAAAAAATATCACAAAATTCTTCTAAGTCCCTCGGGAAGAGAGAAAGACGCGCATGTTCATTTTCAGAGCTCCTAGACCTTCCTATAAGAAGTTACTGTAGCTAAAAAGTAGCTTCGAAAAACGCTTAGGTTAAGTTTCAGAGTTGCTTCTAATGTACCAAAGCTGGACTTAGACATAATTTCACTCTCACAACATTATGGCTGGTTGGAGAGGGTCCGAACCACAAGTACCGGGTCCATGGTTCTGGCAGTATACTGGGGGGACGGGGACGACTCCCATTAACCCCTGACTATACCGGGGATACTCTTATCACAATGCCTTTCTGGTCTGTGCTGAAGCAGGGCATTCTGGCAGCCAAGTGGCTTGACCTTTATTAGTGAGCCTGGTTACCCCCTCTCGGAACCACAGACTTAGAAATCGCCAGCTCATATACAGTGCATAAAATATATTTATATATATACCCTTTTACACCATTTTAATAAAAAATATCACAAAATTCTTTTAAGTCTCTCGGGAAGAGTGAAAGACGCGCACGTTCATTTTCAGAGCTCCTAGACCTTCCTATAAGAAGTTAGCTAAAAAGTAGCTTCGAAAAACGCTTAGGTTAAGTTTCAGAGTTGCTTCTAATGTACCAAAGCTGGACTTAGACATAATTTCACTCTCACAACATTATGGCTGGTTGGAGAGGGTCCGAACCACAAGTACCGGGTCCATGGTTCTGGCAGTATACTGGGGGGACGGGGACGACTCCCATTAACCCCTGACTATACCGGGGATACGCTTATCACAATGCCTTTCTGGTCTGTGCTGAAGCAGGGCATTCTGGCAGCCAAGTGGCTTGACCTTTATTAGTGAGCCTGGTTACCCCCTCTCGGAACCACAGACTTAGAAATCGCCAGCTCATATACAGTGCATAAAATATATTTATATATATACCCTTATACACCATTTTAATAAAAAATATCACAAAATTCTTTTAAGTCTCTCGGGAAGAGTGAAAGACGCGCACGTTCATTTTCAGAGCTCCTAGTCCTTCCTATAAGAAGTTAGCTAAAAAGTAGCTTCGAAAAACGCTTAGGTTAAGTTTCAGAGTTGCTTCTAATGTACCAAAGCTGGACTTAGACATAATTTCACTCTCACAACATTATGGCTGGTTGGAGAGGGTCCGAACCACAAGTACTGGGTCCATGGTTCTGGCCGTACACTGAGGGGACGGGGACGACTCCCATTAACCCCTGACTATACCGGGGATACGCTTATCACAATGCCTTTCTGGTCTGTGCTGAAGCAGGGCATTCTGGCAGCCAAGTGGCTTGACCTTTATTAGTGAGCCTGGTTACCCCCTCTCGGAACCACAGACATAGAAATCGCCAGCTCATATACAGTGCATAAAATATATTTATATATAAACCCTTATACACCATTTTAATAAAAAATATCACAAAATTCTTCTAAGTCCCTCGGGAAGAGAGAAAGACGCGCACGTTCATTTTCAGAGCTCCTAGACCTTCCTATAAGAAGTTAGCTAAAAAGTAGCTTCGAAAAACGCTTAGGTTAAGTTTCAGAGTTGCTTCTAATGTACCAAAGCTGGACTTAGACATAATTTCACTCACAACATTATGGCTGGTTGGAGAGGGTCCGAACCACAAGTACTGGGTCCATGGTTCTGGCCGTATACTGGGGGGACGGGGACGACTCCCATTAACCCCTGACTATACGCTTATCACAATGCCTTTCTGGTCTGTGCTGAAGCAGGGCATTCTGGCAGCCAAGTGGCTTGACCTTTATTAGTGAGCCTGGTTACCCCCTCTCGGAACCACAGACTTAGAAATCGCCAGCTCATATACAGTGCATAAAATATATTTATATATATACCCTTATACACCAGTTTAATAAAAAATATCACAAAATTCTTCTAAGTCCCTCGGGAAGAGTGAAAGACGCGCACGTTCATTTTCAGAGCTCCTAGACCTTCCTATAAGAAGTTAGCTAAAAAGTAGCTTCGAAAAACGCTTAGGTTAAGTTTCAGAGTTGCTTCTAATGTACCAAAGCTGGACTTAGACATAATTTCACTCTCACAACATTATGGCTGGTTGGAGACAGTCCGAACCACAAGTACCGGGTCCATGGTTCTGGCCGTATACTGGGGGGACGGGGACGACTCCCATTAACCCCTGACTATACCGGGGATACGCTTATCACAATGCCTTTCTGGTCTGTGCTGAAGCAGGGCATTCTGGCAGCCAAGTGGCTTGACCTTTATTAGTGAGCCTGGTTACCCCCTCTCGGAACCACAGACTTAGAAATCGCCAGCTCATATACAGTGCATAAAATATATTTATATATAAACCCTTATACACCATTTTAATAAAAAATATCACAAAATTCTTCTAAGTCTCTCGGGAAGAGTGAAAGACGCGCACGTTCATTTTCAGAGCTCCTAGACCTTCCTATAAGAAGTTAGCTAAAAAGTAGCTTCGAAAAACGCTTAGGTTAAGTTTCAGAGTTGCTTCTAATGTACCAAAGCTGGACTTAGACATAATTTCACTCTCACAACATTATGGCTGGTTGGAGAGGGTCCGAACCACAAGTACCGGGTCCATGGTTCTGGCAGTATACTGGGGGGACGGGGACGACTCCCATTAACCCCTGACTATACCGGGGATACGCTTATCACAATGCCTTTCTGGTCTGTGCTGAAGCAGGGCATTCTGGCAGCCAAGTGGCTTTACCTTTATTAGTGAGCCTGGTTACCCCCTCTCGGAACCACAGACTTAGAAATCGCCAGCTCATATACAGTGCATAAAATATATTTATATATATACCCTTATACACCATTTTAATAAAAAATATCACAAAATTCTTTTAAGTCTCTCGGGAAGAGTGAAAGACGCGCACGTTCATTTTCAGAGCTCCTAGACCTTCCTATAAGAAGTTAGCTAAAAAGTAGCTTCGAAAAACGCTTAGGTTAAGTTTCAGAGTTGCTTCTAATGTACCAAAGCTGGACTTAGACATAATTTCACTCTCACAACATTATGGCTGGTTGGAGAGGGTCCGAACCACAAGTACTGGGTCCATGGTTCTGGCCGTATACTGAGGGGACGGGGACGACTCCCATTAACCCCTGACTATACCGGGGATACGCTTATCACAATGCCTTTCTGGTCTGTGCTGAAGCAGGGCATTCTGGCAGCCAAGTGGCTTGACCTTTATTAGTGAGCCTGGTTACCCCCTCTCGGAACCACAGACATAGAAATCGCCAGCTCATATACAGTGCATAAAATATATTTATATATAAACCCTTATACACCATTTTAATAAAAAATATCACAAAATTCTTCTAAGTCCCTCGGGAAGAGAGAAAGACGCGCACGTTCATTTTCAGAGCTCCTAGACCTTCCTATAAGAAGTTACTGTAGCTAAAAAGTAGCTTCGAAAAACGCTTAGGTTAAGTTTCAGAGTTGCTTCTAATGTACCAAAGCTGGACTTAGACATAATTTCACTCTCACAACATTATGGCTGGTTGGAGAGGGTCCGAACCACAAGTACCGGGTCCATGGTTCTGGCAGTATACTGGGGGGACGGGGACGACTCCCATTAACCCCTGACTATACCGGGGATAATCTTATCACAATGCCGTTCTGGTCTGTGCTGAAGCAGGGCATTCTGGCAGCCAAGTGGCTTGACCTTTATTAGTGAGCCTGGTTACCCCCTCTCGGAACCACAGACTTAGAAATCGCCAGCTCATATACAGTGCATAAAATATATTTATATATATACCCTTTTACACCATTTTAATAAAAAATATCACAAAATTCTTCTAAGTCCCTCGGGAAGAGAGAAAGACGCGCACGTTCATTTTCAGAGCTCCTAGACCTTCCTATAAGAAGTTAGCTAAAAAGTAGCTTCGAAAAACGCTTAGGTTAAGTTTCAGAGTTGCTTCTAATGTACCAAAGCTGGACTTAGACATAATTTCACTCTCACAACATTATGGCTGGTTGGAGACAGTCCGAACCACAAGTACCGGGTCCATGGTTCTGGCAGTATACTGGGGGGACGGGGACGACTCCCATTAACCCCTGACTATACCGGGGATACGCTTATCACAATGCCTTTCTGGTCTGTGCTGAAGCAGGGCATTCTGGCAGCCAAGTGGCTTGACCTTTATTAGTGAGCCTGGTTACCCCCTCTCGGAACCACAGACTTAGAAATCGCCAGCTCATATACAGTGCATAAAATATATTTATATAAAAACCCTTATACACCATTTTAATAAAAAATATCACAAAATTCTTCTAAGTCCCTCGGGAAGAGTGAAAGACGCGCACGTTCATTTTCAGAGCTCCTAGACCTTCCTATAAGAAGTTAGCCAAAAAGTAGCTTCGAAAAACGCTTAGGTTAAGTTTCAGAGTTGCTTCTAATGTACCAAAGCTGGACTTAGACATAATTTCACTCTCACAACATTATGGCTGGTTGGAGAGGGTCCGAACCACAAGTACCGGGTCCATGGTTCTGGCAGTATACTGGGGGGACGGGGACGACTCCCATTAACCCCTGACTATACCGGGGATACGCTTATCACAATGCCTTTCTGGTCTGTGCTGAAGCAGGGCATTCTGGCAGCCAAGTGGCTTTACCTTTATTAGTGAGCCTGGTTACCCCCTCTCGGAACCACAGACTTAGAAATCGCCAGCTCATATACAGTGCATAAAATATATTTATATATATACCCTTATACACCATTTTAATAAAAAATATCACAAAATTCTTTTAAGTCTCTCGGGAAGAGTGAAAGACGCGCACGTTCATTTTCAGAGCTCCTAGACCTTCCTATAAGAAGTTAGCCAAAAAGTAGCTTCGAAAAACGCTTAGGTTAAGTTTCAGAGTTGCTTCTAATGTACCAAAGCTGGACTTAGATATAATTTCACTCTCACAACATTATGGCTGGTTGGAGACAGTCCGAACCACAAGTACCGGGTCCATGGTTCTGGCCGTATACTGGGGGGACGGGGACGACTCCCATTAACCCCTGACTATACCGGGGATACGCTTATCACAATGCCTTTCTGGTCTGTGCTGAAGCAGGGCATTCTGGCAGCCAAGTGGCTTGACCTTTATTAGTGAGCCTGGTTACCCCCTCTCGGAACCACAGACTTAGAAATCGCCAGCTCATATACAGTGCATAAAATATATTTATATATATACCCTTATACACCATTTTAATTAAAAATATCACAAAATTCTTCTAAGTACCTCGGGAAGAGTGAAAATCGCGCACGTTCATTTTCAGAGCTCCTAGACCTTCCTATAAGAAGTTAGCTAAAAAGTAGCTTCGAAAAACGCTTAGGTTAAGTTTCAGAGTTGCTTCTAATGTACCAAAGCTGGACTTAGACATAATTTCACTCTCACAACATTATGGCTGGTTGGAGAGGGTCCGAACCACAAGTACCGGGTCCATGGTTCTGGCCGTATACTGGGGGGGCGGGGACGACTCCCATTAACCCCTGACTATACCGGGGATACGCTTATCACAATGCCTTTCTGGTCTGTGCTGAAGCAGGGCATTCTGGCAGCCAAGTGGCTTGACCTTTATTAGTGAGCCTGGTTACCCCCTCTCGGAACCACAGACTTAGAAATCGCCAGCTCATATACAGTGCATAAAATATATTTATATATATACCCTTATACACCATTTTAATAAAAAATATCACAAAATTCTTCTAAGTCCCTCGGGAAGAGTGAAAGACGCGCACGTTCATTTTCAGAGCTCCTAGACCTTCCTATAAGAAGTTAGCCAAAAAGTAGCTTCGAAAAACGCTTAGGTTAAGTTTCAGAGTTTCTTCTAATGTACCAATGCTGGACTTAGACATAATTTCACTCTCACAACATTATGGCTGGTTGGAGACAGTCCGAACCACAAGTACCGGGTCCATGGTTCTGGCCGTATACTGGGGGGACGGGGACGACTCCCATTAACCCCTGACTATACCGGGGATACGCTTATCACAATGCCTTTCTGGTCTGTGCAGAAGCAGGGCATTCTGGCAGGCAAGTGGCTTGATCTTTATTAGTGAGCCTGGTTACCCCCTCTCGGAACCACAAACTTAGAAATCGCCAGCTCATATACAGTGCATAAAATATATTTATATATATACCCTTATACACCATTTTAATAAAAAATATCACAAAATTCTTCTAAGTCCCTCGGGAAGAGTGAAAGACGCGTACGTTCATTTTCAGAGCTCCTAGACCTTCCTATAAGAAGTTAGCCAAAAGTAGCTTCGAAAAACGCTTAGGTTAAGTTTCAGAGTTGCTTCTAATGTACCAAAGCTGGACTTAGACATAACTTCACTCTCACAACATTATGGCTGGTTGGAGAGGGTCCGAACCACAAGTACCGGGTCCATGGTTCTGGCCGTATACTGGGGGGGCGGGGACGACTCCCATTAACCCCTGACTATACCGGGGATACGCTTATCACAATGCCTTTCTGGTCTGTGCTGAAGCAGGGCATTCTGGAAGCCAAGTGGCTTTACCTTTATTAGTGAGCCTGGTTACCCCCTCTCGGAACCACAGACTTAGAAATCGCCAGCTCATATACAGTGCATAAAATATATTTATATATATACCCTTATACACCATTTTAATAAAAAATATCACAAAATTCTTCTAAGTCCCTCGGAAAGAGTGAAAGACGCGCACGTTCATTTTCAGAGCTGCTAGACCTTCGTATAAGAAGTTAGCCAAAAAGTAGCTTCGAAAAACGCTTAGGTTAAGTTTCAGAGTTGCTTCTAATGTACCAAAGCTGGACTTAGACATAATTTCACTCTCACAACATTATGGCTGGTTGGAGACAGTCCGAACCAAAAATACCGGGTCCATGGTTCTGGGCATATACTGGTGGGACGTGGACGACTCCCATTAACCCCTGACTATACCAGGGATACGCGTATCACAATGCCTTACTGGTCTGTGCTGAAGCAGGGCATTCTGGCAGCCAATTGGCTTGACCTTTATTAGTGAGCCTGGTTACCCCCTCTCGGAACCACAGACTTAGAAATCGCCAGCTCATATACAGTGCATAAAATATATTTATATATGTACCCTTATACACCATTTTAATAAAAAATATCACAAAATTCTTCTAAGTCCCTCGGGAAGAGTGAAAGATGCGCACGTTCATTTTCAGAGCTCCTAGACCTTCCTATAAGAAGTTAGACAAAAAGTAGATTCGAAAAACGCTTAGGTTAAGTTTCAGAGTTGCTTCTAATGTACCGAAGCTGGACTTAGACATAATTTCACTCTCACAATATTATGGCTGGTTGGAGACAGTCCGAACCACAAATACCGGGTCCATGGTTCTGGGCATATACTGGGGGGACGAGGACGACTCCCATTAACCCCTGACTATACCGGGGATACGCGTATCACAATGCCTTACTGGTCTGTGCTGAAGCAGGGCATTCTGGCAGCCAAGTGGCTTGACCTTTATTAGTGAGCCTGGTTACCCCCTCTCGGAACCACAGACTTAGAAATCGCCAGCTCATATACAGTGCATAAAATATATTTATATATGTACCCTTATACACCATTTTAATAAAAAATATCACAAAATTCTTCTAAGTCCCTCGGGAAGAGTGAAAGATGCGCACGTTCATTTTCAGAGCTCCTAGACCTTCCTATAAGAAGTTAGCCAAAAAGTAGCTTCGAAAAACGCTTAGGTTAAGTTTCAGAGTTGCTTCTAATGTACCGAAGCTGGACTTAGACATAATTTCACTCTCACAACATTATGGCTGGTTGGAGACAGTCCGAACCACAAATACCGGATCCATGGTTCTGGGCATATACTGGGGGGACGAGGACGACTCCCATTAACCCCTGACTATACCAGGGATACGCGTATCACAATGCCTTACTGGTCTGTGCTGAAGCAGGGCATTCTGGCAGCCAAGTGGCTTGACCTTTATTAGTGAGCCTGGTTACCCCCTCTCGGAACCACAGACTTAGAAATCGCCAGCTCATACAGTGCATAAAATATATTTATATATGTACCCTTATACACCATTTTAATAAAAAATATCACAAAATTCTTCTAAGTCCCTCGGGAAGAGTGAAAGATGCGCACGTTCATTTTCAGAGCTCCTAGACCTTCCTATAAGTAGTTAGACAAAAAGTAGATTCGAAAAACGCTTAGGTTAAGTTTCAGAGTTGCTTCTAATGTACCGAAGCTGGACTTAGACATAATTTCACTCTCACAATATTATGGCTGGTTGGAGACAGTCCGAACCACAAATACCGGGTCCATGGTTCTGGGCATATACTGGGGGGACGAGGACGACTCCCATTAACCCCTGACTATACCGGGGATACGCGTATCACAATGCCTTACTGGTCTGTGCTGAAGCAGGGCATTCTGGCAGCCAATAGGCTTGACCTTTATTAGTGAGCCTGGTTACCCCCTCTCGGAACCACAGACTTAGAAATCGCCAGCTCATATACAGTGCATAAAATATATTTATATATGTACCCTTATACACCATTTTAATAAAAAATATCACAAAATTCTTCTAAGTCCCTCGGGAAGAGTGAAAGATGCGCACGTTCATTTTCAGAGCTCCTAGACCTTCCTATAAGAAGTTAGCCAAAAAGTAGCTTCGAAAAACGCTTAGGTTAAGTTTCAGAGTTGCTTCTAATGTACCGAAGCTGGACTTAGACATAATTTCACTCTCACAACATTATGGCTGGTTGGAGAGGGTCCGAACCACAAGTACCGGGTCCATGGTTCTGGCCGTATACTGGGGGGACGGGGACGACTCCCATTAACCCCTGACTATACCGGGGATACGCTTATCACAATGCCTTTCTGGTCTGTGCTGAAGCAGGGCATTCTGGAAGCCAAGTGGCTTGACCTTTATTAGTGAGCCTGGTTACCCCCTCTCGGAACCACAGACTTAGAAATCGCCAGCTCATATACAGTGCATAAAATATATTTATATATATACCCTTATACACCATTTTAATAAAAAATATCACAAAATTCTTCTAAGTCCCTCGGGAAGAGTGAAAGACGCGCACGTTCATTTTCAGAGCTCCTAGACCTTCCTATAAGAAGTTAGCCAAAAAGTAGCTTCGAAAAACGCTTAGGTTAAGTTTCAGAGTTGCTTCTAATGTACCAAAGCTGGATTTAGACATAATTTCACTCTCACAACATTATGGCTGGTTGGAGAGGGTCCGAACCACAAGTACCGGGTCCATGGTTCTGGCCGTATACTGGGGGGACGGGGACGACTCCCATTAACCCCTGACTATACCGGGGATACGCTTATCACAATGCCTTTCTGGTCTGTGCTGAAGCAGGGCATTCTGGCAGCCAAGTGGCTTGACCTTTATTAGTGAGCCTGGTTACCCCCTCTCGGAACCACAGACTTAGAAATCGCCAGCTCAATACAGTGCATAAAATATATTTATATATGTACCCTTATACACCATTTTAATAAAAAATATCACAAAATTCTTCTAAGTTCCTCGGGAAGAGTGAAAGATGCGCACGTTCATTTTCAGAGCTCCTAGACCTTCCTATAAGAAGTTAGACAAAAAGTAGCTTCGAAAAACGCTTAGGTTAAGTTTCAGAGTTGCTTCTAATGTACCGAAGCTGGACTTAGACATAATTTCACTCTCACAACATTATGGCTGGTTGGAGACAGTCCGAACCACAAATACCGGGTCCATGGTTCTGGGCATATACTGGTGGGACGGGGACGACTCCCATTAACCCCTGACTATACCAGGGATACGCGTATCACAATGCCTTACTGGTCTGTGCTGAAGCAGGGCATTCTGGCAGCCAAGTGGCTTGACCTTTATTAGTGAGCCTGGTTACCCCCTCTCGGAACCACAGACTTAGAAATCGCCAGCTCATATACAGTGCATAAAATATATTTATATATGTACCCTTATACACCATTTTAATAAAAAATATCACAAAATTCTTCTAAGTCCCTCGGGAAGAGTGAAAGATGCGCACGTTCATTTTCAGAGCTCCTAGACCTTCCTATAAGAAGTTAGACAAAAAGTAGATTCGAAAAACGCTTAGGTTAAGTTTCAGAGTTGCTTCTAATGTACCGAAGCTGGACTTAGACATAATTTCACTCTCACAATATTATGGCTGGTTGGAGACAGTCCGAACCACAAATACCGGGTCCATGGTTCTGGGCATATACTGGGGGGACGAGGACGACTCCCATTAACCCCTGACTATACCAGGGATACGCGTATCACAATGCCTTACTGGTCTGTGCTGAAGCAGGGCATTCTGGCAGCCAAGTGGCTTGACCTTTATTAGTGAGCCTGGTTACCCCCTCTCGGAACCACAGACTTAGAAATCGCCAGCTCAATACAGTGCATAAAATATATTTATATATGTACCCTTATACACCATTTTAATAAAAAATATCACAAAATTCTTCTAAGTCCCTCGGGAAGAGTGAAAGATGCGCACGTTCATTTTCAGAGCTCCTAGACCTTCCTATAAGAAGTTAGACAAAAAGTAGCTTCGAAAAACGCTTAGGTTAAGTTTCAGAGTTGCTTCTAATGTACCGAAGCTGGACTTAGACATAATTTCACTCTCACAACATTATGGCTGGTTGGAGACAGTCCGAACCACAAATACCGGGTCCATGGTTCTGGGCATATACTGTACTGGTGGGACGTGGACGACTCCCATTAACCCCTGACTATACCAGGGATACGCGTATCACAATGCCTTACTGGTCTGTGCTGAAGCAGGGCATTCTGGCAGCCAAGTGGCTTGACCTTTATTAGTGAGCCTGGTTACCCCCTCTCGGAACCACAGACTTAGAAATCGCCAGCTCATATACAGTGCATAAAATATATTTATATATGTACCCTTATACACCATTTTAATAAAAAATATCACAAAATTCTTCTAAGTCCCTCGGGAAGAGTGAAAGATGCGCACGTTCATTTTCAGAGCTCCTAGACCTTCCTATAAGAAGTTAGACAAAAAGTAGATTCGAAAAACGCTTAGGTTAAGTTTCAGAGTTGCTTCTAATGTACCGAAGCTGGACTTAGACATAATTTCACTCTCACTATATTATGGCTGGTTGGAGACAGTCCGAACCACAAATACCGGGTCCATGGTTCTGGGCATATACTGGTGGGACGTGGACGACTCCCATTAACCCCTGACTATACCAGGGATACGCGTATCACAATGCCTTACTGGTCTGTGCTGAAGCAGGGCATTCTGGCAGCCAATTGGCTTGACCTTTATTAGTGAGCCTGGTTACCCCCTCTCGGAACCACAGACTTAGAAATCGCCAGCTCATATACAGTGCATAAAATATATTTATATATGTACCCTTATACACCATTTTAATAAAAAATATCACAAAATTCTTCTAAGTCCCTCGGGAAGAGTGAAAGATGCGCACGTTCATTTTCAGAGCTCCTAGACCTTCCTATAAGAAGTTAGACAAAAAGTAGATTCGAAAAACGCTTAGGTTAAGTTTCAGAGTTGCTTCTAATGTACCGAAGCTGGACTTAGACATAATTTCACTCTCACAATATTATGGCTGGTTGGAGACAGTCCGAACCACAAATACCGGGTCCATGGTTCTGGGCATATACTGGGGGGACGAGGACGACTCCCATTAACCCCTGACTATACCGGGGATACGCGTATCACAATGCCTTACTGGTCTGTGCTGAAGCAGGGCATTCTGGCAGCCAAGTGGCTTGACCTTTATTAGTGAGCCTGGTTACCCCCTCTCGGAACCACAGACTTAGAAATCGCCAGCTCATATACAGTGCATAAAATATATTTATATATGTACCCTTATACACCATTTTAATAAAAAATATCACAAAATTCTTCTAAGTCCCTCGGGAAGAGTGAAAGATGCGCACGTTCATTTTCAGAGCTCCTAGACCTTCCTATAAGAAGTTAGCCAAAAAGTAGCTTCGAAAAACGCTTAGGTTAAGTTTCAGAGTTGCTTCTAATGTACCGAAGCTGGACTTAGACATAATTTCACTCTCACAACATTATGGCTGGTTGGAGACAGTCCGAACCACAAATACCGGATCCATGGTTCTGGGCATATACTGGGGGGACGAGGACGACTCCCATTAACCCCTGACTATACCAGGGATACGCGTATCACAATGCCTTACTGGTCTGTGCTGAAGCAGGGCATTCTGGCAGCCAAGTGGCTTGACCTTTATTAGTGAGCCTGGTTACCCCCTCTCGGAACCACAGACTTAGAAATCGCCAGCTCATACAGTGCATAAAATATATTTATATATGTACCCTTATACACCATTTTAATAAAAAATATCACAAAATTCTTCTAAGTCCCTCGGGAAGAGTGAAAGATGCGCACGTTCATTTTCAGAGCTCCTAGACCTTCCTATAAGTAGTTAGACAAAAAGTAGATTCGAAAAACGCTTAGGTTAAGTTTCAGAGTTGCTTCTAATGTACCGAAGCTGGACTTAGACATAATTTCACTCTCACAATATTATGGCTGGTTGGAGACAGTCCGAACCACAAATACCGGGTCCATGGTTCTGGGCATATACTGGGGGGACGAGGACGACTCCCATTAACCCCTGACTATACCGGGGATACGCGTATCACAATGCCTTACTGGTCTGTGCTGAAGCAGGGCATTCTGGCAGCCAATAGGCTTGACCTTTATTAGTGAGCCTGGTTACCCCCTCTCGGAACCACAGACTTAGAAATCGCCAGCTCATATACAGTGCATAAAATATATTTATATATGTACCCTTATACACCATTTTAATAAAAAATATCACAAAATTCTTCTAAGTCCCTCGGGAAGAGTGAAAGATGCGCACGTTCATTTTCAGAGCTCCTAGACCTTCCTATAAGAAGTTAGCCAAAAAGTAGCTTCGAAAAACGCTTAGGTTAAGTTTCAGAGTTGCTTCTAATGTACCGAAGCTGGACTTAGACATAATTTCACTCTCACAACATTATGGCTGGTTGGAGAGGGTCCGAACCACAAGTACCGGGTCCATGGTTCTGGCCGTATACTGGGGGGGCAGGGACGACTCCCATTAACCCCTGACTATACCGGGGATACGCTTATCACAATGCCTTTCTGGTCTGTGCTGAAGCAGGGCATTCTGGAAGCCAAGTGGCTTGACCTTTATTAGTGAGCCTGGTTACCCCCTCTCGGAACCACAGACTTAGAAATCGCCAGCTCATATACAGTGCATAAAATATATTTATATATATACCCTTATACACCATTTTAATAAAAAATATCACAAAATTCTTCTAAGTCCCTCGGGAAGAGTGAAAGACGCGCACGTTCATTTTCAGAGCTCCTAGACCTTCCTATAAGAAGTTAGCCAAAAAGTAGCTTCGAAAAACGCTTAGGTTAAGTTTCAGAGTTGCTTCTAATGTACCAAAGCTGGATTTAGACATAATTTCACTCTCACAACATTATGGCTGGTTGGAGAGGGTCCGAACCACAAGTACCGGGTCCATGGTTCTGGCCGTATACTGGGGGGACGGGGACGACTCCCATTAACCCCTGACTATACCGGGGATACGCTTATCACAATGCCTTTCTGGTCTGTGCTGAAGCAGGGCATTCTGGCAGCCAAGTGGCTTGACCTTTATTAGTGAGCCTGGTTACCCCCTCTCGGAACCACAGACTTAGAAATCGCCAGCTCAATACAGTGCATAAAATATATTTATATATGTACCCTTATACACCATTTTAATAAAAAATATCACAAAATTCTTCTAAGTTCCTCGGGAAGAGTGAAAGATGCGCACGTTCATTTTCAGAGCTCCTAGACCTTCCTATAAGAAGTTAGACAAAAAGTAGCTTCGAAAAACGCTTAGGTTAAGTTTCAGAGTTGCTTCTAATGTACCGAAGCTGGACTTAGACATAATTTCACTCTCACAACATTATGGCTGGTTGGAGACAGTCCGAACCACAAATACCGGGTCCATGGTTCTGGGCATATACTGGTGGGACGGGGACGACTCCCATTAACCCCTGACTATACCAGGGATACGCGTATCACAATGCCTTACTGGTCTGTGCTGAAGCAGGGCATTCTGGCAGCCAAGTGGCTTGACCTTTATTAGTGAGCCTGGTTACCCCCTCTCGGAACCACAGACTTAGAAATCGCCAGCTCATATACAGTGCATAAAATATATTTATATATGTACCCTTATACACCATTTTAATAAAAAATATCACAAAATTCTTCTAAGTCCCTCGGGAAGAGTGAAAGATGCGCACGTTCATTTTCAGAGCTCCTAGACCTTCCTATAAGAAGTTAGACAAAAAGTAGATTCGAAAAACGCTTAGGTTAAGTTTCAGAGTTGCTTCTAATGTACCGAAGCTGGACTTAGACATAATTTCACTCTCACAATATTATGGCTGGTTGGAGACAGTCCGAACCACAAATACCGGGTCCATGGTTCTGGGCATATACTGGGGGGACGAGGACGACTCCCATTAACCCCTGACTATACCAGGGATACGCGTATCACAATGCCTTACTGGTCTGTGCTGAAGCAGGGCATTCTGGCAGCCAAGTGGCTTGACCTTTATTAGTGAGCCTGGTTACCCCCTCTCGGAACCACAGACTTAGAAATCGCCAGCTCAATACAGTGCATAAAATATATTTATATATGTACCCTTATACACCATTTTAATAAAAAATATCACAAAATTCTTCTAAGTCCCTCGGGAAGAGTGAAAGATGCGCACGTTCATTTTCAGAGCTCCTAGACCTTCCTATAAGAAGTTAGACAAAAAGTAGCTTCGAAAAACGCTTAGGTTAAGTTTCAGAGTTGCTTCTAATGTACCGAAGCTGGACTTAGACATAATTTCACTCTCACAACATTATGGCTGGTTGGAGACAGTCCGAACCACAAATACCGGGTCCATGGTTCTGGGCATATACTGTACTGGTGGGACGTGGACGACTCCCATTAACCCCTGACTATACCAGGGATACGCGTATCACAATGCCTTACTGGTCTGTGCTGAAGCAGGGCATTCTGGCAGCCAAGTGGCTTGACCTTTATTAGTGAGCCTGGTTACCCCCTCTCGGAACCACAGACTTAGAAATCGCCAGCTCATATACAGTGCATAAAATATATTTATATATGTACCCTTATACACCATTTTAATAAAAAATATCACAAAATTCTTCTAAGTCCCTCGGGAAGAGTGAAAGATGCGCACGTTCATTTTCAGAGCTCCTAGACCTTCCTATAAGAAGTTAGACAAAAAGTAGATTCGAAAAACGCTTAGGTTAAGTTTCAGAGTTGCTTCTAATGTACCGAAGCTGGACTTAGACATAATTTCACTCTCACTATATTATGGCTGGTTGGAGACAGTCCGAACCACAAATACCGGGTCCATGGTTCTGGGCATATACTGGGGGGACGAGGACGACTCCCATTAACCCCTGACTATACCGGGGATACGCGTATCACAATGCCTTACTGGTCTGTGCTGAAGCAGGGCATTCTGGCAGCCAAGTGGCTTGACCTTTATTAGTGAGCCTGGTTACCCCCTCTCGGAACCACAGACTTAGAAATCGCCAGCTCATATACAGTGCATAAAATATATTTATATATATACCCTTATACACCATTTTAATAAAAAATATCACAAAATTCTTCTAAGTCCCTCGGGAAGAGTGAAAGACGCGCACGTTCATTTTCAGAGCTCCTAGACCTTCCTATAAGAAGTTAGCCAAAAAGTAGCTTCGAAAAACGCTTAGGTTAAGTTTCAGAGTTGCTTCTAATGTACCAAAGCTGGATTTAGACATAATTTCACTCTCACAACATTATGGCTGGTTGGAGAGGGTCCGAACCACAAGTACCGGGTCCATGGTTCTGGCCGTATACTGGGGGGACGGGGACGACTCCCATTAACCCCTGACTATACCGGGGATACGCTTATCACAATGCCTTTCTGGTCTGTGCTGAAGCAGGGCATTCTGGCAGCCAAGTGGCTTGACCTTTATTAGTGAGCCTGGTTACCCCCTCTCGGAACCACAGACTTAGAAATCGCCAGCTCAATACAGTGCATAAAATATATTTATATATGTACCCTTATACACCATTTTAATAAAAAATATCACAAAATTCTTCTAACTTCCTCGGGAAGAGTGAAAGATGCGCACGTTCATTTTCAGAGCTCCTAGACCTTCCTATAAGAAGTTAGACAAAAAGTAGCTCCGAAAAACGCTTAGGTTAAGTTTCAGAGTTGCTTCTAATGTACCGAAGCTGGACTTAGACATAATTTCACTCTCACAACATTATGGCTGGTTGGAGACAGTCCGAACCACAAATACCGGGTCCATGGTTCTGGGCATATACTGGTGGGACGGGGACGACTCCCATTAACCCCTGACTATACCAGGGATACGCGTATCACAATGCCTTACTGGTCTGTGCTGAAGCAGGGCATTCTGGCAGCCAAGTGGCTTGACCTTTATTAGTGAGCCTGGTTACCCCCTCTCGGAACCACAGACTTAGAAATCGCCAGCTCATATACAGTGCATAAAATATATTTATATATGTACCCTTATACACCATTTTAATAAAAAATATCACAAAATTCTTCTAAGTCCCTCGGGAAGAGTGAAAGATGCGCACGTTCATTTTCAGAGCTCCTAGACCTTCCTATAAGAAGTTAGACAAAAAGTAGATTCGAAAAACGCTTAGGTTAAGTTTCAGAGTTGCTTCTAATGTACCGAAGCTGGACTTAGACATAATTTCACTCTCACAATATTATGGCTGGTTGGAGACAGTCCGAACCACAAATACCGGGTCCATGGTTCTGGGCATATACTGGGGGGACGAGGACGACTCCCATTAACCCCTGACTATACCGGGGATACGCGTATCACAATGCCTTACTGGTCTGTGCTGAAGCAGGGCATTCTGGCAGCCAAGTGGCTTGACCTTTATTAGTGAGCCTGGTTACCCCCTCTCGGAACCACAGACTTAGAAATCGCCAGCTCATATACAGTGCATAAAATATATTTATATATGTACCCTTATACACCATTTTTATAAAAAATATCACAAAATTCTTCTAAGTCCCTCGGGAAGAGTGAAAGATGCGCACGTTCATTTTCAGAGCTCCTAGACCTTCCTATAAGAAGTTAGCCAAAAAGTAGCTTCGAAAAACGCTTAGGTTAAGTTTCAGAGTTGCTTCTAATGTACCGAAGCTGGACTTAGACATAATTTCACTCTCACAACATTATGGCTGGTTGGAGACAGTCCGAACCATAAATACCGGATCCATGGTTCTGGGCATATACTGGGGGGACGAGGACGACTCCCATTAACCCCTGACTATACCGGGGATACGCGTATCACAATGCCTTACTGGTCTGTGCTGAAGCAGGTCATTCTGACAGCCAAGTGGCTTGACCTTTATTAGTGAGCCTGGTTACCCCCTCTCGGAACCACAGACTTAGAAATCGCCAGCTCATATACAGTGCTTAAAATATATTTATATATGTACCCTTATACACCATTTTAATAAAAAATATCACAAAATTATTCTAAGTCCCCCGGGAAGAGTGAAAGATGCGCACATTCTTTTTTTAGAGCTCCTAGACCTTCCTATAAGAAGTTAGCCAAAAAGTAGCTTCGAAAAACGCTTAGGTTAAGTTTCAGAGTTGCTTCTAAAGTACCGAAGCTGGACTTAGACATAATTTCACTCTCACAACATTATGGCTGGTTGGAGAGGGTCCGAACCACAAGTACCGGGTCCATGGTTCTGGCCGTATACTGGGGGGGCGGGGACGACTCCCATTAACCCCTGACTATACCGGGGATACGCTTATCACAATGCCTTTCTGGTCTGTGCTGAAGCAGGGCATTCTGGCAGGCAAGTGGCTTGACCTTTATTAGTGAGCCTGGTTACCCCCTCTCGGAACCACAGACTTAGAAATCGCCAGCTCATATACAGTGCATAAAATATATTAGTGCATATTTATATATATACCCTTATACACCATTTTAATAAAAAATATCACAAAATTCTTCTAAGTCCCTCGGGAAGAGTGAAAGACGCGCACGTTCATTTTCAGAGCTCCTAGACCTTCCTACTGTATAAGAAGTTAGCCAAAAAGTAGCTTCGAAAAACGCTTAGGTTAAGTTTCAGAGTTGCTTCTAATGTATCAAAGCTGGACTTAGACATAATTTCACTCTCACAACATTATGGCTGGTTGGAGACAGTCCGAACCACAAGTACCGGGTCCATGGTTCTGGCCGTATACTGGGGGGACGGGGACGACTCCCATTAACCCCTGACTATACCAGGGATACGCGTATCACAATGCCTTACTGGTCTGTGCTGAAGCAGGGCATTCTGGCAGCCAAGTGGCTTGACCTTTATTAGTGAGCCTGGTTACCCCCTCTCGGAACCACAGACTTAGAAATCGCCAGCTCATATACAGTGCATAAAATATATTTATATATGTACCCTTATACACCATTTTAATAAAAAATATCACAAAATTCTTCTAAGTCCCTCGGGAAGAGTGAAAGATGCGCACGTTCATTTTCAGAGCTCCTAGACCTTCCTATAAGAAGTTAGCCAAAAAGTAGCTTCGAAAAACGCTTAGGTTAAGTTTCAGAGTTGCTTCTAATGTACCAAAGCTGGATTTAGACATAATTTCACTCTCACAACATTATGGCTGGTTGGAGAGGGTCCGAACCACAAGTACCGGGTCCATGGTTCTGGCCGTATACTGGGGGGACGGGGACGACTCCCATTAACCCCTGACTATACCGGGGATACGCTTATCACAATGCCTTTCTGGTCTGTGCTGAAGCAGGGCATTCTGGCAGCCAAGTGGCTTGACCTTTATTAGTGAGCCTGGTTACCCCCTCTCGGAACCACAGACTTAGAAATCGCCAGCTCAATACAGTGCATAAAATATATTTATATATGTACCCTTATACACCATTTTAATAAAAAATATCACAAAATTCTTCTAAGTTCCTCGGGAAGAGTGAAAGATGCGCACGTTCATTTTCAGAGCTCCTAGACCTTCCTATAAGAAGTTAGACAAAAAGTAGCTCCGAAAAACGCTTAGGTTAAGTTTCAGAGTTGCTTCTAATGTACCGAAGCTGGACTTAGACATAATTTCACTCTCACAACATTATGGCTGGTTGGAGACAGTCCGAACCACAAATACCGGGTCCATGGTTCTGGGCATATACTGGTGGGACGGGGACGACTCCCATTAACCCCTGACTATACCAGGGATACGCGTATCACAATGCCTTACTGGTCTGTGCTGAAGCAGGGCATTCTGGCAGCCAAGTGGCTTGACCTTTATTAGTGAGCCTGGTTACCCCCTATCGGAACCACAGACTTAGAAATCGCCAGCTCATATACAGTGCATAAAATATATTTATATATGTACCCTTATACACCATTTTAATAAAAAATATCACAAAATTCTTCTAAGTCCCTCGGGAAGAGTGAAAGATGCGCACGTTCATTTTCAGAGCTCCTAGACCTTCCTATAAGAAGTTAGACAAAAAGTAGATTCGAAAAACGCTTAGGTTAAGTTTCAGAGTTGCTTCTAATGTACCGAAGCTGGACTTAGACATAATTTCACTCTCACAATATTATGGCTGGTTGGAGACAGTCCGAACCACAAATACCGGGTCCATGGTTCTGGGCATATACTGGGGGGACGAGGACGACTCCCATTAACCCCTGACTATACCGGGGATACGCGTATCACAATGCCTTACTGGTCTGTGCTGAAGCAGGGCATTCTGGCAGCCAAGTGGCTTGACCTTTATTAGTGAGCCTGGTTACCCCCTCTCGGAACCACAGACTTAGAAATCGCCAGCTCATATACAGTGCATAAAATATATTTATATATGTACCCTTATACACCATTTTAATAAAAAATATCACAAAATTCTTCTAAGTCCCTCGGGAAGAGTGAAAGATGCGCACGTTCATTTTCAGAGCTCCTAGACCTTCCTATAAGAAGTTAGCCAAAAAGTAGCTTCGAAAAACGCTTAGGTTAAGTTTCAGAGTTGCTTCTAATGTACCGAAGCTGGACTTAGACATAATTTCACTCTCACAACATTATGGCTGGTTGGAGACAGTCCGAACCATAAATACCGGATCCATGGTTCTGGGCATATACTGGGGGGACGAGGACGACTCCCATTAACCCCTGACTATACCGGGGATACGCGTATCACAATGCCTTACTGGTCTGTGCTGAAGCAGGTCATTCTGACAGCCAAGTGGCTTGACCTTTATTAGTGAGCCTGGTTACCCCCTCTCGGAACCACAGACTTAGAAATCGCCAGCTCATATACAGTGCTTAAAATATATTTATATATGTACCCTTATACACCATTTTAATAAAAAATATCACAAAATTATTCTAAGTCCCCCGGGAAGAGTGAAAGATGCGCACATTCTTTTTTTAGAGCTCCTAGACCTTCCTATAAGAAGTTAGCCAAAAAGTAGCTTCGAAAAACGCTTAGGTTAAGTTTCAGAGTTGCTTCTAAAGTACCGAAGCTGGACTTAGACATAATTTCACTCTCACAACATTATGGCTGGTTGGAGGGGGTCCGAACCACAAGTACCGGGTCCATGGTTCTGGCCGTATACTGGGGGGGCGGGGACGACTCCCATTAACCCCTGACTATACCGGGGATACGCTTATCCCAATGCCTTTCTGGTCTGTGCTGAAGCAGGGCATTCTGGAAGCCAAGTGGCTTGACCTTTATTAGTGAGCCTGGTTACCCCCTCTCGGAACCACAGACTTAGAAATCGCCAGCTCATATACAGTGCATAAAATATATTTATATATATACCCTTATACACCATTTTAATAAAAAATATCACAAAATTCTTCTAAGTCCCTCGGGAAGAGTGAAAGACGCGCACGTTCATTTTCAGAGCTCCTAGACCTTCCTATAAGAAGTTAGCCAAAAAGTAGCTTCGAAAAACGCTTAGGTTAAGTTTCAGAGTTGCTTCTAATGTACCAAAGCTGGATTTAGACATAATTTCACTCTCACAACATTATGGCTGGTTGGAGAGGGTCCGAACCACAAGTACCGGGTCCATGGTTCTGGCCGTATACTGGGGGGACGGGGACGACTCCCATTAACCCCTGACTATACCGGGGATACGCTTATCACAATGCCTTTCTGGTCTGTGCTGAAGCAGGGCATTCTGGCAGCCAAGTGGCTTGACCTTTATTAGTGAGCCTGGTTACCCCCTCTCGGAACCACAGACTTAGAAATCGCCAGCTCATATACAGTGCATAAAATATATTTATATATATACCCTTATACACCATTTTAATAAAAAATATCACAAAATTCTTCTAAGTCCCTCGGAAAGAGTGAAAGACGCGCACGTTCATTTTCAGAGCTCCTAGACCTTCGTATAAGAAGTTAGCCAAAAAGTAGCTTCGAAAAACGCTTAGGTTAAGTTTCAGAGTTGCTTCTAATGTACCAAAGCTGGACTTAGACATAATTTCACTCTCACAACATTATGGCTGGTTGGAGACAGTCCGAACCAAAAATACCGGGTCCATGGTTCTGGGCATATACTGGTGGGACGGGGACGACTCCCATTAACCCCTGACTATACCAGGGATACGCGTATCACAATGCCTTACTGGTCTGTGCTGAAGCAGGGCATTCTGGCAGCCAAGTGGCTTGACATTTATTAGTGAGCCTGGTTACCCCCTCTCGGAACCACAGACTTAGAAATCGCCAGCTCATATACAGTGCATAAAATATATTTATATATGTACCCTTATACACCATTTTAATAAAAAATATCACAAAATTCTTCTAAGTCCCTCGGGAAGAGTGAAAGATGCGCACGTTCATTTTCAGAGCTCCTAGACCTTCCTATAAGAAGTTAGACAAAAAGTAGCTTCGAAAAACGCTTAGGTTAAGTTTCAGAGTTGCTTCTAATGTACCGAAGCTGGACTTAGACATAATTTCACTCTCACAACATTATGGCTGGTTGGAGACAGTCCGAACCACAAATACCGGGTCCATGGTTCTGGGCATATACTGGTGGGACGGGGACGACTCCCATTAACCCCTGACTATACCAGGGATACGCGTATCACAATGCCTTACTGGTCTGTGCTGAAGCAGGGCATTCTGGCAGCCAAGTGGCTTGACCTTTATTAGTGAGCCTGGTTACCCCCTCTCGGAACCACAGACTTAGAAATCGCCAGCTCATATACAGTGCATAAAATATATTTATATATGTACCCTTATACACCATTTTAATAAAAAATATCACAAAATTCTTCTAAGTCCCTCGGGAAGAGTGAAAGATGCGCACGTTCATTTTCAGAGCTCCTAGACCTTCCTATAAGAAGTTAGCCAAAAAGTAGCTTCGAAAAACGCTTAGGTTAAGTTTCAGAGTTGCTTCTAATGTACCGAAGCTGGACTTAGACATAATTTCACTCTCACAACATTATGGCTGGTTGGAGACAGTCCGAACCACAAATACCGGATCCATGGTTCTGGGCATATACTGGGGGGACGAGGACGACTCCCATTAACCCCTGACTATACCGGGGATACGCGTATCACAATGCCTTACTGGTCTGTGCTGAAGCAGGGCATTCTGACAGCCAAGTGGCTTGACCTTTATTAGTGAGCCTGGTTACCCCCTCTCGGAACCACAGACTTAGAAATCGCCAGCTCATATACAGTGCATAAAATATATTTATATATGTACCCTTATACACCATTTTAATAAAAAATATCACAAAATTATTCTAAGTCCCCCGGGAAGAGTGAAAGATGCGCACGTTCTTTTTTAGAGCTCCTAGACCTTCCTATAAGAAGTTAGCCAAAAAGTAGCTTCGATAAACGCTTAGGTTAAGTTTCAGAGTTGCTTCTAATGTACCGAAGCGGGACTTAGACATAATTTCACTCTCACAACATTATGGCTGGTTGGAGACAGTCCGAACCACAAATACCGGATCCATGGTTCTGGGCATATACTGGGGGGACGAGGACGACTCCCATTAACCCCTGACTATACCGGGGATACGCGTATCACAATGCCTTACTGGTCTGTGCTGAAGCAGGGCATTCTGGCAGCCAAGTGGCTTGACCTTTATTAGTGAGCCTGGTTACCCCCTCTCGGAACCACAGACTTAGAAATCGCCAGCTCATATACAGTGCATAAAATATATTTATATATGTACCCTTATACACCATTTTAATAAAAAATATCACAAAATTCTTCTAAGTCCCTCGGGAAGAGTGAAAGATGCGCACGTTCATTTTCAGAGCTCCTAGACCTTCCTATAAGAAGTTAGCCAAAAAGTAGCTTCGAAAAACGCTTAGGTTAAGTTTCAGAGTTGCTTCTAATGTACCGAAGCTGGACTTAGACATAATTTCACTCTCACAACATTATGGCTGGTTGGAGACAGTCCGAACCACAAATACCGGGTCCATGGTTCTGGGCATATACTGGTGGGACGGGGACCACTCCCATTAACCCCTGACTATACCAGGGATACGCGTATCACAATGCCTTACTGGTCTGTGCTGAAGCAGGGCATTCTGGCAGCCAAGTGGCTTGACCTTTATTAGTGAGCCTGGTTACCCCCTCTCGGAACCACAGACTTAGAAATCGCCAGCTCATATACAGTGCATAAAATATATTTATATATGTACCCTTATACACCATTTTAATAAAAAATATCACAAAATTCTTCTAAGTCCCTCGGGAAGAGTGAAAGATGCGCACGTTCATTTTCAGAGCTCCTAGACCTTCCTATAAGAAGTTAGCCAAAAAGTAGCTTCGAAAAACGCTTAGGTTAAGTTTCAGAGTTGCTTCTAATGTACCGAAGCTGGACTTAGACATAATTTCACTCTCACAACATTATGGCTGGTTGGAGACAGTCCGAACCACAAATACCGGGTCCATGGTTCTGGGCATATACTGGTGGGACGGGGACCACTCCCATTAACCCCTGACTATACCAGGGATACGCGTATCACAATGCCTTACTGGTCTGTGCTGAAGCAGGGCATTCTGGCAGCCAAGTGGCTTGACCTTTATTAGTGAGCCTGGTTACCTCCTCTCGGAACCACAGACTTAGAAATCGCCAGCTCATATACAGTGCATAAAATATATTTATATATGTACCCTTATACACCATTTTAATAAAAAATATCACAAAATTCTTCTAAGTCCCTCGGGAAGAGTGAAAGATGCGCACGTTCATTTTCAGAGCTCCTAGACCTTCCTATAAGAAGTTAGCCAAAATGTAGCTTCGAAAAACGCTTAGGTTAAGTTTCAGAGTTGCTTCTAATGTACCGAAGCTGGACTTAGACATAATTTCACTCTCACAACATTATGGCTGGTTGGAGACAGTCCGAACCACAAATACCGGATCCATGGTTCTGGGCATATACTGGGGGGACGAGGACGACTCCCATTAACCCCTGACTATACCGGGGATACGCGTATCACAATGCCTTACTGGTCTGTGCTGAAGCAGGGCATTCTGACAGCCAAGTGGCTTGACCTTTATTAGTGAGCCTGGTTACCCCCTCTCGGAACCACAGACTTAGAAATCGCCAGCTCATATACAGTGCATAAAATATATTTATATATGTACCCTTATACACCATTTTAATAAAAAATATCACAAAATTCTTCTAAGTCCCTCGGGAAGAGTGAAAGATGCGCACGTTCATTTTCAGAGCTCCTAGACCTTCCTATAAGAAGTTAGACAAAAAGTAGATTCGAAAAACGCTTAGGTTAAGTTTCAGAGTTGCTTCTAATGTACCGAAGCTGGACTTAGAAATAATTTCACTCTCACAATATTATGGCTGGTTGGAGACAGTCCGAACCACAAATACCGGGTCCATGGTTCTGGGCATATACTGGGGGGACGAGGACGACTCCCATTAACCCCTGACTATACCGGGGATACGCGTATCACAATGCCTTACTGGTCTGTGCTGAAGCAGGGCATTCTGGCAGCCAAGTGGCTTGACCTTTATTAGTGAGCCTGGTTACCCCCTCTCGGAACCACAGACTTAGAAATCGCCAGCTCATATACAGTGCATAAAATATATTTATATATGTACCCTTATACACCATTTTAATAAAAAATATCACAAAATTCTTCTAAGTCCCTCGGGAAGAGTGAAAGATGCGCACGTTCATTTTCAGAGCTCCTAGACCTTCCTATAAGAAGTTAGCCAAAAGGTAGCTTCGAAAAACGCTTAGGTTAAGTTTCAGAGTTGCTTCTAATGTACCGAAGCTGGACTTAGACATAATTTCACTCTCACAACATTATGGCTGGTTGGAGACAGTCCGAACCACAAATACCGGATCCATGGTTCTGGGCATATACTGGGGGGACGAGGACGACTCCCATTAACCCCTGACTATACCGGGGATACGCGTATCACAATGCCTTACTGGTCTGTGCTGAAGCAGGGCATTCTGACAGCCAAGTGGCTTGACCTTTATTAGTGAGCCTGGTTACCCCCTCTCGGAACCACAGACTTAGAAATCGCCAGCTCATATACAGTGCATAAAATATATTTATATATGTACCCTTATACACCATTTTAATAAAAAATATCACAAAATTATTCTAAGTCCCCCGGGAAGAGTGAAAGATGCGCACGTTCTTTTTTAGAGCTCCTAGACCTTCCTATAAGAAGTTAGCCAAAAAGTAGCTTCGATAAACGCTTAGGTTAAGTTTCAGAGTTGCTTCTAATGTACCGAAGCGGGACTTAGACATAATTTCACTCTCACAACATTATGGCTGGTTGGAGACAGTCCGAACCACAAATACCGGATCCATGGTTCTGGGCATACTGTATACTGGGGGGACGAGGACGACTCCCATTAACCCCTGACTATACCGGGGATACGCGTATCACAATGCCTTACTGGTCTGTGCTGAAGCAGGGCATTCTGGCAGCCAAGTGGCTTGACCTTTATTAGTGAGCCTGGTTACCCCCTCTCGGAACCACAGACTTAGAAATCGCCAGCTCATATACAGTGCATAAAATATATTTATATATGTACCCTTATACACCATTTTAATAAAAAATATCACAAAATTCTTCTAAGTCCCTCGGGAAGAGTGAAAGATGCGCACGTTTATTTTCAGAGCTCCTAGACCTTCCTATAAGAAGTTAGACAAAAAGTAGCTTCGAAAAACGCTTAGGTTAAGTTTCAGAGTTGCTTCTAATGTACCGAAGCTGGACTTAGACATAATTTCACTCTCACAACATTATGGCTGGTTGGAGACAGTCCGAACCACAAATACCGGGTCCATGGTTCTGGGCATATACTGGTGGGACGGGGACCACTCCCATTAACCCCTGACTATACCAGGGATACGCGTATCACAATGCCTTACTGGTCTGTGCTGAAGCAGGGCATTCTGGCAGCCAAGTGGCTTGACCTTTATTAGTGAGCCTGGTTACCCCCTCTCGGAACCACAGACTTAGAAATCGCCAGCTCATATACAGTGCATAAAATATATTTATATATGTACCCTTATACACCATTTTAATAAAAAATATCACAAAATTCTTCTAAGTCCCTCGGGAAGAGTGAAAGATGCGCACGTTCATTTTCAGAGCTCCTAGACCTTCCTATAAGAAGTTAGCCAAAAAGTAGCTTCGAAAAACGCTTAGGTTAAGTTTCAGAGTTGCTTCTAATGTACCGAAGCTGGACTTAGACATAATTTCACTCTCACAACATTATGGCTGGTTGGAGACAGTCCGAACCACAAATACCGGATCCATGGTTCTGGGCATATACTGGGGGGACGAGGACGACTCCCATTAACCCCTGACTATACCGGGGATACGCGTATCACAATGCCTTACTGGTCTGTGCTGAAGCAGGGCATTCTGACAGCCAAGTGGCTTGACCTTTATTAGTGAGCCTGGTTACCCCCTCTCGGAACCACAGACTTAGAAATCGCCAGCTCATATACAGTGCATAAAATATATTTATATATGTACCCTTATACACCATTTTAATAAAAAATATCACAAAATTCTTCTAAGTCCCTCGGGAAGAGTGAAAGATGCGCACGTTCATTTTCAGAGCTCCTAGACCTTCCTATAAGAAGTTAGACAAAAAGTAGATTCGAAAAACGCTTAGGTTAAGTTTCAGAGTTGCTTCTAATGTACCGAAGCTGGACTTAGAAATAATTTCACTCTCACAATATTATGGCTGGTTGGAGACAGTCCGAACCACAAATACCGGGTCCATGGTTCTGGGCATATACTGGGGGGACGAGGACGACTCCCATTAACCCCTGACTATACCGGGGATACGCGTATCACAATGCCTTACTGGTCTGTGCTGAAGCAGGGCATTCTGGCAGCCAAGTGGCTTGACCTTTATTAGTGAGCCTGGTTACCCCCTCTCGGAACCACAGACTTAGAAATCGCCAGCTCATATACAGTGCATAAAATATATTTATATATGTACCCTTATACACCATTTTAATAAAAAATATCACAAAATTCTTCTAAGTCCCTCGGGAAGAGTGAAAGATGCGCACGTTCATTTTCAGAGCTCCTAGACCTTCCTATAAGAAGTTAGCCAAAAGGTAGCTTCGAAAAACGCTTAGGTTAAGTTTCAGAGTTGCTTCTAATGTACCGAAGCTGGACTTAGACATAATTTCACTCTCACAACATTATGGCTGGTTGGAGACAGTCCGAACCACAAATACCGGATCCATGGTTCTGGGCATATACTGGGGGGACGAGGACGACTCCCATTAACCCCTGACTATACCGGGGATACGCGTATCACAATGCCTTACTGGTCTGTGCTGAAGCAGGGCATTCTGACAGCCAAGTGGCTTGACCTTTATTAGTGAGCCTGGTTACCCCCTCTCGGAACCACAGACTTAGAAATCGCCAGCTCATATACAGTGCATAAAATATATTTATATATGTACCCTTATACACCATTTTAATAAAAAATATCACAAAATTATTCTAAGTCCCCCGGGAAGAGTGAAAGATGCGCACGTTCTTTTTTAGAGCTCCTAGACCTTCCTATAAGAAGTTAGCCAAAAAGTAGCTTCGATAAACGCTTAGGTTAAGTTTCAGAGTTGCTTCTAATGTACCGAAGCGGGACTTAGACATAATTTCACTCTCACAACATTATGGCTGGTTGGAGACAGTCCGAACCACAAATACCGGATCCATGGTTCTGGGCATACTGTATACTGGGGGGACGAGGACGACTCCCATTAACCCCTGACTATACCGGGGATACGCGTATCACAATGCCTTACTGGTCTGTGCTGAAGCAGGGCATTCTGGCAGCCAAGTGGCTTGACCTTTATTAGTGAGCCTGGTTACCCCCTCTCGGAACCACAGACTTAGAAATCGCCAGCTCATATACAGTGCATAAAATATATTTATATATGTACCCTTATACACCATTTTAATAAAAAATATCACAAAATTCTTCTAAGTCCCTCGGGAAGAGTGAAAGATGCGCACGTTTATTTTCAGAGCTCCTAGACCTTCCTATAAGAAGTTAGACAAAAAGTAGCTTCGAAAAACGCTTAGGTTAAGTTTCAGAGTTGCTTCTAATGTACCGAAGCTGGACTTAGACATAATTTCACTCTCACAACATTATGGCTGGTTGGAGACAGTCCGAACCACAAATACCGGGTCCATGGTTCTGGGCATATACTGGTGGGACGGGGACCACTCCCATTAACCCCTGACTATACCAGGGATACGCGTATCACAATGCCTTACTGGTCTGTGCTGAAGCAGGGCATTCTGGCAGCCAAGTGGCTTGACCTTTATTAGTGAGCCTGGTTACCCCCTCTCGGAACCACAGACTTAGAAATCGCCAGCTCATATACAGTGCATAAAATATATTTATATATGTACCCTTATACACCATTTTAATAAAAAATATCACAAAATTCTTCTAAGTCCCTCGGGAAGAGTGAAAGATGCGCACGTTCATTTTCAGAGCTCCTAGACCTTCCTATAAGAAGTTAGCCAAAAAGTAGCTTCGAAAAACGCTTAGGTTAAGTTTCAGAGTTGCTTCTAATGTACCGAAGCTGGACTTAGACATAATTTCACTCTCACAACATTATGGCTGGTTGGAGACAGTCCGAACCACAAATACCGGATCCATGGTTCTGGGCATATACTGGGGGGACGAGGACGACTCCCATTAACCCCTGACTATACCGGGGATACGCGTATCACAATGCCTTACTGGTCTGTGCTGAAGCAGGGCATTCTGACAGCCAAGTGGCTTGACCTTTATTAGTGAGCCTGGTTACCCCCTCTCGGAACCACAGACTTAGAAATCGCCAGCTCATATACAGTGCATAAAATATATTTATATATGTACCCTTATACACCATTTTAATAAAAAATATCACAAAATTCTTCTAAGTCCCTCGGGAAGAGTGGAAGATGCGCACGTTCATTTTCAGAGCTCCTAGACCTTCCTATAAGAAGTTAGACAAAAAGTAGCTTCGAAAAACGCTTAGGTTAAGTTTCAGAGTTGCTTCTAATGTACCGAAGCTGGACTTAGACATAATTTCACTCTCACAACATTATGGCTGGTTGGAGACAGTCCGAACCACAAATACCGGGTCCATGGTTCTGGGCATATACTGGTGGGACGGGGACGACTCCCATTAACCCCTGACTATACCAGGGATACGCGTATCACAATGCCTTACTGGTCTGTGCTGAAGCAGGGCATTCTGGCAGCCAAGTGGCTTGACCTTTATTAGTGAGCCTGGTTACCCCCTCTCGGAACCACAGACTTAGAAATCGCCAGCTGATATACAGTGCATAAAATATATTTATATATGTACCCTTATACACCATTTTAATAAAAAATATCACAAAATTCTTCTAAGTCCCTCGGGAAGAGTGAAAGATGCGCACGTTCATTTTCAGAGCTCCTAGACCTTCCTATAAGAAGTTAGACAAAAAGTAGATTCGAAAAACGCTTAGGTTAAGTTTCAGAGTTGCTTCTAATGTACCGAAGCTGGACTTAGAAATAATTTCACTCTCACAATATTATGGCTTGTTGGAGACAGTCCGAACCACAAATACCGGGTCCATGGTTCTGGGCATATACTGGGGGGACGAGGACGACTCCCATTAACCCCTGACTATACCGGGGATACGCGTATCACAATGCCTTACTGGTCTGTGCTGAAGCAGGGCATTCTGGCAGCCAAGTGGCTTGACCTTTATTAGTGAGCCTGGTTACCCCCTCTCGGAACCACAGACTTAGAAATCGCCAGCTCATATACAGTGCATAAAATATATTTATATATGTACCCTTATACACCATTTTAATAAAAAATATCACAAAATTCTTCTAAGTCCCTCGGGAAGAGTGAAAGATGCGCACGTTCATTTTCAGAGCTCCTAGACCTTCCTATAAGAAGTTAGCCAAAAAGTAGCTTCGAAAAACGCTTAGGTTAAGTTTCAGAGTTGCTTCTAATGTACCGAAGCTGGACTTAGACATAATTTCACTCTCACAACATTATGGCTGGTTGGAGACAGTCCGAACCACAAATACCGGATCCATGGTTCTGGGCATATACTGGGGGGACGAGGACGACTCCCATTAACCCCTGACTATACCGGGGATACGCGTATCACAATGCCTTACTGGTCTGTGCTGAAGCAGGGCATTCTGACAGCCAAGTGGCTTGACCTTTATTAGTGAGCCTGGTTACCCCCTCTCGGAACCACAGACTTAGAAATCGCCAGCTCATATACAGTGCATAAAATATATTTATATATGTACCCTTATACACCATTTTAATAAAAAATATCACAAAATTATTCTAAGTCCCCCGGGAAGAGTGAAAGATGCGCACGTTCTTTTTTAGAGCTCCTAGACCTTCCTATAAGAAGTTAGCCAAAAAGTAGCTTCGATAAACGCTTAGGTTAAGTTTCAGAGTTGCTTCTAATGTACCGAAGCTGGACTTAGACATAATTTCACTCTCACAACATTATGGCTGGTTGGAGACAGTCCGAACCACAAATACCGGATCCATGGTTCTGGGCATATACTGGGGGGACGAGGACGACTCCCATTAACCCCTGACTATACCGGGGATACGCGTATCACAATGCCTTACTGGTCTGTGCTGAAGCAGGGCATTCTGACAGCCAAGTGGCTTGACCTTTATTAGTGAGCCTGGTTACCCCCTCTCGGAACCACAGACTTAGAAATCGCCAGCTCATATACAGTGCATAAAATATATTTATATATGTACCCTTATACACCATTTTAATAAAAAATATCACAAAATTATTCTAAGTCCCCCGGGAAGAGTGAAAGATGCGCACGTTCTTTTTTAGAGCTCCTAGACCTTCCTATAAGAAGTTAGCCAAAAAGTAGCTTCGATAAACGCTTAGGTTAAGTTTCAGAGTTGCTTCTAATGTACCGAAGCTGGACTTAGACATAATTTCACTCTCACAACATTATGGCTGGTTGGAGACAGTCCGAACCACAAATACCGGGTCCATGGTTCTGGGCATATACTGGGGGGACGGGGACGACTCCCATTAACCCCTGACTATACCAGGGATACGCGTATCACAATGCCTTACTGGTCTGTGCTGAAGCAGGGCATTCTGGCAGCCAAGTGGCTTGACCTTTATTAGTGAGCCTGGTTACCCCCTCTCGGAACCACAGACTTAGAAATCGCCAGCTCATATACAGTGCATAAAATATATTTATATATGTACCCTTATACACCATTTTAATAAAAAATATCACAAAATTCTTCTAAGTCCCTCGGGAAGAGTGAAAGATGCGCACGTTCATTTTCAGAGCTCCTAGACCTTCCTATAAGAAGTTAGACAAAAAGTAGATTCGAAAAACGCTTAGGTTAAGTTTCAGAGTTGCTTCTAATGTACCGAAGCTGGACTTAGACATAATTTCACTCTCACAATATTATGGCTGGTTGGAGACAGTCCGAACCACAAATACCGGGTCCATGGTTCTGGGCATATACTGGGGGGACGAGGACGACTCCCATTAACCCCTGACTATACCGGGGATACGCGTATCACAATGCCTTACTGGTCTGTGCTGAAGCAGGGCATTCTGACAGCCAAGTGGCTTGACCTTTATTAGTGAGCCTGGTTACCCCCTCTCGGAACCACAGACTTAGAAATCGCCAGCTCATATACAGTGCATAAAATATATTTATATATGTACCCTTATACACCATTTTAATAAAAAATATCACAAAATTCTTCTAAGTCCCTCGGGAAGAGTGAAAGATGCGCACGTTCATTTTCAGAGCTCCTAGACCTTCCTATAAGAAGTTAGACAAAAAGTAGATTCGAAAAACGCTTAGGTTAAGTTTCAGAGTTGCTTCTAATGTACCGAAGCTGGACTTAGAAATAATTTCACTCTCACAATATTATGGCTGGTTGGAGACAGTCCGAACCACAAATACCGGGTCCATGGTTCTGGGCATATACTGGGGGGACGAGGACGACTCCCATTAACCCCTGACTATACCGGGGATACGCGTATCACAATGCCTTACTGGTCTGTGCTGAAGCAGGGCATTCTGGCAGCCAAGTGGCTTGACCTTTATTAGTGAGCCTGGTTACCCCCTCTCGGAACCACAGACTTAGAAATCGCCAGCTCATATACAGTGCATAAAATATATTTATATATGTACCCTTATACACCATTTTAATAAAAAATATCACAAAATTCTTCTAAGTCCCTCGGGAAGAGTGAAAGATGCGCACGTTCATTTTCAGAGCTCCTAGACCTTCCTATAAGAAGTTAGCCAAAAGGTAGCTTCGAAAAACGCTTAGGTTAAGTTTCAGAGTTGCTTCTAATGTACCGAAGCTGGACTTAGACATAATTTCACTCTCACAACATTATGGCTGGTTGGAGACAGTCCGAACCACAAATACCGGATCCATGGTTCTGGGCATATACTGGGGGGACGAGGACGACTCCCATTAACCCCTGACTATACCGGGGATACGCGTATCACAATGCCTTACTGGTCTGTGCTGAAGCAGGGCATTCTGACAGCCAAGTGGCTTGACCTTTATTAGTGAGCCTGGTTACCCCCTCTCGGAACCACAGACTTAGAAATCGCCAGCTCATATACAGTGCATAAAATATATTTATATATGTACCCTTATACACCATTTTAATAAAAAATATCACAAAATTATTCTAAGTCCCCCGGGAAGAGTGAAAGATGCGCACGTTCTTTTTTAGAGCTCCTAGACCTTCCTATAAGAAGTTAGCCAAAAAGTAGCTTCGATAAACGCTTAGGTTAAGTTTCAGAGTTGCTTCTAATGTACCGAAGCGGGACTTAGACATAATTTCACTCTCACAACATTATGGCTGGTTGGAGACAGTCCGAACCACAAATACCGGATCCATGGTTCTGGGCATACTGTATACTGGGGGGACGAGGACGACTCCCATTAACCCCTGACTATACCAGGGATACGCGTATCACAATGCCTTACTGGTCTGTGCTGAAGCAGGGCATTCTGGCAGCCAAGTGGCTTGACCTTTATTAGTGAGCCTGGTTACCCCCTCTCGGAACCACAGACTTAGAAATCGCCAGCTCATATACAGTGCATAAAATATATTTATATATGTACCCTTATACACCATTTTAATAAAAAATATCACAAAATTCTTCTAAGTCCCTCGGGAAGAGTGAAAGATGCGCACGTTCATTTTCAGAGCTCCTAGACCTTCCTATAAGAAGTTAGCCAAAAAGTAGCTTCGAAAAACGCTTAGGTTAAGTTTCAGAGTTGCTTCTAATGTACCGAAGCTGGACTTAGACATAATTTCACTCTCACAACATTATGGCTGGTTGGAGACAGTCCGAACCACAAATACCGGATCCATGGTTCTGGGCATATACTGGGGGGACGAGGACGACTCCCATTAACCCCTGACTATACCGGGGATACGCGTATCACAATGCCTTACTGGTCTGTGCTGAAGCAGGGCATTCTGACAGCCAAGTGGCTTGACCTTTATTAGTGAGCCTGGTTACCCCCTCTCGGAACCACAGACTTAGAAATCGCCAGCTCATATACAGTGCATAAAATATATTTATATATGTACCCTTATACACCATTTTAATAAAAAATATCACAAAATTCTTCTAAGTCCCTCGGGAAGAGTGAAAGATGCGCACGTTCATTTTCAGAGCTCCTAGACCTTCCTATAAGAAGTTAGACAAAAAGTAGCTTCGAAAAACGCTTAGGTTAAGTTTCAGAGTTGCTTCTAATGTACCGAAGCTGGACTTAGACATAATTTCACTCTCACAACATTATGGCTGGTTGGAGACAGTCCGAACCACAAATACCGGGTCCATGGTTCTGGGCATATACTGGTGGGACGGGGACGACTCCCATTAACCCCTGACTATACCAGGGATACGCGTATCACAATGCCTTACTGGTCTGTGCTGAAGCAGGGCATTCTGGCAGCCAAGTGGCTTGACCTTTATTAGTGAGCCTGGTTACCCCCTCTCGGAACCACAGACTTAGAAATCGCCAGCTGATATACAGTGCATAAAATATATTTATATATGTACCCTTATACACCATTTTAATAAAAAATATCACAAAATTCTTCTAAGTCCCTCGGGAAGAGTGAAAGATGCGCACGTTCATTTTCAGAGCTCCTAGACCTTCCTATAAGAAGTTAGACAAAAAGTAGATTCGAAAAACGCTTAGGTTAAGTTTCAGAGTTGCTTCTAATGTACCGAAGCTGGACTTAGAAATAATTTCACTCTCACAATATTATGGCTTGTTGGAGACAGTCCGAACCACAAATACCGGGTCCATGGTTCTGGGCATATACTGGGGGGACGAGGACGACTCCCATTAACCCCTGACTATACCGGGGATACGCGTATCACAATGCCTTACTGGTCTGTGCTGAAGCAGGGCATTCTGGCAGCCAAGTGGCTTGACCTTTATTAGTGAGCCTGGTTACCCCCTCTCGGAACCACAGACTTAGAAATCGCCAGCTCATATACAGTGCATAAAATATATTTATATATGTACCCTTATACACCATTTTAATAAAAAATATCACAAAATTCTTCTAAGTCCCTCGGGAAGAGTGAAAGATGCGCACGTTCATTTTCAGAGCTCCTAGACCTTCCTATAAGAAGTTAGCCAAAAAGTAGCTTCGAAAAACGCTTAGGTTAAGTTTCAGAGTTGCTTCTAATGTACCGAAGCTGGACTTAGACATAATTTCACTCTCACAACATTATGGCTGGTTGGAGACAGTCCGAACCACAAATACCGGATCCATGGTTCTGGGCATATACTGGGGGGACGAGGACGACTCCCATTAACCCCTGACTATACCGGGGATACGCGTATCACAATGCCTTACTGGTCTGTGCTGAAGCAGGGCATTCTGACAGCCAAGTGGCTTGACCTTTATTAGTGAGCCTGGTTACCCCCTCTCGGAACCACAGACTTAGAAATCGCCAGCTCATATACAGTGCATAAAATATATTTATATATGTACCCTTATACACCATTTTAATAAAAAATATCACAAAATTATTCTAAGTCCCCCGGGAAGAGTGAAAGATGCGCACGTTCTTTTTTAGAGCTCCTAGACCTTCCTATAAGAAGTTAGCCAAAAAGTAGCTTCGATAAACGCTTAGGTTAAGTTTCAGAGTTGCTTCTAATGTACCGAAGCTGGACTTAGACATAATTTCACTCTCACAACATTATGGCTGGTTGGAGACAGTCCGAACCACAAATACCGGATCCATGGTTCTGGGCATATACTGGGGGGACGAGGACGACTCCCATTAACCCCTGACTATACCGGGGATACGCGTATCACAATGCCTTACTGGTCTGTGCTGAAGCAGGGCATTCTGACAGCCAAGTGGCTTGACCTTTATTAGTGAGCCTGGTTACCCCCTCTCGGAACCACAGACTTAGAAATCGCCAGCTCATATACAGTGCATAAAATATATTTATATATGTACCCTTATACACCATTTTAATAAAAAATATCACAAAATTATTCTAAGTCCCCCGGGAAGAGTGAAAGATGCGCACGTTCTTTTTTAGAGCTCCTAGACCTTCCTATAAGAAGTTAGCCAAAAAGTAGCTTCGATAAACGCTTAGGTTAAGTTTCAGAGTTGCTTCTAATGTACCGAAGCTGGACTTAGACATAATTTCACTCTCACAACATTATGGCTGGTTGGAGACAGTCCGAACCACAAATACCGGGTCCATGGTTCTGGGCATATACTGGGGGGACGGGGACGACTCCCATTAACCCCTGACTATACCAGGGATACGCGTATCACAATGCCTTACTGGTCTGTGCTGAAGCAGGGCATTCTGGCAGCCAAGTGGCTTGACCTTTATTAGTGAGCCTGGTTACCCCCTCTCGGAACCACAGACTTAGAAATCGCCAGCTCATATACAGTGCATAAAATATATTTATATATGTACCCTTATACACCATTTTAATAAAAAATATCACAAAATTCTTCTAAGTCCCTCGGGAAGAGTGAAAGATGCGCACGTTCATTTTCAGAGCTCCTAGACCTTCCTATAAGAAGTTAGACAAAAAGTAGATTCGAAAAACGCTTAGGTTAAGTTTCAGAGTTGCTTCTAATGTACCGAAGCTGGACTTAGACATAATTTCACTCTCACAATATTATGGCTGGTTGGAGACAGTCCGAACCACAAATACCGGGTCCATGGTTCTGGGCATATACTGGGGGGACGAGGACGACTCCCATTAACCCCTGACTATACCGGGGATACGCGTATCACAATGCCTTACTGGTCTGTGCTGAAGCAGGGCATTCTGACAGCCAAGTGGCTTGACCTTTATTAGTGAGCCTGGTTACCCCCTCTCGGAACCACAGACTTAGAAATCGCCAGCTCATATACAGTGCATAAAATATATTTATATATGTACCCTTATACACCATTTTAATAAAAAATATCACAAAATTCTTCTAAGTCCCTCGGGAAGAGTGAAAGATGCGCACGTTCATTTTCAGAGCTCCTAGACCTTCCTATAAGAAGTTAGACAAAAAGTAGATTCGAAAAACGCTTAGGTTAAGTTTCAGAGTTGCTTCTAATGTACCGAAGCTGGACTTAGAAATAATTTCACTCTCACAATATTATGGCTGGTTGGAGACAGTCCGAACCACAAATACCGGGTCCATGGTTCTGGGCATATACTGGGGGGACGAGGACGACTCCCATTAACCCCTGACTATACCGGGGATACGCGTATCACAATGCCTTACTGGTCTGTGCTGAAGCAGGGCATTCTGGCAGCCAAGTGGCTTGACCTTTATTAGTGAGCCTGGTTACCCCCTCTCGGAACCACAGACTTAGAAATCGCCAGCTCATATACAGTGCATAAAATATATTTATATATGTACCCTTATACACCATTTTAATAAAAAATATCACAAAATTCTTCTAAGTCCCTCGGGAAGAGTGAAAGATGCGCACGTTCATTTTCAGAGCTCCTAGACCTTCCTATAAGAAGTTAGCCAAAAGGTAGCTTCGAAAAACGCTTAGGTTAAGTTTCAGAGTTGCTTCTAATGTACCGAAGCTGGACTTAGACATAATTTCACTCTCACAACATTATGGCTGGTTGGAGACAGTCCGAACCACAAATACCGGATCCATGGTTCTGGGCATATACTGGGGGGACGAGGACGACTCCCATTAACCCCTGACTATACCGGGGATACGCGTATCACAATGCCTTACTGGTCTGTGCTGAAGCAGGGCATTCTGACAGCCAAGTGGCTTGACCTTTATTAGTGAGCCTGGTTACCCCCTCTCGGAACCACAGACTTAGAAATCGCCAGCTCATATACAGTGCATAAAATATATTTATATATGTACCCTTATACACCATTTTAATAAAAAATATCACAAAATTATTCTAAGTCCCCCGGGAAGAGTGAAAGATGCGCACGTTCTTTTTTAGAGCTCCTAGACCTTCCTATAAGAAGTTAGCCAAAAAGTAGCTTCGATAAACGCTTAGGTTAAGTTTCAGAGTTGCTTCTAATGTACCGAAGCGGGACTTAGACATAATTTCACTCTCACAACATTATGGCTGGTTGGAGACAGTCCGAACCACAAATACCGGATCCATGGTTCTGGGCATACTGTATACTGGGGGGACGAGGACGACTCCCATTAACCCCTGACTATACCGGGGATACGCGTATCACAATGCCTTACTGGTCTGTGCTGAAGCAGGGCATTCTGGCAGCCAAGTGGCTTGACCTTTATTAGTGAGCCTGGTTACCCCCTCTCGGAACCACAGACTTAGAAATCGCCAGCTCATATACAGTGCATAAAATATATTTATATATGTACCCTTATACACCATTTTAATAAAAAATATCACAAAATTCTTCTAAGTCCCTCGGGAAGAGTGAAAGATGCGCACGTTTATTTTCAGAGCTCCTAGACCTTCCTATAAGAAGTTAGACAAAAAGTAGCTTCGAAAAACGCTTAGGTTAAGTTTCAGAGTTGCTTCTAATGTACCGAAGCTGGACTTAGACATAATTTCACTCTCACAACATTATGGCTGGTTGGAGACAGTCCGAACCACAAATACCGGGTCCATGGTTCTGGGCATATACTGGTGGGACGGGGACCACTCCCATTAACCCCTGACTATACCAAGGATACGCGTATCACAATGCCTTACTGGTCTGTGCTGAAGCAGGGCATTCTGGCAGCCAAGTGGCTTGACCTTTATTAGTGAGCCTGGTTACCCCCTCTCGGAACCACAGACTTAGAAATCGCCAGCTCATATACAGTGCATAAAATATATTTATATATGTACCCTTATACACCATTTTAATAAAAAATATCACAAAATTCTTCTAAGTCCCTCGGGAAGAGTGAAAGATGCGCACGTTCATTTTCAGAGCTCCTAGACCTTCCTATAAGAAGTTAGCCAAAAAGTAGCTTCGAAAAACGCTTAGGTTAAGTTTCAGAGTTGCTTCTAATGTACCGAAGCTGGACTTAGACATAATTTCACTCTCACAACATTATGGCTGGTTGGAGACAGTCCGAACCACAAATACCGGATCCATGGTTCTGGGCATATACTGGGGGGACGAGGACGACTCCCATTAACCCCTGACTATACCGGGGATACGCGTATCACAATGCCTTACTGGTCTGTGCTGAAGCAGGGCATTCTGACAGCCAAGTGGCTTGACCTTTATTAGTGAGCCTGGTTACCCCCTCTCGGAACCACAGACTTAGAAATCGCCAGCTCATATACAGTGCATAAAATATATTTATATATGTACCCTTATACACCATTTTAATAAAAAATATCACAAAATTCTTCTAAGTCCCTCGGGAAGAGTGAAAGATGCGCACGTTCATTTTCAGAGCTCCTAGACCTTCCTATAAGAAGTTAGACAAAAAGTAGCTTCGAAAAACGCTTAGGTTAAGTTTCAGAGTTGCTTCTAATGTACCGAAGCTGGACTTAGACATAATTTCACTCTCACAACATTATGGCTGGTTGGAGACAGTCCGAACCACAAATACCGGGTCCATGGTTCTGGGCATATACTGGTGGGACGGGGACGACTCCCATTAACCCCTGACTATACCAGGGATACGCGTATCACAATGCCTTACTGGTCTGTGCTGAAGCAGGGCATTCTGGCAGCCAAGTGGCTTGACCTTTATTAGTGAGCCTGGTTACCCCCTCTCGGAACCACAGACTTAGAAATCGCCAGCTGATATACAGTGCATAAAATATATTTATATATGTACCCTTATACACCATTTTAATAAAAAATATCACAAAATTCTTCTAAGTCCCTCGGGAAGAGTGAAAGATGCGCACGTTCATTTTCAGAGCTCCTAGACCTTCCTATAAGAAGTTAGACAAAAAGTAGATTCGAAAAACGCTTAGGTTAAGTTTCAGAGTTGCTTCTAATGTACCGAAGCTGGACTTAGAAATAATTTCACTCTCACAATATTATGGCTTGTTGGAGACAGTCCGAACCACAAATACCGGGTCCATGGTTCTGGGCATATACTGGGGGGACGAGGACGACTCCCATTAACCCCTGACTATACCGGGGATACGCGTATCACAATGCCTTACTGGTCTGTGCTGAAGCAGGGCATTCTGGCAGCCAAGTGGCTTGACCTTTATTAGTGAGCCTGGTTACCCCCTCTCGGAACCACAGACTTAGAAATCGCCAGCTCATATACAGTGCATAAAATATATTTATATATGTACCCTTATACACCATTTTAATAAAAAATATCACAAAATTCTTCTAAGTCCCTCGGGAAGAGTGAAAGATGCGCACGTTCATTTTCAGAGCTCCTAGACCTTCCTATAAGAAGTTAGCCAAAAAGTAGCTTCGAAAAACGCTTAGGTTAAGTTTCAGAGTTGCTTCTAATGTACCGAAGCTGGACTTAGACATAATTTCACTCTCACAACATTATGGCTGGTTGGAGACAGTCCGAACCACAAATACCGGATCCATGGTTCTGGGCATATACTGGGGGGACGAGGACGACTCCCATTAACCCCTGACTATACCGGGGATACGCGTATCACAATGCCTTACTGGTCTGTGCTGAAGCAGGGCATTCTGACAGCCAAGTGGCTTGACCTTTATTAGTGAGCCTGGTTACCCCCTCTCGGAACCACAGACTTAGAAATCGCCAGCTCATATACAGTGCATAAAATATATTTATATATGTACCCTTATACACCATTTTAATAAAAAATATCACAAAATTATTCTAAGTCCCCCGGGAAGAGTGAAAGATGCGCACGTTCTTTTTTAGAGCTCCTAGACCTTCCTATAAGAAGTTAGCCAAAAAGTAGCTTCGATAAACGCTTAGGTTAAGTTTCAGAGTTGCTTCTAATGTACCGAAGCTGGACTTAGACATAATTTCACTCTCACAACATTATGGCTGGTTGGAGACAGTCCGAACCACAAATACCGGATCCATGGTTCTGGGCATATACTGGGGGGACGAGGACGACTCCCATTAACCCCTGACTATACCGGGGATACGCGTATCACAATGCCTTACTGGTCTGTGCTGAAGCAGGGCATTCTGACAGCCAAGTGGCTTGACCTTTATTAGTGAGCCTGGTTACCCCCTCTCGGAACCACAGACTTAGAAATCGCCAGCTCATATACAGTGCATAAAATATATTTATATATGTACCCTTATACACCATTTTAATAAAAAATATCACAAAATTATTCTAAGTCCCCCGGGAAGAGTGAAAGATGCGCACGTTCTTTTTTAGAGCTCCTAGACCTTCCTATAAGAAGTTAGCCAAAAAGTAGCTTCGATAAACGCTTAGGTTAAGTTTCAGAGTTGCTTCTAATGTACCGAAGCTGGACTTAGACATAATTTCACTCTCACAACATTATGGCTGGTTGGAGACAGTCCGAACCACAAATACCGGGTCCATGGTTCTGGGCATATACTGGGGGGACGGGGACGACTCCCATTAACCCCTGACTATACCAGGGATACGCGTATCACAATGCCTTACTGGTCTGTGCTGAAGCAGGGCATTCTGGCAGCCAAGTGGCTTGACCTTTATTAGTGAGCCTGGTTACCCCCTCTCGGAACCACAGACTTAGAAATCGCCAGCTCATATACAGTGCATAAAATATATTTATATATGTACCCTTATACACCATTTTAATAAAAAATATCACAAAATTCTTCTAAGTCCCTCGGGAAGAGTGAAAGATGCGCACGTTCATTTTCAGAGCTCCTAGACCTTCCTATAAGAAGTTAGACAAAAAGTAGATTCGAAAAACGCTTAGGTTAAGTTTCAGAGTTGCTTCTAATGTACCGAAGCTGGACTTAGACATAATTTCACTCTCACAATATTATGGCTGGTTGGAGACAGTCCGAACCACAAATACCGGGTCCATGGTTCTGGGCATATACTGGGGGGACGAGGACGACTCCCATTAACCCCTGACTATACCGGGGATACGCGTATCACAATGCCTTACTGGTCTGTGCTGAAGCAGGGCATTCTGGCAGCCAAGTGGCTTGACCTTTATTAGTGAGCCTGGTTACCCCCTCTCGGAACCACAGACTTAGAAATCGCCAGCTCATATACAGTGCATAAAATATATTTATGTATGTACCCTTATACACCATTTTAATAAAAAATATCACAAAATTCTTCTAAGTCCCTCGGGAAGAGTGAAAGATGCGCACGTTCATTTTCAGAGCTCCTAGACCTTCCTATAAGAAGTTAGCCAAAAAGTAGCTTCGAAAAACGCTTAGGTTAAGTTTCAGAGTTGCTTCTAATGTACCGAAGCTGGACTTAGACATAATTTCACTCTCACAACATTATGGCTGGTTGGAGACAGTCCGAACCATAAATACCGGGTCCATGGTTCTGGGCATATACTGGGGGGACGGGGACGACTCCCATTAACCCCTGACTATACCGGGGATACGCGTATCACAATGCCTTACTGGTCTGTGCTGAAGCAGGGCATTCTGGCAGCCAAGTGGCTTGACCTTTATTAGTGAGCCTGGTTACCCCCTCTCGGAACCACAGACTTAGAAATCGCCAGCTCATATACAGTGCATAAAATATATTTATATATGTACCCTTATACACCATTTTAATAAAAAATATCACAAAATTCTTCTAAGTCCCTCGGGAAGAGTGAAAGATGCGCACGTTCATTTTCAGAGCTCCTAGACCTTCCTATAAGTAGTTAGCCAAAAAGTACCTTCGAAAAACGCGAAGGTTAAGTTTCAGAGTTGCTTCTAATGTACCGAAGCTGGACTTAGACATAATTTCACTCTCACAACATTATGGCTGGTTGGAGACAGTCCGAACCACAAATACCGGGTCCATGGTTCTGGGCATATACTGGTGGGACGGGGACGACTCCCATTAACCCCTGACTATACCAGGGATACGCGTATCACAATGCCTTACTGGTCTGTGCTGAAGCAGGGCATTCTGGGAGCCAAGTGGCTTGACCTTTATTAGTGAGCCTGGTTAACCCTCTCGGAACCACAGACTTAGAAATCGCCAGCTCATATACAGTGCATAAAATATATTTATATATGTACCCTTATACACCATTTTAATAAAAAATATCACAAAATTCTTCTAAGTCCCTCGGGAAGAGTGAAAGATGCGCACGTTCATTTTCAGAGCTCCTAGACCTTCCTATAAGAAGTTAGCCAAAAAGTAGATTCGAAAAACGCTTAGGTTAAGTTTCAGAGTTGCTTCTAATGTACCGAAGCTGGACTTAGACATAATTTCACTCTCACAACATTATGGCTGGTTGGAGACAGTCCGAACCACAAATACCGGGTCCATGGTTCTGGGCATATACTGGGGGGACGGGGACGACTCCCATTAACCCCTGACTATACCGGGGATACGCGTATCACAATGCCTTACTTGTCTGTGCTGAAGCAGGGCATTCTGGCAGCCAAGTGGCTTGACCTTTATTAGTGAGCCTGGTTACCCCCTCTCGGAACCACAGACTTAGAAATCGCCAGCTCATATACAGTGCATAAAATATATTTATATATGTACCCTTATTCACCATTTTAATAAAAAATCACAAAATTCTTCTAAGTCCCCCGGGAAGAGTGAAAGATGCGCACGTTCATTTTCAGAGCTCCTAGACCTTCCTATAAGAAGTTAGCCAAAAAGTAGCTTCGAAAAACGCTTAGGTTAAGTTTCAGAGTTGCTTCTAATGTACCGAAGCTGGACTTAGACATAATTTCACTCTCACAACATTATGGCTGGTTGGAGACAGTCCGAACAACAAATACCGGGTCCATGGTTCTGGGCATATACTGGGGGGACGAGGACGACTCCCATTAACCCCTGAATATACCGGGGATACGCGTATCACAATGCCTTACTGGTCTGTGCTGAAGCAAGGCATTCTGGCGAACCACAGACTTAGAAATCGCCAGCTCATATACAGTGCAAAAATATATTTATATATGTACCCTTATACACCATTTTAATAAAAAATATCACAAAATTCTTCTAAGTCCCTCGGGAAGAGTGAAAGATGCGCACGTTTATTTTCAGAGCTCCTAGACCTTCCTATAAGAAGTTAGACAAAAAGTAGCTTCGAAAAACGCTTAGGTTAAGTTTCAGAGTTGCTTCTAATGTACCGAAGCTGGACTTAGACATAATTTCACTCTCACAACATTATGGCTGGTTGGAGACAGTCCGAACCACAAATACCGGGTCCATGGTTCTGGGCATATACTGGTGGGACGGGGACCACTCCCATTAACCCCTGACTATACCGGGGATACGCGTATCACAATGCCTTACTGGTCTGTGCTGAAGCAGGGCATTCTGGCAGCCAAGTGGCTTGACCTTTATTAGTGAGCCTGGTTACCCCCTCTCGGAACCACAGACTTAGAAATCGCCAGCTCATATACAGTGCATAAAATATATTTATATATGTACCCTTATACACCATTTTAATAAAAAATATCACAAAATTCTTCTAAGTCCCTCGGGAAGAGTGAAAGATGCGCACGTTTATTTTCAGAGCTCCTAGACCTTCCTATAAGAAGTTAGACAAAAAGTAGCTTCGAAAAACGCTTAGGTTAAGTTTCAGAGTTGCTTCTAATGTACCGAAGCTGGACTTAGACATAATTTCACTCTCACAACATTATGGCTGGTTGGAGACAGTCCGAACCACAAATACCGGGTCCATGGTTCTGGGCATATACTGGTGGGACGGGGACCACTCCCATTAACCCCTGACTATACCAAGGATACGCGTATCACAATGCCTTACTGGTCTGTGCTGAAGCAGGGCATTCTGGCAGCCAAGTGGCTTGACCTTTATTAGTGAGCCTGGTTACCCCCTCTCGGAACCACAGACTTAGAAATCGCCAGCTCATATACAGTGCATAAAATATATTTATATATGTACCCTTATACACCATTTTAATAAAAAATATCACAAAATTCTTCTAAGTCCCTCAGGAAGAGTGAAAGATGCGCACGTTCATTTTCAGAGCTCCTAGACCTTCCTATAAGAAGTTAGCCAAAAAGTAGCTTCGAAAAACGCTTAGGTTAAGTTTCAGAGTTGCTTCTAATGTACCGAAGCTGGACTTAGACATAATTTCACTCTCACAACATTATGGCTGGTTGGAGACAGTCCGAACCACAAATACCGGATCCATGGTTCTGGGCATATACTGGGGGGACGAGGACGACTCCCATTAACCCCTGACTATACCGGGGATACGCGTATCACAATGCCTTACTGGTCTGTGCTGAAGCAGGGCATTCTGACAGCCAAGTGGCTTGACCTTTATTAGTGAGCCTGGTTACCCCCTCTCGGAACCACAGACTTAGAAATCGCCAGCTCATATACAGTGCATAAAATATATTTATATATGTACCCTTATACACCATTTTAATAAAAAATATCACAAAATTCTTCTAAGTCCCTCGGGAAGAGTGAAAGATGCGCACGTTCATTTTCAGAGCTCCTAGACCTTCCTATAAGAAGTTAGACAAAAAGTAGCTTCGAAAAACGCTTAGGTTAAGTTTCAGAGTTGCTTCTAATGTACCGAAGCTGGACTTAGACATAATTTCACTCTCACAACATTATGGCTGGTTGGAGACAGTCCGAACCACAAATACCGGGTCCATGGTTCTGGGCATATACTGGTGGGACGGGGACGACTCCCATTAACCCCTGACTATACCAGGGATACGCGTATCACAATGCCTTACTGGTCTGTGCTGAAGCAGGGCATTCTGGCAGCCAAGTGGCTTGACCTTTATTAGTGAGCCTGGTTACCCCCTCTCGGAACCACAGACTTAGAAATCGCCAGCTGATATACAGTGCATAAAATATATTTATATATGTACCCTTATACACCATTTTAATAAAAAATATCACAAAATTCTTCTAAGTCCCTCGGGAAGAGTGAAAGATGCGCACGTTCATTTTCAGAGCTCCTAGACCTTCCTATAAGAAGTTAGACAAAAAGTAGATTCGAAAAACGCTTAGGTTAAGTTTCAGAGTTGCTTCTAATGTACCGAAGCTGGACTTAGAAATAATTTCACTCTCACAATATTATGGCTTGTTGGAGACAGTCCGAACCACAAATACCGGGTCCATGGTTCTGGGCATATACTGGGGGGACGAGGACGACTCCCATTAACCCCTGACTATACCGGGGATACGCGTATCACAATGCCTTACTGGTCTGTGCTGAAGCAGGGCATTCTGGCAGCCAAGTGGCTTGACCTTTATTAGTGAGCCTGGTTACCCCCTCTCGGAACCACAGACTTAGAAATCGCCAGCTCATATACAGTGCATAAAATATATTTATATATGTACCCTTATACACCATTTTAATAAAAAATATCACAAAATTCTTCTAAGTCCCTCGGGAAGAGTGAAAGATGCGCACGTTCATTTTCAGAGCTCCTAGACCTTCCTATAAGAAGTTAGCCAAAAAGTAGCTTCGAAAAACGCTTAGGTTAAGTTTCAGAGTTGCTTCTAATGTACCGAAGCTGGACTTAGACATAATTTCACTCTCACAACATTATGGCTGGTTGGAGACAGTCCGAACCACAAATACCGGATCCATGGTTCTGGGCATATACTGGGGGGACGAGGACGACTCCCATTAACCCCTGACTATACCGGGGATACGCGTATCACAATGCCTTACTGGTCTGTGCTGAAGCAGGGCATTCTGACAGCCAAGTGGCTTGACCTTTATTAGTGAGCCTGGTTACCCCCTCTCGGAACCACAGACTTAGAAATCGCCAGCTCATATACAGTGCATAAAATATATTTATATATGTACCCTTATACACCATTTTAATAAAAAATATCACAAAATTATTCTAAGTCCCCCGGGAAGAGTGAAAGATGCGCACGTTCTTTTTTAGAGCTCCTAGACCTTCCTATAAGAAGTTAGCCAAAAAGTAGCTTCGATAAACGCTTAGGTTAAGTTTCAGAGTTGCTTCTAATGTACCGAAGCTGGACTTAGACATAATTTCACTCTCACAACATTATGGCTGGTTGGAGACAGTCCGAACCACAAATACCGGATCCATGGTTCTGGGCATATACTGGGGGGACGAGGACGACTCCCATTAACCCCTGACTATACCGGGGATACGCGTATCACAATGCCTTACTGGTCTGTGCTGAAGCAGGGCATTCTGACAGCCAAGTGGCTTGACCTTTATTAGTGAGCCTGGTTACCCCCTCTCGGAACCACAGACTTAGAAATCGCCAGCTCATATACAGTGCATAAAATATATTTATATATGTACCCTTATACACCATTTTAATAAAAAATATCACAAAATTATTCTAAGTCCCCCGGGAAGAGTGAAAGATGCGCACGTTCTTTTTTAGAGCTCCTAGACCTTCCTATAAGAAGTTAGCCAAAAAGTAGCTTCGATAAACGCTTAGGTTAAGTTTCAGAGTTGCTTCTAATGTACCGAAGCTGGACTTAGACATAATTTCACTCTCACAACATTATGGCTGGTTGGAGACAGTCCGAACCACAAATACCGGGTCCATGGTTCTGGGCATATACTGGGGGGACGGGGACGACTCCCATTAACCCCTGACTATACCAGGGATACGCGTATCACAATGCCTTACTGGTCTGTGCTGAAGCAGGGCATTCTGGCAGCCAAGTGGCTTGACCTTTATTAGTGAGCCTGGTTACCCCCTCTCGGAACCACAGACTTAGAAATCGCCAGCTCATATACAGTGCATAAAATATATTTATATATGTACCCTTATACACCATTTTAATAAAAAATATCACAAAATTCTTCTAAGTCCCTCGGGAAGAGTGAAAGATGCGCACGTTCATTTTCAGAGCTCCTAGACCTTCCTATAAGAAGTTAGACAAAAAGTAGATTCGAAAAACGCTTAGGTTAAGTTTCAGAGTTGCTTCTAATGTACCGAAGCTGGACTTAGACATAATTTCACTCTCACAATATTATGGCTGGTTGGAGACAGTCCGAACCACAAATACCGGGTCCATGGTTCTGGGCATATACTGGGGGGACGAGGACGACTCCCATTAACCCCTGACTATACCGGGGATACGCGTATCACAATGCCTTACTGGTCTGTGCTGAAGCAGGGCATTCTGGCAGCCAAGTGGCTTGACCTTTATTAGTGAGCCTGGTTACCCCCTCTCGGAACCACAGACTTAGAAATCGCCAGCTCATATACAGTGCATAAAATATATTTATGTATGTACCCTTATACACCATTTTAATAAAAAATATCACAAAATTCTTCTAAGTCCCTCGGGAAGAGTGAAAGATGCGCACGTTCATTTTCAGAGCTCCTAGACCTTCCTATAAGAAGTTAGCCAAAAAGTAGCTTCGAAAAACGCTTAGGTTAAGTTTCAGAGTTGCTTCTAATGTACCGAAGCTGGACTTAGACATAATTTCACTCTCACAACATTATGGCTGGTTGGAGACAGTCCGAACCATAAATACCGGGTCCATGGTTCTGGGCATATACTGGGGGGACGGGGACGACTCCCATTAACCCCTGACTATACCGGGGATACGCGTATCACAATGCCTTACTGGTCTGTGCTGAAGCAGGGCATTCTGGCAGCCAAGTGGCTTGACCTTTATTAGTGAGCCTGGTTACCCCCTCTCGGAACCACAGACTTAGAAATCGCCAGCTCATATACAGTGCATAAAATATATTTATATATGTACCCTTATACACCATTTTAATAAAAAATATCACAAAATTCTTCTAAGTCCCTCGGGAAGAGTGAAAGATGCGCACGTTCATTTTCAGAGCTCCTAGACCTTCCTATAAGTAGTTAGCCAAAAAGTACCTTCGAAAAACGCGAAGGTTAAGTTTCAGAGTTGCTTCTAATGTACCGAAGCTGGACTTAGACATAATTTCACTCTCACAACATTATGGCTGGTTGGAGACAGTCCGAACCACAAATACCGGGTCCATGGTTCTGGGCATATACTGGTGGGACGGGGACGACTCCCATTAACCCCTGACTATACCAGGGATACGCGTATCACAATGCCTTACTGGTCTGTGCTGAAGCAGGGCATTCTGGGAGCCAAGTGGCTTGACCTTTATTAGTGAGCCTGGTTAACCCTCTCGGAACCACAGACTTAGAAATCGCCAGCTCATATACAGTGCATAAAATATATTTATATATGTACCCTTATACACCATTTTAATAAAAAATATCACAAAATTCTTCTAAGTCCCTCGGGAAGAGTGAAAGATGCGCACGTTCATTTTCAGAGCTCCTAGACCTTCCTATAAGAAGTTAGCCAAAAAGTAGATTCGAAAAACGCTTAGGTTAAGTTTCAGAGTTGCTTCTAATGTACCGAAGCTGGACTTAGACATAATTTCACTCTCACAACATTATGGCTGGTTGGAGACAGTCCGAACCACAAATACCGGGTCCATGGTTCTGGGCATATACTGGGGGGACGGGGACGACTCCCATTAACCCCTGACTATACCGGGGATACGCGTATCACAATGCCTTACTTGTCTGTGCTGAAGCAGGGCATTCTGGCAGCCAAGTGGCTTGACCTTTATTAGTGAGCCTGGTTACCCCCTCTCGGAACCACAGACTTAGAAATCGCCAGCTCATATACAGTGCATAAAATATATTTATATATGTACCCTTATTCACCATTTTAATAAAAAATCACAAAATTCTTCTAAGTCCCCCGGGAAGAGTGAAAGATGCGCACGTTCATTTTCAGAGCTCCTAGACCTTCCTATAAGAAGTTAGCCAAAAAGTAGCTTCGAAAAACGCTTAGGTTAAGTTTCAGAGTTGCTTCTAATGTACCGAAGCTGGACTTAGACATAATTTCACTCTCACAACATTATGGCTGGTTGGAGACAGTCCGAACAACAAATACCGGGTCCATGGTTCTGGGCATATACTGGGGGGACGAGGACGACTCCCATTAACCCCTGAATATACCGGGGATACGCGTATCACAATGCCTTACTGGTCTGTGCTGAAGCAAGGCATTCTGGCGAACCACAGACTTAGAAATCGCCAGCTCATATACAGTGCAAAAATATATTTATATATGTACCCTTATACACCATTTTAATAAAAAATATCACAAAATTCTTCTAAGTCCCTCGGGAAGATTGAAAGATGCGCACTTTCATTTTCAGAGCTCCTAGACCTTCCTATAAGAAGTTAGCCAAAAAGTAGCTTCGAAAAACGCTTAGGTTAAGTTTCAGAGTTGCTTCTAATGTACCGAAGCTGGACTTAGACATAATTTCACTCTCACAACATTATGGCTGGTTGGAGACTGTCCGAACCACAAATACCGGGTCAATGGTTCTGGGCATATACTGGTGGGATGGGGACGACTCCCATTAACCCCTGACTATACCAGGGATACGCGTATCACAATGCCTTACTGGTCTGTGCTGAAGCAGGGCATTCTGGCAGCCAAGTGGCTTGACCTTTATTAGTGAGCCTGGTTACCCCCTCTCGGAACCACAGACTTAGAAATCGCCAGCTCATATACAGTGCATAAAATATATTTAAATATGTCCCCTTATACACCATTTTAATAAAAAATATCACAAAATTCTTCTAAGTCCCTCGGGAAGAGTGAAAGATGCGCACGTTCATTTTCAGAGCTTCTAGACCTTCCTATAAGAAGTTAGCCAATAAGTAGATTCGAAAAATGCTTAGGTTAAGTTTCAGAGTTGCTTCTAATGTACCGAAGCTGGACTTAGACATAATTTCACTCTCACAATATTATGGCTGGTTGGAGTCAGTCCGAACCACAAATACCGGGTCCATGGTTCTGGGCATATACTGGGGGGACAAGGACGACTCCCATTAACCCCTGACTATACCGGGGATACGCGTATCACAATGCCTTACTGGTCTGTGCTGAAGCAGGGCATTCTGGCAGCCAAGTGGCTTGACCTTTATTAGTGAGCCTGGTTAACCCTCTCGGAACCACAGACTTAGAAATCGCCAGCTCATATACAGTGCATAAAATATATTTATATATGTACCCTTATACACCATTTTAATAAAAAATATCACAAAATTCTTCTAAGTCCCTCGGGAAGAGTGAAAGATGCGCACGTTCATTTTCAGAGCTCCTAGACCTTCCTATAAGAAGTTAGCCAAAAAGTAGATTCGAAAAACGCTTAGGTTAAGTTTCAGAGTTGCTTCTAATGTACCGAAGCTGGACTTAGACATAATTTCACTCTCACAACATTATGGCTGGTTGGAGACAGTCCGAACCACAAATACCGGATCCATTGTTCTGGGCATATACTGGGGGGACGAGGACGACTCCCATTAACCCCTGACTATACCGGGGATACGCGTATCACAATGCCTTACTGGTCTGTGCTGAAGCAGGGCATTCTGGCAGCCAAGTGGCTTGACCTTTATTAGTGAGCCTGGTTACCCCCTCTCGGAACCACAGACTTAGAAATCGCCAGCTCATATACAGTGCATAAAATATATTTATATATGTACCCTTATAAACCATTTTAGTAAAAAATATCACAAAATTCTTCTAAGTCCCTCGGGAAGAGTGAAAGATGCGCACGTTCATTTTCAGAGCTCCTAGACCTTCCTATAAGAAGTTAGCCAAAAAGTAGCTTCGAAAATCGCTTAGGTTAAGTTTCAGAGTTGCTTCTAATGTACCGAAGCTGGACTTAGACATAATTTCACTCTCACAACATTATGGCTGTTTGGAGACAGTCCGAACCACAAATACCGGGTCCCTGGTTCTGGGCATATACTGGGGGGACGGGGACGACTCCCATTAACCACTGACTATACCGGGGATACGCGTATCACAATGCCTTACTGGTCTGTGCTGAAGCAGGGCATTCTGGCAGCCAAGTGGCTTGACCTTTATTAGTGAGCCTGGTTACCCCCTCTCGGAACCACAGACTTAGAAATCGCCAGCTCATATACAGTGCATAAAATATATTTATATATGTACCCTTATACACCATTTTAATAAAAAATCACAAAATTCTTCTAAGTCCCCCGGGAAGAGTGAAAGATGCGCACGTTCATTTTCAGAGCTCCTAGACCTTCCTATAAGAAGTTAGCCAAAAAGTGGCTTCGAAAAACGCTTAGGTTAAGTTTCAGAGTTGCTTTTAATGTACCGAAGCTGGACTTAGACATAATTTCACTCTCACAAGATTATGGCTGGTTGGAGACAGTCCGAACAACAAATACCGGGTCCATGGTTCTGGGCATATACTGGGGGGACGAGGACGACTCCCACTAACCCCTGAATATACCGGGGATACGCGTATCACAATGCCTTACTGGTCTGTGCTGAAGCAAGGCATTCTGGCGAACCACAGACTTAGAAATCGCCAGCTCATATACAGTGCATAAAATATATTTATATATGTACCCTTATACACCATTTTAATAAAAAATATCACAAAATTCTTCTAAGTCCCTCGGGAAGAGTGAAAGATGCGCACTTTCATTTTCAGTGCTCCTAGACCTTCCTATAAGAAGTTAGCCAAAAAGTAGCTTCGAAAAACGCTTAGGTTAAGTTTCAGAGTTGCTTCTAATGTACCGAAGCTGGACTTAGACATAATTTCACTCTCACAACATTATGGCTGGTTGGAGACTGTCCGAACCACAAATACCGGGTCAATGGTTCTGGGCATATACTGGTGGGATGGGGACGACTCCCATTAACCCCTGACTATACCAGGGATACGCGTATCACAATGCCTTACTGGTCTGTGCTGAAGCAGGGCATTCTGGCAGCCAAGTGGCTTGACCTTTATTAGTGAGCCTGGTTACCCCCTCTCGGAACCACAGACTTAGAAATCGCCAGCTCATATACAGTGCATAAAATATATTTAAATATGTACCCTTATACACCATTTTTATAAAAAATATCACAAAATTCACCTAAGTCCCTCGGGAAGAGTGAAAGATGCGCACGTTCATTTTCAGAGCTCCTAGACCTTCCTATAAGAAGTTAGCCAAAAAGTAGCTTCGAAAAACGCTTAGGTTAAGTTTCAGAGTTGCTTCTAATGTACCGAAGCTGGACTTAGACATAATTTCACTCTCACAACATTATGGCTGGTTGGAGACAGTCCGAACCACAAATACTGGGTCCATGGTTCTGGGCATATACTGGGGGGACGAGGACGACTCCCATTAACCCCTGACTATACCGGGGATACGCGTATCACAATGCCTTACTGGTCTGTGCTGAAGCAGGGCATTCTGGCAGCCAAGTGGCTTGACCTTTATTAGTGAGCCTGGTTACCCCCTCTCGGAACCACAGACTTAGAAATCGCCAGCTCATATACAGTGCATAAAATATATTTATATATGTACCCTTATAAACCATTTTAGTAAAAAATATCACAAAATTCTTCTAAGTCCCTCGGGAAGAGTGAAAGATGCGCACGTTCATTTTCAGAGCTCCTAGACCTTCCTATAAGAAGTTAGCCAAAAAGTAGCTTCGAAAATCGCTTAGGTTAAGTTTCAGAGTTGCTTCTAATGTACCGAAGCTGGACTTAGACATAATTTCACTCTCACAACATTATGGCTGTTTGGAGACAGTCCGAACCACAAATACCGGGTCCCTGGTTCTGGGCATATACTGGGGGGACGGGGACGACTCCCATTGACCACTGACTATACCGGGGATACGCGTATCACAATGCCTTACTGGTCTGTGCTGAAGCAGGGCATTCTGGCAGCCAAGTGGCTTGACCTTTATTAGTGAGCCTGGTTACCCCCTCTCGGAACCACAGACTTAGAAATCGCCAGCTCATATACAGTGCATAAAATATATTTATATATGTACCCTTATACACCATTTTAATAAAAAATCACAAAATTCTTCTAAGTCCCCCGGGAAGAGTGAAAGATGCGCACGTTCATTTTCAGAGCTCCTAGACCTTCCTATAAGAAGTTAGCCAAAAAGTGGCTTCGAAAAACGCTTAGGTTAAGTTTCAGAGTTGCTTTTAATGTACCGAAGCTGTACTTAGACATAATTTCACTCTCACAAGATTATGGCTGGTTGGAGACAGTCCGAACAACAAATACCGGGTCCATGGTTCTGGGCATATACTGGGGGGACGAGGACGACTCCCATTAACCCCTGAATATACCGGGGATACGCGTATCACAATGCCTTACTGGTCTGTGCTGAAGCAAGGCATTCTGGCGAACCACAGACTTAGAAATCGCCAGCTCATATACAGTGCATAAAATATATTTATATATGTACCCTTATACACCATTTTAATAAAAAATATCACAAAATTCTTCTAAGTCCCTCGGGAAGAGTGAAAGATGCGCACTTTCATTTTCAGTGCTCCTAGACCTTCCTATAAGAAGTTAGCCAAAAAGTAGCTTCGAAAAACGCTTAGGTTAAGTTTCAGAGTTGCTTCTAATGTACCGAAGCTGGACTTAGACATAATTTCACTCTCACAACATTATGGCTGGTTGGAGACTGTCCGAACCACAAATACCGGGTCAATGGTTCTGGGCATATACTGGTGGGATGGGGACGACTCCCATTAACCCCTGACTATACCAGGGATACGCGTATCACAATGCCTTACTGGTCTGTGCTGAAGCAGGGCATTCTGGCAGCCAAGTGGCTTGACCTTTATTAGTGAGCCTGGTTACCCCCTCTCGGAACCACAGACTTAGAAATCGCCAGCTCATATACAGTGCATAAAATATATTTAAATATGTACCCTTATACACCATTTTTATAAAAAATATCACAAAATTCACCTAAGTCCCTCGGGAAGAGTGAAAGACGCGCACGTTCATTTTCAGAGCTCCTAGACCTTCCTATAAGAAGTTAGCCAAAAAGTAGCTTCGAAAAACGCTTAGGTTAAGTTTCAGAGTTGCTTCTAATGTACCGAAGCTGGACTTAGACATAATTTCACTCTCACAACATTATGGCTGGTTGGAGACAGTCCGAACCACAAATACTGGGTCCATGGTTCTGGGCATATACTGGGGGGACGAGGACGACTCCCATTAACCCCTGACTATACCGGGGATACGCGTATCACAATGCCTTACTGGTCTGTGCTGAAGCAGGGCATTCTGGCAGCCAAGTGGCTTGACCTTTATTAGTGAGCCTGGTTACCCCCTCTCGGAACCACAGACTTAGAAATCGCCAGCTCATATACAGTGCATAAAATATATTTATATATGTACCCTTATACACCATTTTAATAAAAAATATCACAAAATTCTTCTAAGTCCCTCGGGAAGAGTGAAAGATGCGCACGTTCATTTTCAGAGCTCCTAGACCTTCCTATAAGAAGTTAGCCAAAAAGTAGCTTCGAAAAACGCTTAGGTTAAGTTTCAGAGTTGCTTCTAATGTACCGAAGCTGGACTTAGACATAATTTCACTCTCACAACATTATGGCTGGTTGGAGACAGTCCGAACCACAAATACCGGATCCATGGTTCTGGGCATATACTGGGGGGACGAGGACGACTCCCATTAACCCCTGACTATACCGGGGATACGCGTATCACAATGCCTTACTGGTCTGTGCTGAAGCAGGGCATTCTGGCAGCCAAGTGGCTTGACCTTTATTAGTGAGCCTGGTTACCCCCTCTCGGAACCACAGACTTAGAAATTGCCAGCTCATATACAGTGCATAAAATATATTTATATATGTACCCTTATACACCATTTTAATAAAAAATATCACAAAATTCTTCTAAGTCCCTCGGGAAGAGTGAAAGATGCGCACGTTCATTTTCAGAGCTCCTAGACCTTTCTATAAGAAGTTAGCCAAAAAGTAGCTTCGAAAAACGCTTAGGTTAAGTTTCAGAGTTGCTTCTAATGTACCGAAGCTGGACTTAGACATATTTTCACTCTCACAACATTATGGCTGGTTGGAGACAGTCCGAACCACAAATACCGGATCCATGGTTCTGGGCATATACTGGGGGGACGAGGACGACTCCCATTAACCCCTGACTATACCGGGGATACGCGTATCACAATGCCTTACTGGTCTGTGCTGAAGCAGGGCATTCTGGCAGCCAAGTGGCTTGACCTTTATTAGTGAGCCTGGTTACCCCCTCTCGGAACCACAGACTTAGAAATCGCCAGCTCATATACAGTGCATAAAATATATTTATATATGTACCCTTATACACCATTTTAATAAAAAATATCACAAAATTCTTCTAAGTCCCTCGGGAAGAGTGAAAGATGCGCACGTTCATTTTCAGAGCTCCTAGACCTTCCTATAAGAAGTTTGCCAAAAAGTAGCTTCGAAAAACGCTTAGGTTAAGTTTCAGAGTTGCTTCTAATGTACCGAAGCTGGACTTAGACATAATTTCACTCTCACAACATTATGGCTGGTTGGAGACAGTCCGAACCATAAATACCCGGTCCATGGTTCTGGGCATATACTGGGGGGACGGGGACGACTCCCATTAACCCCTGACTATACCGGGGATACGTGTATCACAATGCCTTACTGGTCTGTGCTGAAGCAGGGCATTCTGGCAGCCAAGTGGCTTGACCTTTATTAGTGAGCCTGGTTACCACCTCTCGGAACCACAGATTTAGAAATCGCCAGCTCATATACAGTGCATAAAATATATTTATATATGTACCCTTATACACCATTTTAATAAAAAATATCACAAAATTCTTCTAAGTCCCCCGGGAAGAGAGAAAGATGCGCACGTTCATTTTCAGAGCTCCTAGACCTTCCTATAAGTAGTTAGCCAAAAAGTGGCTTCGAAAAACGCTTAGGTAAAGTTTCAGAGTTGCTTCTAATGTACCGAAGCTGAACTTAGACATAATTTCACTCTCACAACATTATGGCTGGTTGGAGACAGTCCGAACAACAAATACCGGGTCCATGGTTCTGGGCATAAACTGGGGGGATGAGGACGACTCCCATTAACCCCTGACTATACCGGGGATACGCGTATCACAATGCCTTACTGGTCTGTGCTGAAGCAGGGCATTCTGGCAGCCAAGTGGCTTGACCTTTATTAGTGAGCCTGGTTACCCCCTCTCGGAACCACAGACTTAGAAATCGCCAGCTCATATACAGTGCATAATATATATTTATATATGTACCCTTATACACCATTTTAATAAAAAATATCACAAAATTCTTCTAAGTCCCTCGGGAAGAGTGAAAGATGCGCACGTTCATTTTCAGAGCTCCTAGACCTTCCTATAAGAAGTTAGCCAAAAAGTAGCTTCGAAAAACGCTTAGGTTAAGTTTCAGAGATGCTTCTAATGTACCGAAGCTGGACTTAGACATAATTTCACTCTCACAACATTATGGCTGGTTGGAGACAGTCCGAACCAAAAATACCGGGTCCATGGTTCTGGGCATATACTGGTGGGACGGGGACGACTCCCATTAACCCCTGACTATACCAGGGATACGCGTATCACAATACCTTACTGGTCTGTGCTGAAGCAGGGCATTCTGGCAGCCAAGTGGCTTGACCTTTATTAGTGAGCCTGGTTACCCCCTCTCGGAACCACAGACTTAGAAATCGCCAGCTCATATACAGTGCATAAAATATATTTATATATGTACCCTTATACACCATTTTAATAAAAAATATCACAAAATTCTTCTAAGTCCCCCGGGAAGAGTGAAAGATGCGCACGTTTATTTTCAGAGCTCCTAGACCTTCCTATAAGAAGTTAGCCAAAAAGTGGCTTCGAAAAACGCTTAGGTAAAGTTTCAGAGTTGCTTCTAATGTACCGAAGCTGGACTTAGACATAATTTCACTCTCACAACATTATGGCTGGTTGGAGACAGTCCGAACAACAAATACCGGGTCCATGGTTCTGGGCATATACTGGGGGGACGAGGACGACTCCCATTAACCCCTGACTATACCGGGGATACGCGTATCACAATGCCTTACTGGTCTGTGCTGAAGCAGGGCATTCTGGCAGCAAAGTGGCTTGACCTTTATTAGTGAGCCTGGTTACCCCCTCTCGGAACCACAGACTTAGAAATCGCCAGCTCATATACAGTGCATAAAATATATTTATATATGTACCCTTATACACCATTTTAATAAAAAATATCACAAAATTCTTCTAAGTCCCTCGGGAAGAGTGAAAGATGCGCACGTTCATTTTCAGAGCTCCTAGACCTTCCTATAAGAAGTTAGCCAAAAAGTAGCTTCGAAAAACGCTTAGGTTAAGTTTCAGAGTTGCTTCTAATGTACCGAAGCTGGACTTAGACATAATCTCACTCTCACAACATTATGGCTGGTTGGAGACAGTCCGAACCACAAATACCGGATCCATGGTTCTGGGCATATACTGGGGGGACGAGGACGACTCCCATTAACCCCTGACTATACCGGGGATACGCGTATCACAATGCCTTACTGGTCTGTGCTGAAGCAGGGTATTCTGGCAGCCAAGTGGCTTGACCTTTATTAGTGAGCCTGGTTACCCCCTCTCGGAACCACAGACTTAGAAATCGCCAGCTCATATACAGTGCATAAAATATATTTATATATGTACCCTTATACACCATTTTAATAAAAAATATCACAAAATTCTTCTAAGTCCCTCGGGAAGAGTGAAAGATGCGCACGTTCATTTTCAGAGCTCCTAGACCTTCCTATAAGAAGTTAGCCAAAAAGTAGCTTCGAAAAACGCTTAGGTTAAGTTTCAGAGTTGCTTCTAATGTACCGTAGCTGGACTTAGACATAATTTCACTCTCACAACATTATGGCTGGTTGGAGACAGTCCGAACCACAAATACCGGGTCCATGGTTCTGGGCATATACTGGGGGGACGAGGACAACTCCCATTAACCCCTGACTATACCGGAGATACGCGTATCACAATGCCTTACTGGTCTGTGCTGAAGCAGGGCATTCTGGCAGCCAAGTGGCTTGACCTTTATTAGTGAGCCTGGTTACCCCCTCTCGGAACCACAGACTTAGAACTCGCCAGCATACAGTGCATAAAATATATTTATATATGTACCCTTATACACCATTTTAATAAAAAATCACAAAATTCTTCTAAGTCCCCCGGGAAGAGTGAAAGATGCGCACGTTCATTTTCAGAGCTCCTAGACCTTCCTATAAGAAGTTAGCCAAAAAGTGGCTTCGAAAAACGCTTAGGTTAAGTTTCAGAGTTGCTTCTAATGTACCGAAGCTGGACTTAGACATAATTTCACTCTCACAACATTATGGCTGGTTGTAGACAGTCCGAACAACAAGTACCGGGTCCATGGTTCTGGGCATATACTGGGGGGACGAGGACGACTCCCATTAACCCCTGAATATACCGGGGATACGCGTATCACAATGCCGTACTGGTCTGTGCTGAAGCAAGGCATTCTGGCGAACCACAGACTTAGAAATCGCCAGCTCATACAGTATACAGTTCATAAAATATATTTATATATGTACCCTTATACACCATTTTAATAAAAAATATCACAAAATACTTCTAAGTCCCTCGGGAAGAGTGAAAGATGCGCACTTTCATTTTCAGAGCTCCTAGACCTTCCTATAAGAAGTTAGCCAAAAAGTAGCTTCGAAAAACGCTTAGGTTAAGTTTCAGAGTTGCTTCTAATGTACCGAAGCTGGACTTAGACATAATTTCACTCTCACAACATTATGGCTGGTTGGAGACTGTCCGAACCACAAATACCGGGTCAATGGTTCTGGGCATATACTGGTGGGATGGGGACGACTCCCATTAACCCCTGACTATACCAGGGATACGCGTATCACAATGCCTTACTGGTCTGTGCTGAAGCAGGGCATTCTGGCAGCCAAGTGGCTTGACCTTTATTAGTGAGCCTGGTTACCCCCTCTCGGAACCACAGACTTAGAAATCGCCAGCTCATATACAGTGCATAAAATATATTTAAATATGTACCCTTATACACCATTTTTATAAAAAATATCACAAAATTCACCTAAGTCCCTCGGGAAGAGTGAAAGATGCGCACGTTCATTTTCAGAGCTCCTAGACCTTCCTATAAGAAGTTAGCCAAAAAGTAGCTTCGAAAAACGCTTAGGTTAAGTTTCAGAGTTGCTTCTAATGTACCGAAGCTGGACTTAGACATAATTTCACTCTCACAACATTATGGCTGGTTGGAGACAGTCCGAACCACAAATACTGGGTCCATGGTTCTGGGCATATACTGGGGGGACGAGGACGACTCCCATTAACCCCTGACTATACCGGGGATACGCGTATCACAATGCCTTACTGGTCTGTGCTGAAGCAGGGCATTCTGGCAGCCAAGTGGCTTGACCTTTATTAGTGAGCCTGGTTACCCCCTCTCGGAACCACAGACTTAGAAATCGCCAGCTCATATACAGTGCATAAAATATATTTATATACTGTATGTACCCTTATACACCATTTTAATAAAAAATATCACAAAATTCTTCTAAGTCCCTCGGGAAGAGTGAAAGATGCGCACGTTCATTTTCAGAGCTCCTAGATTTTCCTATAAGAAGTTAGCCAAAAAGTAGCTTCGAAAAACGCTTAGGTTAAGTTTCAGAGTTGCTTCTAATGTACCGAAGCAGGACTTAGACATAATTTCACTCTCACAACATTATGGCTGGTTGGAGACAGTCCGAACCACAAATACCGGATCCATGGTTCTGGGCATATACTGGGGGGACGAGGACGACTCCCATTAACCCCTGACTATACCGGGGATACGCGTATCACAATGCCTTACTGGTCTGTGCTGAAGCAGGGCATTCTGGCAGCCAAGTGGCTTGACCTTTATTAGTGAGCCTGGTTACCCCCTCTCGGAACCACAGACTTAGAAATTGCCAGCTCATATACAGTGCATAAAATATATTTATATATGTACCCTTATACACCATTTTAATAAAAAATATCACAAAATTCTTCTAAGTCCCTCGGGAAGAGTGAAAGATGCGCACGTTCATTTTCAGAGCTCCTAGACCTTCCTATAAGAAGTTAGCCAAAAAGTAGCTTCGAAAAACGCTTAGGTTAAGTTTCAGAGTTGCTTCTAATGTACCGAAGCTGGACTTAGACATAATTTCACTCTCACAACATTATGGCTGGTTGGAGACAGTCCGAACCACAAATACCGGATCCATGGTTCTGGGCATATACTGGGGGGACGAGGACGACTCCCATTAACCCCTGACTATACCGGGGATACGCGTATCACAATGCCTTACTGGTCTGAGCTGAAGCAGGGCATTCTGGCAGCCAAGTGGCTTGACCTTTATTAGTGAGCCTGGTTACCCCCTCTCGGAACCACAGACTTAGAAATCGCCAGCTCATATACAGTGCATAAAATATATTTATATATGTACCCTTATACACCATTTTAATAAAAAATATCACAAAATTCTTCTAAGTCCCTCGGGAAGAGTGAAAGATGCGCACGTTCATTTTCAGAGCTCCTAGACCTTCCTATAAGAAGTTTGCCAAAAAGTAGCTTCGAAAAACGCTTAGGTTAAGTTTCAGAGTTGCTTCTAATGTACCGAAGCTGGACTTAGACATAATTTCACTCTCACAACATTATGGCTGGTTGGAGACAGTCCGAACCATAAATACCCGGTCCATGGTTCTGGGCATATACTGGGGGGACGGGGACGACTCCCATTAACCCCTGACTATACCGGGGATACGCGTATCACAATGCCTTACTGGTCTGTGCTGAAGCAGGGCATTCTGGCAGCCAAGTGGCTTGACCTTTATTAGTGAGCCTGGTTACCCCCTCTCGGAACCACAGACTTAGAAATCGCCAGCTCATATACAGTGCATAAAATATATTTATATATGTACCCTTATACACCATTTTAATAAAAAATATCACAAAATTCTTCTAAGTCCCCCGGGAAGAGAGAAAGATGCGCACGTTCATTTTCAGAGCTCCTAGACCTTCCTATAAGAAGTTTGCCAAAAAGTGGCTTCGAAAAACGCTTAGGTAAAGTTTCAGAGTTGCTTCTAATGTACCGAAGCTGGACTTAGACATAATTTCACTCTCACAACATTATGGCTGGTTGGAGACAGTCCGAACAACAAATACCGGGTCCATGGTTCTGGGCATAAACTGGGGGGATGAGGACGACTCCCATTACCCCTGACTATACCGGGGATACGCGTATCACAATGCCTTACTGGTCTGTGCTGAAGCAGGGCATTCTGGCAGCCAAGTGGCTTGACCTTTATTAGTGAGCCTGGTTACCCCCTCTCGGAACCACAGACTTAGAAATCGCCAGCTCATATACAGTGCATAATATATATTTATATATGTACCCTTATACACCATTTTAATAAAAAATATCACAAAATTCTTCTAAGTCCCTCGGGAAGAGTGAAAGATGCGCAAGTTCATTTTCAGAGCTCCTAGACCTTCCTATAAGAAGTTAGCCAAAAAGTAGCTTCGAAAAACGCTTAGGTTAAGTTTCAGAGATGCTTCTAATGTACCGAAGCTGGACTTAGACATAATTTCACTCTCACAACATTATGGCTGGTTGGAGACAGTCCGAACCAAAAATACCGGGTCCATGGTACTGGGCATATACTGGTGGGACGGGGACGACTCCCATTAACCCCTGACTATACCAGGGATACGCGTATCACAATGCCTTACTGGTCTGTGCTGAAGCAGGGCATTCTGGCAGCCAAGTGGCTTGACCTTTATTAGTGAGCCTGGTTACCCCCTCTCGGAACCACAGACTTAGAAATCGCCAGCTCATATACAGTGCATAAAATATATTTATATATGTACCCTTATACACCATTTTAATAAAAAATATCACAAAATTCTTCTAAGTCCCTCGGGAAGAGTGAAAGATGCGCACGTTCATTTTCAGAGCTCCTAGACCTTCCTATAAGAAGTTAGCCAAAAAGTAGCTTCGAAAAACGCTTAGGTTAAGTTTCAGAGTTGCTTCTAATGTACCGAAGCTGGACTTAGACATAATTTCACTCTCACAACATTATGGCTGGTTGGAGACAGTCCGAACCACAAATACTGGGTCCATGGTTCTGGGCATATACTGGGGGGACGAGGACGACTCCCATTAACCCCTGACTATACCGGGGATACGCGTATCACAATGCCTTACTGGTCTGTGCTGAAGCAGGGCATTCTGGCAGCCAAGTGGCTTGACCTTTATTAGTGAGCCTGGTTACCCCCTCTCGGAACCACAGACTTAGAAATCGCCAGCTCATATACAGTGCATAAAATATATTTATATATGTACCCTTATACACCATTTTAATAAAAAATATCACAAAATTCTTCTATGTCCCTCGGGAAGAGTGAAAGATGCGCACGTTCATTTTCAGAGCTCCTAGATTTTCCTATAAGAAGTTAGCCAAAAAGTAGCTTCGAAAAACGCTTAGGTTAAGTTTCAGAGTTGCTTCTAATGTACCGAAGCTGGACTTAGACATAATTTCACTCTCACAACATTATGGCTGGTTGGAGACAGTCCGAACCACAAATACCGGATCCATGGTTCTGGGCATATACTGGGGGGACGAGGACGACTCCCATTAACCCCTGACTATACCGGGGATACGCGTATCACAATGCCTTACGGGTCTGTGCTGAAGCAGGGCATTCTGGCAGCCAAGTGGCTTGACCTTTATTAGTGAGCCTGGTTACCCCATCTCGGAACCACAGACTTAGAAATCGCCAGCTCATATACAGTGCATAAAATATATTTATATATGTACCCTTATACACCATTTTAATAAAAAATATCACAAAATTCTTCTAAGTCCCTCGGGAAGAGTGAAAGATGCGCACGTTCATTTTCAGAGCTCCTAGACCTTCCTATAAGAAGTTTGCCAAAAAGTAGCTTCGAAAAACGCTTAGGTTAAGTTTCAGAGTTGCTTCTAATGTACCGAAGCTGGACTTAGACATAATTTCACTCTCACAACATTATGGCTGGTTGGAGACAGTCCGAACCAAAAATACCGGGTCCATGGTTCTGGGCATATACTGGTGGGACGGGGACGACTCCCATTAACCCCTGACTATACCAGGGATACGCTTATCACAATGCCTTACTGGTCTGTGCTGAAGCAGGGCATTCTGGCAGCCAAGTGGCTTGACCTTTATTAGTGAGCCTGGTTACCCCCTCTCGGAACCACAGACTTAGAAATCGCCAGCTCATATACAGTGCATAAAATATATTTATATATGTACCCTTATACACCATTTTAATAAAAAATATCACAAAATTCTTCTAAGTCCCTCGGGAAGAGTGAAAGATGCGCACGTTCATTTTCAGAGCTCCTAGACCTTCCTATAAGAAGTTAGCCAAAAAGTAGCTTCGAAAAACGCTTAGGTTAAGTTTCAGAGTTGCTTCTAATGTACCGAAGCTGGACTTAGACATAATTTCACTCTCACAACATTATGGCTGGTTGGAGACAGTCCGAACCACAAATACTGGGTCCATGGTTCTGGGCATATACTGGGGGGACGAGGACGACTCCCATTAACCCCTAACTATACCGGGGATACGCGTATCACAATGCCTTACTGGTCTGTGCTGAAGCAGGGCATTCTGGCAGCCAAGTGGCTTGACCTTTATTAGTGAGCCTGGTTACCCCCTCTCGGAACCACAGACTTAGAAATCGCCAGCTCATATACAGTGCATAAAATATATTTATATATGTACCCTTATACACCATTTTAATAAAAAATATCACAAAATTCTTCTAAGTCCCTCGGGAAGAGTGAAAGATGCGCACGTTCATTTTCAGAGCTCCTAGATTTTCCTATAAGAAGTTAGCCAAAAAGTAGCTTCGAAAAACGCTTAGGTTAAGTTTCAGAGTTGCTTCTAATGTACCGAAGCTGGACTTAGACATAATTTCACTCTCACAACATTATGGCTGGTTGGAGACAGTCCGAACCACAAATACCGGATCCATGGTTCTGGGCATATACTGGGGGGACGAGGACGACTCCCATTAACCCCTGACTATACCGGGGATACGCGTATCACAATGCCTTACTGGTCTGTGCTGAAGCAGGGCATTCTGGCAGCCAAGTGGCTTGACCTTTATTAGTGAGCCTGGTTACCCCCTCTCGGAACCACAGACTTAGAAATTGCCAGCTCATATACAGTGCATAAAATATATTTATATATGTACCCTTATACACCATTTTAATAAAAAATATCACAAAATTCTTCTAAGTCCCTCGGGAAGAGTGAAAGATGCGCACGTTCATTTTCAGAGCTCCTAGACCTTCCTATAAGAAGTTAGCCAAAAAGTAGCTTCGAAAAACGCTTAGGTTAAGTTTCAGAGTTGCTTCTAATGTACCGAAGCTGGACTTAGACATAATTTCACTCTCACAAAATTATGGCTGGTTGGAGACAGTCCGAACCACAAATACCGGATCCATGGTTCTGGGCATATACTGGGGGGACGAGGACGACTCCCATTAACCCCTGACTATACCGGGGATACGCGTATCACAATGCCTTACTGGTCTGTGCTGAAGCAGGGCATTCTGGCAGCCAAGTGGCTTGACCTTTATTAGTGAGCCTGGTTACCCCCTCTCGGAACCACAGACTTAGAAATTGCCAGCTCATATACAGTGCATAAAATATATTTATATATGTACCCTTATACACCATTTTAATAAAAAATATCACAAAATTCTTCTAAGTCCCTCGGGAAGAGTGAAAGATGCGCACGTTCATTTTCAGAGCTCCTAGACCTTCCTATAAGAAGTTAGCCAAAAAGTAGCTTCGAAAAACGCTTAGGTTATGTTTCAGAGTTGCTTCTAATGTACCGAAGCTGGACTTAGACATAATTTCACTCTCACAACATTATGGCTGGTTGGAGACAGTCCGAACCACAAATACCGGATCCATGGTTCTGGGCATATACTGGGGGGACGGGGACGACTCCCATTAACCCCTGACTATACCGGGGATACGCGTATCACAATGCCTTACGGGTCTGTGCTGAAGCAGGGCATTCTGGCAGCCAAGTGGCTTGACCTTTATTAGTGAGCCTGGTTACCCCATCTCGGAACCACAGACTTAGAAATCGCCAGCTCATATACAGTGCATAAAATATATTTATATATGTACCCTTATACACCATTTTAATAAAAAATATCACAAAATTCTTCTAAGTCCCTCGGGAAGAGTGAAAGATGCGCACGTTCATTTTCAGAGCTCCTAGACCTTCCTATAAGAAGTTTGCCAAAAAGTAGCTTCGAAAAACGCTTAGGTTAAGTTTCAGAGTTGCTTCTAATGTACCGAAGCTGGACTTAGACATAATTTCACTCTCACAACATTATGGCTGGTTGGAGACAGTCCGAACCAAAAATACCGGGTCCATGGTTCTGGGCATATACTGGTGGGACGGGGACGACTCCCATTAACCCCTGACTATACCAGGGATACGCTTATCACAATGCCTTACTGGTCTGTGCTGAAGCAGGGCATTCTGGCAGCCAAGTGGCTTGACCTTTATTAGTGAGCCTGGTTACCCCCTCTCGGAACCACAGACTTAGAAATCGCCAGCTCATATACAGTGCATAAAATATATTTATATATGTACCCTTATACACCATTTTAATAAAAAATATCACAAAATTCTTCTAAGTCCCTCGGGAAGAGTGAAAGATGCGCACGTTCATTTTCAGAGCTCCTAGACCTTCCTATAAGAAGTTAGCCAAAAAGTAGCTTCGAAAAACGCTTAGGTTAAGTTTCAGAGTTGCTTCTAATGTACCGAAGCTGGACTTAGACATAATTTCACTCTCACAACATTATGGCTGGTTGGAGACAGTCCGAACCACAAATACTGGGTCCATGGTTCTGGGCATATACTGGGGGGACGAGGACGACTCCCATTAACCCCTGACTATACCGGGGATACGCGTATCACAATGCCTTACTGGTCTGTGCTGAAGCAGGGCATTCTGGCAGCCAAGTGGCTTGACCTTTATTAGTGAGCCTGGTTACCCCCTCTCGGAACCACAGACTTAGAAATCGCCAGCTCATATACAGTGCATAAAATATATTTATATATGTACCCTTATACACCATTTTAATAAAAAATATCACAAAATTCTTCTAAGTCCCTCGGGAAGAGTGAAAGATGCGCACGTTCATTTTCAGAGCTCCTAGATTTTCCTATAAGAAGTTAGCCAAAAAGTAGCTTCGAAAAACGCTTAGGTTAAGTTTCAGAGTTGCTTCTAATGTACCGAAGCTGGACTTAGACATAATTTCACTCTCACAACATTATGGCTGGTTGGAGACAGTCCGAACCACAAATACCGGATCCATGGTTCTGGGCATATACTGGGGGGACGAGGACGACTCCCATTAACCCCTGACTATACCGGGGATACGCGTATCACAATGCCTTACTGGTCTGTGCTGAAGCAGGGCATTCTGGCAGCCAAGTGGCTTGACCTTTATTAGTGAGCCTGGTTACCCCCTCTCGGAACCACAGACTTAGAAATTGCCAGCTCATATACAGTGCATAAAATATATTTATATATGTACCCTTATACACCATTTTAATAAAAAATATCACAAAATTCTTCTAAGTCCCTCGGGAAGAGTGAAAGATGCGCACGTTCATTTTCAGAGCTCCTAGACCTTCCTATAAGAAGTTAGCCAAAAAGTAGCTTCGAAAAACGCTTAGGTTAAGTTTCAGAGTTGCTTCTAATGTACCGAAGCTGGACTTAGACATAATTTCACTCTCACAACATTATGGCTGGTTGGAGACAGTCCGAACCACAAATACCGGATCCATGGTTCTGGGCATATACTGGGGGGACGAGGACGACTCCCATTAACCCCTGACTATACCGGGGATACGTGTATCACAATGCCTTACTGGTCTGTGCTGAAGCAGGGCATTCTGGCAGCCAAGTGGCTTGACCTTTATTAGTGAGCCTGGTTACCCCCTCTCGGAACCACAGACTTAGAAATCGCCAGCTCATATACAGTGCATAAAATATATTTATATATGTACCCTTATACACCATTTTAATAAAAAATATCACAAAATTCTTCTAAGTCACTCGGGAAGAGTGAAAGATGCGCACGTTCATTTTCAGAGCTCCTAGACCTTCCTATAAGAAGTTTGCCAAAAAGTAGCTTCGAAAAACGCTTAGGTTAAGTTTCAGAGTTGCTTCTAATGTACCGAAGCTGGACTTAGACATAATTTCACTCTCACAACATTATGGCTGGTTGGAGACAGTCCGAACCACAAATACCGGATCCATGGTTCTGGGCATATACTGGGGGGACGAGGACGACTCCCATTAACCCCTGACTATACCGGGGATACGCGTATCACAATGCCTTACTGGTCTGTGCTGAAGCAGGGCATTCTGGCAGCCAAGTGGCTTGACCTTTATTAGTGAGCCTGGTTACCCCCTCTCGGAACCACAGACTTAGAAATTGCCAGCTCATATACAGTGCATAAAATATATTTATATATGTACCCTTATACACCATTTTAATAAAAAATATCACAAAATTCTTCTAAGTCCCTCGGGAAGAGTGAAAGATGCGCACGTTCATTTTCAGAGCTCCTAGACCTTCCTATAAGAAGTTAGCCAAAAAGTAGCTTCGAAAAACGCTTAGGTTATGTTTCAGAGTTGCTTCTAATGTACCGAAGCTGGACTTAGACATAATTTCACTCTCACAACATTATGGCTGGTTGGAGACAGTCCGAACCACAAATACCGGATCCATGGTTCTGGGCATATACTGGGGGGACGGGGACGACTCCCATTAACCCCTGACTATACCGGGGATACGCGTATCACAATGCCTTACGGGTCTGTGCTGAAGCAGGGCATTCTGGCAGCCAAGTGGCTTGACCTTTATTAGTGAGCCTGGTTACCCCATCTCGGAACCACAGACTTAGAAATCGCCAGCTCATATACAGTGCATAAAATATATTTATATATGTACCCTTATACACCATTTTAATAAAAAATATCACAAAATTCTTCTAAGTCCCTCGGGAAGAGTGAAAGATGCGCACGTTCATTTTCAGAGCTCCTAGATTTTCCTATAAGAAGTTAGCCAAAAAGTAGCTTCGAAAAACGCTTAGGTTAAGTTTCAGAGTTGCTTCTAATGTACCGAAGCTGGACTTAGACATAATTTCACTCTCACAACATTATGGCTGGTTGGAGACAGTCCGAACCACAAATACCGGATCCATGGTTCTGGGCATATACTGGGGGGACGAGGACGACTCCCATTAACCCCTGACTATACCGGGGATACGTGTATCACAATGCCTTACTGGTCTGTGCTGAAGCAGGGCATTCTGGCAGCCAAGTGGCTTGACCTTTATTAGTGAGCCTGGTTACCCCCTCTCGGAACCACAGACTTAGAAATTGCCAGCTCATATACAGTGCATAAAATATATTTATATATGTACCCTTATACACCATTTTAATAAAAAATATCACAAAATTCTTCTAAGTCCCTCGGGAAGAGTGAAAGATGCGCACGTTCATTTTCAGAGCTCCTAGACCTTCCTATAAGAAGTTAGCCAAAAAGTAGCTTCGAAAAACGCTTAGGTTAAGTTTCAGAGTTGCTTCTAATGTACCGAAGCTGGACTTAGACATAATTTCACTCTCACAACATTATGGCTGGTTGGAGACAGTCCGAACCACAAATACCGGATCCATGGTTCTGGGCATATACTGGGGGGACGAGGACGACTCCCATTAACCCCTGACTATACCGGGGATACGCGTATCACAATGCCTTACTGGTCTGTGCTGAAGCAGGGCATTCTGGCAGCCAAGTGGCTTGACCTTTATTAGTGAGCCTGGTTACCCCCTCTCGGAACCACAGACTTAGAAATTGCCAGCTCATATACAGTGCATAAAATATATTTATATATGTACCCTTATACACCATTTTAATAAAAAATATCACAAAATTCTTCTAAGTCCCTCGGGAAGAGTGAAAGATGCGCACGTTCATTTTCAGAGCTCCTAGACCTTCCTATAAGAAGTTAGCCAAAAAGTAGCTTCGAAAAACGCTTAGGTTATGTTTCAGAGTTGCTTCTAATGTACCGAAGCTGGACTTAGACATAATTTCACTCTCACAACATTATGGCTGGTTGGAGACAGTCCGAACCACAAATACCGGATCCATGGTTCTGGGCATATACTGGGGGGACGGGGACGACTCCCATTAACCCCTGACTATACCGGGGATACGCGTATCACAATGCCTTACGGGTCTGTGCTGAAGCAGGGCATTCTGGCAGCCAAGTGGCTTGACCTTTATTAGTGAGCCTGGTTACCCCATCTCGGAACCACAGACTTAGAAATCGCCAGCTCATATACAGTGCATAAAATATATTTATATATGTACCCTTATACACCATTTTAATAAAAAATATCACAAAATTCTTCTAAGTCCCTCGGGAAGAGTGAAAGATGCGCACGTTCATTTTCAGAGCTCCTAGACCTTCCTATAAGAAGTTTGCCAAAAAGTAGCTTCGAAAAACGCTTAGGTTAAGTTTCAGAGTTGCTTCTAATGTACCGAAGCTGGACTTAGACATAATTTCACTCTCACAACATTATGGCTGGTTGGAGACAGTCCGAACCAAAAATACCGGGTCCATGGTTCTGGGCATATACTGGTGGGACGGGGACGACTCCCATTAACCCCTGACTATACCAGGGATACGCTTATCACAATGCCTTACTGGTCTGTGCTGAAGCAGGGCATTCTGGCAGCCAAGTGGCTTGACCTTTATTAGTGAGCCTGGTTACCCCCTCTCGGAACCACAGACTTAGAAATCGCCAGCTCATATACAGTGCATAAAATATATTTATATATGTACCCTTATACACCATTTTAATAAAAAATATCACAAAATTCTTCTAAGTCCCTCGGGAAGAGTGAAAGATGCGCACGTTCATTTTCAGAGCTCCTAGACCTTCCTATAAGAAGTTAGCCAAAAAGTAGCTTCGAAAAACGCTTAGGTTAAGTTTCAGAGTTGCTTCTAATGTACCGAAGCTGGACTTAGACATAATTTCACTCTCACAACATTATGGCTGGTTGGAGACAGTCCGAACCACAAATACTGGGTCCATGGTTCTGGGCATATACTGGGGGGACGAGGACGACTCCCATTAACCCCTGACTATACCGGGGATACGCGTATCACAATGCCTTACTGGTCTGTGCTGAAGCAGGGCATTCTGGCAGCCAAGTGGCTTGACCTTTATTAGTGAGCCTGGTTACCCCCTCTCGGAACCACAGACTTAGAAATCGCCAGCTCATATACAGTGCATAAAATATATTTATATATGTACCCTTATACACCATTTTAATAAAAAATATCACAAAATTCTTCTAAGTCCCTCGGGAAGAGTGAAAGATGCGCACGTTCATTTTCAGAGCTCCTAGATTTTCCTATAAGAAGTTAGCCAAAAAGTAGCTTCGAAAAACGCTTAGGTTAAGTTTCAGAGTTGCTTCTAATGTACCGAAGCTGGACTTAGACATAATTTCACTCTCACAACATTATGGCTGGTTGGAGACAGTCCGAACCACAAATACCGGATCCATGGTTCTGGGCATATACTGGGGGGACGAGGACGACTCCCATTAACCCCTGACTATACCGGGGATACGCGTATCACAATGCCTTACTGGTCTGTGCTGAAGCAGGGCATTCTGGCAGCCAAGTGGCTTGACCTTTATTAGTGAGCCTGGTTACCCCCTCTCGGAACCACAGACTTAGAAATCGCCAGCTCATATACAGTGCATAAAATATATTTATATATGTACCCTTATACACCATTTTAATAAAAAATATCACAAAATTCTTCTAAGTCCCTCGGGAAGAGTGAAAGATGCGCACGTTCATTTTCAGAGCTCCTAGATTTTCCTATAAGAAGTTAGCCAAAAAGTAGCTTCGAAAAACGCTTAGGTTAAGTTTCAGAGTTGCTTCTAATGTACCGAAGCTGGACTTAGACATAATTTCACTCTCACAACATTATGGCTGGTTGGAGACAGTCCGAACCACAAATACCGGATCCATGGTTCTGGGCATATACTGGGGGGACGAGGACGACTCCCATTAACCCCTGACTATACCGGGGATACGCGTATCACAATGCCTTACTGGTCTGTGCTGAAGCAGGGCATTCTGGCAGCCAAGTGGCTTGACCTTTATTAGTGAGCCTGGTTACCCCCTCTCGGAACCACAGACTTAGAAATTGCCAGCTCATATACAGTGCATAAAATATATTTATATATGTACCCTTATACACCATTTTAATAAAAAATATCACAAAATTCTTCTAAGTCCCTCGGGAAGAGTGAAAGATGCGCACGTTCATTTTCAGAGCTCCTAGACCTTCCTATAAGAAGTTAGCCAAAAAGTAGCTTCGAAAAACGCTTAGGTTAAGTTTCAGAGTTGCTTCTAATGTACCGAAGCTGGACTTAGACATAATTTCACTCTCACAAAATTATGGCTGGTTGGAGACAGTCCGAACCACAAATACCGGATCCATGGTTCTGGGCATATACTGGGGGGACGAGGACGACTCCCATTAACCCCTGACTATACCGGGGATACGCGTATCACAATGCCTTACTGGTCTGTGCTGAAGCAGGGCATTCTGGCAGCCAAGTGGCTTGACCTTTATTAGTGAGCCTGGTTACCCCCTCTCGGAACCACAGACTTAGAAATTGCCAGCTCATATACAGTGCATAAAATATATTTATATATGTACCCTTATACACCATTTTAATAAAAAATATCACAAAATTCTTCTAAGTCCCTCGGGAAGAGTGAAAGATGCGCACGTTCATTTTCAGAGCTCCTAGACCTTCCTATAAGAAGTTAGCCAAAAAGTAGCTTCGAAAAACGCTTAGGTTATGTTTCAGAGTTGCTTCTAATGTACCGAAGCTGGACTTAGACATAATTTCACTCTCACAACATTATGGCTGGTTGGAGACAGTCCGAACCACAAATACCGGATCCATGGTTCTGGGCATATACTGGGGGGACGGGGACGACTCCCATTAACCCCTGACTATACCGGGGATACGCGTATCACAATGCCTTACGGGTCTGTGCTGAAGCAGGGCATTCTGGCAGCCAAGTGGCTTGACCTTTATTAGTGAGCCTGGTTACCCCATCTCGGAACCACAGACTTAGAAATCGCCAGCTCATATACAGTGCATAAAATATATTTATATATGTACCCTTATACACCATTTTAATAAAAAATATCACAAAATTCTTCTAAGTCCCTCGGGAAGAGTGAAAGATGCGCACGTTCATTTTCAGAGCTCCTAGACCTTCCTATAAGAAGTTTGCCAAAAAGTAGCTTCGAAAAACGCTTAGGTTAAGTTTCAGAGTTGCTTCTAATGTACCGAAGCTGGACTTAGACATAATTTCACTCTCACAACATTATGGCTGGTTGGAGACAGTCCGAACCAAAAATACCGGGTCCATGGTTCTGGGCATATACTGGTGGGACGGGGACGACTCCCATTAACCCCTGACTATACCAGGGATACGCTTATCACAATGCCTTACTGGTCTGTGCTGAAGCAGGGCATTCTGGCAGCCAAGTGGCTTGACCTTTATTAGTGAGCCTGGTTACCCCCTCTCGGAACCACAGACTTAGAAATCGCCAGCTCATATACAGTGCATAAAATATATTTATATATGTACCCTTATACACCATTTTAATAAAAAATATCACAAAATTCTTCTAAGTCCCTCGGGAAGAGTGAAAGATGCGCACGTTCATTTTCAGAGCTCCTAGACCTTCCTATAAGAAGTTAGCCAAAAAGTAGCTTCGAAAAACGCTTAGGTTAAGTTTCAGAGTTGCTTCTAATGTACCGAAGCTGGACTTAGACATAATTTCACTCTCACAACATTATGGCTGGTTGGAGACAGTCCGAACCACAAATACTGGGTCCATGGTTCTGGGCATATACTGGGGGGACGAGGACGACTCCCATTAACCCCTGACTATACCGGGGATACGCGTATCACAATGCCTTACTGGTCTGTGCTGAAGCAGGGCATTCTGGCAGCCAAGTGGCTTGACCTTTATTAGTGAGCCTGGTTACCCCCTCTCGGAACCACAGACTTAGAAATCGCCAGCTCATATACAGTGCATAAAATATATTTATATATGTACCCTTATACACCATTTTAATAAAAAATATCACAAAATTCTTCTAAGTCCCTCGGGAAGAGTGAAAGATGCGCACGTTCATTTTCAGAGCTCCTAGATTTTCCTATAAGAAGTTAGCCAAAAAGTAGCTTCGAAAAACGCTTAGGTTAAGTTTCAGAGTTGCTTCTAATGTACCGAAGCTGGACTTAGACATAATTTCACTCTCACAACATTATGGCTGGTTGGAGACAGTCCGAACCACAAATACCGGATCCATGGTTCTGGGCATATACTGGGGGGACGAGGACGACTCCCATTAACCCCTGACTATACCGGGGATACGCGTATCACAATGCCTTACTGGTCTGTGCTGAAGCAGGGCATTCTGGCAGCCAAGTGGCTTGACCTTTATTAGTGAGCCTGGTTACCCCCTCTCGGAACCACAGACTTAGAAATTGCCAGCTCATATACAGTGCATAAAATATATTTATATATGTACCCTTATACACCATTTTAATAAAAAATATCACAAAATTCTTCTAAGTCCCTCGGGAAGAGTGAAAGATGCGCACGTTCATTTTCAGAGCTCCTAGACCTTCCTATAAGAAGTTAGCCAAAAAGTAGCTTCGAAAAACGCTTAGGTTAAGTTTCAGAGTTGCTTCTAATGTACCGAAGCTGGACTTAGACATAATTTCACTCTCACAACATTATGGCTGGTTGGAGACAGTCCGAACCACAAATACCGGATCCATGGTTCTGGGCATATACTGGGGGGACGAGGACGACTCCCATTAACCCCTGACTATACCGGGGATACGCGTATCACAATGCCTTACTGGTCTGTGCTGAAGCAGGGCATTCTGGCAGCCAAGTGGCTTGACCTTTATTAGTGAGCCTGGTTACCCCCTCTCGGAACCACAGACTTAGAAATCGCCAGCTCATATACAGTGCATAAAATATATTTATATATGTACCCTTATACACCATTTTAATAAAAAATATCACAAAATTCTTCTAAGTCACTCGGGAAGAGTGAAAGATGCGCACGTTCATTTTCAGAGCTCCTAGACCTTCCTATAAGAAGTTTGCCAAAAAGTAGCTTCGAAAAACGCTTAGGTTAAGTTTCAGAGTTGCTTCTAATGTACCGAAGCTGGACTTAGACATAATTTCACTCTCACAACATTATGGCTGGTTGGAGACAGTCCGAACCACAAATACCGGATCCATGGTTCTGGGCATATACTGGGGGGACGAGGACGACTCCCATTAACCCCTGACTATACCGGGGATACGCGTATCACAATGCCTTACTGGTCTGTGCTGAAGCAGGGCATTCTGGCAGCCAAGTGGCTTGACCTTTATTAGTGAGCCTGGTTACCCCCTCTCGGAACCACAGACTTAGAAATTGCCAGCTCATATACAGTGCATAAAATATATTTATATATGTACCCTTATACACCATTTTAATAAAAAATATCACAAAATTCTTCTAAGTCCCTCGGGAAGAGTGAAAGATGCGCACGTTCATTTTCAGAGCTCCTAGACCTTCCTATAAGAAGTTAGCCAAAAAGTAGCTTCGAAAAACGCTTAGGTTATGTTTCAGAGTTGCTTCTAATGTACCGAAGCTGGACTTAGACATAATTTCACTCTCACAACATTATGGCTGGTTGGAGACAGTCCGAACCACAAATACCGGATCCATGGTTCTGGGCATATACTGGGGGGACGGGGACGACTCCCATTAACCCCTGACTATACCGGGGATACGCGTATCACAATGCCTTACGGGTCTGTGCTGAAGCAGGGCATTCTGGCAGCCAAGTGGCTTGACCTTTATTAGTGAGCCTGGTTACCCCATCTCGGAACCACAGACTTAGAAATCGCCAGCTCATATACAGTGCATAAAATATATTTATATATGTACCCTTATACACCATTTTAATAAAAAATATCACAAAATTCTTCTAAGTCCCTCGGGAAGAGTGAAAGATGCGCACGTTCATTTTCAGAGCTCCTAGACCTTCCTATAAGAAGTTTGCCAAAAAGTAGCTTCGAAAAACGCTTAGGTTAAGTTTCAGAGTTGCTTCTAATGTACCGAAGCTGGACTTAGACATAATTTCACTCTCACAACATTATGGCTGGTTGGAGACAGTCCGAACCAAAAATACCGGGTCCATGGTTCTGGGCATATACTGGTGGGACGGGGACGACTCCCATTAACCCCTGACTATACCAGGGATACGCTTATCACAATGCCTTACTGGTCTGTGCTGAAGCAGGGCATTCTGGCAGCCAAGTGGCTTGACCTTTATTAGTGAGCCTGGTTACCCCCTCTCGGAACCACAGACTTAGAAATCGCCAGCTCATATACAGTGCATAAAATATATTTATATATGTACCCTTATACACCATTTTAATAAAAAATATCACAAAATTCTTCTAAGTCCCTCGGGAAGAGTGAAAGATGCGCACGTTCATTTTCAGAGCTCCTAGACCTTCCTATAAGAAGTTAGCCAAAAAGTAGCTTCGAAAAACGCTTAGGTTAAGTTTCAGAGTTGCTTCTAATGTACCGAAGCTGGACTTAGACATAATTTCACTCTCACAACATTATGGCTGGTTGGAGACAGTCCGAACCACAAATACTGGGTCCATGGTTCTGGGCATATACTGGGGGGACGAGGACGACTCCCATTAACCCCTGACTATACCGGGGATACGCGTATCACAATGCCTTACTGGTCTGTGCTGAAGCAGGGCATTCTGGCAGCCAAGTGGCTTGACCTTTATTAGTGAGCCTGGTTACCCCCTCTCGGAACCACAGACTTAGAAATCGCCAGCTCATATACAGTGCATAAAATATATTTATATATGTACCCTTATACACCATTTTAATAAAAAATATCACAAAATTCTTCTAAGTCCCTCGGGAAGAGTGAAAGATGCGCACGTTCATTTTCAGAGCTCCTAGATTTTCCTATAAGAAGTTAGCCAAAAAGTAGCTTCGAAAAACGCTTAGGTTAAGTTTCAGAGTTGCTTCTAATGTACCGAAGCTGGACTTAGACATAATTTCACTCTCACAACATTATGGCTGGTTGGAGACAGTCCGAACCACAAATACCGGATCCATGGTTCTGGGCATATACTGGGGGGACGAGGACGACTCCCATTAACCCCTGACTATACCGGGGATACGTGTATCACAATGCCTTACTGGTCTGTGCTGAAGCAGGGCATTCTGGCAGCCAAGTGGCTTGACCTTTATTAGTGAGCCTGGTTACCCCCTCTCGGAACCACAGACTTAGAAATTGCCAGCTCATATACAGTGCATAAAATATATTTATATATGTACCCTTATACACCATTTTAATAAAAAATATCACAAAATTCTTCTAAGTCCCTCGGGAAGAGTGAAAGATGCGCACGTTCATTTTCAGAGCTCCTAGACCTTCCTATAAGAAGTTAGCCAAAAAGTAGCTTCGAAAAACGCTTAGGTTAAGTTTCAGAGTTGCTTCTAATGTACCGAAGCTGGACTTAGACATAATTTCACTCTCACAACATTATGGCTGGTTGGAGACAGTCCGAACCACAAATACCGGATCCATGGTTCTGGGCATATACTGGGGGGACGAGGACGACTCCCATTAACCCCTGACTATACCGGGGATACGCGTATCACAATGCCTTACTGGTCTGTGCTGAAGCAGGGCATTCTGGCAGCCAAGTGGCTTGACCTTTATTAGTGAGCCTGGTTACCCCCTCTCGGAACCACAGACTTAGAAATTGCCAGCTCATATACAGTGCATAAAATATATTTATATATGTACCCTTATACACCATTTTAATAAAAAATATCACAAAATTCTTCTAAGTCCCTCGGGAAGAGTGAAAGATGCGCACGTTCATTTTCAGAGCTCCTAGACCTTCCTATAAGAAGTTAGCCAAAAAGTAGCTTCGAAAAACGCTTAGGTTATGTTTCAGAGTTGCTTCTAATGTACCGAAGCTGGACTTAGACATAATTTCACTCTCACAACATTATGGCTGGTTGGAGACAGTCCGAACCACAAATACCGGATCCATGGTTCTGGGCATATACTGGGGGGACGGGGACGACTCCCATTAACCCCTGACTATACCGGGGATACGCGTATCACAATGCCTTACGGGTCTGTGCTGAAGCAGGGCATTCTGGCAGCCAAGTGGCTTGACCTTTATTAGTGAGCCTGGTTACCCCATCTCGGAACCACAGACTTAGAAATCGCCAGCTCATATACAGTGCATAAAATATATTTATATATGTACCCTTATACACCATTTTAATAAAAAATATCACAAAATTCTTCTAAGTCCCTCGGGAAGAGTGAAAGATGCGCACGTTCATTTTCAGAGCTCCTAGACCTTCCTATAAGAAGTTTGCCAAAAAGTAGCTTCGAAAAACGCTTAGGTTAAGTTTCAGAGTTGCTTCTAATGTACCGAAGCTGGACTTAGACATAATTTCACTCTCACAACATTATGGCTGGTTGGAGACAGTCCGAACCAAAAATACCGGGTCCATGGTTCTGGGCATATACTGGTGGGACGGGGACGACTCCCATTAACCCCTGACTATACCAGGGATACGCTTATCACAATGCCTTACTGGTCTGTGCTGAAGCAGGGCATTCTGGCAGCCAAGTGGCTTGACCTTTATTAGTGAGCCTGGTTACCCCCTCTCGGAACCACAGACTTAGAAATCGCCAGCTCATATACAGTGCATAAAATATATTTATATATGTACCCTTATACACCATTTTAATAAAAAATATCACAAAATTCTTCTAAGTCCCTCGGGAAGAGTGAAAGATGCGCACGTTCATTTTCAGAGCTCCTAGACCTTCCTATAAGAAGTTAGCCAAAAAGTAGCTTCGAAAAACGCTTAGGTTAAGTTTCAGAGTTGCTTCTAATGTACCGAAGCTGGACTTAGACATAATTTCACTCTCACAACATTATGGCTGGTTGGAGACAGTCCGAACCACAAATACTGGGTCCATGGTTCTGGGCATATACTGGGGGGACGAGGACGACTCCCATTAACCCCTGACTATACCGGGGATACGCGTATCACAATGCCTTACTGGTCTGTGCTGAAGCAGGGCATTCTGGCAGCCAAGTGGCTTGACCTTTATTAGTGAGCCTGGTTACCCCCTCTCGGAACCACAGACTTAGAAATCGCCAGCTCATATACAGTGCATAAAATATATTTATATATGTACCCTTATACACCATTTTAATAAAAAATATCACAAAATTCTTCTAAGTCCCTCGGGAAGAGTGAAAGATGCGCACGTTCATTTTCAGAGCTCCTAGATTTTCCTATAAGAAGTTAGCCAAAAAGTAGCTTCGAAAAACGCTTAGGTTAAGTTTCAGAGTTGCTTCTAATGTACCGAAGCTGGACTTAGACATAATTTCACTCTCACAACATTATGGCTGGTTGGAGACAGTCCGAACCACAAATACCGGATCCATGGTTCTGGGCATATACTGGGGGGACGAGGACGACTCCCATTAACCCCTGACTATACCGGGGATACGCGTATCACAATGCCTTACTGGTCTGTGCTGAAGCAGGGCATTCTGGCAGCCAAGTGGCTTGACCTTTATTAGTGAGCCTGGTTACCCCCTCTCGGAACCACAGACTTAGAAATTGCCAGCTCATATACAGTGCATAAAATATATTTATATATGTACCCTTATACACCATTTTAATAAAAAATATCACAAAATTCTTCTAAGTCCCTCGGGAAGAGTGAAAGATGCGCACGTTCATTTTCAGAGCTCCTAGACCTTCCTATAAGAAGTTAGCCAAAAAGTAGCTTCGAAAAACGCTTAGGTTAAGTTTCAGAGTTGCTTCTAATGTACCGAAGCTGGACTTAGACATAATTTCACTCTCACAACATTATGGCTGGTTGGAGACAGTCCGAACCACAAATACCGGATCCATGGTTCTGGGCATATACTGGGGGGACGAGGACGACTCCCATTAACCCCTGACTATACCGGGGATACGCGTATCACAATGCCTTACTGGTCTGTGCTGAAGCAGGGCATTCTGGCAGCCAAGTGGCTTGACCTTTATTAGTGAGCCTGGTTACCCCCTCTCGGAACCACAGACTTAGAAATCGCCAGCTCATATACAGTGCATAAAATATATTTATATATGTACCCTTATACACCATTTTAATAAAAAATATCACAAAATTCTTCTAAGTCACTCGGGAAGAGTGAAAGATGCGCACGTTCATTTTCAGAGCTCCTAGACCTTCCTATAAGAAGTTTGCCAAAAAGTAGCTTCGAAAAACGATTAGGTTAAGTTTCAGAGTTGCTTCTAATGTACCGAAGCTGGACTTAGACATAATTTCACTCTCACAACATTATGGCTGGTTGGAGACAGTCCGAACCATAAATACCGGGTCCATGGTTCTGGGCATAAACTGGGGGGATGAGGACGACTCCCATTAACCCCTGACATAACCGGGGATACGCGTATCACAATGCCTTACTGGTCTGTGCTGAAGCAGGGCATTCTGGCAGCCAAGTGGCTTGACCTTTATTAGTGAGCCTCGTTACCCCCTCTCGGAACCACAGACTTAGAAATCGCCAGCTCATATACAGTGCATAAAATATATTTATATATGTACCCTTATACACCATTTTAATAAAAAATATCACAAAATTCTTCTAAGTCCCTCGGGAAGAGTGAAAGATGCGCACGTTCATTTTCAGAGCTCCTAGACCTTCCTATAAGAAGTTAGCCAAAAAGTGGCTTCGAAAAACGCTTAGGTAAAGTTTCAGAGTTGCTTCTAATGTACTGAAGCTGGACTTAGACATAATTTCACTCTCACAACATTATGGCTGGTTGGAGACAGTCCGAACCACAAATACCGGATCCATGGTTCTGGGCATATACTGGGGGGACGAGGACGACTCCCATTAACCCCTGACTATACCGGGGATACGCGTATCACAATGCCTTACTGGTCTGTGCTGAAGCATGGCATTCTGGCAGCCAAGTGGCTTGACCTTTATTAGTGAGCCTGGTTACCCCCTCTCGGAACCACAGACTTAGAAATCGCCAGCTCATATACAGTGCATAAAATATATTTATATATGTACCCTTATACACCATTTTAATAAAAAATATCACAAAATTCTTCTAAGTCCCTCGGGAAGAGTGAAAGATGCGCACGTTCATTTTCAGAGCTCCTAGACCTTCCTATAAGAAGTTAGCCAAAAAGTAGCTTCGAAAAACGCTTAGGTTAAGTTTCAGAGTTGCTTCTAATGTACCGAAGCTGGACTTAGACATAATTTCACTCTCACAACATTATGGCTGGTTGGAGACAGTCCGAACCACAAATACCGGGTCCATGGTTCTGGGCATATACTGGGGGGACGGGGACGACTCCCATTAACCCCTGACTATACCGGGGATACGCGTATCACAATGCCTTACTGGTCTGTGCTGAAGCAGGGCATTCTGGCAGCCAAGTGGCTTGACCTTTATTAGTGAGCCTGGTTACCCCCTCTCGGAACCACAGACTTAGAAATCGCCAGCTCATATACAGTGCATAAAATATATTTATATATGTACCCTTATACACCATTTTAATAAAAAATATCACAAAATTCTTCTAAGTCCCCCGGGAAGAGTGAAAGATGCGCACGTTTATTTTCAGAGCTCCTAGACCTTCCTATAAGAAGTTAGCCAAAAAGTGGCTTCGAAAAACGCTTAGGTAAAGTTTCAGAGTTGCTTCTAATGTACCGAAGCTGGACTTAGACATAATTTCACTCTCACAACATTATGGCTGGTTGGAGACAGTCCGAACCACAAATACCGGGTCCATGGTTCTGGGCATATACTGGGGGGACGGGGACGACTCCCATTAACCCCTGACTATACCAGGGATACGCGTATCACAATGCCTCACTGGTCTGTGCTGAAGCAGGGCATTCTGGCAGCCAAGTGGCTTGACCTTTATTAGTGAGCCTGGTTACCCCCTCTCGGAACCACAGACTTAGAAATCGCCAGCTCATATACAGTGCATAAAATATATTTATATATGTACCCTTATACACCATTTTAATAAAAAATATCACAAAATTCTTCTAAGTCCCTCGGGAAGAGTGAAAGATGCGCACGTTCATTTTCAGAGCTCCTAGACCTTCCTATAAGAAGTTAGCCAAAAAGTAGCTTCGAAAAACGCTTAGGTTAAGTTTCAGAGTTGCTTCTAATGTACCGAAGCTGGACTTAGACATAATTTCACTCTCACAACATTATGGCTGGTTGGAGACAGTCCGAACCACAAATACCGGGTCCATGGTTCTGGGCATATACTGGGGGGACGAGGACAACTCCCATTAACCCCTGACTATACCGGAGATACGCGTATCACAATGCCTTACTGGTCTGTGCTGAAGCAGGGCATTCTGGCAGCCAAGTGGCTTGACCTTTATTAGTGAGCCTGGTTACCCCCTCTCGGAACCACAGACTTAGAAATCGCCAGCTCATATACAGTGCATAAAATATATTTAAATATGTACCCTTATACACCATTTTAATAAAAAATATCACAAAATTCTTCTAAGTCCCTCGGGAAGAGTGAAAGATGCGCACGTTCATTTTCAGAGCTCCTAGACCTTCCTTTAAGAAGTTAGCCAAAAAGTAGCTTCGAAAAACGCTTAGGTTAAGTTTCAGAGTTGCTTCTAATGTACCGAAGCTGGACTTAGACATAATTTCACTCTCACAACATTATGGCTGGTTGGAGACAGTCCGAACCACAAATACCGGGTCCATGGTTCTGGGCATATACTGGTGGGACGGGGACGACTCCCATTAACCCCTGACTATACCAGGGATACGCGTATCACAATGCCTCACTGGTCTGTGCTGAAGCAGGGCATTCTGGCAGCCAAGTGGCTTGACCTTTATTAGTGAGCCTGGTTACCCCCTCTCGGAACCACAGACTTAGAAATCGCCAGCTCATATACAGTGCATAAAATATATTTATATATGTACCCTTATACACCATTTTAATAAAAAATATCACAAAATTCTTCTAAGTCCCTCGGGAAGAGTGAAAGATGCGCACGTTCATTTTCAGAGCTCCTAGACCTTCCTATAAGATGTTAGCCAAAAAGTAGCTTCGAAAAACGCTTAGGTTAAGTTTCAGAGTTGCTTCTAATGTAACGAAGATGGACTTAGACATAATTTCACTCTCACAACATTATGGCTGGTTGGAGACAGTCCGAACCACAAATACCGGGTCCATGGTCCTGGGCATATACTGGTGGGACGGGGACGACTACCATTAACCCCTGACTATACCGGGGATATGCGTATCACAATGTCTTACTGGTCTGTGCTGAAGCAGGGCATTCTGGCAGCCAAGTGGCTTGACCTTTATTAGTGAGCCTTGTTACCCCCTCTCGGAACCACAGACTTAGAAATCGCCAGCTCATATACAGTGCATAAAATATATTTATATATGTACCCTTATACACCATTTTAATAAAAAATATCACAAAATTCTTCTAAGTCCCTCGGGAAGAGTGAAAGATGCGCACGTTCATTTTCAGAGCTCCTAGACCTTCCTATAAGAAGTTAGCCAAAAAGTAGCTTCGAAAAACGCTTAGGTTAAGTTTCAGAGTTGCTTCTAATGTACCGAAGCTGGACTTAGACATAATTTCACTCTCACAACATTATGGCTGGTTGGAGACAGTCCGAACCACAAATACCGGGTCCATGGTTCTGGGCATATACTGGGGGGACGAGGACAACTCCCATTAACCCCTGACTATACCGGAGATACGCGTATCACAATGCCTTACTGGTCTGTGCTGAAGCAGGGCATTCTGGCAGCCAAGTGGCTTGACCTTTATTAGTGAGCCTGGTTACCCCCTCTCGGAACCACAGACTTAGAAATCGCCAGCTCATATACAGTGCATAAAATATATTTATATATGTACCCTTATACACCATTTTAATAAAAAAAATCACAAAATTCTTCTAAGTCCCCCGGGAAGAGTGAAAGATGCGCACGTTCATTTTCAGAGCTCCTAGACCTTCCTATAAGAAGTTAGCCAAAAAGTGGCTTCGAAAAACGCTTAGGTTAAGTTTCAGAGTTGCTTCTCATGTACCGAAGCTGGACTTAGACATAATTTCACTCTCACAACATTATGGCTGGTTGGAGACAGTCCGAACAACAAATACCGGGTCCATGGTTCTGGGCATATACTGGGGGGACGAGGACGACTCCCATTAACCCCTGACTTTACCGGGGATACGCGTATCACAATGCCTTACTGGTCTGTGCTGAAGCAGGGCATTCTGGCGAACCACAGACTTAGAAATCGCCAGCTCATATACAGTGCATAAAATATATTTATATATGTACCCTTATACACCATTTTAATAACAAATATCACAAAATTCTTCTAAGTACCTCGGGAAGAGTGAAAGATGCGCACTTTCATTTTCAGAGCTCCTAGACCTTCCTATAAGAAGTTAGCCAAAAAGTATCTTCGAAAAACGCTTAGGTTAAGTTTCAGAGTTGCTTCTAATGTACCGAAGCTGGACTTAGACATAATTTCACTCTCACAACATTATGGCTGGTTGGAGACTGTCCGAACCACAAATACCGGGTCCATGGTTCTGGGCATATACTGGTGGGATGGGGACGACTCCCATTAACCCCTGACTATACCAGGGATACGCGTATCACAATGCCTTACTGGTCTGTGCTGAAGCAGGGCATTCTGGCAGCCAAGTGGCTTGACCTTTATTAGTGAGCCTGGTTACCCCCTCTCGGAACCACAGACTTAGAAATCGCCAGCTCATATACAGTGCATAAAATATATTTAAATATGTACCCTTATACACCATTTTAATAAAAAATATCACAAAATTCTTCTAAGTCCCTCGGGAAGAGTGAAAGATGCGCATGTTCATTTTCAGATCTCCTATACCTTCCTATAAGAAGTTAGCCAAAAAGTAGCTTCGAAAAACGCTTAGGTTAAGTTTCAGAGTTGCTTCTAATGTACCGAAGCTGGACTTAGACATAATTTCACTCTCACAACATTATGGCTGGTTGGAGACAGTCCGAACCACAAATACCGGGTCCATGGTTCTGGGCATATACTGGGGGGACGGGGACGACTCCCATTAACCCCTGACTATACCGGGGATACGCTTATCACAATGCCTTTCTGGTCTGTGCTGAAGCATGGCATTCTGGCAGCCAAGTGGCTTGACCTTTATTAGTGAGCCTGGTTACCCCTCTCGGAACCACAGACTTAGAAATCGCCAGCTCATATACAGTGCATAAAATATATTTAAATATATACCCTTATACACCATTTTAATAAAAAATATCACAAAATTCTTCTAAGTCCCTCGGGAAGAGTGAAAGATGCGCACATTCATTTTCAGAGCTCTTAGACCTTCCTATAAGAAGTTAGCCAAAAAGTAGCTTCGAAAAACGCTTATGTTAAGTTTCAGAGTTGCTTCTAATGTACCGAAGCTGGACTTAGACATAATTTCACTCTCACTACATTATGGCTGGTTGGAGACAGTCCGAACCATAAATACCGGGTCCATGGTTCTGGGCATATACTGGGGGGACGGGGACGACTCCCATTAACCCCTGACTATACCGGGGATACGCATATCACAATGCCTTACTGGTCTGTGCTGAAGCAGGGCATTCAGGCAGCCAAGTGGCTTGACCTTTATTAGTGAGCCTGGTTACCCCCTCTCGGAACCACAGACTTAGAAATCGCCAGCTCATATACAGTGCATAAAATATATTTAAATATATACCTTTATTCACCATTTATACAGCCAAGAGGAGAGAATTCATCAAGTTTAATTTGCACAAACACTGCATATGTCGAATTTCAGCATTTTTGTATGACCAGGAAAACCACAGTCACAAGCCGAGCTGCAGTTCCATAGAAACTTGAAGTTTTACCGCTGAACCTAAACATGGGTAGAAAGTACTTTTTCTCCACCCCTGTTGTTGCCACAGACTTCCCCTTTACAGCGCACACTTGCTCTATCCTTACCGCTTCAGCCCAGAAATATTGAGCTTCAGATGTGTTGTTAACGTTGTGTAAAAAAGTTGCTCACAGACCTTCTAGGGAAACATTGTGAAATCGCGTATATCTTTGCTTCTACAAATAGCAATGTATTGTCCTTTGCTGTACAAACTGTTATACAGCCAAGAGGAGAGAATTCATCAAGTTTAATGATGAAGTTTATATACACTGACTGACTGAGAGACTGACTGACTCACTGAGAGAGAGACTTACTGACTGTCTGAGAGAGTGACTGACTGACTGAGAGAGAAACTGACTGACTGACTGACTGACTGAGAGAGAGACTGACTGACTGACTGAGAGACTGACTGACTGACTGAGAGAGAGACTGACTGACTGACTGACTTAGAGAGGAACTGACTGAATGACTGAGAGAGTGACTGATTGACTGAGAGAGAGACTGACTGACTGACTGAGAGAGACTGACTGACTTACTGTCTGAGACAGTGACTTACTGACTGAGAGAGAGACTGACTGACTGACTGAGAGAGAGATTGACTGACTGACTGAGTGACTAAGAGAGATTCTGACTGACTGACTGACTGAGAGAGAGACTTACTGAATGGCTGACTGAGAGAGAGACTGATTGACTGAAAGAGAGAGAGACTGACTGACTGACGGAGAGAGAGACTGACTGACTGACTGAGAGAGAGACTGACTGACTGAACGAGAGAGAGACTGACTGACTGAGAGAGAGACTGACTGACTGACTGATAGAGAGACTGACTGACTGACTGAGAGACTGACTGACTCACTGAGAGAGAGACTTACTGACTGACTGAGAGAGAGACTGACTGACTGACTGAGAGAGAGAGACTGACTGACTGACTGAGAGAGAGACTTACTGACTGGCTGACTGAGAGAGAGACTGACTGACTGACTGAGAGAGAGACTGACTGACTGACTGACTGACTAAGAGAGAGACTGACTGACTGAGAGAGAGACTTACTGACTGGCTGACTGAGAGAGAGACTGACTGACTGAGAGAGAGACTGACTGACTGAATGAGAGAGAGACTGACTGACTGGCTGACTGAGAGAGAGACTGACTGACTGACTGACTGAATGAGAGAGAGTCTTACAAACTGACTGAATGAGAGAGAGACTGACTGACTGAGAGAGAAACTGACTGAGAGACTGACTGACTGACAGACTGACTGAGAGACTGACTGACTGACTGAGAGAGACTGACTGACTGATTGTCTGAGACAGTGACTTACTGACTGAGAGAGAGACTGACTGACTGACTGAGAGAGAGACTGACTGAATGACTGACTGACTGAGTGAGAGACTGACTGAGAGAGAGACTGACTGACTGAGAGGGAGACTTACTGACTGAGTGAGAGACAGACTTACTTACTGATGGAGAGAGAGACTCACTGACTGACTGAGAGAGAGACTGACTGACTGACTGAGAGGGAGACTTACTGACTGAGTGAGAGACAGACTTACTGACTGACGGAGAGAGAGACTGACTGACTGACTGACTGAGAGAGAGACTGTCTGACTGACTGTCTGAGAGAGTTACTGGCTTACTGAGAGAGAGACTGACTGACTGACTGACTGAGAGAGAGACTGACTGAGAGAGAGACTGACTAAGAGAGAGACTTACTGACTGGCTGACTGAGAGAGAGACTGACTGACTGACTGACTGAGAGAGAGACTGAGTGACTGACTGAGAGAGAGATTGACTGACTGACTGACTAAGAGAGAGACTGACTGACTGACTGACTGAGAGAGAGACTTACTGACTGGCTGACTGAGAGAGAGACTGACTGACTGAAAGAGAGAGAGACTGACTGACGGAGAGAGAGACTGACTGACTGAGAGAGAGACTGACTGACTGAACGAGAGAGAGACTGACTGACTGAGAGAGAGACTGACTGACTGACTGATAGAGAGACTGACTGACTGACTGAGAGTCTGACTGACTCACTGAGAGAGAGACTTACTGACTGACTGAGAGAGAGACTGACTGACTGACTGACTGACTGAGAGAGAGACTGACTGACTGACTGAGAGAGAGACTTACTGACTGGCTGACTGAGAGAGAGACTGACTGACTGACAGAGAGAGAGACTGACTGACTGACTGACTGACTGACTGACTGAGAGAGACTGACTGACTGAGAGAGAGACTTACTGACTGGCTGACTGAGAGAGAGACTGACTGACTGACTGAGAGAGAATGACTGACTGAATGAGAGAGAGACTGACTGACTGGCTGACTGAGAGAGAGACTGACTGACTGAATGAGAGAGAGACTGACTGACTGACTGACGGAGAGAAAGACTGACTGACTGACTGACTGAGAGAGAGACTGACTGACTGAATGAGAGAGACTGACTGACTGAGAGAGAGACTGACTGAGATAGAGACTGACTGACTGACTGACTGCGAGAGAAACTGACTGACTGAATGAGAGAGACTGACTGACTGAGAGAGAGACTGACTGAGAGAGAGACTGACAGACTGACCGACTGAGAGAGAGACTGACTGACTGACTGACTGACTGAGAGAGAAACTGACTGACTGATTGACTGAGAGAGAGAATGACTGACAACCTGAGAGACTGACTGACTGAAAGAGAGAGAGACTGACTGACTGACGGAGAGAGAGACTGACTGACTGTCTGAGAGAGTGACTGACTTACTGAGAGAGAGACTGACTGACTGACTGACTGAGAGAGAGACTGACTGACTGACTGACTGAGAGAGAGTCTTACTGACTGACTGAATGAGAGAGAGACTGACTGACTGAGAGAGAGACTGACTGAGAGAGAGACTGACTGACTGACTGACTGACTGACTGAGAGACTGACTGACTGACTGAGAGAGACTGACTGACTGACTGTCTGAGACAGTGACTTACTGACTGAGAGAGAGACTGACTGACTGACTGAGAGAGAGACTGACTGAATGACTGACTGACTGAGTGAGAGACTGACTGAGAGAGAGACTGACTGACTGAGAGGGAGACTTACTGACTGAGTGAGAGACAGACTTACTGACTGATGGAGAGAGAGACTGACTGACTGACTGAGAGAGAGACTGACTGACTGAATGAGAGAGAGACTGACTGACTGAGAGAGAGACTGACTGACTGACTGACTGAGAGAGAGACTGACTGAATGACTGAGAGAGAGACTGACTGACTGACTGACTGACTGAGAGAGAGACTGACTGACTGAGAAAGAGACTGACTAAGAGAGAGACTTACTGACTGGCTGACTGAGAGAGAAACTGACTGACTGACTGACTTAGAGAGAGACTGACTGACTGACTGAGAGAGAGATTGACTGACTGACTGACTAAGAGAGAGACTGACTGACTGGCTGACTGAGAGAGAGACTGACTGACTGAAAGAGAGAGAGACTGACTGACTGACGGAGAGAGAGACTGACTGACTGACTGAGATAGAAACCGACTGACTGAATGAGAGAGAGACTGACTGACTGAGAGAGAGACTGACTGACTGACTGAGAGAGAGACTGACTGACTGAGAGAGAGACTGACTGACTGACTGAGAGACTGACTGACTCACTGAGAGAGAGACTGACTGACTGATTGAGAGAGAGACTGACTGACTGACTGAGAGAGAGACTGACTGACTGACTGAGAGAGAGACTTACTGACTGCCTGACTGAGAGAGAGACTGACTGACTGACTGAGAGAGAGAGAGACTGAATGACTGACTGACTAAGAGAGAGACTGACTGACGGAGAGAAAGACTGACTGACTGACTGACTGACTGAGAGAGAGACTGACTGACTGAATGAGAGAGAGACTGACTGACTGACTGACGGAGAGAAAGACTGACTGACTGACTGACTGAATGAGAGAGAGTCTTAATGACTGACTGAATGAGAGAGAGACTGACTGACTGAGAGAGAGACTGACTGAGAGAGAGACTGACTGACTGACTGACTGAGAGACTGACTGACTGAGAGAGACTGACTGACTGACTGTCTGAGACAGTGACTTACTGACTGAGAGAGAGACTGACTGACTGAGAGAGAGACTGACTGAATGACTGACTGACTGAGTGAGAGACTGACTGAGAGAGAGACTGACTGACTGAGAGAGAGACTGACTGACTGAATGAGAGAGAGACTGACTGACTGAGAGAGAGACAGACTGACTGACTGACTGACTGACTGACTGACTGAGAGAGAGACTGACTGACTGACTGAGAGAGAGACTGACTGACTGACTGACTGACTGAGAGAGAGACTGACTGACTGACTGACTGAGAGAGAGACTGTCTGACTGACTGACTGACTGACTGTCTGAGAGAGTGACTGGCTTACTGAGAGAGAGACTGACTGACTGACTGACTGAGAGAGAGACTGACTGACTGAGAGAGAGACTAACTAAGAGAGAGACTTACTGAATGGCTGACTGAGAGAGAGACTGACTGACTGACTGACTGACTGACTGACTGACTGAGAGAGAGACTGACTGACTGACTGAGAGAGAGATTGACTGACTGACTGACTAAGAGAGGGACTGACTGACTGACTGACTGAGAGAGAGACTTACTGACTGGCTGACTGAGAGAGAGACTGACTGACTGAAAGAGAGAGAGACTGACTGACTGACTGACAGAGAGAGAGACTGACTGACTGACTGAGAGAAAGACTGACTGACTGAATGAGAGAGAGACTGACTGACTGAGAGAGAGACTGACTGACTGACTGAGAGAGAGACTGACTGAGCGACTGAGAGAGAGACTGACTGACTGACTGAGAGACTGACTGACTCACTGAGAGAGAGACTTACTGACTGACTGAGAGAGAGACTGACTGACTGACTGAGAGAGAGACTGACTGACTGACTGAGAGAGAGACTTACTAACTGGCCTACTGAGAGAGAGACTGACTGACTGACTGAGAGAGAGACTGACTGACTGACTGACTGACTAAGAGAGAGACTGACTGACTGAGAGAGAGACTTACTGACTGGCTGACTGAGAGAGAGACTGACTGACTGACTGACTGAGAGAGAGACTGACTGACTGACTGAGAGAGAGATTGACTGACTGACTGACTAAGAGAGAGACTGACTGACTGACTGACTGACGGAGAGAAAGACTGACTGACTGACTGAGAGAGAGACTGACTGACTGAATGAGAGAGAGACTGACTGACTGGCTGACTGAGAGAGAGACTGACTGACTGACTGACTGACTGAGAGAGAGACTGACTGACTGACTGAGAGAGAGACTGTCTGACTGACTGACTGACTGTCTGAGAGAGTGACTGGCTTACTGAGAGAGAGACTGACTGACTGACTGAGAGAGAGACTGACTGACTGAGAGAGAGACTAACTAAGAGAGAGACTTAATGAATGGCTGACTGAGAGAGAGACTGACTGACTGACTGACTGACTGAGAGAGAGACTGACTGACTGACTGAGAGAGAATGACTGACTGAATGAGAGAGAGACTGACTGACTGGCTGACTGAGAGAGAGACTGACTGACTGAATGAGAGAGAGACTGACTGACTGACTGACGGAGAGAAAGACTGACTGACTGACTGACTGAGAGAGAGACTGACTGACTGAATGAGAGAGACTGACTGACTGAGAGAGAGACTGACTGAGATAGAGACTGACTGACTGACTGACTGCGAGAGAAACTGACTGACTGAATGAGAGAGACTGACTGACTGAGAGAGAGACTGACTGAGAGAGAGACTGACAGACTGACCGACTGAGAGAGAGACTGACTGACTGACTGACTGACTGAGAGAGAAACTGACTGACTGATTGACTGAGAGAGAGAATGACTGACAACCTGAGAGACTGACTGACTGAAAGAGAGAGAGACTGACTGACTGACGGAGAGAGAGACTGACTGACTGTCTGAGAGAGTGACTGACTTACTGAGAGAGAGACTGACTGACTGACTGACTGAGAGAGAGACTGACTGACTGACTGACTGAGAGAGAGTCTTACTGACTGACTGAATGAGAGAGAGACTGACTGACTGAGAGAGAGACTGACTGAGAGAGAGACTGACTGACTGACTGACTGACTGACTGAGAGACTGACTGACTGACTGAGAGAGACTGACTGACTGACTGTCTGAGACAGTGACTTACTGACTGAGAGAGAGACTGACTGACTGACTGAGAGAGAGACTGACTGAATGACTGACTGACTGAGTGAGAGACTGACTGAGAGAGAGACTGACTGACTGAGAGGGAGACTTACTGACTGAGTGAGAGACAGACTTACTGACTGATGGAGAGAGAGACTGACTGACTGACTGAGAGAGAGACTGACTGACTGAATGAGAGAGAGACTGACTGACTGAGAGAGAGACTGACTGACTGACTGACTGAGAGAGAGACTGACTGAATGACTGAGAGAGAGACTGACTGACTGACTGACTGACTGAGAGAGAGACTGACTGACTGAGAAAGAGACTGACTAAGAGAGAGACTTACTGACTGGCTGACTGAGAGAGAAACTGACTGACTGACTGACTTAGAGAGAGACTGACTGACTGACTGAGAGAGAGATTGACTGACTGACTGACTAAGAGAGAGACTGACTGACTGGCTGACTGAGAGAGAGACTGACTGACTGAAAGAGAGAGAGACTGACTGACTGACGGAGAGAGAGACTGACTGACTGACTGAGATAGAAACCGACTGACTGAATGAGAGAGAGACTGACTGACTGAGAGAGAGACTGACTGACTGACTGAGAGAGAGACTGACTGACTGAGAGAGAGACTGACTGACTGACTGAGAGACTGACTGACTCACTGAGAGAGAGACTGACTGACTGATTGAGAGAGAGACTGACTGACTGACTGAGAGAGAGACTGACTGACTGACTGAGAGAGAGACTTACTGACTGCCTGACTGAGAGAGAGACTGACTGACTGACTGAGAGAGAGAGAGACTGAATGACTGACTGACTAAGAGAGAGACTGACTGACGGAGAGAAAGACTGACTGACTGACTGACTGACTGAGAGAGAGACTGACTGACTGAATGAGAGAGAGACTGACTGACTGACGGAGAGAAAGACTGACTGACTGACTGACTGAATGAGAGAGAGTCTTAATGACTGACTGAATGAGAGAGAGACTGACTGACTGAGAGAGAGACTGACTGAGAGAGAGACTGACTGACTGACTGACTGAGAGACTGACTGACTGAGAGAGACTGACTGACTGACTGTCTGAGACAGTGACTTACTGACTGAGAGAGAGACTGACTGACTGAGAGAGAGACTGACTGAATGACTGACTGACTGAGTGAGAGACTGACTGAGAGAGAGACTGACTGACTGAGAGAGAGACTGACTGACTGAATGAGAGAGAGACTGACTGACTGAGAGAGAGACAGACTGACTGACTGACTGACTGACTGACTGACTGAGAGAGAGACTGACTGACTGACTGAGAGAGAGACTGACTGACTGACTGACTGACTGAGAGAGAGACTGACTGACTGACTGACTGAGAGAGAGACTGTCTGACTGACTGACTGACTGACTGTCTGAGAGAGTGACTGGCTTACTGAGAGAGAGACTGACTGACTGACTGACTGAGAGAGAGACTGACTGACTGAGAGAGAGACTAACTAAGAGAGAGACTTACTGAATGGCTGACTGAGAGAGAGACTGACTGACTGACTGACTGACTGACTGACTGACTGAGAGAGAGACTGACTGACTGACTGAGAGAGAGATTGACTGACTGACTGACTAAGAGAGGGACTGACTGACTGACTGACTGAGAGAGAGACTTACTGACTGGCTGACTGAGAGAGAGACTGACTGACTGAAAGAGAGAGAGACTGACTGACTGACTGACAGAGAGAGAGACTGACTGACTGACTGAGAGAAAGACTGACTGACTGAATGAGAGAGAGACTGACTGACTGAGAGAGAGACTGACTGACTGACTGAGAGAGAGACTGACTGAGCGACTGAGAGAGAGACTGACTGACTGACTGAGAGACTGACTGACTCACTGAGAGAGAGACTTACTGACTGACTGAGAGAGAGACTGACTGACTGACTGAGAGAGAGACTGACTGACTGACTGAGAGAGAGACTTACTAACTGGCCTACTGAGAGAGAGACTGACTGACTGACTGAGAGAGAGACTGACTGACTGACTGACTGACTGACTAAGAGAGAGACTGACTGACTGAGAGAGAGACTTACTGACTGGCTGACTGAGAGAGAGACTGACTGACTGACTGACTGAGAGAGAGACTGACTGACTGACTGAGAGAGAGATTGACTGACTGACTGACTAAGAGAGAGACTGACTGACTGACTGACTGACGGAGAGAAAGACTGACTGACTGACTGAGAGAGAGACTGACTGACTGAATGAGAGAGAGACTGACTGACTGGCTGACTGAGAGAGAGACTGACTGACTGACTGACTGACTGAGAGAGAGACTGACTGACTGACTGAGAGAGAGACTGTCTGACTGACTGACTGACTGTCTGAGAGAGTGACTGGCTTACTGAGAGAGAGACTGACTGACTGACTGACTGAGAGAGAGACTGACTGACTGAGAGAGAGACTAACTAAGAGAGAGACTTAATGAATGGCTGACTGAGAGAGAGACTGACTGACTGACTGACTGACTGAGAGAGAGACTGACTGACTGACTGAGAGAGAGATTGACTGACTGACTGACTAAGAGAGGGACTGACTGACTGACTGACTGAGAGAGAGACTTACTGACTGGCTGACTGAGAGAGAGACTGACTGACTGAAAGAGAGAGAGACTGACTGACTGACTGACAGAGAGAGAGACTGACTGACTGACTGAGAGAAAGACTGACTGACTGATTGAGAGAGAGACTGACTGACTGAGAGAGAGACTGACTGACTGACTGAGAGAGAGACTGACTGAGCGACTGAGAGAGAGACTGACTGACTGACTGAGAGACTGACTGACTCACTGAGAGAGAGACTTACTGACTGACTGAGAGAGAGACTGACTGACTGACTGAGAGAGAGACTGACTGACTGACTGAGAGAGAGACTTACTAACTGGCCTACTGAGAGAGAGACTGACTGACTGACTGAGAGAGAGACTGACTGACTGACTGACTAAGAGAGAGACTGACTGACTGAGAGAGAGACTTACTGACTGGCTGACTGAGAGAGAGACTGACTGACTGACTGACTGAGAGAGAGACTGACTGACTGACTGAGAGAGAGATTGACTGACTGACTGACTAAGAGAGAGACTGACTGACTGACTGACTGACGGAGAGAAAGACTGACTGACTGACTGACTGAGAGAGAGACTGACTGACTGAATGAGAGAGAGACTGACTGACTGGCTGACTGAGAGAGAGACTGACTGACTGAATGAGAGAGAGACTGACTCACTGACTGACGGAGAGAAAGACTGACTGACTGACTGACTGAGAGAGAGACTGACTGACTGAATGAGAGAGAGACTGACTGACTGACTGAGAGAGAGACTGACTGACTGACTGACTGAGAGAGAGACTTACTAACTGGTCTACTGAGAGAGAGACTGACTGACTGACTGAGAGAGAGACTGACTGACTGACTGACTGACTAAGAGAGAGACTGACTGACTGAGAGAGAGACTTACTGACTGGCTGACTGAGAGAGAGACTGACTGACTGAATTAGAGAGAGACTGACTGACTGACTGACGGAGAGAAAGACTGACTGACTGACTGACTGAGAGAGAGACTGACTGACTGAATGAGAGAGAGACTGACTGACTGGCTGACTGAGAGAGAGACTGACTGACTGAATGAGAGAGAGACTGACTCACTGACTGACGGAGAGAAAGACTGACTGACTGACTGACTGAGAGAGAGACTGACTGACTGAATGAGAGAGAGACTGACTGACTGAGAGAGAGACTGACTGAGAGAGAGACTGACTGACTGAGAGAGAAACTGACTGACTGAATGAGAGAGAGACTGACTGACTGAGAGAGAGACTGACTGAGAGAGAGACTGACTGACTGACCGACTGAGAGAGAGACTGACTGACTGACTGACTGAGAGAGAGACTGACTGACTGAGAGAGAGACTGACTCACTGACTGTTTGAGAGAGTGACTGACTGACTGACTGAGAGAGAGACTTACTGACTGGCTGACTGAGAGAGAGACTGACTGACTGAAAGAGAGAGAGACTGACTGACTGACTGACGGAGAGAGAGACTGACTGACTTACTGACTGAGAGAGAGACTGACTGACTGAATGAGAGAGAGACTGACTGACTGAGAGAGGAAGAGACTGACTGACTGACTGAGAGAGAGACTGACTGACTGACTGACTGACTGAGAGAGAGACTTACTGACTGACTGAAAGAGAGAGAGACTGACTGACTGACGGAGAGAGAGACTGACTGACTGACTGAGAGAGAGACTGACTGACTGACTGACTGAGAGAGAGACTGACTGACTGAATGAGAGAGAGACTGACTGACTGAGAGAGAGAGAGACTGACTGACTGAGAGAGAAACTGACTGACTGACTGAGAGAGAGACTGACTGACTGACTGACTGTGAGAGAGACTTACTGACTGACTGACTGAATGAGAGAGAGACTGACTGACTGAGAGAGAGACTGACTGAGAGAGAGACTGACTGACTGACTGACTGACTGAGAGAGACTGACTGACTGTCTGAGACAGTGACTTACTGACTGAGAGAGAGACTGACTGACTGACTGACAGAGAGGGAGACTTACTGACTGAATGAGAGACTGACTGACTGACTGAGAGAGAGACTGACTGACTGACTGAGAGAGAGATTTATTGACTGGCTGACTGAGAGAGAGACTGACTGACTGAATGAGAGAGAGACTGACTGACTGAGAGAGAGACTGACTGAGAGAGAGACTGACTGACTGACCGACTGAGAGAGAGACTGACTGACTGAGAGAGAGACTGACAGACTGAGAGAGAGACTGACTCACTGACTGTTTGAGAGAGTGACTGACTTACTGAGAGAGAGACTGACTGACTGAATGAGAGAGAGAATGACTGACTGAGAGAGAGACTGACTGAGAGAGAGACTGGCTGACTGACCGACTGAGAGAGAGACTGACTGACTGAGAGAGAGACTGACTCACTGAATGTTTGAGAGAGTGACTGACTGACTGACTGACTGAGAGAGAGACTTACTGACTGGCTGACTGAGAGAGAGACTGACTGACTGAAAGAGAGAGAGACTGACTGACTGAAAGAGAGAGAGACTGACTGACTGACGGAGAGAGAGACTGACTGACTGACTGACTGAGAGAGAGAATGACTGACTGATTGAGAGAGAGACTGACTGACTGAGAGAGGAAGAGACTGACTGACTGACTGACTGAGAGAGAGACTGACTGACTGACTGAGAGAGAGATTGACTGACTGACTGACTAAGAGAGAGACTGACTGACTGACTGACTGACGGAGAGAAAGACTGACTGACTGACTGAGAGAGAGACTGACTGACTGAATGAGAGAGAGACTGACTGACTGGCTGACTGAGAGAGAGACTGACTGACTGACTGACTGACTGACTGACTGAGAGAGAGACTGACTGACTGACTGACTGAGAGAGAGACTGTCTGACTGACTGACTGACTGACTGTCTGAGAGAGTGACTGGCTTACTGAGAGAGAGACTGACTGACTGACTGACTGACTGAGAGAGAGACTGACTGACTGAGAGAGAGACTAACTAAGAGAGAGACTTACTGAATGGCTGACTGAGAGAGAGACTGACTGACTGACTGACTGACTGAGAGAGAGACTGACTGACTGACTGAGAGAGAGATTGACTGACTGACTGACTAAGAGAGGGACTGACTGACTGACTGACTGAGAGAGAGACTTACTGACTGGCTGACTGAGAGAGAGACTGACTGACTGAAAGAGAGAGAGACTGACTGACTGACTGACAGAGAGAGAGACTGACTGACTGACTGAGAGATAGACTGACTGACTGATTGAGAGAGAGACAGACTGACTGAGAGAGAGACTGACTGACTGACTGAGAGAGAGACTGACTGAGCGACTGAGAGAGAGACTGACTGACTGACTGAGAGACTGACTGACTCACTGAGAGAGAGACTTACTGACTGACTGAGAGAGAGACTGACTGACTGACTGAGAGAGAGACTGACTGACTGACTGAGAGAGAGACTTACTAACTGGCCTACTGAGAGAGAGACTGACTGACTGACTGAGAGAGAGACTGACTGACTGACTGACTAAGAGAGAGACTGACTGACTGAGAGAGAGACTTACTGACTGGCTGACTGAGAGAGAGACTGACTGACTGACTGACTGAGAGAGAGACTGACTGACTGACTGAGAGAGAGATTGACTGACTGACTGACTAAGAGAGAGACTGACTGACTGACTGACTGACGGAGAGAAAGACTGACTGACTGACTGACTGAGAGAGAGACTGACTGACTGAATGAGAGAGAGACTGACTGACTGGCTGACAGAGAGAGACTGACTGACTGAATGAGAGAGAGACTGACTCACTGACTGACGGAGAGAAAGACTGACTGACTGACTGACTGAGAGAGAGACTGACTGACTGAATGAGAGAGAGACTGACTGACTGACTGAGAGAGAGACTGACTGACTGACTGACTGAGAGAGAGACTTACTAACTGGCCTACTGAGAGAGAGACTGACTGACTGACTGAGAGAGAGACTGACTGACTGACTGACTGACTGACTAAGAGAGAGACTGACTGACTGAGAGAGAGACTTACTGACTGGCTGACTGAGAGAGAGACTGACTGACTGAATTAGAGAGAGACTGACTGACTGACTGACGGAGAGAAAGACTGACTGACTGACTGACTGAGAGAGAGACTGACTGACTGAATGAGAGAGAGACTGACTGACTGGCTGACTGAGAGAGAGACTGACTGACTGAATGAGAGAGAGACTGACTCACTGACTGACGGAGAGAAAGACTGACTGACTGACTGACTGAGAGAGAGACTGACTGACTGAATGAGAGAGAGACTGACTGACTGAGAGAGAGACTGACTGAGAGAGAGACTGACTGACTGAGAGAGAAACTGACTGACTGAATGAGAGAGAGACTGACTGACTGAGAGAGAGACTGACTGAGAGAGAGACTGACTGACTGACCGACTGAGAGAGAGACTGACTGACTGACTGACTGAGAGAGAGACTGACTGACTGAGAGAGAGACTGACTCACTGACTGTTTGAGAGAGTGACTGACTGACTGACTGACTGAGAGAGAGACTTACTGACTGGCTGACTGAGAGAGAGACTGACTGACTGAAAGAGAGAGAGACTGACTGACTGACTGACGGAGAGAGAGACTGACTGACTTACTGACTGAGAGAGAGACTGACTGACTGAATGAGAGAGAGACTGACTAACTGAGAGAGGAAGAGACTGACTGACTGACTGACTGACTGAGAGAGAGACTGACTGACTGACTGACTGAGAGAGAGACTTACTGACTGACTGAAAGAGAGAGAGACTGACTGACTGACGGAGAGAGAGACTGACTGACTGACTGAGAGAGAGACTGACTGACTGACTGAGAGAGAGACTGACTGACTGAATGAGAGAGAGACTGACTGACTGAGAGAGAGAGAGACTGACTGACTGACTGAGAGAGAAACTGACTGACTGACTGAGAGAGAGACTGACTGACTGACTGACTGTGAGAGAGACTTACTGACTGACTGACTGAATGAGAGAGAGACTGACTGACTGAGAGAGAGACTGACTGAGAGAGAGACTGACTGACTGACTGACTGAGAGAGACTGACTGACTGTCTGAGACAGTGACTTACTGACTGAGAGAGAGACTGACTGACTGACTGACAGAGAGGGAGACTTACTGACTGAATGAGAGACTGACTGACTGACTGAGAGAGAGACTGACTGACTGACTGAGAGAGAGATTTATTGACTGGCTGACTGAGAGAGAGACTGACTGACTGAATGAGAGAGAGACTGACTGACTGAGAGAGAGACTGACTGAGAGAGAGACTGACTGACTGACCGACTGAGAGAGAGACTGACTGACTGAGAGAGAGACTGACAGACTGAGAGAGAGACTGACTCACTGACTGTTTGAGAGAGTGACTGACTTACTGAGAGAGAGACTGACTGACTGAATGAGAGAGAGAATGACTGACTGAGAGAGAGACTGACTGAGAGAGAGACTGGCTGACTGACCGACTGAGAGAGAGACTGACTGACTGAGAGAGAGACTGACTCACTGAATGTTTGAGAGAGTGACTGACTGACTGACTGAGAGAGAGACTTACTGACTGGCTGACTGAGAGAGAGACTGACTGACTGAAAGAGAGAGAGACTGACTGACTGAAAGAGAGAGAGACTGACTGACTGACGGAGAGAGAGACTGACTGACTGACTGACTGAGAGAGAGAATGACTGACTGAATGAGAGAGAGACTGACTGACTGAGAGAGGAAGAGACTGACTGACTGACTGACTGAGAGAGAGACTGACTGACTGACTGACTGAGAGAGAGACTGACTGACTGACTGAGAGAGAGATTGACTGACTGACTGACTAAGAGAGGGACTGACTGACTGACTGACTGAGAGAGAGACTTACTGACTGGCTGACTGAGAGAGAGACTGACTGACTGAAAGAGAGAGAGACTGACTGACTGACTGACAGAGAGAGAGACTGACTGACTGACTGAGAGAAAGACTGACTGACTGAATGAGAGAGAGACTGACTGACTGAGAGAGAGACTGACTGACTGACTGAGAGAGAGACTGACTGAGCGACTGAGAGAGAGACTGACTGACTGACTGAGAGACTGACTGACTCACTGAAAGAGAGACTTACTGACTGACTGAGAGAGAGACTGACTGACTGACTGAGAGAGAGACTGACTGACTGACTGAGAGAGAGACTTACTAACTGGCCTACTGAGAGAGAGACTGACTGACTGACTGAGAGAGAGACTGACTGACTGACTGACTGACTAATAGAGAGACTGACTGACTGAGAGAGAGACTTACTGACTGGCTGACTGAGAGAGATACTGACTGACTGAATTAGAGAGAGACTGACTGACTGACTGACGGAGAGAAAGACTGACTGACTGACTGACTAAGAGAGAGACTGACTGACTGACTGACTGACGGAGAGAAAGACTGACTGACTGACTGAGAGAGAGACTGACTGACTGAATGAGAGAGAGACTGACTGACTGGCTGACTGAGAGAGAGACTGACTGACTGACTGACTGACTGAGAGAGAGACTGACTGACTGACTGACTGAGAGAGAGACTGTCTGACTGACTGACTGACTGACTGTCTGAGAGAGTGACTGGCTTACTGAGAGAGAGACTGACTGACTGACTGACTGACTGAGAGAGAGACTGACTGACTGACTGAGAGAGAGACTGACTGACTGACTGACTGAGAGAGAGACTTACTAACTGGCCTACTGAGAGAGAGACTGACTGACTGACTGAGAGAGAGACTGACTGACTGACTGACTGACTGACTAAGAGAGAGACTGACTGACTGAGAGAGAGACTTACTGACTGGCTGACTGAGAGAGAGACTGACTGACTGAATTAGAGAGAGACTGACTGACTGACTGACGGAGAGAAAGACTGACTGACTGACTGACTGAGAGAGAGACTGACTGACTGAATGAGAGAGAGACTGACTGACTGACTGGCTGACTGAGAGAGAGACTGACTGACTGAATGAGAGAGAGACTGACTCACTGACTGACGGAGAGAAAGACTGACTGACTGACTGACTGAGAGAGAGACTGACTGACTGAATGAGAGAGAGACTGACTGACTGAGAGAGAGACTGACTGAGAGAGAGACTGACTGACTGAGAGAGAAACTGACTGACTGAATGAGAGAGAGACTGACTGACTGAGAGAGAGACTGACTGAGAGAGAGACTGACTGACTGACCGACTGAGAGAGAGACTGACTGACTGACTGACTGAGAGAGAGACTGACTGACTGAGAGAGAGACTGACTCACTGACTGTTTGAGAGAGTGACTGACTGACTGACTGACTGAGAGAGAGACTTACTGACTGGCTGACTGAGAGAGAGACTGACTGACTGAAAGAGAGAGAGACTGACTGACTGACTGACTGAGAGAGAGACTGACTGACTGAATGAGAGAGAGACTGACTGACTGAGAGAGGAAGAGACTGACTGACTGACTGACTGACTGAGAGAGAGACTGACTGACTGACTGACTGAGAGAGAGACTTACTGACTGACTGAAAGAGAGAGAGACTGACTGACTGACGGAGAGAGAGACTGACTGACTGACTGAGAGAGAGACTGACTGACTGACTGAGAGAGAGACTGACTGACTGAATGAGAGAGAGACTGACTGACTGAGAGAGAGAGAGACTGACTGACTGACTGAGAGAGAAACTGACTGACTGACTGAGAGAGAGACTGACTGACTGACTGACTGTGAGAGAGACTTACTGACTGACTGACTGAATGAGAGAGAGACTGACTGACTGAGAGAGAGACTGACTGAGAGAGAGACTGACTGACTGACTGACTGAGAGAGACTGACTGACTGTCTGAGACAGTGACTTACTGACTGAGAGAGAGACTGACTGACTGACTGACAGAGAGGGAGACTTACTGACTGAATGAGAGACTGACTGACTGACTGAGAGAGAGACTGACTGACTGAGAGAGAGATTTATTGACTGGCTGACTGAGAGAGAGACTGACTGACTGAATGAGAGAGAGACTGACTGACTGAGAGAGAGACTGACTGAGAGAGAGACTGACTGACTGACCGACTGAGAGAGAGACTGACTGACTGAGAGAGAGACTGACAGACTGAGAGAGAGACTGACTCACTGACTGTTTGAGAGAGTGACTGACTTACTGAGAGAGAGACTGACTGACTGAATGAGAGAGAGAATGACTGACTGAGAGAGAGACTGACTGAGAGAGAGACTGGCTGACTGACCGACTGAGAGAGAGACTGACTGACTGAGAGAGAGACTGACTCACTGAATGTTTGAGAGAGTGACTGACTGACTGACTGACTGAGAGAGAGACTTACTGACTGGCTGACTGAGAGAGAGACTGACTGACTGAAAGAGAGAGAGACTGACTGACTGAAAGAGAGAGAGACTGACTGACTGACGGAGAGAGAGACTGACTGACTGACTGACTGAGAGAGAGAATGACTGACTGAATGAGAGAGAGACTGACTGACTGAGAGAGGAAGAGACTGACTGACTGACTGACTGAGAGAGAGACTGACTGACTGACTGACTGAGAGAGAGACTGACTGACTGACTGAGAGAGAGATTGACTGACTGACTGACTAAGAGAGGGACTGACTGACTGACTGACTGAGAGAGAGACTTACTGACTGGCTGACTGAGAGAGAGACTGACTGACTGAAAGAGAGAGAGACTGACTGACTGACTGACAGAGAGAGAGACTGACTGACTGACTGAGAGAAAGACTGACTGACTGAATGAGAGAGAGACTGACTGACTGAGAGAGAGACTGACTGACTGACTGAGAGAGAGACTGACTGAGCGACTGAGAGAGAGACTGACTGACTGACTGAGAGACTGACTGACTCACTGAAAGAGAGACTTACTGACTGACTGAGAGAGAGACTGACTGACTGACTGAGAGAGAGACTGACTGACTGACTGAGAGAGAGACTTACTAACTGGCCTACTGAGAGAGAGACTGACTGACTGACTGAGAGAGAGACTGACTGACTGACTGACTGACTAATAGAGAGACTGACTGACTGAGAGAGAGACTTACTGACTGGCTGACTGAGAGAGATACTGACTGACTGAATTAGAGAGAGACTGACTGACTGACTGACGGAGAGAAAGACTGACTGACTGACTGACTAAGAGAGAGACTGACTGACTGACTGACTGACGGAGAGAAAGACTGACTGACTGACTGAGAGAGAGACTGACTGACTGAATGAGAGAGAGACTGACTGACTGGCTGACTGAGAGAGAGACTGACTGACTGACTGACTGACTGAGAGAGAGACTGACTGACTGACTGACTGAGAGAGAGACTGTCTGACTGACTGACTGACTGACTGTCTGAGAGAGTGACTGGCTTACTGAGAGAGAGACTGACTGACTGACTGACTGACTGAGAGAGAGACTGACTGACTGAGAGAGAGACTAACTAAGAGAGAGACTTACTGAATTGCTGACTGAGAGAGAGACTGACTGACTGACTGACTGACTGAGAGAGAGACTGACTGACTGACTGAGAGAGAGATTGACTGACTGACTGACTAAGAGAGGGACTGACTGACTGACTGACTGACTGAGAGAGAGACTTACTAACTGGCTGACTGAGAGAGAGACTGACTGACTGAAAGAGAGAGAGACTGACTGACTGACTGACAGAGAGAGAGACTGACTGACTGACTGAGAGAAAGACTGACTGACTGATTGAGAGAGAGACTGACTGACTGAGAGAGAGACTGACTGACTGACTGAGAGAGAGACTGACTGAGCGACTGAGAGAGAGACTGACTGACTGACTGAGAGACTGACTGACTCACTGACTCACTGAGAGAGAGACTTACTGACTGACTGAGAGAGAGACTGACTGACTGACTGAGAGAGAGACTGACTGACTGACTGAGAGAGAGACTTACTAACTGGCCTACTGAGAGAGAGACTGACTGACTGACTGAGAGAGAGACTGACTGACTGACTGACTAAGAGAGAGACTGACTGACTGAGAGAGAGACTTACTGACTGGCTGACTGAGAGAGAGACTGACTGACTGACTGACTGAGAGAGAGACTGACTGACTGACTGAGAGAGAGATTGACTGACTGACTGACTAAGAGAGAGACTGACTGACTGACTGACTGACGGAGAGAAAGACTGACTGACTGACTGAGAGAGAGACTGACTGACTGAATGAGAGAGAGACTGACTGACTGGCTGACTGAGAGAGAGACTGACTGACTGACTGACTGACTGAGAGAGAGACTGACTGACTGACTGACTGAGAGAGAGACTGTCTGACTGACTGACTGACTGACTGTCTGAGAGAGTGACTGGCTTACTGAGAGAGAGACTGACTGACTGACTGACTGACTGAGAGAGAGACTGACTGACTGACTGAGAGAGAGACTGACTGACTGACTGAGAGAGAGATTGACTGACTGACTGACTAAGAGAGGGACTGACTGACTGACTGACTGAGAGAGAGACTTACTGACTGGCTGACTGAGAGAGAGACTGACTGACTGAAAGAGAGAGAGAGACTGACTGACTGACTGACAGAGAGAGAGACTGACTGACTGACTGAGAGAAAGACTGACTGACTGAATGAGAGAGAGACTGACTGACTGAGAGAGAGACTGACTGACTGACTGAGAGAGAGACTGACTGAGCGACTGAGAGAGAGACTGACTGACTGACTGAGAGACTGACTGACTCACTGAGAGAGAGACTTACTGACTGACTGAGAGAGAGACTGACTGACTGACTGAGAGAGAGACTGACTGACTGACTGAGAGAGAGACTTACTAACTGGCCTACTGAGAGAGAGACTGACTGACTGACTGAGAGAGAGACTGACTGACTGACTGACTGACTAAGAGAGAGACTGACTGACTGAGAGAGAGACTTACTGACTGGCTGACTGAGAGAGAGACTGACTGACTGACTGACTGAGAGAGAGACTGACTGACTGACTGAGAGAGAGATTGACTGACTGACTGACTAAGAGAGAGACTGACTGACTGACTGACTGACGGAGAGAAAGACTGACTGACTGACTGAGAGAGAGACTGACTGACTGAATGAGAGAGAGACTGACTGACTGGCTGACTGAGAGAGAGACTGACTGACTGACTGACTGACTGAGAGAGAGACTGACTGACTGACTGACTGAGAGAGAGACTGTCTGACTGACTGACTGACTGACTGTCTGAGAGAGTGACTGGCTTACTGAGAGAGAGACTGACTGACTGACTGACTGACTGAGAGAGAGACTGACTGACTGAGAGAGAGACTAACTAAGAGAGAGACTTACTGAATGGCTGACTGAGAGAGAGACTGACTGACTGACTGACTGACTGAGAGAGAGACTGACTGACTGACTGAGAGAGAGATTGACTGACTGACTGACTAAGAGAGGGACTGACTGACTGACTGACTGAGAGAGAGACTTACTGACTGGCTGACTGAGAGAGAGACTGACTGACTGAAAGAGAGAGAGACTGACTGACTGACTGACTGACAGAGAGAGAGACTGACTGACTGACTGAGAGAAAGACTGACTGACTGATTGAGAGAGAGACTGACTGACTGAGAGAGAGACTGACTGACTGACTGAGAGAGAGACTGACTGAGCGACTGAGAGAGAGACTGACTGACTGACTGAGAGACTGACTGACTCACTGAGAGAGAGACTTACTGACTGACTGAGAGAGAGACTGACTGACTGACTGAGAGAGAGACTGACTGACTGACTGAGAGAGAGACTTACTAACTGGCCTACTGAGAGAGAGACTGACTGACTGACTGAGAGAGAGACTGACTGACTGACTAAGAGAGAGACTGACTGACTGAGAGAGAGACTTACTGACTGGCTGACTGAGAGAGAGACTGACTGACTGACTGACTGAGAGAGAGACTGACTGACTGACTGAGAGAGAGATTGACTGACTGACTGACTAAGAGAGAGACTGACTGACTGACTGACTGACGGAGAGAAAGACTGACTGACTGACTGACTGAGAGAGAGACTGACTGACTGAATGAGAGAGAGACTGACTGACTGGCTGACTGAGAGAGAGACTGACTGACTGAATGAGAGAGAGACTGACTCACTGACTGACGGAGAGAAAGACTGACTGACTGACTGACTGAGAGAGAGACTGACTGACTGAATGAGAGAGAGACTGACTGACTGACTGAGAGAGAGACTGACTGACTGACTGACTGAGAGAGAGACTTACTAACTGGCCTACTGAGAGAGAGACTGACTGACTGACTGAGAGAGAGACTGACTGACTGACTGACTGACTAAGAGAGAGACTGACTGACTGAGAGAGAGACTTACTGACTGGCTGACTGAGAGAGAGACTGACTGACTGAATTAGAGAGAGACTGACTGACTGACTGACGGAGAGAAAGACTGACTGACTGACTGACTGAGAGAGAGACTGACTGACTGAATGAGAGAGAGAGACTGACTGACTGGCTGACTGAGAGAGAGACTGACTGACTGAATGAGAGAGAGACTGACTCACTGACTGACGGAGAGAAAGACTGACTGACTGACTGACTGAGAGAGAGACTGACTGACTGAATGAGAGAGAGACTGACTGACTGAGAGAGAGACTGACTGAGAGAGAGACTGACTGACTGAGAGAGAAACTGACTGACTGAATGAGAGAGAGACTGACTGACTGAGAGAGAGACTGACTGAGAGAGAGACTGACTGACTGACCGACTGAGAGAGAGACTGACTGACTGACTGACTGAGAGAGAGACTGACTGACTGAGAGAGAGACTGACTCACTGACTGTTTGAGAGAGTGACTGACTGACTGACTGAGAGAGAGACTTACTGACTGGCTGACTGAGAGAGAGACTGACTGACTGAAAGAGAGAGAGACTGACTGACTGACTGACTGACGGAGAGAGAGACTGACTGACTTACTGACTGAGAGAGAGACTGACTGACTGAATGAGAGAGAGACTGACTGACTGAGAGAGGAAGAGACTGACTGACTGACTGACTGAGAGAGAGACTGACTGACTGACTGACTGACTGAGAGAGAGACTTACTGACTGACTGAAAGAGAGAGAGACTGACTGACTGACGGAGAGAGAGACTGACTGACTGACTGAGAGAGAGACTGACTGACTGAATGAGAGAGAGACTGACTGACTGAGAGAGAGAGAGACTGACTGACTGACTGAGAGAGAAACTGACTGACTGACTGAGAGAGAGACTGACTGACTGACTGACTGTGAGAGAGACTTACTGACTGACTGACTGAATGAGAGAGAGACTGACTGACTGAGAGAGAGACTGACTGAGAGAGAGACTGACTGACTGACTGACTGAGAGAGACTGACTGACTGTCTGAGACAGTGACTTACTGACTGAGAGAGAGACTGACTGACTGACTGACAGAGAGGGAGACTTACTGACTGAATGAGAGACTGACTGACTGACTGAGAGAGAGACTGACTGACTGACTGAGAGAGAGATTTATTGACTGGCTGACTGAGAGAGAGACTGACTGACTGAATGAGAGAGAGACTGACTGACTGAGAGAGAGACTGACTGGGAGAGAGACTGACTGACTGACTGACCGACTGAGAGAGAGACTGACTGACTGAGAGAGAGACTGACTGACTGAGAGAGAGACTGACTCACTGACTGTTTGAGAGAGTGACTGACTTACTGAGAGAGAGACTGACTGACTGAATGAGAGAGAGAATGACTGACTGAGAGAGAGACTGACTGAGAGAGAGACTGACTGACTGACCGACTGAGAGAGAGACTGACTGACTGAGAGAGAGACTGACTCACTGAATGTTTGAGAGAGTGACTGACTGACTGACTGACTGACTGAGAGAGAGACTTACTGACTGGCTGACTGAGAGAGAGACTGACTGACTGAAAGAGAGAGAGACTGACTGACTGAAAGAGAGAGAGACTGACTGACTGACGGAGAGACTGACTGACTGACTGACTGAGAGAGAGAATGACTGACTGAATGAGAGAGAGACTGACTGACTGAGAGAGGAAGAGACTGACTGACTGACTGACTGAGAGAGAGACTGACTGACTGACTGACTGAGAGAGAGACTTACTGACTGACTGAAAGAGAGAGAGACTGACTGACTGACGGAGAGAGAGACTGACTGACTGACTGACTGAGAGAGAGACTGACTGACTGACTGAGAGAGAGACTGACTGACTGAATGAGAGAGAGACTGACTGACTGAGAGAGAGAGAGACTGACTGACTGACTGACTGAGAGAGAAACTGACTGACTGACTGAGAGAGAGACTGACTGACTGACTGACTGTGAGAGAGACTTACTGACTGACTGACTGACTGAATGAGAGAGAGACTGACTGACTGAGAGAGAGACTGACTGAGAGAGAGACTGACTGACTGACTGACTGACTGAGAGACTGACTGACTGACTGACTGACTGACTGAGAGAGACTGACTGACTGTCTGAGACAGTGACTTACTGACTGAGAGAGCGACTGACTGACTGACTGACTGACAGAGAGGGAGACTTACTGACTGAGTGAGAGACTGACTGACTGACTGAGAGAGAGACTGACTGACTGACTGAGAGAGAGATTTATTGACTGGCTGACTGAGAGAGAGACTGACTGACTGAATGAGAGAGAGACTGACTGACTGACGGAGAGAGAGACTGACTGAATGAGAGAGAGTCTGACTGACTGAGAGAGAGACTGACTGAGAGAGAGACTGACTGACTGACCGACTGAGAGAGAGACTGACTGACTGACTGACTGAGAGAGAGACTGACTGACTGAGAGAGAGACTGACACACTGACTGTTTGAGACAGTGACTGACTGACTGACTGACTGTCTGAGAGAGTGACTGGCTTACTGAGAGAGAGACTGACTGACTGACTGACTGACTGAGAGAGAGACTGACTGACTGAGAGAGAGACTGACTAAGAGAGAGACTTACTGACTGGCTGACTGAGAGAGAGACTGACTGACTGACTGACTGACTGAGAGAGACTGACTGACTGTCTGAGACAGTGACTTACTGACTGAGAGAGAGACTGACTGACTGACTGACAGAGAGGGAGACTTACTGACTGAATGAGAGACTGACTGACTGACTGAGAGAGAGACTGACTGACTGACTGAGAGAGAGATTTATTGACTGGCTGACTGAGAGAGAGACTGACTGACTGAATGAGAGAGAGACTGACTGACTGAGAGAGAGACTGACTGAGAGAGAGACTGACTGACTGACTGACCGACTGAGAGAGAGACTGACTGACTGAGAGAGAGACTGACTGACTGAGAGAGAGACTGACTCACTGACTGTTTGAGAGAGTGACTGACTTACTGAGAGAGAGACTGACTGACTGAATGAGAGAGAGAATGACTGACTGAGAGAGAGACTGACTGAGAGAGAGACTGACTGACTGACCGACTGAGAGAGAGACTGACTGACTGAGAGAGAGACTGACTCACTGAATGTTTGAGAGAGTGACTGACTGACTGACAGACTGACTGACTGAGAGAGAGACTTACTGACTGGCTGACTGAGAGAGAGACTGACTGACTGAAAGAGAGAGAGACTGACTGACTGAAAGAGAGAGAGACTGACTGACTGATGGAGAGACTGACTGACTGACTGACTGAGAGAGAGAATGACTGACTGAATGAGAGAGAGACTGACTGACTGAGAGAGGAAGAGACTGACTGACTGACTGACTGACGGAGAGAAAGACTGACTGACTGACTGACTGAGAGAGAGACTGACTGACTGACTGACTGAGAGAGAGACTGACTGACTGACTGACTGACTGAGAGAGAGACTTACTGACTGACTGAAAGAGAGAGAGACTGACTGACTGACGGAGAGAGAGACTGACTGACTGACTGAGAGAGAGACTGACTGACTGAATGAGAGAGAGACTGACTGACTGAGAGAGAGAGAGACTGACTGACTGACTGAGAGAGAAACTGACTGACTGACTGAGAGAGAGACTGACTGACTGACTGACTGTGAGAGAGACTTACTGACTGACTGACTGAATGAGAGAGAGACTGACTGACTGAGAGAGAGACTGACTGAGAGAGAGACTGACTGACTGACTGAGAGAGACTGACTGACTGTCTGAGACAGTGACTTACTGACTGAGAGAGAGACTGACTGACTGACTGACAGAGAGGGAGACTTACTGACTGAATGAGAGACTGACTGACTGACTGAGAGAGAGACTGACTGACTGACTGAGAGAGAGATTTATTGACTGGCTGACTGAGAGAGAGACTGACTGACTGAATGAGAGAGAGACTGACTGACTGAGAGAGAGACTGACTGAGAGAGAGACTGACTGACTGACTGACCGACTGAGAGAGAGACTGACTGACTGAGAGAGAGACTGACTGACTGAGAGAGAGACTGACTCACTGACTGTTTGAGAGAGTGACTGACTTACTGAGAGAGAGACTGACTGACTGAATGAGAGAGAGAATGACTGACTGAGAGAGAGACTGACTGAGAGAGAGACTGACTGACTGACCGACTGAGAGAGAGACTGACTGACTGAGAGAGAGACTGACTCACTGAATGTTTGAGAGAGTGACTGACTGACTGACTGACTGACTGACTGAGAGAGAGACTTACTGACTGGCTGACTGAGAGAGAGACTGACTGACTGAAAGAGAGAGAGACTGACTGACTGAAAGAGAGAGAGACTGACTGACTGACGGAGAGACTGACTGACTGACTGACTGAGAGAGAGAATGACTGACTGAATGAGAGAGAGACTGACTGACTGAGAGAGGAAGAGACTGACTGACTGACTGACTGACGGAGAGAAAGACTGACTGACTGACTGACTGAGAGAGAGACTGACTGACTGACTGACTGAGAGAGAGACTGACTGACTGACTGACTGACTGAGAGAGAGACTTACTGACTGACTGAAAGAGAGAGAGACTGACTGACTGACGGAGAGAGAGACTGACTGACTGACTGAGAGAGAGACTGACTGACTGAATGAGAGAGAGACTGACTGACTGAGAGAGAGAGAGACTGACTGACTGACTGAGAGAGAAACTGACTGACTGACTGAGAGAGAGACTGACTGACTGACTGACTGTGAGAGAGACTTACTGACTGACTGACTGAATGAGAGAGAGACTGACTGACTGAGAGAGAGACTGACTGAGAGAGAGACTGACTGACTGACTGACTGAGAGAGACTGACTGACTGTCTGAGACAGTGACTTACTGACTGAGAGAGAGACTGACTGACTGACTGACAGAGAGGGAGACTTACTGACTGAATGAGAGACTGACTGACTGACTGAGAGAGAGACTGACTGACTGACTGAGAGAGAGATTTATTGACTGGCTGACTGAGAGAGAGACTGACTGACTGAATGAGAGAGAGACTGACTGACTGAGAGAGAGACTGACTGAGAGAGAGACTGACTGACTGACTGACCGACTGAGAGAGAGACTGACTGACTGAGAGAGAGACTGACTGACTGAGAGAGAGACTGACTCACTGACTGTTTGAGAGAGTGACTGACTTACTGAGAGAGAGACTGACTGACTGAATGAGAGAGAGAATGACTGACTGAGAGAGAGACTGACTGAGAGAGAGACTGACTGACTGACCGACTGAGAGAGAGACTGACTGACTGAGAGAGAGACTGACTCACTGAATGTTTGAGAGAGTGACTGACTGACTGACTGACTGACTGAGAGAGAGACTTACTGACTGGCTGACTGAGAGAGAGACTGACTGACTGAAAGAGAGAGAGACTGACTGACTGAAAGAGAGAGAGACTGACTGACTGACGGAGAGACTGACTGACTGACTGACTGAGAGAGAGAATGACTGACTGAATGAGAGAGAGACTGACTGACTGAGAGAGGAAGAGACTGACTGACTGACTGACTGAGAGAGAGACTGACTGACTGACTGACTGAGAGAGAGACTTACTGACTGACTGAAAGAGAGAGAGACTGACTGACTGACGGAGAGAGAGACTGACTGACTGACTGAGAGAGAGACTGACTGACTGACTGAGAGAGAGACTGACTGACTGAATGAGAGAGAGACTGACTGACTGAGAGAGAGAGAGACTGACTGACTGACTGACTGAGAGAGAAACTGACTGACTGACTGAGAGAGAGACTGACTGACTGACTGACTGTGAGAGAGACTTACTGACTGACTGACTGACTGAATGAGAGAGAGACTGACTGACTGAGAGAGAGACTGACTGAGAGAGAGACTGACTGACTGACTGACTGAGAGACTGACTGACTGACTGACTGACTGAGAGAGACTGACTGACTGTCTGAGACAGTGACTTACTGACTGAGAGAGCGACTGACTGACTGACTGACTGACAGAGAGGGAGACTTACTGACTGAGTGAGAGACTGACTGACTGACTGAGAGAGAGACTGACTGACTGACTGAGAGAGAGATTTATTGACTGGCTGACTGAGAGAGAGACTGACTGACTGAATGAGAGAGAGACTGACTGACTGACGGAGAGAGAGACTGACTGAATGAGAGAGAGTCTGACTGACTGAGAGAGAGACTGACTGAGAGAGAGACTGACTGACTGACCGACTGAGAGAGAGACTGACTGACTGACTGACTGAGAGAGAGACTGACTGACTGAGAGAGAGACTGACACACTGACTGTTTGAGACAGTGACTGACTGACTGACTGACTGTCTGAGAGAGTGACTGGCTTACTGAGAGAGAGACTGACTGACTGACTGACTGACTGAGAGAGAGACTGACTGACTGAGAGAGAGACTGACTAAGAGAGAGACTTACTGACTGGCTGACTGAGAGAGAGACTGACTGACTGACTGACTGACTGAGAGAGACTGACTGACTGTCTGAGACAGTGACTTACTGACTGAGAGAGAGACTGACTGACTGACTGACAGAGAGGGAGACTTACTGACTGAATGAGAGACTGACTGACTGACTGAGAGAGAGACTGACTGACTGACTGAGAGAGAGATTTATTGACTGGCTGACTGAGAGAGAGACTGACTGACTGAATGAGAGAGAGACTGACTGACTGAGAGAGAGACTGACTGAGAGAGAGACTGACTGACTGACTGACCGACTGAGAGAGAGACTGACTGACTGAGAGAGAGACTGACTGACTGAGAGAGAGACTGACTCACTGACTGTTTGAGAGAGTGACTGACTTACTGAGAGAGAGACTGACTGACTGAATGAGAGAGAGAATGACTGACTGAGAGAGAGACTGACTGAGAGAGAGACTGACTGACTGACCGACTGAGAGAGAGACTGACTGACTGAGAGAGAGACTGACTCACTGAATGTTTGAGAGAGTGACTGACTGACTGACTGACTGACTGACTGAGAGAGAGACTTACTGACTGGCTGACTGAGAGAGAGACTGACTGACTGAAAGAGAGAGAGACTGACTGACTGAAAGAGAGAGAGACTGACTGACTGACGGAGAGACTGACTGACTGACTGACTGAGAGAGAGAATGACTGACTGAATGAGAGAGAGACTGACTGACTGAGAGAGGAAGAGACTGACTGACTGACTGACTGAGAGAGAGACTGACTGACTGACTGACTGAGAGAGAGACTTACTGACTGACTGAAAGAGAGAGAGACTGACTGACTGACGGAGAGAGAGACTGACTGACTGACTGAGAGAGAGACTGACTGACTGACTGAGAGAGAGACTGACTGACTGAATGAGAGAGAGACTGACTGACTGAGAGAGAGAGAGACTGACTGACTGACTGACTGAGAGAGAAACTGACTGACTGACTGAGAGAGAGACTGACTGACTGACTGACTGTGAGAGAGACTTACTGACTGACTGACTGACTGAATGAGAGAGAGACTGACTGACTGAGAGAGAGACTGACTGAGAGAGAGACTGACTGACTGACTGACTGACTGACTGACTGAGAGACTGACTGACTGACTGACTGACTGAGAGAGACTGACTGACTGTCTGAGACAGTGACTTACTGACTGAGAGAGCGACTGACTGACTGACTGACTGACAGAGAGGGAGACTTACTGACTGAGTGAGAGACTGACTGACTGACTGAGAGAGAGACTGACTGACTGACTGAGAGAGAGATTTATTGACTGGCTGACTGAGAGAGAGACTGACTGACTGAATGAGAGAGAGACTGACTGACTGACGGAGAGAGAGACTGACTGAATGAGAGAGAGTCTGACTGACTGAGAGAGAGACTGACTGAGAGAGAGACTGACTGACTGACCGACTGAGAGAGAGACTGACTGACTGACTGAGAGAGAGACTGACTGACTGAGAGAGAGACTGACACACTGACTGTTTGAGAGAGTGACTGACTGACTGACTGACTGTCTGAGAGAGTGACTGGCTTACTGAGAGAGAGACTGACTGACTGACTGACTGACTGAGAGAGAGACTGACTGACTGAGAGAGAGACTGACTAAGAGAGAGACTTACTGACTGGCTGACTGAGAGAGAGACTGACTGACTGACTGACTGACTGAGAGAGAGACTGACTGACTGACTGAGAGAGAGATTGACTGACTGACTGACTAAGAGAGAGACTGACTGACTGACTGACTGAGAGAGAGACTTACTGACTGGCTGACTGAGAGAGAGACTGACTGACTGAAAGAGAGAGAGACTGACTGACTGACTGAGAGAGAGACTGACTGACTGACTGAGAGAGAGACTGACTGACTGAATGAGAGAGAGACTGACTGACTGGCTGACTGAGAGAGAGACTGACTGACTGACTGACTGACTGACTGAGAGAGAGACTGACTGACTGACTGAGAGAGAGACTGTCTGACTGACTGACTGACTGACTGTCTGAGAGAGTGACTGGCTTACTGAGAGAGAGACTGACTGACTGACTGACTGAGAGAGAGACTGACTGACTAAGAGAGAGACTAACTAAGAGAGAGACTTACTGAATGGCTGACTGAGAGAGAGACTGACTGACTGACTGACTGAGAGAGAGATTGACTGACTGACTGACTAAGAGAGGGACTGACTGACTGACTGACTGAGAGAGAGACTTACTGACTGGCTGACTGAGAGAGAGACTGACTGACTGAAAGAGAGAGAGACTGACTGACTGACTGACAGAGAGAGAGACTGACTGACTGACTGAGAGAAAGACTGACTGACTGAATGAGAGAGAGACTGACTGACTGAGAGAGAGACTGACTGACTGACTGAGAGAGAGACTGACTGAGCGACTGAGAGAGAGACTGACTGACTGACTGAGAGACTGACTGACTCACTGAGAGAGAGACTTCCTGACTGACTGAGAGAGAGACTGACTGACTGACTGAGAGAGAGACTGACTGACTGACTGACTGACTAAGAGAGAGACTGACTGACTGAGAGAGAGACTTACTGACTGGCTGACTGAGAGAGAGACTGACTGACTGACTGACTGAGAGAGAGACTGACTGACTGACTGAGAGAGAGATTGACTGACTGACTGACTAAGATAGAGACTGACTGACTGACTGACTGACGGAGAGAAAGACTGACTGACTGACTGACTGAGAGAGAGACTTACTGACTGACTGACTGACTGACTGAGAGAGAGACTTACTGACTGACTGAAAGAGAGAGAGACTGACTGACTGACGGAGAGAGAGACTGACTGACTGACTGAGAGAGAGACTGACTGACTGACTGACTGAGAGAGAGACTGACTGACTGAATGAGAGAGAGACTGACTGACTGAGAGAGAGAGAGACTGACTGACTGACTGAGAGAGAAACTGACTGACTGAGAGAGAGACTGACTGACTGACTGACTGTGAGAGAGACTTACTGACTGACTGACTGAATGAGAGAGAGACTGACTGACTGAGAGAGAGACTGACTGAGAGAGAGACTGACTGACTGACTGACTGAGAGAGACTGACTGACTGTCTGAGACAGTGACTTACTGACTGAGAGAGAGACTGACTGACTGACTGACAGAGAGGGAGACTTACTGACTGAATGAGAGACTGACTGACTGACTGAGAGAGAGACTGACTGACTGACTGAGAGAGAGATTTATTGACTGGCTGACTGAGAGAGAGACTGACTGACTGAATGAGAGAGAGACTGACTGACTGAGAGAGAGACTGACTGAGAGAGAGACTGACTGACTGACTGACCGACTGAGAGAGAGACTGACTGACTGAGAGAGAGACTGACTGACTGAGAGAGAGACTGACTCACTGACTGTTTGAGAGAGTGACTGACTTACTGAGAGAGAGACTGACTGACTGAATGAGAGAGAGAATGACTGACTGAGAGAGAGACTGACTGAGAGAGAGACTGACTGACTGACCGACTGAGAGAGAGACTGACTGACTGAGAGAGAGACTGACTCACTGAATGTTTGAGAGAGTGACTGACTGACTGACTGACTGACTGAGAGAGAGACTTACTGACTGGCTGACTGAGAGAGAGACTGACTGACTGAAAGAGAGAGAGACTGACTGACTGAAAGAGAGAGAGACTGACTGACTGACGGAGAGAGAGACTGACTGACTGACTGACTGAGAGAGAGAATGACTGACTGAATGAGAGAGAGACTGACTGACTGAGAGAGGAAGAGACTGACTGACTGACTGACTGAGAGAGAGACTGACTGACTGACTGACTGAGAGAGAGACTTACTGACTGACTGAAAGAGAGAGAGACTGACTGACTGACGGAGAGAGAGACTGACTGACTGACTGAGAGAGAGACTGACTGACTGACTGAGAGAGAGACTGACTGACTGAATGAGAGAGAGACTGACTGACTGAGAGAGAGAGAGACTGACTGACTGACTGACTGAGAGAGAAACTGACTGACTGACTGAGAGAGAGACTGACTGACTGACAGACTGTGAGAGAGACTTACTGACTGACTGACTGACTGAATGAGAGAGAGACTGACTGACTGAGAGAGAGACTGACTGAGAGAGAGACTGACTGACTGACTGACTGACTGACTGAGAGACTGACTGACTGACTGACTGACTGACTGAGAGAGACTGACTGACTGTCTGAGACAGTGACTTACTGACTGAGAGAGCGACTGACTGACTGACTGACTGACAGAGAGGGAGACTTACTGACTGAGTGAGAGACTGACTGACTGACTGAGAAAGAGACTGACTGACTAACTGAGAGAGAGATTTATTGACTGGATGACTGAGAGAGAGACTGACTGACTGAATGAGAGAGAGACTGACTGACTGACGGAGAGAGAGACTGACTGAATGAGAGAGAGTCTGACTGACTGAGAGAGAGACTGACTGAGAGAGAGACTGACTGACTGACCGACTGAGAGAGAGACTGACTGACTGACTGACTGAGAGAGAGACTGACTGACTGAGAGAGAGACTGACACACTGACTGTTTGAGAGAGTGACTGACTGACTGACTGACTGTCTGAGAGAGTGACTGGCTTACTGAGAGAGAGACTGACTGACTGACTGACTGACTGAGAGAGAGACTGACTGACTGAGAGAGAGACTGACTAAGAGAGAGACTTACTGACTGGCTGACTGAGAGAGAGACTGACTGACTGACTGACTGAGAGAGAGACTGACTGACTGACTGAGAGAGAGATTGACTGACTGACTGACTAAGAGAGAGACTGACTGACTGACTGACTGAGAGAGAGACTTACTGACTGGCTGACTGAGAGAGAGACTGACTGACTGAAAGAGAGAGAGACTGACTGACTGACTGAGAGAGAGACTGACTGACTGACTGAGAGAGAGACTGACTGACTGAATGAGAGAGAGACTGACTGACTGGCTGACTGAGAGAGAGACTGACTGACTGACTGACTGACTGAGAGAGAGACTGACTGACTGACTGAGAGAGAGACTGTCTGACTGACTGACTGACTGACTGTCTGAGAGAGTGACTGGCTTACTGAGAGAGAGACTGACTGACTGACTGACTGAGAGAGAGACTGACTGACTAAGAGAGAGACTAACTAAGAGAGAGACTTACTGAATGGCTGACTGAGAGAGAGACTGACTGACTGACTGACTGAGAGAGAGATTGACTGACTGACTGACTAAGAGAGGGACTGACTGACTGACTGACTGAGAGAGAGACTTACTGACTGGCTGACTGAGAGAGAGACTGACTGACTGAAAGAGAGAGAGACTGACTGACTGACTGACAGAGAGAGAGACTGACTGACTGACTGAGAGAAAGACTGACTGACTGAATGAGAGAGAGACTGACTGACTGAGAGAGAGACTGACTGACTGACTGAGAGAGAGACTGACTGAGCGACTGAGAGAGAGACTGACTGACTGACTGAGAGACTGACTGACTCACTGAGAGAGAGACTTACTGACTGACTGAGAGAGAGACTGACTGACTGACTGAGAGAGAGACTGACTGACTTACTGAGAGAGAGACTTACTAACTGGCCTACTGAGAGAGAGAGAGACTGACTGACTGACTGAGAGAGAGACTGACTGACTGACTGACTGACTAAGAGAGAGACTGACTGACTGAGAGAGAGACTTACTGACTGGCTGACTGAGAGAGAGACTGACTGACTGACTGACTGAGAGAGAGACTGACTGACTGACTGACTGAGAGAGAGATTGACTGACTGACTGACTAAGAGAGAGACTGACTGACTGACTGACTGACGGAGAGAAAGACTGACTGACTGACTGACTGACTGAGAGAGAGACTTACTGACTGACTGACTGACTGACTGAGAGAGAGACTTACTGACTGACTGAAAGAGAGAGAGACTGACTGACTGACGGAGAGAGAGACTGACTGACTGACTGAGAGAGAGACTGACTGACTGACTGACTGAGAGAGAGACTGACTGACTGAATGAGAGAGAGACTGACTGACTGAGAGAGAGAGAGACTGACTGACTGACTGAGAGAGAAACTGACTGACTGACTGAGAGAGAGACTGACTGACTGACTGACTGTGAGAGAGACTTACTGACTGACTGACTGAATGAGAGAGAGACTGACTGACTGAGAGAGAGACTGACTGAGAGAGAGACTGACTGACTGACTGACTGAGAGAGACTGACTGACTGTCTGAGACAGTGACTTACTGACTGAGAGAGAGACTGACTGACTGACTGACAGAGAGGGAGACTTACTGACTGAATGAGAGACTGACTGACTGACTGAGAGAGAGACTGACTGACTGACTGAGAGAGAGATTTATTGACTGGCTGACTGAGAGAGAGACTGACTGACTGAATGAGAGAGAGACTGACTGACTGAGAGAGAGACTGACTGAGAGAGAGACTGACTGACTGACCGACTGAGAGAGAGACTGACTGACTGAGAGAGAGACTGACTGACTGAGAGAGAGACTGACTCACTGACTGTTTGAGAGAGTGACTGACTTACTGAGAGAGAGACTGACTGACTGAATGAGAGAGAGAATGACTGACTGAGAGAGAGACTGACTGAGAGAGAGACTGACTGACTGACCGACTGAGAGAGAGACTGACTGACTGAGAGAGAGACTGACTCACTGAATGTTTGAGAGAGTGACTGACTGACTGACTGACTGAGAGAGAGACTTACTGACTGGCTGACTGAGAGAGAGACTGACTGACTGAAAGAGAGAGAGACTGACTGACTGAAAGAGAGAGAGACTGACTGACTGACGGAGAGAGAGACTGACTGACTGACTGACTGAGAGAGAGAATGACTGACTGAATGAGAGAGAGACTGACTGACTGAGAGAGGAAGAGACTGACTGACTGACTGACTGAGAGAGAGACTGACTGACTGACTGACTGAGAGAGAGACTGACTGACTGACGGAGAGAGAGACTGACTGACTGACTGAGAGAGAGACTGACTGACTGAGAGAGAGACTGACTGACTGAATGAGAGAGAGACTGACTGACTGAGAGAGAGAGAGACTGACTGACTGACTGACTGAGAGAGAAACTGACTGACTGACTGAGAGAGAGACTGACTGACTGACTGACTGTGAGAGAGACTTACTGACTGACTGACTGACTGAATGAGAGAGAGACTGACTGACTGAGAGAGAGACTGACTGAGAGAGAGACTGACTGACTGACTGACTGACTGACTGAGAGACTGACTGACTGACTGACTGACTGAGAGAGACTGACTGACTGTCTGAGACAGTGACTTACTGACTGAGAGAGCGACTGACTGACTGACTGACTGACTGACAGAGAGGGAGACTTACTGACTGAGTGAGAGACTGACTGACTGACTTAGAGAGAGACTGACTGACTGACTGAGAGAGAGATTTATTGACTGGCTGACTGAGAGAGAGACTGACTGACTGAATGAGAGAGAGACTGACTGACGGAGAGAGAGACTGACTGAATGAGAGAGAGTCTGACTGACTGAGAGAGAGACTGACTGAGAGAGAGACTGACTGACTGACCGACTGAGAGAGAGACTGACTGACTGACTGACTGAGAGAGAGACTGACTGACTGAGAGAGAGACTGACACACTGACTGTTTGAGAGAGTGACTGACTGACTGACTGACTGTCTGAGAGAGTGACTGGCTTACTGAGAGAGAGACTGACTGACTGACTGACTGACTGAGAGAGAGACTGACTGACTGAGAGAGAGACTGACTAAGAGAGAGACTTACTGACTGGCTGACTGAGAGAGAGACTGACTGACTGACTGACTGACTGAGAGAGAGACTGACTGACTGACTGAGAGAGAGATTGACTGACTGACTGACTAAGAGAGAGACTGACTGACTGACTGACTGAGAGAGAGACTTACTGACTGGCTGACTGAGAGAGAGACTGACTGACTGAAAGAGAGAGAGACTGACTGACTGACTGAGAGAGAGACTGACTGACTGACTGAGAGAGAGACTGACTGACTGAATGAGAGAGAGACTGACTGACTGGCTGACTGAGAGAGAGACTGACTGACTGACTGACTGAGAGAGAAACTGACTGACTGACTGAGAGAGAGACTGTCTGACTGACTGACTGACTGACTGTCTGAGAGAGTGACTGGCTTACTGAGAGAGAGACTGACTGACTGACTGACTGAGAGAGAGACTGACTGACTAAGAGAGAGACTAACTAAGAGAGAGACTTACTGAATGGCTGACTGAGAGAGAGACTGACTGACTGACTGAGAGAGAGATTGACTGACTGACTGACTAAGAGAGGGACTGACTGACTGACTGACTGACTGAGAGAGAGACTTACTGACTGGCTGACTGAGAGAGAGACTGACTGACTGAAAGAGAGAGAGACTGACTGACTGACTGACAGAGAGAGAGACTGACTGACTGACTGAGAGAAAGACTGACTGACTGAATGAGAGAGAGACTGACTGACTGAGAGAGAGACTGACTGACTGACTGAGAGAGAGACTGACTGAGCGACTGAGAGAGAGACTGACTGACTGACTGAGAGACTGACTGACTCACTGAGAGAGAGACTTACTGACTGACTGAGAGAGAGACTGACTGACTGACTGAGAGAGAGACTGACTGACTGACTGAGAGAGAGACTTACTAACTGGCCTACTGAGAGAGAGACTGACTGACTGACGGAGAGAGAGACTGACTGACTGACTGAGAGAGAGACTGACTGACTGACTGACTGAGAGAGAGACTGACTGACTGAATGAGAGAGAGACTGACTGACTGAGAGAGAGAGAGACTGACTGACTGACTGACTGAGAGAGAAACTGACTGACTGACTGAGAGAGAGACTGACTGACTGACTGACTGTGAGAGAGACTAACTGACTGACTGACTGAATGAGAGAGAGACTGACTGACTGAGAGAGAGACTGACTGAGAGAGAGACTGACTGACTGACTGAGAGAGACTGACTGACTGTCTGAGACAGTGACTTACTGACTGAGAGAGAGACTGACTGACTGACTGACAGAGAGGGAGACTTACTGACTGAATGAGAGACTGACTGACTGACTGAGAGAGAGACTGACTGACTGACTGAGAGAGAGATTTATTGACTGGCTGACTGAGAGAGAGACTGACTGACTGAATGAGAGAGAGACTGACTGACTGAGAGAGAGACTGACTGAGAGAGAGACTGACTGACTGACCGACTGAGAGAGAGACTGACTGACTGAGAGAGAGACTGACTGACTGAGAGAGAGACTGACTCACTGACTGTTTGAGAGAGTGACTGACTTACTGAGAGAGAGACTGACTGACTGAATGAGAGAGAGAATGACTGACTGAGAGAGAGACTGACTGAGAGAGAGATTGACTGACTGACCGACTGAGAGAGAGACTGACTGACTGAGAGAGAGACTGACTCACTGAATGTTTGAGAGAGTGACTGACTGACTGACTGACTGACTGAGAGAGAGACTTACTGACTGGCTGACTGAGAGAGAGACTGACTGACTGAAAGAGAGAGAGACTGACTGACTGAAAGAGAGAGAGACTGACTGACTGACGGAGAGAGAGACTGACTGACTGACTGACTGAGAGAGAGAATGACTGACTGAATGAGAGAGAGACTGACTGACTGAGAGAGGAAGAGACTGACTGACTGACTGACTGAGAGAGAGACTGACTGACTGACTGACTGAGAGAGAGACTTACTGACTGACTGAAAGAGAGAGAGACTGACTGACTGACGGAGAGAGAGACTGACTGACTGACTGAGAGAGAGACTGACTGACTGACTGAGAGAGAGACTGACTGACTGAATGAGAGAGAGACTGACTGACTGAGAGAGAGAGAGACTGACTGACTGACTGACTGTGAGAGAGACTTACTGACTGACTGACTGACTGAATGAGAGAGAGACTGACTGACTGAGAGAGAGACTGACTGAGAGAGAGACTGACTGACTGACTGACTGACTGACTGAGAGACTGACTGACTGACTGACTGACTGAGAGAGACTGACTGACTGTCTGAGACAGTGACTTACTGACTGAGAGAGCGACTGACTGACTGACTGACTGACAGAGAGGGAGACTTACTGACTGAGTGAGAGACTGACTGACTGACTGAGAGAGAGACTGACTGACTGACTGAGAGAGAGATTTATTGACTGGCTGACTGAGAGAGAGACTGACTGACTGACTGAGAGAGAGACTGACTCACTGACTGACTGACTGAGAGAGAAACTGACTGACTGACTGAGAGAGAGACTGACTGACTGACTGACTGTGAGAGAGACTTACTGACTGACTGACTGACTGAATGAGAGAGAGACTGACTGACTGAGAGAGAGACTGACTGAGAGAGAGACTGACTGACTGACTGACTGACTGAGAGACTGACTGACTGACTGACTGACTGAGAGAGACTGACTGACTGTCTGAGACAGTGACTTACTGACTGAGAGAGCGACTGACTGACTGACTGACTGACAGAGAGGGAGACTTACTGACTGAGTGAGAGACTGACTGACTGACTGAGAGAGAGACTGACTGACTGACTGAGAGAGAGATTTATTGACTGGCTGACTGAGAGAGAGACTGACTGACTGAATGAGAGAGAGACTGACTGACGGAGAGAGAGACTGACTGAATGAGAGAGAGTCTGACTGACTGAGAGAGAGACTGACTGAGAGAGAGACTGACTGACTGACCGACTGAGAGAGAGACTGACTGACTGACTGACTGAGAGAGAGACTGACTGACTGAGAGAGAGACTGACACACTGACTGTTTGAGAGAGTGACTGACTGACTGACTGACTGTCTGAGAGAGTGACTGGCTTACTGAGAGAGAGACTGACTGACTGACTGACTGACTGAGAGAGAGACTGACTGACTGAGAGAGAGACTGACTAAGAGAGAGACTTACTGACTGGCTGACTGAGAGAGAGACTGACTGACTGACTGACTGACTGAGAGAGAGACTGACTGACTGACTGAGAGAGAGATTGACTGACTGACTGACTAAGAGAGAGACTGACTGACTGACTGACTGAGAGAGAGACTTACTGACTGGCTGACTGAGAGAGAGACTGACTGACTGAAAGAGAGAGAGACTGACTGACTGACTGAGAGAGAGACTGACTGACTGACTGAGAGAGAGACTGACTGACTGAATGAGAGAGAGACTGACTGACTGGCTGACTGAGAGAGAGACTGACTGACTGACTGACTGACTGAGAGAGAAACTGACTGACTGACTGAGAGAGAGACTGTCTGACTGACTGACTGACTGACTGTCTGAGAGAGTGACTGGCTTACTGAGAGAGAGACTGACTGACTGACTGACTGAGAGAGAGACTGACTGACTAAGAGAGAGACTAACTAAGAGAGAGACTTACTGAATGGCTGACTGAGAGAGAGACTGACTGACTGACTGAGAGAGAGATTGACTGACTGACTGACTAAGAGAGGGACTGACTGACTGACTGACTGACTGAGAGAGAGACTTACTGACTGGCTGACTGAGAGAGAGACTGACTGACTGAAAGAGAGAGAGACTGACTGACTGACTGACAGAGAGAGAGACTGACTGACTGACTGAGAGAAAGACTGACTGACTGAATGAGAGAGAGACTGACTGACTGAGAGAGAGACTGACTGACTGACTGAGAGAGAGACTGACTGAGCGACTGAGAGAGAGACTGACTGACTGACTGAGAGACTGACTGACTCACTGAGAGAGAGACTTACTGACTGACTGAGAGAGAGACTGACTGACTGACTGACTGAGAGAGAGACTGACTGACTGACTGAGAGAGAGACTTACTAACTGGCCTACTGAGAGAGAGACTGACTGACTGACGGAGAGAGAGACTGACTGACTGACTGAGAGAGAGACTGACTGACTGACTGACTGAGAGAGAGACTGACTGACTGAATGAGAGAGAGACTGACTGACTGAGAGAGAGAGAGACTGACTGACTGACTGAGAGAGAAACTGACTGACTGACTGAGAGAGAGACTGACTGACTGACTGACTGTGAGAGAGACTAACTGACTGACTGACTGAATGAGAGAGAGACTGACTGACTGAGAGAGAGACTGACTGAGAGAGAGACTGACTGACTGACTGAGAGAGACTGACTGACTGTCTGAGACAGTGACTTACTGACTGAGAGAGAGACTGACTGACTGACTGACAGAGAGGGAGACTTACTGACTGAATGAGAGACTGACTGACTGACTGAGAGAGTGACTGACTGACTGACTGAGAGAGAGATTTATTGACTGGCTGACTGAGAGAGAGACTGACTGACTGAATGAGAGAGAGACTGACTGACTGAGAGAGAGACTGACTGAGAGAGAGACTGACTGACTGACCGACTGAGAGAGAGACTGACTGACTGAGAGAGAGACTGACTGACTGAGAGAGAGACTGACTCACTGACTGTTTGAGAGAGTGACTGACTTACTGAGAGAGAGACTGACTGACTGAATGAGAGAGAGAATGACTGACTGAGAGAGAGACTGACTGAGAGAGAGATTGACTGACTGACCGACTGAGAGAGAGACTGACTGACTGAGAGAGAGACTGACTCACTGAATGTTTGAGAGAGTGACTGACTGACTGACTGACTGACTGACTGAGAGAGAGACTTACTGACTGGCTGACTGAGAGAGAGACTGACTGACTGAAAGAGAGAGAGACTGACTGACTGAAAGAGAGAGAGACTGACTGACTGACGGAGAGAGAGACTGACTGACTGACTGACTGAGAGAGAGAATGACTGACTGAATGAGAGAGAGACTGACTGACTGAGAGAGGAAGAGACTGACTGACTGACTGACTGAGAGAGAGACTGACTGACTGACTGACTGAGAGAGAGACTTACTGACTGACTGAAAGAGAGAGAGACTGACTGACTGACGGAGAGAGAGACTGACTGACTGACTGAGAGAGAGACTGACTGACTGACTGAGAGAGAGACTGACTGACTGAATGAGAGAGAGACTGACTGACTGAGAGAGAGAGAGACTGACTGACTGACTGACTGAGAGAGAAACTGACTGACTGACTGAGAGAGAGACTGACTGACTGACTGACTGTGAGAGAGACTTACTGACTGACTGACTGACTGAATGAGAGAGAGACTGACTGACTGAGAGAGAGACTGACTGAGAGAGAGACTGACTGACTGACTGACTGACTGACTGAGAGACTGACTGACTGACTGACTGACTGAGAGAGACTGACTGACTGTCTGAGACAGTGACTTACTGACTGAGAGAGCGACTGACTGACTGACTGACTGACAGAGAGGGAGACTTACTGACTGAGTGAGAGACTGACTGACTGACTGAGAGAGAGACTGACTGACTGACTGAGAGAGAGATTTATTGACTGGCTGACTGAGAGAGAGACTGACTGACTGACTGAGAGAGAGACTGACTGACTGAGAGAGAGACTGACTCACTGACTGTTTGAGAGAGTGACTGACTTACTGAGAGAGAGACTGACTGACTGAATGAGAGAGAGAATGACTGACTGAGAGAGAGACTGACTGAGAGAGAGACTGACTGACTGACCGACTGAGAGAGAGACTGACTGACTGAGAGAGAGACTGACTCACTGAATGTTTGAGAGAGTGACTGACTGACTGACTGACTGACTGAGAGAGAGACTTACTGACTGGCTGACTGAGAGAGAGACTGACTGACTGAAAGAGAGAGAGACTGACTGACTGAAAGAGAGAGAGAGTGACTGACTGACGGAGAGAGAGACTGACTGACTGACTGACTGAGAGAGAGAATGACTGACTGAATGAGAGAGAGACTGACTGACTGAGAGAGGAAGAGACTGACTGACTGACTGACTGAGAGAGAGACTGACTGACTGACTGACTGAGAGAGAGACTTACTGACTGACTGAAAGAGAGAGAGACTGACTGACTGACGGAGAGAGAGACTGACTGACTGACTGACTGAGAGAGAGACTGACTGACTGACTGAGAGAGAGACTGACTGACTGAATGAGAGAGAGACTGACTGACTGAGAGAGAGAGAGACTGACTGACTGACTGACTGAGAGAGAAACTGACTGACTGACTGAGAGAGAGACTGACTGACTGACTGACTGTGAGAGAGACTTACTGACTGACTGACTGACTGAATGAGAGAGAGACTGACTGACTGAGAGAGAGACTGACTGAGAGAGAGACTGACTGACTGACTGACTGACTGACTGACTGAGAGACTGACTGACTGACTGACTGACTGAGAGAGACTGACTGACTGTCTGAGACAGTGACTTACTGACTGAGAGAGCGACTGACTGACTGACTGACTGACAGAGAGGGAGACTTACTGACTGAGTGAGAGACTGACTGACTGACTGAGAGAGAGACTGACTGACTGACTGAGAGAGAGATTTATTGACTGGCTGACTGAGAGAGAGACTGACTGACTGAATGAGAGAGAGACTGACTGACTGACGGAGAGAGAGACTGACTGAATGAGAGAGAGTCTGAATGACTGAGAGAGAGACTGACTGAGAGAGAGACTGACTGACTGACCGACTGAGAGAGAGACTGACTGACTGACTGACTGAGAGAGAGACTGACTGACTGAGAGAGAGACTGACACACTGACTGTTTGAGAGAGTGACTGACTGACTGACTGACTGTCTGAGAGAGTGACTGGCTTACTGAGAGAGAGACTGACTGACTGACTGACTGACTGAGAGAGAGACTGACTGACTGAGAGAGAGACTGACTAAGAGAGAGACTTACTGACTGGCTGACTGAGAGAGAGACTGACTGACTGACTGACTGACTGAGAGAGAGACTGACTGACTGACTGAGAGAGAGATTGACTGACTGACTGACTAAGAGAGAGACTGACTGACTGACTGACTGAGAGAGAGACTTACTGACTGGCTGACTGAGAGAGAGACTGACTGACTGAAAGAGAGAGAGACTGACTGACTGACTGAGAGAGAGACTGACTGACTGACTGAGAGAGAGACTGACTGACTGAATGAGAGAGAGACTGACTGACTGGCTGACTGAGAGAGAGACTGACTGACTGACTGACTGACTGAGAGAGAGACTGACTGACTGACTGAGAGAGAGACTGTCTGACTGACTGACTGACTGTCTGAGAGAGTGACTGGCTTACTGAGAGAGAGACTGACTGACTGACTGACTGAGAGAGAGACTGACTGACTAAGAGAGAGACTAACTAAGAGAGAGACTTACTGAATGGCTGACTGAGAGAGAGACTGACTGACTGACTGAGAGAGAGATTGACTGACTGACTGACTAAGAGAGGGACTGACTGACTGACTGACTGAGAGAGAGACTTACTGACTGGCTGACTGAGAGAGAGACTGACTGACTGAAAGAGAGAGAGACTGACTGACTGACTGACAGAGAGAGAGACTGACTGACTGACTGAGAGAAAGACTGACTGACTGAATGAAAGAGAGACTGACTGACTGAGAGAGAGACTGACTGAGCGACTGAGAGAGAGACTGACTGACTGACTGAGAGACTGACTGACTCACTGAGAGAGAGACTTACTGACTGACTGAGAGAGAGACTGACTGACTGACTGAGAGAGAGACTGACTGACTGACTGAGAGAGAGACTTACTAACTGGCCTACTGAGAGAGAGACTGACTGACTGACTGAGAGAGAGACTGACTGACTGACTGACTGACTAAGAGAGAGACTGACTGACTGAGAGAGAGACTTACTGACTGGCTGACTGAGAGAGAGACTGACTGACTGACTGACTGAGAGAGAGACTGACTGACTGACTGAGAGAGAGATTGACTGACTGACTGACTAAGAGAGAGACTGACTGACTGACTGACTGACGGAGAGAAAGACTGACTGACTGACTGACTGAGAGAGAGACTGACTGACTGAATGAGAGAGAGACTGACTGACTGGCTGACTGAGAGAGAGACTGACTGACTGAATGAGAGAGAGACTGACTCACTGACTGACGGAGAGAAAGACTGACTGACTGACTGACTGAGAGAGAGACTGACTGACTGAATGAGAGAGAGACTGACTGACTGACTGACTGAGAGAGAGACTGACTGACTGACTGACTGAGAGAGAGACTTACTAACTGGCCTACTGAGAGAGAGACTGACTGACTGACTGAGAGAGAGACTGACTGACTGACTGACTGACTGACTAAGAGAGAGACTGACTGACTGAGAGAGAGACTTACTGACTGGCTGACTGAGAGAGAGACTGACTGACTGAATTAGAGAGAGACTGACTGACTGACTGACGGAGAGAAAGACTGACTGACTGACTGACTGAGAGAGAGACTGACTGACTGAATGAGAGAGAGACTGACTGACTGAGAGAGAGACTGACTGAGAGAGAGACTGACTGACTGAGAGAGAAACTGACTGACTGAATGAGAGAGAGACTGACTGACTGAGAGAGAGACTGACTGAGAGAGAGACTGACTGACTGACCGACTGAGAGAGAGACTGACTGACTGACTGACTGAGAGAGAGACTGACTGACTGAGAGAAAGACTGACTCACTGACTGTTTGAGAGAGTGACTGACTGACTGACTGACTGAGAGAGAGACTTACTGACTGGCTGACTGAGAGAGAGACTGACTGACTGAAAGAGAGAGAGACTGACTGACTGACTGACGGAGAGAGAGACTGACTGACTTACTGACTGAGAGAGAGACTGACTGACTGAATGAGAGAGAGACTGACTGACTGAGAGAGGAAGAGACTGACTGACTGACTGACTGAGAGAGAGACTGACTGACTGACTGACTGACTGAGAGAGAGACTTACTGACTGACTGAAAGAGAGAGAGACTGACTGACTGACGGAGAGAGAGACTGACTGACTGACTGAGAGAGAGACTGACTGACTGACTGAGAGAGAGACTGACTGACTGAATGAGAGAGAGACTGACTGACTGAGAGAGAGAGAGACTGACTGACTGACTGAGAGAGAAACTGACTGACTGACTGAGAGAGAGACTGACTGACTGACTGACTGTGAGAGAGACTTACTGACTGACTGACTGAATGAGAGAGAGACTGACTGACTGAGAGAGAGACTGACTGAGAGAGAGACTGACTGACTGACTGACTGACTGAGAGAGACTGACTGACTGTCTGAGACAGTGACTTTCTGACTGAGAGAGAGACTGACTGACTGACTGACAGAGAGGGAGACTTACTGACTGAATGAGAGACTGACTGACTGACTGAGAGAGAGACTGACTGACTGACTGAGAGAGAGATTTATTGACTGGCTGACTGAGAGAGAGACTGACTGACTGAATGAGAGAGAGACTGACTGACTGAGAGAGAGACTGACTGAGAGAGAGACTGACTGACTGACCGACTGAGAGAGAGACTGACTGACTGAGAGAGAGACTGACTGACTGAGAGAGAGACTGACTCACTGACTGTTTGAGAGAGTGACTGACTTACTGAGAGAGAGACTGACTGACTGACTGACTGAGAGAGAGACTGACTGACTGACTGACTGAGAGAGAGACTGACTGACTGACTGAGAGAGAGATTGACTGACTGACTGACTAAGAGAGAGACTGACTGACTGACTGACTGACTGACTGAGAGAGAGACTTACTGACTGGCTGACTGAGAGAGAGACTTACTGACTGAAAGAGAGAGAGACTGACTGACTGACAGAGAGAGAGACTGACTGACTGACTGAGAGAGAGACTGACTGACTGAATGAGAGAGAGACTGACTGACTGAGAGAGAGACTGACTGACTGACTGAGAGAGAGACTGACTGATTGACTGAGAGAGAGACTGACTGACTGACTGAGAGACTGACTGACTCACTGAGAGAGAGACTTACTGACTGACTGAGAGAGAGACTGACTGACTGACTGACTGACTGAGAGAGAGACTGACTGACTGACTGAGAGAGAGAGTTACTAACTGGCCTACTGAGAGAGAGACTGACTGACTGACTGAGAGAGAGACTGACTGACTGACTGACGGACTAAGAGAGAAACTGACTGACTGAGAGAGAGACTTACTGACTGGCTGACTGAGAGAGAGACTGACTGACTGAATGAGAGAGAGACTGACTGACTGACGGAGAGAAAGACTGACTGACTGACTGACTGAGAGAGAGACTGACTGACTGTATGAGAGATAGACTGACTGACTGGCTGACTGAGAGAGAGACTGACTGACTGAATGAGAGAGAGACTGACTCACTGACTGACGGAGAGAAAGACTGACTGACTGACTGACTGAGAGAGAGACTGACTGAATGAGAGAACGCTGACTGACTGAGAGAGAGACTGACTGAGATAGAGACTGACTGACTGAGAGAGAATCTGACTGACTGAATGAGAGAGAGACTGACTGACTGAGAGAGAGACTGACTGAGAGAGAGACTGACTGACTGACCGACTGAGAGAGAGACTGACTGACTGACTGACAGAGAGACTGACTGACTGAGAGAGAGACTGACTCATTGACTGTTTGAGAGAGTGACTGACTGACTGACTGACTGAGAGAGAGACTTACTGACTGGCTGACTGAGAGAGAGACTGACTGACTGAAAGAGAGAGAGACTGACTGACTGACGGAGAGAGAGACTGACTGACTGACTGAGAGAGAGACTGATTGACTGAATGAGAGAGAGACTGACTGACTGAGAGAGGAAGAGACTGACTGACTGACTGACTGACTGAGAGAGAGACTGACTGACTGACTGACTGAGAGAGAGACTTACTGACTGACTGAAAGAGAGAGAGACTGACTGACTGACGGAGAGAGAGACTGACTGACTTACTGAGAGAGAGACTGACTGACTGACTGACTGACTGTGAGAGAGACTTACTGACTGACTGACTGAATGAGAGAGAGACTGACTGACTGAGAGAGAGACTGACTGAGAGAGAGACTGACTGCCTGACTGACTGACTGACTGACTGAGAGACTGACTGACTGACTGACTGAGAGAGACTGACTGACTGTCTGAGACAGTGACTTACTGACTGAGAGAGAGACTGACTGACTGACTGACTGACTGACAGAGAGGGAGACTTACTGACTGAGTGAGAGACTGACTGACTGACTGAGAGAGAGACTGACTGACTGACTGAGAGATTTATTGACTGGCTGACTGAGAGAGAGACTGACTGACTGAATGAGAGAGAGACTGACTGACTGACGGAGAGAGAGACTGACTGAATGAGAGAGAGTCTGACTGACTGAGAGAGAGACTGACTGAGAGAGAGACTGACTGACTGACCGACTGAGAGAGAAACTGACTGACTGACTGACTGAGAGAGAGACTGACACACTGACTGTTTGAGAGAGTGACTGACTGACTGACTGACTGTCTGAGAGAGTGACTGGCTTACTGAGAGAGAGACTGACTGACTGACTGACTGACTGAGAGAGAGACTGACTGACTGAGAGAGAGACTGACTAAGAGAGAGACTTACTGACTGGCTGACTGAGAGAGAGACTGACTGACTGACTGACTGAGAGAGAGACTGACTGACTGACTGAGAGAGAGATTGACTGACTGACTGACTAAGAGAGAGACTGACTGACTGACTGACTGAGAGAGAGACTTACTGACTGGCTGACTGAGAGAGAGACTGACTGACTGAAAGAGAGAGAGACTGACTGACTGAGAGAGAGACTGACTAACTGACTGATAGAGAGACTGACTGACTGACTGACTGAGAGACTGACTGACTCACTGAGAGAGAGACTTACTGACTGACTGAGAGAGAGACTGACAGACTGACTGACTGAGAGAGAGACTGACTGATTGACTGAGAGAGAAACTTACTGACTGGCTGACTGAGAGAGAGACTGACTGACTGAGAGAGAGACTGGTGACTGACTGACTGACTAAGAGAGAGACTGACTGACTGAGAGAGAGACTTACTGACTGGCTGACTGAGAGAGAGACTGACTGACTGACTGAGAGAGAGACTGACTGACTGAATGAGAGAGAGACTGACTGACTGGCTGACTGAGAGAGAAACTGACTGACTGAATGAGAGAGAGACTGACTGACTGACTGACGGAGAGAAAGACTGACTGACTGAGAGAGAGACTTACTGAGAGAGAGACTGACTGACTGACTGCGAGAGAAACTGACTAACTGAATGAGAGAGACTGACTGACTGTCACGGGGACGCGCTTAATAACACATTTATATTTTGTGGGTCCTGATTGAGCAGAACAGGTTGAGCAAAATAAACTGAGATTTATTCCCTTGATAGGCAAACACACGACAACTGCAGAATAAACTTAATAATTACACTCACGGGTAGAGAAACAGAGGATAATGTCCAGAAAGGTGCAAAGCACCAGAAGATTGTCCTTTAAAATGTAGTCCATTTGCAAATTGCCAAATAAATAGCCCCAGTCCAATCCTTCTGTGAATGTGCAAAGTCCTTTCTGGTTCTCTGGGATTTGCTGGATCCCCAGGGCTAACGAAATCCTGAAGCAGGGCAAGTTTCCTTGTTGCGATGTTTTTAACCCCTTGTGTTCTGGAATCGTAGCCGCTGTACTTAGGTCTTATCCACTTGAAGAAATCAGGTTACAGCAACAACAACGGAATGAGGGGTACAGGCCTTTTTAAGGATAAGGGCCTGTGGGGTTTACATTAGCCTCATCCCATTGGCAACGAATTATCTTGATCCTATCAGAACCTGCCATGTCACAGGGGCAAATCCTACAGCCAGCTCAGGTAACTCTGAGCATGCTCAGTGAGCAGCTTGGTAGCACTGCTAAGTAAAAAGGGCCCACTCATTTCTGGGGACGCAATGTCTGAAGTTTGGGTCCCGAGGTGTGAAATATCCAGGAGGAGTAACAGGATCTGCTACTCAGAAACATCCTGATTAAGTGACACTTTACGAATCTGGGGTCTTTCATCCCAACAGGGGGCTCCTGTATGCATAACATTTGTTCCTACTGCTTCACAAAGGCAGGCAGACAAAAAAATAGCATCCTGCCGGTACATTTTAAAACAGTAACAGAAAGGCACTTCACTGCAGGTAGAGATTAGCCTGCAAAATGGGGACAGCCATGCATATAGAATTAACCCCTTCATCCCCAACGCGAAATAGGGGTAACCAGCTGAGCCCACTGCCTTTATTAATGCACTGATTACCCCCATTTTCGCCACATCTCCCCCACTCAAAGCCCAAGGTTTGCCCTGGCCACCTCCTCTGGTGGTTGGGCTGACCTGAGGGTTTTTGAAGTCATTAGGTCTTGGGGATTGTCCTGCCGGGAGAGGCCATCAGCGTTCCCATGCTCACTGCCTTTCTTGTGCTGAATGGTGAAGTCACATTCTTGCAAGGCCAGGCTCCAGCGCAGGAGCTTTGCATTCTCTCCCGACACCCTCTGCAACCAACTTAGGGGGTTATGGTCAGTGATAACAGTGAAGTGTCTGCCATAGAGGTAAGGCTGTAACTTCTTGAGAGCCCATACTATGGCCAGACACTCCTTCTCAATAGTGGCATAGGCCACTTCTCTGGGCAGCAACTTGCAGCTCAGGTAAACCACGGGATGCTCACTACCCCCGTCCCCCACCTGGCGGAGCACCGCCCCAATACCGAAGTCTGAGGCATCAGTCTGCACCAGAAACTTTTTGGAATAATCTGGAGCGGCCAGTATAGGAGCGCTGGCTAGGGCAGTCTTCAAAGCCTGAAATGCATCTTCACAGGCAGGAGACCAGACTACCAGCACAGACTGTCGCTTCTGGGTCAAGTCAGTCAGGGGTTTGGCAATGGCACTATACTGGGGAACAAACTTCCTGTAGTAGCCTTTACGGAGATCCCTGGTGGTCAGATACCTTGCCCCCGCGAGTTCATCCAGCAACTCATCCATGCGGGGCATGGGGTAGGCATCTGAAACCGTCCCTGCATTGAGCTGCCGGTAGTCCACACAGAACCGGGTGGTCCCATCCTTCTTAGGCACTAGGACTACCGGACAAGCCCAAGGGCTCTGGGATGGTACAAGTACCCCTAGGGCCAGCATCTCCTCCATCTCCCTCTCTATACTGCCCTTCACCTCTGCTGACACTCTATAAGCGTGCTTATGCAGAGGTCTCAGATCCCCTGTCAGCACTGGGTGGTCAGTGATGTGTGTCCTCCCTGGCTTGTCCATGAACAGAGCCCTATACTGCTCTAGCATAGCCCTGGCATCTGCCCTCTGCCTGACACTCAGCTGAGACCCTATCTCAACCTGCTCTATGGTACCTCCCTGCCTAGCCTCCCCTAGGAGATCTGGCAGAGCTATGCCCTCCTTGAGCATATTGATGTGATAGACTTTGGTCCTCCCTGTCTCCCTAACCCTGGCTAGCACTGCTGCTACCTGTCCTGGAGACACACCACATATCTGCCTGAAGCCAACTATCCTCTCCCTGTATGTCCCCACATACCTCTGCACGCTCTCTGGTGACCTCCTGACCAGGCGGTGGGAGGTAGCCAGAGCATTCCTCATCCTGAATGGCACCCTGAAAAACTCACAGAGGCCATTCTGAAGGCTGAAGACTGACTCCCCCTTTGCCTTCCTCTCTACACTGTCTGCCACCTCTGCTGATACTCCATAGATATTCTTATGCAGAGGATGCAGATCACCTGGGAGCACAGGCTGATCTGTACTATGTGCCCTGCCCAGCTTGTCTGAGAACAGGACCCTAGGCTGCTCTACCCTAGCCCCGGCTTCTGCCCCTGCCTGCCTACCTCCCAGGGCCCCTAGCTCAACTAGGACCCCCCTAGGAAACCATATCCTACCTAAGAGGCCTGGCACTGCCTGAGCTACTTCCTGAAACATGTTCCCCATTCCTGGTAACAGGTTCAGGAGCATCTGCACATAATCACCCGCTTTACCCTCTGGCTGGCAGGCGTCCCAGGGGTGGCCAAAGTCTGCCACTGCCCCTGCTGCCTCCGGCCAGAGGTAAGGCTGCAACAGCTGGGTTCTCATGTGAGTGACCCCCTGATGCCCTACTAGTGGACTGGGGAAGGCTACCTGCAACACTTGCTGCCGACCCTCCCGGGGTCCCACTAACAGTCTTCTACCTGTCCAGCCCCTGGCTAACCCGGTAGAACCTGGCTCCCTACCCCAGAGCCCGCGGTGCCACAGCCTGTGGTCTGACCCCCCACTTTCCCAGGACTCGGACGCCCGCAGTCCCATACCTTCTAAGCTGGGGTCAGCTTTCACCGCATCCCTATCTGCTGTCCCTAATTCTAACCCCCCACCCTTAGTCTCTAAGTCAGGGGTAACAGGAACAGGTAAAGGGAACAGTAAGTCAGTCACTGGTCGCGACTCAGTAGTCTGGCTTACCTGTCTGGTCTCCGCAGAGGCCACTGGAACCGTTGGTCCCAAATGCAGGGGGACAGAGGTTGATTCTGCTGTGATTCTTGATGACAGGCTCTTAGGAATCGCCGCAACAGCAGGCAATTCCCCAGCAACCACACAGATCACAGGCTCCAGGTTATTGCTAAGGCGCACCTCAGCAGTTTCCCTGGACAAAACCCCCACCTCCCTCATGCCATGATTGGCACCTCCATCCAAAATGATCTGGGCACCCTGTAAGGACCGCAGCCCTCCATCAGGCATGGTTCTTTGCATCCCGGTGCCCGGGAGCAAATCTTCTGGCTGCCCCAGAATAACAGCAGCACCCAAATCTGGCAAGCTCCCTGCTTGCCGGTCACCAAAGGTAACCCTCCATGGGTGCCTGCTCAGGACATCAGCAGGCTGCATCTCGACTGATGCACTTGGACATCCTTTGTTCACTGCTGCTGGCTCTGAGGTGACAAAAGCAGCATCTGCCTGGGACATCCCTCTTGGTTGTGGATCCCTGGCTGTGCTCTGTTCCTCTGTGTGGGCCAGCCCAATCTGGGTTACTGGCCCTGCAGCTTGTGAACGTTGCCCCTGATGGGGTCCCCCAGACCGCTCACGGTCCGGGCAATGTGGCCGGATGTGGCCCACCTTGTGGCAATGATAGCACCGTCTCTCAAGCTTGGACTCCCCAGTATAGGGCGTGTTGCTGCCCACTGTATGTTTGGGAGTCCGCTGAGGTGCAGACTGGTCCCCCCTAGCCGGAATGGCTGCCTCTCTGGGGACTGCTGCGTTGCTCCCCAAGGCTCTGCTGGTTACATCTTCATTTGCTGGCTCTGCGGCTTCCACAGCAGTTACTCTGGGAACGTCCTGTTCCCCGCTGACAAGGTGGGAGTGAGGGGGCCTTCCAAGCGCTGTCGACAGGAGCTCGAGTCGCTGTTCATAGCTAAGCCCTTCTCCCCAGGCGGTGAGGAGTGCAATGAGTCCAGAGGTAGCCAGTCCGGCCGCCGCAGCGACTGATCCATCTGCACCCCTTGGCCCCACGCCACCCTCTTCCAGGCGGTCACTGACATCCTGCGCTCCGGGCTGAGTACTGTCTGCTGGTGGGGCCATCCTGTCCTCATATTCTTCTAAATCCTCCTCTAGCTGACTCTTGGAACGACCGTCTGTCGTGAACCCGTACCCCACACATCTCTCCACTATCTGCGCCCGGTTCCAGGTACAAAACCTTCCTGAGCGTGGACTCATGGTGCCACTGGGGTATAGGTCCAGAGACCAGTGAATTATCTCGTGCTTCTTTGGAAGTGTGTGTAAGTTGCCACTTGTCTGAGGAGCTTGCAATCTACAAGGTCCTCACTATATTACAGAACACTGCAATATAGGCTCAATCAGTATCTCACCAGCTGCCACCAGTTTTAAACGCCTGTCACGGGGACGCGCTTAATAACACATTTATATTTTGTGGGTCCTGATTGAGCAGAACAGGTTGAGCAAAATAAACTGAGATTTATTCCCTTGATAGGCAAACACACGACAACTGCAGAATAAACTTAATAATTACACTCATGGGTAGAGAAACAGAGGATAATGTCCAGAAAGGTGCAAAGCACCAGAAGATTGTCCTTTAAAATGTAGTCCATTTGCAAATTGCCAAATAAATAGCCCCAGTCCAATCCTTCTGTGAATGTGCAAAGTCCTTTCTGGTTCTCTGGGATTTGCTGGATCCCCAGGGCTAACGAAATCCTGAAGCAGGGCAAGTTTCCTTGTTGCGATGTTTTTAACCCCTTGCGTTCTGGAATCGTAGCCGCTGTACTTAGGTCTTATCCACTTGAAGAAATCAGGTTACAGCAACAACAACGGAATGAGGGGTACAGGCCTTTTTAAGGATAAGGGCCTGTGGGGTTTACATTAGCCTCATCCCATTGGCAACGAATTATCTTGATCCTATCAGAACCTGCCATGTCACAGGGGCAAATCCTACAGCCAGCTCAGGTAACTCTGAGCATGCTCAGTGAGCAGCTTGGTAGCACTGCTAAGTAAAAAGGGCCCACTCATTTCTGGGGACGCAATGTCTGAAGTTTGGGTCCCGAGGTGTGAAATATCCAGGAGGAGTAACAGGATCTGCTACTCAGAAACATCCTGATTAAGTGACACTTTACGAATCTGGGGTCTTTCATCCCAACAGGGGGCTCCTGTATGCATAACATTTGTTCCTACTGCTTCACAAAGGCAGGCAGACAAAAAAATAGCATCCTGCCGGTACATTTTAAAACAGTAACAGAAAGGCACTTCACTGCAGGTAGAGATTAGCCTGCAAAATGGGGACAGCCATGCATATAGAATTAACCCCTTCATCCCCAACGCGAAATAGGGGTAACCAGCTGAGCCCACTGCCTTTATTAATGCGCTGATTACCCCCATTTTCGCCACACTGACTGAGAGAGAGACTGACTGAGAGAGAGACTGACTGACTGACCGACTGAGAGAGAGACTGACTGACTGACTGACTGACTGAGAGAGAGACTGACTGACTGACTGACTGAGAGAGAGACTGGCTGACAACCTGAGAGACTGACTGACTGAAAGAGAGAGAGACTGACTGACTGACGGAGAGAGAGACTGACTGACTGTCTGAGAGAGTGACTGACTTACTGAGAGAGAGACTGACTGACTGACTGAGAGAGAGACTGACTGACTGACTGACTGAATGAGAGAGAGTCTTACTGACTGACTTACTGACTGGCTGACTAAGAGAGAGACTGACTGACAGAGAGAGAGACTTACTGACTGGCTGACTGAGAGAGAGACTGACTGACTGACTGAGAGAGAGACTGACTGACTGAATGAGAGAGAGACTGACTGACTGGCTGACTGAGAGAGAGACTGACTGAATGAGAGAGAGACTGACTGACTGACGGAGAGAAAGACTGACTGACTGACTGACTGACTGAGAGAGAGACTGACTGAGAGAGAGACTGACTGACTGCGAGAGAAACTGACTGACTGAATGAGAGAGACTGACTGACTGAGAGAGAGACTGACTGAGAGAGAGACTGACTGACTGACCGACTGAGAGAGAGACTGACAGACTGACTGACTGACTGAGAGAGAGACTGACTGACTGAAAGAGAGAGAGACTGACTGACTGACGGAGAGAGAAACTGACTGACTGTCTGAGAGAGTGACTGACTTACTGAGAGAGAGACTGACTGACTGACTGACTGAGAGAGAGACTGACTGACTGACTGACTGAATGAGAAAGAGTCTTACTGACTGACTGAATGAGAGAGAGACTGACTGACTGAGAGAGAGACTGACTGAGAGAGAGACTGACTGATTGACTGACTGGCTGAGAGACTGACTGACTGACTGAGAGAGACTGACTGACTTACTGTCTGAGACAGTGACTTACTGACTGAGAGAGAGACTGACTGACTGACTGAGAGAGAGACTGACTGAATGACTGACTGACTGACTGAGTGATAGACTGACTGAGAGAGAGACTGACTGACTGAGAGGGAGACTTACTGACTGAGTGAGAGACAGACTTACTGACGGAGAGAGAGACTGACTGACTGACTGAGAGAGAGACTGACTGACTGAATGAGAGAGAGACTGACTGACTGAGAGAGAGACTGACTGACTGACTGAGAGAGAAATTGACTGACTGACTGACTGACTGAGAGAGAGACTGTCTGACTGACTGACTGACTGACTGTCTGAGAGAGTGACTTGCTTACTGAGAGAGAGACTGACTGACTGACTGACTGAGAGAGAGACTGACTGACTGAGAAAGAGACTGACTAAGAGAGAGACTTACTGACTGGCTGACTGAGAGAGAGACTGACTGACTGACTGACTGACTGATTGAGAGAGAGACTGACTGACTGACTGAGAGAGAGATTGACTGACTGACTAAGAGAGAGACTGACTGACTGACTGAGAGAGAGACTGACTGACTGACTGAGAGAGAGACTGACTGACTGACTGAGAGACTGACTGACTGACGGAGAGAGAGACTGACTGACTGACTGAGAGAGAAACTGACTGACTGAATGAGAGAGAGACTGACTGACTGAGAGAGATACTGACTGACTGACTGAGAGAGAGACTGACTGACTGACTGAGAGAGAGACTGACTGACTGACTGAGAGACTGACTGACTCACTGAGAGAGAGACTTACTGACTGACTGAGTTAGAGACTGACTGACTGACTGACTGAGAGAGAGACTGACTGACTGACTGAGAGAGAGACTTACTGACTGGCTGACTGAGAGAGAGACTGACTGACTGACTGAGAGAGAGACTGACTGACTGACTGACTGACTAAGAGAGAGACTGACTGACTGAGAGAGAGACTTACTGACTGGCTGACTGAGAGAGAGACTGACTGACTGAATGAGAGAGAGACTGACTGACTGACGGAGAGAAAGGCTGACTGACTAACTGACTGAATGAGAGAGAGTCTTACTGACTGACTGAATGAGAGGGAGACTGACTGACTGAGAGAGGGACTGACTGAGAGAGAGACTGACTGACTGACTGACTGAGAGACTGACTGACTGAGAGAGACTGACTGACTGACTGTCTGAGACAGTGACTTACTGACTGAGAGAGAGACTGACTGACTGACTGAGAGAGAGACTGACTGAATGACTGACTGACTGAGTGAGAGACTGACTGAGAGAGAGACTGACTGACTGAGTGAGAGACAGACTTACTGACTGACGGAGATAGAGACTGACTGACTGACTGACTGAGAGAGAGGCTGTCTGACTGAATGAGAGAGAGACTGACTGACTGAGAGAGAGACTGACTGACTGACTGACTGACTGAGAGAGAGACTGACTGACTGACTGACTGAGAGAGAGACTGTCTGACTGACTGACTGACTGTCTGAGAGAGTGACTGGCTTACTGAGAGAGAGACTGACTGACTGACTGACTAAGAGAGAGACTGACTGACTGAGAGAGAGACTAACTAAGAGAGAGACTTACTGACTGGCTGACTGAGAGAGAGACTGACTGACTGACTGACTGAGAGAGAGACTGACTGACTGACTGAGAGAGAGATTGACTGACTGACTAAGAGAGAGACTGACTGACTGACTGACTGAGAGAGAGACTTACTGACTGGCTGACTGAGAGAGAGACTTACTGACTGAAAGAGAGTGAGACTGACTGACTGACAGAGAGAGAGACTGACTGACTGACTGAGAGAGAGACTGACTGACTGAATGAGAGAGAGACTGACTAACTGAGAGAGAGACTGACTGACTGACTGAGAGAGAGACTGACTGATTGACTGAGAGAGAGACTGACTGACTGACTGAGAGACTGACTGACTCACTGAGAGAGAGACTTACTGACTGACTGAGAGAGAGACTGACTGACTGACTGACTGAGAGAGAGACTGACTGACTGACTGAGAGAGAGACTTACTAACTGGCCTACTGAGAGAGAGACTGACTGACTGACTGAGAGAGAGACTGACTGACTGACTGACTGACTAAGAGAGAGACTGACTGACTGAGAGAGAGACTTACTGACTGGCTGTCTGAGAGAGAGACTGACTGACTGAATGAGAGAGAGACTGACTGACTGACGGAGAGAAAGACTGACTGACTGACTGAGAGAGAGACTGACTGACTGAATGAGAGATAGACTGACTGACTGGCTGACTGAGAGAGAGACTGACTGACTGAATGAGAGAGAGACTGACTCACTGACTGACGGAGAGAAAGACTGACTGACTGACTGACTGACTGAGAGAGAGACTGACTGACTGAATGAGAGAGAGACTGACTGACTGAGAGAGAGACTGACTGAGAGAGAGACTGACTGACTGAGAGAGAATCTGACTGACTGAATGAGAGAGAGACTGACTGACTGAGAGAGAGACTGACTGAGAGAGAGACTGACTGACTGACCGACTGAGAGAGAGACTGACTGACTGACTGACTGAGAGAGAGACTGACTGACTGAGAGAGAGACTGACTCACTGACTGTTTGAGAGAGTGACTGACTGACTGACTGACTGAGAGAGAGACTTACTGACTGGCAGACTGAGAGAGAGACTGACTGACTGAAAGAGAGAGAGACTGACTGACTGACGGAGAGAGAGACTGACTGACTGACTGACTGAGAGAGAGACTGATTGACTGAATGAGAGAGAGACTGACTGACTGAGAGAGGAAGAGACTGACTGACTGACTGACTGACTGAGAGAGAGACTGACTGACTGACTGACTGACTGAGAGAGAGAATTACTGACTGACTGAAAGAGAGAGAGACTGACTGACTGACGGAGAGAGAGACTGACTGACTGACTGAGAGAGAGACTGACTGACTGACTGACTGACTGTGAGAGAGACTTACTGACTGACTGACTGAATGAGAGAGAGACTGACTGAGAGAGAGACTGACTGACTGACTGACTGACTGACTGACTGACTGACTGACTGAGAGACTGACTGACTGACTGACTGACTGACTGAGAGAGACTGACTGACTGTCTGAGACAGTGACTTACTGACTGAGAGAGAGACTGACTGACTGACTGACTGACTGACAGAGAGGGAGACTTACTGACTGAGTGAGAGACTGACTGACTGACTGAGAGAGAGACTGACTGACTGACTGAGAGATTTATTGACTGGCTGACTGAGAGAGAGACTGACTGACTGAATGAGAGAGAGACTGACTGACTGACGGAGAGAGAGACTGACTGAGAGAGAGACTGACTGACTGACTGACTGACTGACAGAGAGGGAGACTTACTGACTGAGTGAGAGACTGACTGACTGACTGAGAGAGAGACTGACTGACTGACTGACTGAGAGATTAATTGACTGGCTGACTGAGAGAGAGACTGACTGACTGAATGAGAGAGAGACTGACTGACTGACGGAGAGAGAGACTGACTGAGAGAGAGTCTGACTGACTGAGAGAGAGACTGACTGAGAGAGAGACTGACTGACTGACCGACTGAGAGAGAGACTGACTGACTGACTGACTGAGAGAGAGACTGACTGACTGAGAGAGAGACTGACACACTGACTGTTTGAGAGAGTGACTGACTGACTGACTGACTGTCTGAGAGAGTGACTGGCTTACTGAGAGAGAGACTGACTGACTGACTGACTGACTGAGAGAGAGACTGACTGACTGAGAGAGAGACTGACTAAGAGAGAGACTTACTGACTGGCTGACTGAGAGAGAGACTGACTGACTGACTGACTGAGAGAGAGACTGACTGACTGACTGAGAGAGAGATTGACTGACTGACTGACTAAGAGAGAGACTGACTGACTGACTGACTGAGAGAGAGACTTACTGACTGGCTGACTGAGAGAGAGACTGACTGACTGAAAGAGAGAGAGACTGACTGACTGACGGAGAGAGAGACTGACTGACTGACTGAGAGAGAGACTGACTGACTGAATGAGAGAGAGACTGACTGACTGAGAGAGAGACTGACTAACTGACTGATAGAGAGACTGACTGACTGACTGAGAGACTGACTGACTCACTGAGAGAGAGACTTACTGACTGACTGAGAGAGAGACTGACAGACTGACTGACTGAGAGAGAGACTGACTGATTGACTGAGAGAGAAACTTACTGACTGGCTGACTGAGAGAGAGACTGACTGACTGAGAGAGAGACTGGTGACTGACTGACTGACTAAGAGAGAGACTGACTGACTGAGAGAGAGACTTACTGACTGGCTGACTGAGAGAGAGACTGACTGACTGAATGAGAGAGAGACTGACTGACTGGCTGACTGAGAGAGAGATCAACTGACTGAATGAGAGAGAGACTTACTGACTGACGGAGAGAAAGACTGACTGACTGACTGAGAGAGAGACTGTCTGAGAGAGAGAGAGACTGACTGACTGACTGACTGCGAGAGAAACTGACTAACTGAATGAGAGAGACTGACTGACTGAGAGAGAGACTGACTGAGAGAGAGACTGACTGACTGACCGACTGAGAGAGAGACTGACTGACTGACTGACTGAGAGAGAGACTGACTGACTGACTGAGAGAGAGACTGGCTGACAACCTGAGAGACTGACTGACTGAAAGAGAGAGAGACTGACTGACTGACGGAGAGAGAGACTGACTGACTGTCTGAGAGAGTGACTGACTTACTGAGAGAGAGACTGACTGACTGACTGAGAGAGAGACTGACTGACTGACTGAATGAGAGAGAGTCTTACTGACTGACTTACTGACTGGCTGACTAAGAGAGAGACTGACTGACAGAGAGAGAGACTTACTGACTGGCTTACTGAGAGAGAGACTGACTGACTGAGAGAGAGACTGACTGACTGAATGAGAGAGAGACTGACTGACTGGCTGACTGAGAGAGAGACTGACTGACTGAATGAGAGAGAGACTGACTGACTGACGGAGAGAAAGACTGACTGACTGACTGACTGAGAGAGAGACTGACTGACTGACTGACTGCGAGAGAAACTGACTGACTGAATGAGAGAGACTGACTGACTGAGAGAGAGACTGACTGAGAGAGAGACTGACTGACTGACCGACTGAGAGAGAGACTGACAGACTGACTGACTGACTGAGAGAGAGACTGACTGACTGACTGACTGAGAGAGAGACTGACTGACAACCTGAGAGACTGACTGACTGAAAGAGAGAGAGACTGACTGACTGACGGAGAGAGAGACTGACTGACTGTCTGAGAGAGTGACTGACTTACTGAGAGAGAAACTGACTGACTGACTGAGAGAGAGACTGACTGACTGACTGACTGAATGAGAGAGAGTCTTACTGACTGACTGAATGAGAGAGAGACTGACTGACAGAGGGAGAGATTGACTGAGAGAGAGACTGACTGACTGACTGACTGAGAGACTGACTGACTGACTGAGAGAGACTGACTGACTTACTGTCTGAGACAGTGACTTACTGACTGAGAGAGAGACTGACTGACTGACTGAGAGAGAGAGACTGACTGAATGACTGACTGACTGAGTGAGAGACTGACTGAGAGAGAGACTGACTGACTGAGAGGGAGACTTACTGACTGAGTGAGAGACAGACTTACTGACTGACGGAGAGAGAGACTGACTGACTGACTGAGAGAGAGACTGACTGACTGAATGAGAGAGAGACTGACTGACTGAGAGAGAGACTGACTGACTGACTGAATGACTGAGAGAGAAACTGACTGACTGACTGACTGAGAGAGAGACTGTCTGACTGACTGACTGACTGACTGTCTGAGAGAGTGACTGGCTTACTGAGAGAGAGACTGACTGACTGACTGACTGAGAGAGAGACTGACTGACTGAGAAAGAGACTGACTCAGAGAGAGACTTACTGACTGGCTGACTGAGAGAGAGACTGACTGACTGACTGACTGAGAGAGAGATTGACTGACTGACTGACTGACTAAGAGAGAGACTGACTGACTGACTGACTTAGAGAGAGACTTACTGACTGGCTGAATGAGAGAGAGACTGACTGACTGAAAGAGAGAGAGACTGACTGACTGACGGAGAGAGAAACTGACTGACTGACTGAGAGAGAAACTGACTGACTGAATGAGAGAGAGACTGACTGACTGAGAGAGATACTGACTGACTGACTGACTGAGAGAGAGACTGACTGACTGACTGAGAGAGAGACTGACTGACTGATAGACTGACTGACTCACTGAGAGAGAGACTTACTGACTGACTGAGAGAGAGACTGACTGACTGACTGAGAGAGACACTGACTGACTGACTGAGAGAGAGACTTACTGACTGGCTGATTGAGAGAGAGACTGACTGACTGACTGAGAGAGAGACTGACTGACTGACTGACTAAGAGAGAGACTGACTGACTGAGAGAGAGACTTACTGACTGGCTGACTGAGAGAGAGACTGACTGACTGAATGAGAGAGAGACTGACTGACTGACGGAGAGAAAGGCTGACTGACTGACTGACTGAATGAGAGAGAGTCTTACTGACTGACTGAATGAGAGAGAGACTGACTGACTGAGAGAGGGACTGACTGAGAGAGAGACTGACTGACTGACTGAGAGACTGACTGACTGAGAGAGACTGACTGACTGACTGTCTGAGACAGTGATTACTGACTGAGAGAGAGACTGACTGACTGACTGACTGAGAGAGAGACTGACTGAATGACTGACTGACTGAGTGAGAGACTGACTGAGAGAGAGACTGACTGACTGAGTGAGAGACAGACTTACTGACTGACGGAGATAGAGACTGACTGACTGAGAGAGAGACTGTCTGACTGAATGAGAGAGAGACTGACTGACTGAGAGAGAGGCTGACTGACTGACTGACTGACTGAGAGAGAGAGACTGACTAACTGACTGACTGAGAGAGAGACTGTCTGACTGACTGACTGACTGTCTGAGAGAGTGACTGGCTTACTGAGAGAGAGACTGACTGACTGACTGACTGAGAGAGAGACTGACTGACTGAGAGAGAGACTAACTAAGAGAGAGACTTACTGACTGGCTGACTGAGAGAGAGACTGACTGACTGACTGACTGAGAGAGAGACTGACTGACTGACTGAGAGATTGACTGACTGACTGACTAAGAGAGAGACTGACTGACTGACTGACTGACTGAGAGAGAGACTTACTGACTGGCTGACTGAGAGAGAGACTTACTGACTGAAAGAGAGAGAGACTGACTGACTGACAGAGAGAGAGACTGACTGACTGACTGAGAGAGAGACTGACTGACTGAATGAGAGAGAGACTGACTGACTGAGAGAGAGACTGACTGACTGACTGAGAGAGAGACTGACTGACTGACTGAGAGAGAGACTGACTGACTGACTGAGAGACTGACTGACTCACTGAGAGAGAGACTTACTGACTGACTGAGAGAGAGACTGACTGACTGACTGACTGAGAGAGAGACTGACTGACTGACTGAGAGAGAGACTTACTAACTGGCCTACTGAGAGAGAGACTGACTGACTGACTGACTGAGAGAGAGACTGACTGACTGACTGACTGACTAAGAGAGAGACTGACTGACTGAGAGAGAGACTTACTAACTGGCTGACTGAGAGAGAGACTGACTGACTGAATGAGAGAGAGACTGACTGACTGACGGAGAGAAAGACTGACTGACTGACTGAGAGAGAGACTGACTGACTGAATTAGAGATAGACTGACTGACTGGCTGACTGAGAGAGAGACTGACTGAATGAGAGAGAGACTGACTCACTGACTGACGGAGAGAAAGACTGACTGACTGACTGACTGAGAGAGAGACTGACAGACTGAATGAGAGAGAGACTGACTGACTGAGAGAGAGACTGACTGAATGACTGACTGACTGAGTGAGAGACTGACTGAGAGAGAGACTGACTGACTGAGTGAGAGACAGACTTACTGACTGACGGAGATAGAGACTGACTGACTGAGAGAGAGACTGTCTGACTGAATGAGAGAGAGACTGACTGACTGAGAGAGAGGCTGACTGACTGACTGACTGACTGAGAGAGAGACTGACTGACTGACTGAGAGAGAGACTGTCTGACTGACTGACTGACTGTCTGAGAGAGTGACTGGCTTACTGAGAGAGAGACTGACTGACTGACTGACTGAGAGAGAGACTGACTGACTGAGAGAGAGACTAACTAAGAGAGAGACTTACTGACTGGCTGACTGAGAGAGAGACTGACTGACTGACTGACTGAGAGAGAGACTGACTGACTGACTGAGAGATTGACTGACTGACTGACTAAGAGAGAGACTGACTGACTGACTGACTGAGAGAGAGACTTACTGACTGGCTGACTGAGAGAGAGACTTACTGACTGAAAGAGAGAGAGACTGACTGACTGACAGAGAGAGAGACTGACTGACTGACTGAGAGAGAGACTGACTGACTGAATGAGAGAGAGACTGACTGACTGAGAGAGAGACTGACTGACTGACTGAGAGAGAGACTGACTGACTGACTGAGAGAGAGACTGACTGACTGACTGAGAGACTGACTGACTCACTGAGAGAGAGACTTACTGACTGACTGAGAGAGAGACTGACTGACTGACTGACTGAGAGAGAGACTGACTGACTGACTGAGAGAGAGACTTACTAACTGGCCTACTGAGAGAGAGACTGACTGACTGACTGACTGAGAGAGAGACTGACTGACTGACTGACTGACTAAGAGAGAGACTGACTGACTGAGAGAGAGACTTACTGACTGGCTGACTGAGAGAGAGACTGACTGACTGAATGAGAGAGAGACTGACTGACTGACGGAGAGAAAGACTGACTGACTGACTGAGAGAGAGACTGACTGACTGAATGAGAGATATACTGACTGACTGGCTGACTGAGAGAGAGACTGACTGACTGAATGAGAGAGAGACTGACTCACTGACTGACGGAGAGAAAGACTGACTGACTGACTGACTGACTGAGAGAGAGACTGACAGACTGAATGAGAGAGAGACTGACTGACTGAGAGAGAGACTGACTGAGAGAGAGACTGACTGACTGAGAGAGAATCTGACTGACTGAATGAGAGAGAGACTGACTGACTGAGAGAGAGACTGACTGAGAGAGAGACTGACTGACTGACCGACTGAGAGAGAGACTGACTGACTGACTGTCTGACTGAGAGAGAGACTGACTGACTGAGAGAGAGACTGACTCACTGACTGTTTGAGAGAGTGACTGACTGACTGACTGACTGAGAGAGAGACTTACTGACTGGCTGACTGAGAGAGAGACTGACTGATTGAAAGAGAGAGAGACTGACTGACTGACGGAGAGAGAGACTGACTGACTGACTGACTGAGAGAGAGACTGATTGACTGAATGAGAGAGAGACTGACTGACTGAGAGAGGAAGAGAATGACTGACTGACTGACTGAGAGAGAGAGAGACTGACTGACTGACTGACTGACTGAGAGAGAGACTTACTGACTGACTGAAAGAGAGAGAGACTGACTGACTGACGGAGAGAGAGACTGACTAACTGACTGAGAGAGAGACTGACTGACTGACTGCATGTGAGAGAGACTTACTGACTGACTGACTGAATGAGAGAGAGACTGACTGACTGAGAGAGAGACTGACTGAGAGACTGACTGACTGACTGACTGAGAGACTGACTGACTGACTGACTGAGAGAGACTGACTGACTGTCTGAGACAGTGACTTACTGACTGAGAGAGAGACTGACTGACTGACTGACTGACAGAGAGGGAGACTTACCGACTGAGAGAGAGACTGACTGACTGACTGTCTGACTGAGAGAGAGACTGACTGACTGAGAGAGAGACTGACTCACTGACTGTTTGAGAGAGTGACTGACTGACTGACTGACTGAGAGAGAGACTTACTGACTGGCTGACTGAGAGAGAGACTGACTGATTGAAAGAGAGAGAGACTGACTGACTGACGGAGAGAGAGACTGACTGACTGACTGAGAGAGAGACTGATTGACTGAATGAGAGAGAGACTGACTGACTGAGAGAGGAAGAGAATGACTGACTGACTGACTGAGAGAGAGAGAGACTGACTGACTGACTGACTGACTGAGAGAGAGACTTACTGACTGACTGAAAGAGAGAGAGACTGACTGACTGACGGAGAGAGAGACTGACTAACTGACTGAGAGAGAGACTGACTGACTGACTGCATGTGAGAGAGACTTACTGACTGACTGACTGAATGAGAGAGAGACTGACTGACTGAGAGAGAGACTGACTGAGAGACTGACTGACTGACTGACTGAGAGACTGACTGACTGACTGACTGAGAGAGACTGACTGACTGTCTGAGACAGTGACTTACTGACTGAGAGAGAGACTGACTGACTGACTGACTGACAGAGAGGGAGACTTACTGACTGAGTGAGAGACTGACTGACTGACTGAGAGAGAGACTGACTGACTGACTGAGAAATTTATTGACTGGCTGACTGAGAGAGAGACTGACTGACTGAATGAGAGAGAGACTGACTGACTGACGGAGAGAGAGACTGACTGAATGAGAGAGAGTCTGACTGACTGAGAGAGAGACTGACTGAGAGAGAGACTGACTGACTGACCGACTGAGAGAGAGACTGACTGACTGACTGAGAGAGAGACTGACTGACTGAGAGAGAGACTGACACACTGACTGTTTGAGAGAGTGACTGACTGACTGACTGACTGTCTGAGAGAGTGACTGGCTTACTGAGAGAGAGACTGACTGACTGACTGACTGAGAGAGAGACTGACTGACTGAGAGAGAGACTGACTAAGAGAGAGACTTACTGACTGGCTGACTGAGAGAGAGACTGACTGACTGACTGACTGAGAGAGAGACTGACTGACTGAATGAGAGAGAGACTGACTGACTGAGAGAGAGACTGACTGACTGACTGAGAGAGAGACTGACTGACTGACTGAGAGAGAGACTGACTGACTGACTGAGAGACTGACTGACTCACTGAGAGAGAGACTTACTGACTGACTGAGAGAGAGACTGACTGACTGACTGACTGAGAGAGAGACTGACTGACTGACTGAGAGAGAGACTTACTAACTGGCCTACTGAGAGAGAGACTGACTGACTGACTGACTGAGAGAGAGACTGACTGACTGACTGACTGACTAAGAGAGAGACTGACTGACTGAGAGAGAGACTTACTGACTGGCTGACTGAGAGAGAGACTGACTGACTGAATGAGAGAGAGACTGACTGACTGACGGAGAGAAAGACTGACTGACTGACTGAGAGAGAGACTGACTGACTGAATGAGAGATATACTGACTGACTGGCTGACTGAGAGAGAGACTGACTGACTGAATGAGAGAGAGACTGACTCACTGACTGACGGAGAGAAAGACTGACTGACTGACTGACTGACTGAGAGAGAGACTGACAGACTGAATGAGAGAGAGACTGACTGACTGAGAGAGAGACTGACTGAGAGAGAGACTGACTGACTGAGAGAGAATCTGACTGACTGAATGAGAGAGAGACTGACTGACTGAGAGAGAGACTGACTGAGAGAGAGACTGACTGACTGACCGACTGAGAGAGAGACTGACTGACTGACTGTCTGACTGAGAGAGAGACTGACTGACTGAGAGAGAGACTGACTCACTGACTGTTTGAGAGAGTGACTGACTGACTGACTGACTGAGAGAGAGACTTACTGACTGGCTGACTGAGAGAGAGACTGACTGATTGAAAGAGAGAGAGACTGACTGACTGACGGAGAGAGAGACTGACTGACTGACTGACTGAGAGAGAGACTGATTGACTGAATGAGAGAGAGACTGACTGACTGAGAGAGGAAGAGAATGACTGACTGACTGACTGAGAGAGAGAGAGACTGACTGACTGACTGACTGACTGAGAGAGAGACTTACTGACTGACTGAAAGAGAGAGAGACTGACTGACTGACGGAGAGAGAGACTGACTAACTGACTGAGAGAGAGACTGACTGACTGACTGCATGTGAGAGAGACTTACTGACTGACTGACTGAATGAGAGAGAGACTGACTGACTGAGAGAGAGACTGACTGAGAGACTGACTGACTGACTGACTGAGAGACTGACTGACTGACTGACTGAGAGAGACTGACTGACTGTCTGAGACAGTGACTTACTGACTGAGAGAGAGACTGACTGACTGACTGACTGACAGAGAGGGAGACTTACCGACTGAGAGAGAGACTGACTGACTGACTGTCTGACTGAGAGAGAGACTGACTGACTGAGAGAGAGACTGACTCACTGACTGTTTGAGAGAGTGACTGACTGACTGACTGACTGAGAGAGAGACTTACTGACTGGCTGACTGAGAGAGAGACTGACTGATTGAAAGAGAGAGAGACTGACTGACTGACGGAGAGAGAGACTGACTGACTGACTGAGAGAGAGACTGATTGACTGAATGAGAGAGAGACTGACTGACTGAGAGAGGAAGAGAATGACTGACTGACTGACTGAGAGAGAGAGAGACTGACTGACTGACTGACTGACTGAGAGAGAGACTTACTGACTGACTGAAAGAGAGAGAGACTGACTGACTGACGGAGAGAGAGACTGACTAACTGACTGAGAGAGAGACTGACTGACTGACTGCATGTGAGAGAGACTTACTGACTGACTGACTGAATGAGAGAGAGACTGACTGACTGAGAGAGAGACTGACTGAGAGACTGACTGACTGACTGACTGAGAGACTGACTGACTGACTGACTGAGAGAGACTGACTGACTGTCTGAGACAGTGACTTACTGACTGAGAGAGAGACTGACTGACTGACTGACTGACAGAGAGGGAGACTTACTGACTGAGTGAGAGACTGACTGACTGACTGAGAGAGAGACTGACTGACTGACTGAGAAATTTATTGACTGGCTGACTGAGAGAGAGACTGACTGACTGAATGAGAGAGAGACTGACTGACTGACGGAGAGAGAGACTGACTGAATGAGAGAGAGTCTGACTGACTGAGAGAGAGACTGACTGAGAGAGAGACTGACTGACTGACCGACTGAGAGAGAGACTGACTGACTGACTGAGAGAGAGACTGACTGACTGAGAGAGAGACTGACACACTGACTGTTTGAGAGAGTGACTGACTGACTGACTGACTGTCTGAGAGAGTGACTGGCTTACTGAGAGAGAGACTGACTGACTGACTGACTGAGAGAGAGACTGACTGACTGAGAGAGAGACTGACTAAGAGAGAGACTTACTGACTGGCTGACTGAGAGAGAGACTGACTGACTGACTGACTGAGAGAGAGACTGACTGACTGACTGAGAGAGAGATTAACTGACTGACTGACTAAGAGAGAGACTGACTGACTGAGAGAGAGACTTACTGACTGGCTGACTGAGAGAGAGACTGACTGACTGACTGAGAGAGAGACTGACTGACTGAATGAGAGAGAGACTGACTGACTGGCTGACTGAGAGAGAGACTGACTGACTGAATGAGAGAGAGACTGACTGACTGACTGACGGAGAGAAAGACTGACTGACTGACTGAGAGAGAGACTGACTGAGAGAGAGACTGACTGACTGACTGACTGATTGCGAGAGAAACTGACTGACTGAATGAGAGAGACTGACTGACTGAGAGAGAGAGAGACTGACTGAGAGAGAGACTGACTGACTGACCGACTGAGAGAGAGACTGACTGACTGACTGACTGAGAGAGAGACTGACTGACTGACTGAGAGAGAGACTGACTGACAACCTGAGAGACTGACTGACTGAAAGAGAGAGAGACTGACTGACTGATGGAGAGAGAGACTGACTGACTGTCTGAGAGAGTGACTGACTGACTGAGAGAGAGACTGACTGACTGACTGAATGAGAGAGAGTCTTACTGACTGACTGAATGAGAGAGAGACTGACTGACTGAGAGAGAGACTGACTGAGAGAGAGACTGACTGACTGACTGACTGACTGAGAGAGACTGACTGACTTACTGTCTGAGACAGTGACTTACTGACTGAGAGAGAGACTGACTGACTGACTGAGAGAGAGACTGACTGAATGACTGACTGACTGAGTGAGAGACTGACTGAGAGAGAGACTGACTGACTGAGAGGGAGACTTACTGACTGAGTGAGAGACAGATTACTGACTGACGGAGAGAGAGACTGACTGACTGACTGAGAGAGAGACTGACTGACTGAATGAGAGAGAGACTGACTGACTGAGAGAGAGACTGACTGACTGACTGAGAGAGAAACTGACTGACTGACTGACTGAGAGAGAGACTGTCTGACTGACTGACTGACTGACTGTCTGAGAGAGTGACTGGCTTACTGAGAGAGAGACTGACTGACTGACTGAGAGAGAGACTGACTGACTGAGAAAGAGACTGACTAAGAGAGAGACTTACTGACTGGCTGACTGAGAGAGAGACTGACTGACTGACTGACTGACTGAGAGAGAGACTGACTGACTGACTGAGAGAGAGATTGACTGACTGACTGACTGACTAAGAGAGAGACTGACTAACTGACTGACTCAGAGAGAGACTTACTGACTGGCTGACTGAGAGAGAGACTGACTGACTGAAAGAGAGAGAGACTGACTGACTGACGGAGAGAGAGACTGACTGACTGACTGAGAGAGAAACTGACTGACTGAATGAGAGAGAGACTGACTGACTGAGAGAGAGACTGACTGACTGACTGAGAGAGAGACTGACTGACTGAGAGAGAGACTGACTGACTGAGAGAGAGACTGACTGACTGACTGAGAGACTGACTGACTGACTGAGAGAGAGACTGACTGACTGACTGAGAGAGAGACTTACTGACTGGCTGACTGAGAGAGAGACTGACTGACTGACTGAGAGAGAGACTGACTGACTGACTGACTAAGAGAGAGACTGACTGACTTAGAGAGAGACTTACTGACTGGCTGACTGAGAGAGAGACTGACTGACTGAATGAGAGAGAGACTGACTGACTGACGGAGAGAAAGGCTGACTGACTGACTGACTGAATGAGAGAGAGTCTTACTGACTGACTGACTGACTGAGAGAGAGACTGACTGACTGAGAGAGAGACTGACTCACTGACTGTTTGAGAGAGTGACTGACTGACTGACTGACTGAGAGAGAGACTTACTGACTGGCTGACTGAGAGAGAGACTGACTGATTGAAAGAGAGAGAGACTGACTGACTGACGGAGAGAGAGACTGACTGACTGAGAGAGAGACTGATTGACTGAATGAGAGAGAGACTGACTGACTGAGAGAGGAAGAGAATGACTGACTGACTGACTGAGAGAGAGAGAGACTGACTGACTGACTGACTGACTGAGAGAGAGACTTACTGACTTATTGAAAGAGAGAGAGACTGACTGACTGACGGAGAGAGAGACTGACTAACTGACTGAGAGAGAGACTGACTGACTGACTGAGAGAGAGACTGACTGACTGACTGACTGACTGACTAAGAGAGAGACTGACTGACTGAGAGAGAGACTTACTGACTGGCTGACTGAGAGAGAGACTGACTGACTGAATGAGAGATAGACTGACTGACTGGCTGACTGAGAGAGAGACTGACTGACTGAATGAGAGAGAGACTGACTCACTGACTGACGGAGAGAAAGACTGACTGACTGACTGACTGAGAGAGAGAGAGACTGACTGACTGAATGAGAGAGAGACTGACTGACTGAGAGAGAGACTGACTGAGAGAGAGACTGACTGACTGAGAGAGAATCTGACTGACTGAATGAGAGAGAGACTGACTGACTGAGAGAGAGACTGACAGAGAGAGAGACTGACTGACTGACCGACTGAGAGAGAGACTGACAGACTGACTGACTGACTGACTGACTGACTGAGAGAGAGACTGACTGACTGAGAGAGAGACTGACTCACTGACTGTTTGAGAGAGTGACTGACTGACTGACTGACTGAGAGAGAGACTTACTGACTGGCTGACTGAGAGAGAGACTGACTGATTGAAAGAGAGAGAGACTGACTGACTGACGGAGAGAGAGACTGACTGACTGACTGAGAGAGAGACTGATTGACTGAATGAGAGAGAGACTGACTGACTGAGAGAGGAAGAGAATGACTGACTGACTGACTGAGAGAGAGAGAGACTGACTGACTGACTGACTGACTGAGAGAGAGACTTACTGACTGACTGAAAGAGAGAGAGACTGACTGACTGACGGAGAGAGAGACTGACTAACTGACTGAGATAGAGACTGACTGACTGACTGTGAGAGAGACTTACTGACTGACTGACTGAATGAGAGAGAGACTGACTGACTGAGAGAGAGACTGACTGAGAGACTGACTGACTGACTGACTGAGAGACTGACTGACTGAATGAGAGAGAGACTGACTGACTGAGAGAGAGGCTGACTGACTGACTGACTGACTGAGAGAGAGAGACTGACTAACTGACTGACTGAGAGAGAGACTGTCTGACTGACTGACTGACTGTCTGAGAGAGTGACTGGCTTACTGAGAGAGAGACTGACTGACTGACTGAGAGAGAGACTGACTGACTGAGAGAGAGACTAACTAAGAGAGAGACTTACTGACTGGCTGACTGAGAGAGAGACTGACTGACTGACTGACTGAGAGAGAGACTGACTGACTGACTGAGAGATTGACTGACTGACTGACTAAGAGAGAGACTGACTGACTGACTGACTGAGAGAGAGACTTACTGACTGGCTGACTGAGAGAGAGACTTACTGACTGAAAGAGAGAGAGACTGACTGACTGACAGAGAGAGAGACTGACTGACTGACTGAGAGAGAGACTGACTGACTGAATGAGAGAGAGACTGACTGACTGAGAGAGAGACTGACTGACTGACTGAGAGAGAGACTGACTGACTGACTGAGAGAGAGACTGACTGACTGACTGAGAGACTGACTGACTCACTGAGAGAGAGACTTACTGACTGACTGAGAGAGAGACTGACTGACTGACTGAGAGAGAGACTGACTCACTGACTGAGAGAGAGACTTACTAACTGGCCTACTGAGAGAGAGACTGACTGACTGACTGACTGAGAGAGAGACTGACTGACTGACTGACTGACTAAGAGAGAGCTCTAACAAACAAACAGTAGATGGCGCTCTAATACTATAAATAAAATACAGTGTATAAATGTGATATACAAAGTGCAAAGTGATAATTAAATAAATTAAAACAAGTGCAAATATGGGTACAATAGTACACTCAAACCCTTAGATGGACTGTTTCAGGGTCCAGGAAACAGTATGATCAGGAAAAACCAGGGGAGCGATTGTACCTTAAAATAAAAACAGAATCTGCATAGTGTGATACTGTAAAGCACAATAAAGTGGTTTCTAAGAAGCTTAGAAATATGGGAAGGCTATAGCACATACAACCACCCAACAAATATATAGACACCAAACTTAGAAATCTATATGGGAAGGCTATAGCACATATAACCACCCAACAATGGTATAAACACCAAGAGGAGTTAAGACCTTAAGTAGAGACAAACACAGGGATAAGCAAAACACTTTTATCCATAAATAAAAGAATTGGAGGCTTACAGAATCCAAAAGGATTAACAGCATAGGGAGTAGGTAATCTTTCGATCATCCGGTCACTGCTACTACTGCACTGCTGCACGCCACCCGACTGTGTCTCGAACAGCCGTCACGTCACTTCCGGAATCCCGGCCGGTTGGAGATGACGTCACAGGCTCCGTGTTCTCTCTCACTCAGTCTCAGGGTCACACTCAACGCGTTTCGACGCACTAGAATGTCGTCTTCATCAGGAGTGTTTGTGACCTGTCCTAAGAGGCTTTTTATACCCACTCAAACATATGTTAACCCCTCCTCCAAAAGGTTAATCATTTAAATATCCTATCATCTGGGCAGCAATAGTATCTATCCCAGTTGTCTAGGTATACATTATGGACAAAATTTTATACAATACATAAAATAACCATAGCAGAAAGATTCTCTCTTTACATATTTAAGAGGAGAATCATATTAAAATTATACATACAACTTTATTATAAAAATCAATAAAACATTATAGCATTAGAACTCACTATAACTAATTACTAACACTAAGGGACGACGATAGATGTATCTTAAAAGACATAAAACAAAAGAATGTTAAGGAAAATTAAGGAAACAGGAATTTCATATCTCATACATCAAAAGAAACTGTGCACATATACAGAGCAGATGTTATAAAATCTATAAAAATTAATAAAAATTATTATTAAAATGTATTCAAATGTCAATAAAAGAGGGGCTTTTAAAATTGAATTATCTTATAAAAAGGCACCCAATTCAAAATCCACATTTAGGCCCTGGGGAACTAAAGTTTTCAACATAAAAATCCAAAAGCTTTCTCTTTTTTTCAGTGCTATGCTTCTATCCCCACCTCTCCAATGGGGCAGTACATGCTCAAGGACAGTAAACCTCAGGCCTGATGCGTCGCCATTGTGTTTTAAAATAAAATGATGGGATAAAAAATGGGTCGTTACCCCCCTTCTAATATTACCCACATGTTCTAAAACACGTGTCCTTATGGGCCGTGTGGTTTGACCCACATATTGTAGCCCACAAGGACATTGTATCAGATATATAACATGATCAGATTTACATGTGGTATGTTGCTTTATATGAAACTGTTGTTTCGAAATGTTTGATTTAAAACCGAATTTATCATCTGCTCTGTATTTACATGCAGTGCACGTTGTGCATCCAAAAAAGCCCTTAATTTGGGGCAACCACCTATTACTGTTATTCTTAACCTTAGGTAATGCACTTGGTGCGAGTTTATCCTTTAAATTATTCGCTTTCTTAAAGATTACCATAGGCTGGTCTGGGACTAAGTCACCTAATATTGAGTCATTTTTAATGATGTGCCAATATTTCCGAATTATTTTAGTAATTCTGTCTGACTGTCTGTTATAGTTTGTTATGAACGTAAAATCAAAGTTTTTTTTAGGCCCAGTTTTTACATTTTCAAGCAGGAGGTTTTCTCTATCCAAAAATTCCACCTTTTCCACTGCATCTTTGATAGTCTTAGTTTCATAATTTTTTTCTCTAAATCTATCCTGCAGAAAAAGAGACTGTTCACGGAAGGTGTTATCGTTTGAACAGTTTCTTCTGATACGTCTCAGTTGTCCATATGGTACATTTTTTAACCATTTGGGATGGTGACAGCTAAGGGGAGATATATAATTATTTATATCCACCTCTTTAAAGAAAGTCTGAGTACTGATCAAACCACCATCAATGATGACTGTTATGTCGAGGAAATTAACCCTTTCCTGACTATATTCGCAGGTGAATTTTAAATTTAGGGTATTATCATTTAGATAGTGGATAAATCTGATCAGACTCTCCTCATCTCCTCTCCATATGAAGAAGATATCGTCGATGTAGCGCCGCCACAGGCACAGGTCCGCACCCAGCTCCGCAATGGACCAAATATAGTCCTCCTCCCATGCACCCATGAGAAGGTTTGCGTAGCTGGGTGCAAACTTCGTGCCCATGGCGGTGCCACACTTCTGAAGATAGTAAACTCCCTCAAATGAAAAATAATTGTGTTCAAGAATGTACTTGATGCCATCTAGGATAAAGTTGGCCTGTTCATGAGGCATATTTGAATCTCTCGACAGAGCTCTGTCAACAGCCTCATATCCATCTCTATGGTTAATGCACGTATATAGAGAGGTTACATCACATGTAGCCAGAAACCATCCCTCTTCCCATATTTGACCTCCCAGAATACGCAAGATATCCGTCGTGTCTTTCAGATACGACGGGAGTTTCTTTACATATTTCTGCAGGTAAGTATCTATATAAGCAGATAGGTTAGAGGTCAGAGAATCAATCCCAGCTATAATGGGTCTCCCAGGGGGGTTAGTCAGGCTTTTATGGAGTTTGGGGAGGTAGTAAAAAATAGGTCTGATAGGGTGTTCTTTATATAGGAACTTAAATTCACTATCATTGATTATTTCCTCAGCTTTACCTTTATCCAACAGTACTTTTATTTCTTTTTGGAATTCCAATGTTGGATCTTTTTTTAGGGGAGTGTATGTGTTTGCATCACCTAAAATCCTGTTGGATTCCCTAATGTAATCCTCTCTATTGAGAATGGCAACTCCTCCCCCTTTATCAGCCTGTTTTATTACCACACTTGTATCATCTTGGAGACTTTTGAGAGCTTCTCTCTCGCTTTTGTTGAGATTATTGGCAAATTTATCCTCTGATAATGCTAATTTTTCAAAATCTCTCTGTACAAGTTGGGTAAATACATCTAAATTTTTCCCTTTCATGTGTTTAGGGTAAAAGGTGGATGGTAATTTTAACCCTGAATGCACCAATTTGGGTGCTTCCTCAGATTGTAATTCAGTCTGTTTCAATTTGGAATTTTCCATAGTTCTTAATTCTACATCCTTGTGTCTAAAAAATCTTTTAATCGTTAATTTCCTTAAAAATCTTTGGGCGTCTATGAAGAGGCCAAAACTGCTTGGTCCTGCAGTGGGGGCAAATTTTAAGCCCCTTGAGATCAATGATTCTTCAGATTGGGATAAAACTTTAGAGCTTAGGTTGAAAATGTTATTTACCTTTTGCTCTTTTTGAGGTGTTTTTTTGGTACCTCTTCCCCGTTTTCTTCGTTCCTTCCTCTCTTTTTTCTCTCTGAGGAGGGATCCCTGTCTTTCATTGGAGCATAATTTGCTCCCTGAAAGGCAGTGGAACTGCCCTCCCCTAAAAAATCCTTGTTGTTTCCTAATTTGAGGCCCCCTTTTCTGAACAATTTATCTCTTTGGGTTTCTCTATGATCTCTCCTATTATTGATAATATTCTCCCCCTCAGATTCACAGTCTGTACTCATATGTCTTTTTGGAGTTTTCTCTGTATTTATCTGAACCTTAGCTTGTTTTTTGGGCTGTTTAGTTCTCCAGTTTTCCCTTTCAGGGCTTTTCCTAGATTTTTTAGGGAGATATTTTCTAGGTGTTTTCCCTTTACCCTTTGGTTTTTCAAATAGAGGTAAAATTTTTTTGACTGGTGTTTTTATAGGGGGTTTATCATTATCTAATTTTACAATAGGTTCAAGTTTTCTAGGGGGACCATTTTTGTAGTCCTCCTCATCTCGTAAGTATTTCTTTACTTTTTTTGTGATCGTCTCTTTCCAAATTTTATCTAATTTGGTTTGCAATTTGGAATCTTTCTCCTTAAATACAGTAGTTTGATCCAAACTGCCGATCCTCTCTTCAACCTCTTTTACCTCAATGTCAATTTGTGACACATGGTTTTTTTGTTGTTCTATAATTAAATGCATCAGATCCATTGAACATTTTTCTAAGAGGTTGTACCATTTATCAAGGAAAATCTCATCCTCCAGGTCTATAGATGGATCTTTATTTAGTCTTAGACCTCTCGGGACTCTATTGCTCAGAACATATTGCTCTAAGAAAGTAAAGTCCCAAAATTTTTTAATATCCTTAATAAGTAATTTTTCTAATTTCTCAAATTCTGCTTCCAGAATATTAGCCTCTCCAACAATAGGTACATTGTCGAGATCTAATTTTAGAAGGCTATTGAAGTCCACCCCTTTAGTGTGCCTCCGTGAAAAAATAGTAGAAGAGATATTATCTATTTCAATCTCTTCCATAGTGACAATTTAATTAAATTTAAGTAGTGCTGCCTATCTAAAAAACACAAAAGGAATCTAACAAACAAACAGTAGATGGCGCTCTAATACTATAAATAAAATACAGTGTATAAATGTGATATACAAAGTGCAAAGTGATAATTAAATAAATTAAAACAAGTGCAAATATGGGTACAATAGTACACTCAAACCCTTAGATGGACTGTTTCAGGGTCCAGGAAACCAGTCGGGTGGCGTGCAGCAGTGCAGTAGTAGCAGTGACCGGATGATCGAAAGATTACCTACTCCCTATGCTGTTAATCCTTTTGGATTCTGTAAGCCTCCAATTCTTTTATTTATGGATAAAAGTGTTTTGCTTATCCCTGTGTTTGTCTCTACTTAAGGTCTTAACTCCTCTTGGTGTTTATACCATTGTTGGGTGGTTATATGTGCTATAGCCTTCCCATATAGATTTCTAAGTTTGGTGTCTATATATTTGTTGGGTGGTTGTATGTGCTATAGCCTTCCCATATTTCTAAGCTTCTTAGAAACCACTTTATTGTGCTTTACAGTATCACACTATGCAGATTCTGTTTTTATTTTAAGGTACAATCGCTCCCCTGGTTTTTCCTGATCATACTGTTTCCTGGACCCTGAAACAGTCCATCTAAGGGTTTGAGTGTACTATTGTACCCATATTTGCACTTGTTTTAATTTATTTAATTATCACTTTGCACTTTGTATATCACATTTATACACTGTATTTTATTTATAGTATTAGAGCGCCATCTACTGTTTGTTTGTTAGATTCCTTTTGTGTTTTTTAGATAGGCAGCACTACTTAAATTTAATTAAATTGTCACTATGGAAGAGATTGAAATAGATAATATCTCTTCTACTATTTTTTCACGGAGGCACACTAAAGGGGTGGACTTCAATAGCCTTCTAAAATTAGATCTCGACAATGTACCTATTGTTGGAGAGGCTAATATTCTGGAAGCAGAATTTGAGAAATTAGAAAAATTACTTATTAAGGATATTAAAAAATTTTGGGACTTTACTTTCTTAGAGCAATATGTTCTGAGCAATAGAGTCCCGAGAGGTCTAAGACTAAATAAAGATCCATCTATAGACCTGGAGGATGAGATTTTCCTTGATAAATGGTACAACCTCTTAGAAAAATGTTCAATGGATCTGATGCATTTAATTATAGAACAACAAAAAAACCATGTGTCACAAATTGACATTGAGGTAAAAGAGGTTGAAGAGAGGATCGGCAGTTTGGATCAAACTACTGTATTTAAGGAGAAAGATTCCAAATTGCAAACCAAATTAGATAAAATTTGGAAAGAGACGATCACAAAAAAAGTAAAGAAATACTTACGAGATGAGGAGGACTACAAAAATGGTCCCCCTAGAAAACTTGAACCTATTGTAAAATTAGATAATGATAAACCCCCTATAAAAACACCAGTCAAAAAAATTTTACCTCTATTTGAAAAACCAAAGGGTAAAGGGAAAACACCTAGAAAATATCTCCCTAAAAAATCTAGGAAAAGCCCTGAAAGGGAAAACTGGAGAACTAAACAGCCCAAAAAACAAGCTAAGGTTCAGATAAATACAGAGAAAACTCCAAAAAGACATATGAGTACAGACTGTGAATCTGAGGGGGAGAATATTATCAATAATAGGAGAGATCATAGAGAAACCCAAAGAGATAAATTGTTCAGAAAAGGGGGCCTCAAATTAGGAAACAACAAGGATTTTTTAGGGGAGGGCAGTTCCACTGCCTTTCAGGGAGCAAATTATGCTCCAATGAAAGACAGGGATCCCTCCTCAGAGAGAAAAAAGAGAGGAAGGAACGAAGAAAATGGGGAAGAGGTACCAAAAAAACACCTCAAAAAGAGCAAAAGGTAAATAACATTTTCAACCTAAGCTCTAAAGTTTTATCCCAATCTGAAGAATCATTGATCTCAAGGGGCTTAAAATTTGCCCCCACTGCAGGACCAAGCAGTTTTGGCCTCTTCATAGACGCCCAAAGATTTTTAAGGAAATTAACGATTAAAAGATTTTTTAGACACAAGGATGTAGAATTAAGAACTATGGAAAATTCCAAATTGAAACAGACTGAATTACAATCTGAGGAAGCACCCAAATTGGTGCATTCAGGGTTAAAATTACCATCCACCTTTTACCCTAAACACATGAAAGGGAAAAATTTAGATGTATTTACCCAACTTGTACAGAGAGATTTTGAAAAATTAGCATTATCAGAGGATAAATTTGCCAATAATCTCAACAAAAGCGAGAGAGAAGCTCTCAAAAGTCTCCAAGATGATACAAGTGTGGTAATAAAACAGGCTGATAAAGGGGGAGGAGTTGCCATTCTCAATAGAGAGGATTACATTAGGGAATCCAACAGGATTTTAGGTGATGCAAACACATACACTCCCCTAAAAAAAGATCCAACATTGGAATTCCAAAAAGAAATAAAAGTACTGTTGGATAAAGGTAAAGCTGAGGAAATAATCAATGATAGTGAATTTAAGTTCCTATATAAAGAACACCCTATCAGACCTATTTTTTACTACCTCCCCAAACTCCATAAAAGCCTGACTAACCCCCCTGGGAGACCCATTATAGCTGGGATTGATTCTCTGACCTCTAACCTATCTGCTTATATAGATACTTACCTGCAGAAATATGTAAAGAAACTCCCGTCGTATCTGAAAGACACGACGGATATCTTGCGTATTCTGGGAGGTCAAATATGGGAAGAGGGATGGTTTCTGGCTACATGTGATGTAACCTCTCTATATACGTGCATTAACCATAGAGATGGATATGAGGCTGTTGACAGAGCTCTGTCGAGAGATTCAAATATGCCTCATGAACAGGCCAACTTTATCCTAGATGGCATCAAGTACATTCTTGAACACAATTATTTTTCATTTGAGGGAGTTTACTATCTTCAGAAGTGTGGCACCGCCATGGGCACGAAGTTTGCACCCAGCTACGCAAACCTTCTCATGGGTGCATGGGAGGAGGACTATATTTGGTCCATTGCGGAGCTGGGTGCGGACCTGTGCCTGTGGCGGCGCTACATCGACGATATCTTCTTCATATGGAGAGGAGATGAGGAGAGTCTGATCAGATTTATCCACTATCTAAATGATAATACCCTAAATTTAAAATTCACCTGCGAATATAGTCAGGAAAGGGTTAATTTCCTCGACATAACAGTCATCATTGATGGTGGTTTGATCAGTACTCAGACTTTCTTTAAAGAGGTGGATATAAATAATTATATATCTCCCCTTAGCTGTCACCATCCCAAATGGTTAAAAAATGTACCATATGGACAACTGAGACGTATCAGAAGAAACTGTTCAAACGATAACACCTTCCGTGAACAGTCTCTTTTTCTGCAGGATAGATTTAGAGAAAAAAATTATGAAACTAAGACTATCAAAGATGCAGTGGAAAAGGTGGAATTTTTGGATAGAGAAAACCTCCTGCTTGAAAATGTAAAAACTGGGCCTAAAAAAAACTTTGATTTTACGTTCATAACAAACTATAACAGACAGTCAGACAGAATTACTAAAATAATTCGGAAATATTGGCACATCATTAAAAATGACTCAATATTAGGTGACTTAGTCCCAGACCAGCCTATGGTAATCTTTAAGAAAGCGAATAATTTAAAGGATAAACTCGCACCAAGTGCATTACCTAAGGTTAAGAATAACAGTAATAGGTGGTTGCCCCAAATTAAGGGCTTTTTTGGATGCACAACGTGCACTGCATGTAAATACAGAGCAGATGATAAATTCGGTTTTAAATCAAACATTTCGAAACAACAGTTTCATATAAAGCAACATACCACATGTAAATCTGATCATGTTATATATCTGATACAATGTCCTTGTGGGCTACAATATGTGGGTCAAACCACACGGCCCATAAGGACACGTGTTTTAGAACATGTGGGTAATATTAGAAGGGGGGTAACGACCCATTTTTTATCCCATCATTTTATTTTAAAACACAATGGCGACGCATCAGGCCTGAGGTTTACTGTCCTTGAGCATGTACTGCCCCATTGGAGAGGTGGGGATAGAAGCATAGCACTGAAAAAAAGAGAAAGCTTTTGGATTTTTATGTTGAAAACTTTAGTTCCCCAGGGCCTAAATGTGGATTTTGAATTGGGTGCCTTTTTATAAGATAATTCAATTTTAAAAGCCCCTCTTTTATTGACATTTGAATACATTTTAATAATAATTTTTATTAATTTTTATAGATTTTATAACATCTGCTCTGTATATGTGCACAGTTTCTTTTGATGTATGAGATATGAAATTCCTGTTTCCTTAATTTTCCTTAACATTCTTTTGTTTTATGTCTTTTAAGATACATCTATCGTCGTCCCTTAGTGTTAGTAATTAGTTATAGTGAGTTCTAATGCTATAATGTTTTATTGATTTTTATAATAAAGTTGTATGTATAATTTTAATATGATTCTCCTCTTAAATATGTAAAGAGAGAATCTTTCTGCTATGGTTATTTTATGTATTGTATAAAATTTTGTCCATAATGTATACCTAGACAACTGGGATAGATACTATTGCTGCCCAGATGATAGGATATTTAAATGATTAACCTTTTGGAGGAGGGGTTAACATATGTTTGAGTGGGTATAAAAAGCCTCTTAGGACAGGTCACAAACACTCCTGATGAAGACGACATTCTAGTGCGTCGAAACGCGTTGAGTGTGACCCTGAGACTGAGTGAGAGAGAACACGGAGCCTGTGACGTCATCTCCAACCGGCCGGGATTCCGGAAGTGACGTGACGGCTGTTCGAGACACAGTCGGGTGGCGTGCAGCAGTGCAGTAGTAGCAGTGACCGGATGATCGAAAGATTACCTACTCCCTATGCTGTTAATCCTTTTGGATTCTGTAAGCCTCCAATTCTTTTATTTATGGATAAAAGTGTTTTGCTTATCCCTGTGTTTGTCTCTACTTAAGGTCTTAACTCCTCTTGGTGTTTATACCATTGTTGGGTGGTTATATGTGCTATAGCCTTCCCATATAGATTTCTAAGTTTGGTGTCTATATATTTGTTGGGTGGTTGTATGTGCTATAGCCTTCCCATATTTCTAAGCTTCTTAGAAACCACTTTATTGTGCTTTACAGTATCACACTATGCAGATTCTGTTTTTATTTTAAGGTACAATCGCTCCCCTGGTTTTTCCTGACTAAGAGAGAGACTGACTGACTGAGAGAGAGACTTACTAACTGGCTGACTGAGAGAGAGACTGACTGACTGAATGAGAGAGAGACTGACTGACTGACGGAGAGAAAGACTGACTGACTGACTGAGAGAGAGACTGACTGACTGAATTAGAGATAGACTGACTGACTGGCTGACTGAGAGAGAGACTGACTGACTGAATGAGAGAGAGACTGACTCACTGACTGACGGAGAGAAAGACTGACTGACTGACTGACTGACTGAGAGAGAGACTGACAGACTGAATGAGAGAGAGACTGACTGACTGAGAGAGAGACTGACTGAATGACTGACTGACTGAGTGAGAGACTGACTGAGAGAGAGACTGACTGACTGAGTGAGAGACAGACTAACTGACTGACGGAGATAGAGACTGACTGACTGAGAGAGAGACTGTCTGACTGAATGAGAGAGAGACTGACTGACTGAGAGAGAGGCTGACTGACTGACTGACTGACTGAGAGAGAGACTGACTGACTGACTGACTGAGAGAGAGACTGTCTGACTGACTGACTGACTGTCTGAGAGAGTGACTGGCTTACTGAGAGAGAGACTGACTGACTGACTGACTGAGAGAGAGACTGACTGACTGAGAGAGAGACTAACTAAGAGAGAGACTTACTGACTGGCTGACTGAGAGAGAGACTGACTGACTGTCTGACTGAGAGAGAGACTGACTGACTGACTGAGAGATTGACTGACTGACTGACTAAGAGAGAGACTGACTGACTGACTGACTGAGAGAGAGACTTACTGACTGGCTGACTGAGAGAGAGACTTACTGACTGAAAGAGAGAGAGACTGACTGACTGACAGAGAGAGAGACTGACTGACTGACTGAGAGAGAGACTGACTGACTGAATGAGAGAGAGACTGACTGACTGAGAGAGAGACTGACTGACTGACTGAGAGAGAGACTGACTGACTGACTGAGAGAGAGACTGACTGACTGACTGAGAGACTGACTGACTCACTGAGAGAGAGACTTACTGACTGACTGAGAGAGAGACTGACTGACTGATTGACTGAGAGAGAGACTGACTGACTGACTGAGAGAGAGACTTACTAACTGGCCTACTGAGAGAGAGACTGACTGACTGACTGACTGACTGAGAGAGAGACTGACTGACTGACTGACTGACTGACTAAGAGAGAGACTGACTGACTGAGAGAGAGACTTACTGACTGGCTGACTGAGAGAGAGACTGACTGACTGAATGAGAGAGAGACTGACTGACTGACGGAGAGAAAGACTGACTGACTGACTGAGAGAGAGACTGACTGACTGAATGAGAGATATACTGACTGACTGGCTGACTGAGAGAGAGACTGACTGACTGAATGAGAGAGAGACTGACTCACTGACTGACGGAGAGAAAGACTGACTGACTGACTGACTGACTGAGAGAGAGACTGACAGACTGAATGAGCGAGAGACTGACTGACTGAGAGAGAGACTGACTGAGAGAGAGACTGACTGACTGAGAGAGAATCTGACTGACTGAATGAGAGAGAGACTGACTGACTGAGAGAGAGACTGACTGAGAGAGAGACTGACTGACTGACCGACTGAGAGAGAGACTGACTGACTGACTGTCTGACTGAGAGAGAAACTGACTGACTGAGAGAGAGACTGACTCACTGACTGTTTGAGAGAGTGACTGACTGACTGACTGACTGAGAGAGAGACTTACTGACTGGCTGACTGAGAGAGAGACTGACTGATTGAAAGAGAGAGAGACTGACTGACTGACGGAGAGAGAGACTGACTGACTGACTGACTGAGAGAGAGACTGATTGACTGAATGAGAGAGAGAGTGACTGACTGAGAGAGGAAGAGAATGACTGACTGACTGACTGAGAGAGAGAGAGACTGACTGACTGACTGACTGACTGAGAGAGAGACTTACTGACTGACTGAAAGAGAGAGAGACTGACTGACTGACGGAGAGAGAGACTGACTAACTGACTGAGAGAGAGACTGACTGACTGACTGACTGTGAGAGAGACTTACTGACTGACTGACTGAATGAGAGAGAGACTGACTGACTGAGAGAGAGACTGACTGAGAGACTGACTGACTGACTGACTGAGAGACTGACTGACTGACTGAATGACTGAGAGAGACTGACTGACTGTCTGAGACAGTGACTTACTGACTGAGAGAGAGACTGACTGACTGACTGACTGACAGAGAGGGAGACTTACTGACTGAGTGAGAGACTGACTGACTGACTGAGAGAGAGACTGACTGACTGACTGAGAAATTTATTGACTGGCTGACTGAGAGAGAGACTGACTGACTGAATGAGAGAGAGACTGACTGACTGACGGAGAGAGAGACTGACTGAATGAGAGAGAGTCTGACTGACTGAGAGAGAGACTGACTGAGAGAGAGACTGACTGACTGACCGACTGAGAGAGAGACTGACTGACTGACTGAGAGAGAGACTGACTGACTGAGAGAGAGACTGACACACTGACTGTTTGAGAGAGTGACTGACTGACTGACTGACTGTCTGAGAGAGTGACTGGCTTACTGAGAGAGAGACTGACTGACTGACTGACTGAGAGAGAGACTGACTGACTGAGAGAGAGACTGACTAAGAGAGAGACTTACTGACTGGCTGACTGAGAGAGAGACTGACTGACTGACTGACTGAGAGAGAGACTGACTGACTGACTGAGAGAGAGATTAACTGACTGACTGACTAAGAGAGAGACTGACTGACTGAGAGAGAGACTTACTGACTGGCTGACTGAGAGAGAGACTGACTGACTGACTGAGAGAGAGACTGACTGACTGAATGAGAGAGAGACTGACTGACTGGCTGACTGAGAGAGAGACTGACTGACTGAATGAGAGAGAGACTGACTGACTGACTGACGGAGAGAAAGACTGACTGACTGACTGAGAGAGAGACTGACTGAGAGAGAGACTGACTGACTGACTGACTGATTGCGAGAGAAACTGACTGACTGAATGAGAGAGACTGACTGACTGAGAGAGAGAGAGACTGACTGAGAGAGAGACTGACTGACTGACCGACTGAGAGAGAGACTGACTGACTGACTGACTGAGAGAGAGACTGACTGACTGACTGAGAGAGAGACTGACTGACAACCTGAGAGACTGACTGACTGAAAGAGAGAGAGACTGACTGACTGATGGAGAGAGAGACTGACTGACTGTCTGAGAGAGTGACTGACTGACTGAGAGAGAGACTGACTGACTGACTGAATGAGAGAGAGTCTTACTGACTGACTGAATGAGAGAGAGACTGACTGACTGAGAGAGAGACTGACTGAGAGAGAGACTGACTGACTGACTGACTGACTGAGAGAGACTGACTGACTTACTGTCTGAGACAGTGACTTACTGACTGAGAGAGAGACTGACTGACTGACTGAGAGAGAGACTGACTGAATGACTGACTGACTGAGTGAGAGACTGACTGAGAGAGAGACTGACTGACTGAGAGGGAGACTTACTGACTGAGTGAGAGACAGATTACTGACTGACGGAGAGAGAGACTGACTGACTGACTGAGAGAGAGACTGACTGACTGAATGAGAGAGAGACTGACTGACTGAGAGAGAGACTGACTGACTGACTGAGAGAGAAACTGACTGACTGACTGACTGAGAGAGAGACTGTCTGACTGACTGACTGACTGACTGTCTGAGAGAGTGACTGGCTTACTGAGAGAGAGACTGACTGACTGACTTAGAGAGAGACTGACTGACTGAGAAAGAGACTGACTAAGAGAGAGACTTACTGACTGGCTGACTGAGAGAGAGACTGACTGACTGACTGACTGACTGAGAGAGAGACTGACTGACTGACTGAGAGAGAGATTGACTGACTGACTGACTGACTAAGAGAGAGACTGACTAACTGACTGACTCAGAGAGAGACTTACTGACTGGCTGACTGAGAGAGAGACTGACTGACTGAAAGAGAGAGAGACTGACTGACTGACGGAGAGAGAGACTGACTGACTGACTGACTGAGAGAGAAACTGACTGACTGAATGAGAGAGAGACTGACTGACTGAGAGAGAGACTGACTGACTGACTGAGAGAGAGACTGACTGACTGACTGAGAGACTGACTGACTCACTGAGAGAGAGACTTACTGACTGACTGAGAGAGAGACTGACTGACTGACTGAGAGAGAGACTGACTGACTGACTGAGAGAGAGACTTACTGACTGGCTGACTGAGAGAGAGACTGACTGACTGACTGAGAGAGAGACTGACTGACTGACTGACTAAGAGAGAGACTGACTGACTTAGAGAGAGACTTACTGACTGGCTGACTGAGAGAGAGACTGACTGACTGAATGAGAGAGAGACTGACTGACTGACGGAGAGAAAGGCTGACTGACTGACTGACTGAATGAGAGAGAGTCTTACTGACTGACTGACTGACTGAGAGAGAGACTGACTGACTGAGAGAGAGACTGACTCACTGACTGTTTGAGAGAGTGACTGACTGACTGACTGACTGAGAGAGAGACTTACTGACTGGCTGACTGAGAGAGAGACTGACTGATTGAAAGAGAGAGAGACTGACTGACTGACGGAGAGAGAGACTGACTGACTGAGAGAGAGACTGATTGACTGAATGAGAGAGAGACTGACTGACTGAGAGAGGAAGAGAATGACTGACTGACTGACTGAGAGAGAGAGAGACTGACTGACTGACTGACTGACTGAGAGAGAGACTTACTGACTTATTGAAAGAGAGAGAGACTGACTGACTGACGGAGAGAGAGACTGACTAACTGACTGAGAGAGAGACTGACTGACTGACTGAGAGAGAGACTGACTGACTGACTGACTGACTGACTAAGAGAGAGACTGACTGACTGAGAGAGAGACTTACTGACTGGCTGACTGAGAGAGAGACTGACTGACTGAATGAGAGATAGACTGACTGACTGGCTGACTGAGAGAGAGACTGACTGACTGAATGAGAGAGAGACTGACTCACTGACTGACGGAGAGAAAGACTGACTGACTGACTGAGAGAGAGAGAGACTGACTGACTGAATGAGAGAGAGACTGACTGAATGAGAGAGAGACTGACTGACTGAGAGAGAGACTGACAGAGAGAGAGACTGACTGACTGACCGACTGAGAGAGAGACTGACAGACTGACTGACTGACTGACTGACTGACTGAGAGAGAGACTGACTGACTGAGAGAGAGACTGACTCACTGACTGTTTGAGAGAGTGACTGACTGACTGACTGACGGAGAGAGAGACTGACTGACTGACTGAGAGAGAGACTGATTGACTGAATGAGAGAGAGACTGACTGACTGACTGAGAGAGGAAGAGAATGACTGACTGACTGACTGAGAGAGAGAGAGACTGACTGACTGACTGACTGACTGAGAGAGAGACTTACTGACTGACTGAAAGAGAGAGAGACTGACTGACTGACGGAGAGAGAGACTGACTAACTGACTGAGATAGAGACTGACTGACTGACTGACTGTGAGAGAGACTTACTGACTGACTGACTGAATGAGAGAGAGACTGACTGACTGAGAGAGAGACTGACTGAGAGACTGACTGACTGACTGACTGAGAGACTGACTGACTGACTGAGAGAGACTGACTGACTGTCTGAGACAGTGACTTACTGACTGAGAGAGAGACTGACTGACTGACTGACTGACAGAGAGGGAGACTTACTGACTGAGTGAGAGACTGACTGACTGACTGAGAGAGAGACTGACTGACTGACTGAGAAATTTATTAACTGGCTGACTGAGAGAGAGACTGACTGACTGAATGAGAGAGAGACTGACTGACTGACGGAGAGAGAGACTGACTGAATGAGAGAGAGTCTGACTGACTGAGAGAGAGACTGACTGAGAGAGAGACTGACTGACTGACCGACTGAGAGAGAGACTGACTGACTGACTGACTGACTGAGAGAGAGACTGACTGACTGAGAGAGAGACTGACACACTGACTGTTTGAGAGAGTGACTGACTGACTGACTGACTGTCTGAGAGAGTGACTGGCTTACTGAGAGAGAGACTGACTGACTGACTGACTGACTGACTGAGAGAGAGACTGACTGACTGAGAGAGAGACTGACTAAGAGAGAGACTTACTGACTGGCTGACTGAGAGAGAGACTGACTGACTGACTGACTGAGAGAGAGACTGACTGACTGACTGAGAGAGAGATTAACTGACTGACTGACTAAGAGAGAGACTGACTGACTGAGAGAGAGACTTACTGACTGGCTGACTGAGAGAGAGACTGACTGACTGACTGAGAGAGAGACTGACTGACTGAATGAGAGAGAGACTGACTGACTGGCTGACTGAGAGAGAGACTGACTGACTGAAGGAGAGAGAGACTGACTGACTGACTGACTGATGGAGAGAAAGACTGACTGACTGACTGAGAGAGAGACTGACTGAGAGAGAGACTGACTGACTGACTGATTGCGAGAGAAACTGACTGACTGAATGAGAGAGACTGACTGACTGAGAGAGAGAGAGACTGACTGAGAGAGAGACTGACTGACTGACCGACTGAGAGAGAGACTGACTGACTGACTGACTGACTGAGAGAGAGACTGACTGACTGACTGAGAGAGAGACTGACTGACAACCTGAGAGACTGACTGACTGAAAGAGAGAGAGACTGACTGACTGACGGAGAGAGAGACTGACTGACTGTCTGAGAGAGTGACTGACTTACTGAGAGAGAGACTGACTGACTGAGAGAGAGACTGACTGACTGACTGAATGAGAGAGAGTCTTACTGACTGACTGAATGAGAGAGAGACTGACTGACTGAGAGAGAGACTGACTGACTGACTGACTGAGAGAGACTGACTGACTTACTGTCTGAGACAGTGACTTACTGACTGAGAGAGAGACTGACTGACTGACTGAGAGAGAGACTGACTGAATGACTGACTGACTGAGTGAGAGACTGACTGAGAGAGAGACTGACTGACTGAGAGGGAGACTTACTGACTGAGTGAGAGACAGATTACTGACTGACGGAGAGAGAGACTGACTGACTGACTGAGAGAGAGACTGACTGACTGAATGAGAGAGAGACTGACTGACTGAGAGAGAGACTGACTGACTGACTGAGAGAGAAACTGACTGACTGACAGACTGAGAGAGAGACTGTCTGACTGACTGACTGACTCACTGTCTGAGAGAGTGACTGGCTTACTGAGAGAGAGACTGACTGACTGACTGACTGAGAGAGAGACTGACTGACTGAGAAAGAGACTGACTAAGAGAGAGACTTACTGACTGGCTGACTGAGAGAGAGACTGACTGACTGACTGACTGACTGACTGAGAGAGAGACTGACTGACTGACTGAGAGAGAGATTGACTGACTGACTGACTGACTAAGAGAGAGACTGACTAACTGACTGACTCAGAGAGAGACTTACTGACTGGCTGACTGAGAGAGAGACTGACTGACTGAAAGAGAGAGAGACTGACTGACTGACGGAGAGAGAGACTGACTGACTGACTGAGAGAGAAACTGACTGACTGAATGAGAGAGAGACTGACTGACTGAGAGAGAGACTGACTGACTGACTGAGAGAGAGACTGACTGAGAGAGAGACTGACTGACTGACTGAGAGACTGACTGACTCACTGAGAGAGAGACTTACTGACTGACTGAGAGAGAGACTGACTGACTGACTGAGCGAGAGACTGACTGACTGACTGAGAGAGAGACTTACTGACTGGCTGACTGAGAAAGAGACTGACTGACTGACTGAGAGAGAGACTGACTGACTGACTGACTAAGAGAGAGACTGACTGACTTAGAGAGAGACTTACTGACTGGCTGACTGAGAGAGAGACTGACTGACTGAATGAGAGAGAGACTGACTGACTGACGGAGAGAAAGGCTGACTGACTGACTGACTGAATGAGAGAGAGTCTTACTGACTGACTGAATGAGAGAGAGACTGACTGACTGAGAGAGGGACTGACTGAGAGAGAGACTGACTGACTGACTGAGAGACTGACTGACTGAGAGAGACTGACTGACTGACTGTCTGAGACAGTGACTTACTGACTAAGAGAGAGACTGACTGACTGACTGAGAGAGAGACTGACTGAATGACTGACTGACTGAGTGAGAGACTGACTGAGAGAGAGACTGACTGACTGAGAGGGAGACTTACTGACTGAGTGAGAGACAGACTTACTGACTGACGGAGATAGAGACTGACTGACTGAGAGAGAGACTGTCTGACTGAATGAGAGAGAGACTGACTGACTGAGAGAGAGACTGACTGACTGACTGACTGACTGACTGAGAGAGAGACTGACTGACTGACTGACTGAGAGAGAGACTGTCTGACTGACTGACTGACTGTCTGAGAGAGTGACTGGCTTACTGAGAGAGAGACTGACTGACTGACTGAGAGAGAGACTTACTGACTGGCTGACTGAGAGAGAGACTGACTGACTGACTGAGAGAGAGACTGACTGACTGAATGAGAGAGAGACTGACTGACTGGCTGACTGAGAGAGAGACTGACTGACTGAATGAGAGAGAGACTGACTGACTGACTGACGGAGAGAAAGACTGACTGACTGACTGAGAGAGAGACTGACTGAGAGAGAGACTGACTGACTGACTGACTGATTGCGAGAGAAACTGACTGACTGAATGAGAGAGACTGACTGACTGAGAGAGAGAGAGACTGACTGAGAGAGAGACTGACTGACTGACCGACTGAGAGAGAGACTGACTGACTGACTGACTGAGAGAGAGACTGACTGACTGACTGAGAGAGAGACTGACTGACAACCTGAGAGACTGACTGACTGAAAGAGAGAGAGACTGACTGACTGACTGAGAGAGAGACTGACTGACTGACTGAATGAGAGAGAGTCTTACTGACTGACTGAATGAGAGAGAGACTGACTGACTGAGAGAGAGACTGACTGACTTACTGTCTGAGACAGTGACTTACTGACTGAGAGAGAGACTGACTGACTGACTGAGAGAGAGACTGACTGAATGACTGACTGACTGAGTGAGAGACTGACTGAGAGAGAGACTGACTGACTGAGAGGGAGACTTACTGACTGAGTGAGAGACAGATTACTGACTGACGGAGAGAGAGACTGACTGACTGACTGAGAGAGAGACTGACTGACTGAATGAGAGAGAGACTGACTGACTGAGAGAGAGACTGACTGACTGACTGAGAGAGAAACTGACTGACTGACAGACTGAGAGAGAGACTGTCTGACTGACTGACTGACTGACTGTCTGAGAGAGTGACTGGCTTACTGAGAGAGAGACTGACTGACTGACTGACTGAGAGAGAGACTGACTGACTGAGAAAGAGACTGACTAAGAGAGAGACTTACTGACTGGCTGACTGAGAGAGAGACTGACTGACTGACTGACTGAGAGAGAGACTGACTGACTGACTGAGAGAGAGATTGACTGACTGACTGACTGACTAAGAGAGAGACTGACTAACTGACTGACTCAGAGAGAGACTTACTGACTGGCTGACTGAGAGAGAGACTGACTGACTGACGGAGAGAGAGACTGACTGACTGACTGACTGAGAGAGAAACTGACTGACTGAATGAGAGAGAGACTGACTGACTGAGAGAGAGACTGACTGACTGACTGAGAGAGAGACTGACTGACTGAGAGAGAGACTGACTGACTGACTGAGAGACTGACTGACTCACTGAGAGAGAGACTTACTGACTGACTGAGAGAGAGACTGACTGACTGACTGAGAGAGAGACTGACTGACTGACTGAGAGAGAGACTTACTGACTGGCTGACTGAGAAAGAGACTGACTGACTGACTGAGAGAGAGACTGACTGACTGACTGACTAAGAGAGAGACTGACTGACTTAGAGAGAGACTTACTGACTGGCTGACTGAGAGAGAGACTGACTGACTGAATGAGAGAGAGACTGACTGACTGACTGACGGAGAGAAAGGCTGACTGACTGACTGACTGAATGAGAGAGAGTCTTACTGACTGACTGAATGAGAGAGAGACTGACTGACTGAGAGAGGGACTGACTGAGAGAGAGACTGACTGACTGACTGACTGAGAGACTGACTGACTGAGAGAGACTGACTGACTGACTGTCTGAGACAGTGACTTACTGACTAAGAGAGAGACTGACTGACTGACTGACTGAGAGAGAGACTGACTGAATGACTGACTGACTGAGTGAGAGACTGACTGAGAGAGAGACTGACTGACTGAGAGGGAGACTTACTGACTGAGTGAGAGACAGACTTACTGACTGACGGAGATAGAGACTGACTGACTGAGAGAGAGACTGTCTGACTGAATGAGAGAGAGACTGACTGACTGAGAGAGAGACTGACTGACTGACTGACTGACTGACTGACTGAGAGAGAGACTGACTGACTGACTGACTGAGAGAGAGACTGTCTGACTGACTGACTGACTGTCTGAGAGAGTGACTGGCTTACTGAGAGAGAGACTGACTGACTGACTGACTGAGAGAGAGACTGACTGACTGAGAGAGAGACTAACTAAGAGAGAGACTTACTGACTGGCTGACTGAGAGAGAGACTGACTGACTGACTGACTGAGAGAGAGACTGACTGACTGAGAGAGAGATTGACTGACTGACTGACTAAGAGAGAGACTGACTGACTGACTGACTGAGAGAGAGACTTACTGACTGGCTGACTGAGAGAGAGACTTACTGACTGAAAGAGAGAGAGACTGACTGACTGACAGAGAGAGAGACTGACTGACTGACTGAGAGAGAGACTGACTGACTGAATGAGAGAGAGACTGACTGACTGAGAGAGAGACTGACTGACTGACTGAGAGAGAGACTGACTGACTGACTGAGAGAGAGACTGACTGACTGACTGAGAGAGAGACTGACTGACTGACTGAGAGACTGACTGACTCACTGAGAGAGAGACTTACTGACTGACTGAGAGAGAGACTGACTGACTGACTGACTGAGAGAGAGACTTACTAACTGGCCTACTGAGAGAGAGACTGACTGACTGACTGAGAGAGAGACTGACTGACTGACTGACTGACTAAGAGAGAGACTGACTGACTGAGAGAGAGACTTACTGACTGGCTGACTGAGAGAGAGACTGACTGACTGAATGAGAGATAGACTGACTGACTGGCTGACTGAGAGAGAGACTGACTGACTGAATGAGAGAGAGACTGACTCACTGACTGACGGAGAGAAAGACTGACTGACTGACTGACTGACTGAGAGAGAGAGAGACTGACTGACTGAATGAGAGAGAGACTGACTGACTGAGAGAGAGACTGACTGAGAGAGAGACTGACTGACTGAGAGAGAATCTGACTGACTGAATGAGAGAGAGACTGACTGACTGAGAGAGAGACTGACAGAGAGAGAGACTGACTGACTGACCGACTGAGAGAGAGACTGACAGACTGACTGACTGAGAGAGAGACTGACTGACTGAGAGAGAGACTGACTCACTGACTGTTTGAGAGAGTGACTGACTGACTGACTGAGAGAGAGACTTACTGACTGGCTGACTGAGAGAGAGACTGACTGACTGAAAGAGAGAGAGACTGACTGACGGAGAGAGAGACTGACTGACTGACTGACTGAGAGAGAGACTGATTGACTGAGAGAGGAAGAGACTGACTGACTGACTGACTGAGAGAGAGACTGACTGACTGACTGACTGACTGACTGACTGACTGAGAGAGAGACTTACTGACTGACTGAAAGAGAGAGAGACTGACTGACTGACGGAGAGAGAGACTGACTGACTGACTGACTGACTGAGAGAGAGACTGACTGACTGACTGAGAGAGAGACTGACTGACTGAATGAGAGAGAGACTGACTGACTGAGAGAGAGAGAGAGAGAGACTGTCTGACTGACTGACTGACTGTCTGAGAGAGTGACTGGCTTACTGAGAGAGAGACTGACTGACTGACTGACTGAGAGAGAGACTGACTGACTGAGAAAGAGACTGACTAAGAGAGAGACTTACTGACTGGCTGACTGAGAGAGAGACTGACTGACTGACTGACTGACTGAGAGAGAGACTGACTGACTGACTGAGAGAGAGATTGACTGACTGACTGACTGACTAAGAGAGAGACTGACTGACTGACTGACTCAGAGAGAGACTTACTGACTGGCTGACTGAGAGAGAGACTGACTGACTGAAAGAGAGAGAGACTGACTGACTGACGGAGAGAGAGACTGACTGACTGACTGAGAGAGAAACTGACTGACTGAATGAGAGAGAGACTGACTGACTGAGAGAGAGATTGATTGACTGACTGAGAGAGAGACTGACTGACTGAGAGAGAGACTGACTGACTGACTGAGAGACTGACTGACTCACTGAGAGAGAGACTTACTGACTGACTGAGAGAGAGACTGACTGACTGACTGAGAGAGAGACTGACTGACTGACTGAGAGAGAGACTTACTGACTGGCTGACTGAGAGAGAGACTGACTGACTGACTGACTGAGAGAGAGACTGACTGACTGACTGACTAAGAGAGAGACTGACTGACTTAGAGAGAGACTTACTGACTGGCTGACTGAGAGAGAGACTGACTGACTCAATGAGAGAGAGACTGACTGACTGACGGAGAGAAAGGCTGACTGACTGACTGACTGAATGAGAGAGAGTCTTACTGACTGACTGAATGAGAGAGAGACTGACTGACTGAGAGAGGGACTGACTGAGAGAGAGACTGACTGACTGACTGACTGAGAGACTGACTGACTGAGAGAGACTGACTGACTGACTGTCTGAGACAGTGACTTACTGACTAAGAGAGAGACTGACTGACTGACTGAGAGAGAAACTGACTGAATGACTGACTGACTGAGTGAGAGACTGACTGAGAGAGAGACTGACTGACTGAGAGGGAGACTTACTGACGGAGTGAGAGACAGACTTACTGACTGACGGAGATAGAGACTGACTGACTGACTGAGAGAGAGACTGTCTGACTGAATGAGAGAGAGACTGACTGACTGAGAGAGAGACTGACTGACTGACTGACTGACTGAGAGAGAGACTGACTGACTGACTGACTGAGAGAGAGACTGTCTGACTGACTGACTGTCTGAGAGAGTGACTGGCTTACTGAGAGAGAGACTGACTGACTGACTGACTGAGAGAGAGACTGACTGACTGAGAGAGAGATTAACTAAGAGAGAGACTTACTGACTGGCTGACTGAGAGAGAGACTGACTGACTGACTGACTGAGAGAGAGACTGACTGACTGACTGAGAGAGAGATTGACTGACTGAATGACTAAGAGAGAGACTGACTGACTGACTGACTGAGAGAGAGACTTACTGACTGGCTGATTGAGAGAGAGACTTACTGACTGAAAGAGAGAGAGACTGACTGACTGACAGAGAGAGAGACTGACTGACTGACTGAGAGAGAGACTGACTGACTGAATGAGAGAGAGACTGACTGACTGAGAGAGAGACTGACTGACTGACTGAGAGAGAGACTGACTGACTGACTGAGAGAGAGACTGACTGACTGACTGAGAGACTGACTGACTCACTGAGAGGGAGAGACTTACTGACTGACTGAGAGAGAGACTGACTGACTGACTGACTGAGAGAGAGACTGACTGACTGACTGAGAGAGAGACTTACTAACTGGCCTACTGAGAGAGAGACTGACTGACTGACTGAAAGAGAGACTGACTGACTGACTGACTGACTGACTGAATGACTAAGAGAGAGACTGACTGACTGAGAGAGAGACTTACTAACTGGCTGACTGAGAGAGAGACTGACTGACTGAATGAGAGAGAGACTGACTGACTGACGGAGAGAAAGACTGACTGACTGACTGACTGAGAGAGAGACTGACTGACTGAATGAGAGATAGACTGACTGACTGGCTGACTGAGAGAGAGACTGACTGACTGAATGAGAGAGAGACTGACTCACTGACTGACGGAGAGAAAGACTGACTGACTGACTGACTGAGAGAGAGACTGACTGACTGAATGAGAGAGAGACTGACTGACTGAGAGAGAGACTGACTGAGAGAGAGACTGACTGACTGAGAGAGAATTTGACTGACTGAATGAGAGAGAGACTGACTGACTGAGAGAGAGACTGACTGAGAGAGAGACTGACTGACTGACCGACTGAGAGAGAGACTGACAGACTGACTGACTGAGAGAGAGACTGACTGACTGAGAGAGAGACTGACTCACTGACTGTTTGAGAGAGTGACTGACTGACTGACTGACTGAGAGAGAGACTTACTGACTGGCTGACTGAGAGAGAGACTGACTGACTGAAAGAGAGAGAGAGACTGACTGACGGAGAGAGAGACTGACTGACTGACTGACTGAGAGAGAGACTGATTGACTGAATGAGAGAGAGACTGACTGAGAGAGGAAGAGACTGACTGACTGACTGACTGAGAGAGAGACTGACTGACTGACTGACTGACTGAGAGAGAGACTTACTGACTGACTGAAAGAGAGAGAGACTGACTGACTGACGGAGAGAGAGACTGACTGACTGACTGAGAGAGAGACTGACTGACTGACTGAGAGAGAGACTGACTGAATGAGAGAGAGACTGACTGACTGAGAGAGAGAGAGAGAGAGAGAGAGACTGACTGACTGACTGACTGAGAGAGAAACTGACTGACTGACTGAGAGAGAGACTGACTGACTGACTGACTGACTGTGAGAGAGACTTACTGACTGACTGACTGAATGAGAGAGAGACTGACTGACTGAGAGAGAGACTGACTGAGAGAGAGACTGACTGACTGACTGACTGACTGAGAGAGACTGACTGACTTACTGTCTGAGACAGTGACTTACTGACTGAGAGAGAGACTGACTGACTGACTGAGAGAGAGACTGACTGAATGACTAACTGACTGAGTGAGAGACTGACTGAGAGAGAGACTGACTGACTGAGAGGGAGACTTACTGACTGAGTGAGAGACAGATTACTGACTGACGGAGAGAGAGACTGACTGACTGACTGAGAGAGAGACTGACTGACTGAATGAGAGAGAGACTGACTGACTGAGAGAGAGACTGACTGACTGACTGAGAGAGAAACTGACTGACTGACAGACTGAGAGAGAGACTGTCTGACTGACTGACTGACTGACTGTCTGAGAGAGTGACTGGCTTACTGAGAGAGAGACTGACTGACTGACTGACTGAGAGAGAGACTGACTGACTGAGAAAGAGACTGACTAAGAGAGAGACTTACTGACTGGCTGACTGAGAGAGAGACTGACTGACTGACTGACTGACTGAGAGAGAGACTGACTGACTGACTGAGAGAGAGATTGACTGACTGACTGACTGACTAAGAGAGAGACTGACTAACTGACTGACTCAGAGAGAGACTTACTGACTGGCTGACTGAGAGAGAGACTGACTGACTGAAAGAGAGAGAGACTGACTGACTGACGGAGAGAGAGACTGACTGACTGACTGAGAGAGAAACTGACTGACTGAATGAGAGAGAGACTGACTGACTGAGAGAGAGACTGACTGACTGACTGAGAGAGAGACTGACTGACTGAGAGAGAGACTGACTGACTGACTGAGAGACTGATTGACTCACTGAGAGAGAGACTTACTGACTGACTGAGAGAGAGACTGACTGACTGACTGAGAGAGAGACTGACTGACTGACTGAGAGAGAGACTTACTGACTGGCTGACTGAGAGAGAGACTGACTGACTGACTGAGAGAGAGACTGACTGACTGACTGACTAAGAGAGAGACTGACTGACTTAGAGAGAGACTTACTGACTGGCTGACTGAGAGAGAGACTGACTGACTGAATGAGAGAGAGACTGACTGACTGACGGAGAGAAAGGCTGACTGACTGACTGACTGAATGAGAGAGAGTCTTACTGACTGACTGAATGAGAGAGAGACTGACTGACTGAGAGAGGGACTGACTGAGAGAGAGACTGACTGACTGACTGACTGAGAGACTGACTGACTGAGAGAGACTGACTGACTGACTGTCTGAGACAGTGACTTACTGACTAAGAGAGAGACTGACTGACTGACTGAGAGAGAGACTGACTGAATGACTGACTGACTGAGTGAGAGACTGACTGAGAGAGAGACTGACTGACTGAGAGGGAGACTTACTGACTGAGTGAGAGACAGACTTACTGACTGACGGAGATAGAGACTGACTGACTGAGAGAGAGACTGTCTGACTGAATGAGAGAGAGACTGACTGACTGAGAGAGAGACTGTCTGACTGACTGAGAGAGAGACTGACTGACTGACTGACTGAGAGACTGACTGACTGAGAGAGACTGACTGACTGACTGTCTGAGACAGTGACTTACTGACTAAGAGAGAGACTGACTGACTGACTGACTGAGAGAGAAACTGACTGAATGACTGACTGACTGAGTGAGAGACTGACTGAGAGAGAGACTGACTGACTGAGAGGGAGACTTACTGACGGAGTGAGAGACAGACTTACTGACTGACGGAGATAGAGACTGACTGACTGACTGAGAGAGAGACTGTCTGACTGAATGAGAGAGAGACTGACTGACTGAGAGAGAGACTGACTGACTGACTGACTGACTGAGAGAGAGACTGACTGACTGACTGACTGAGAGAGAGACTGTCTGACTGACTGACTGTCTGAGAGAGTGACTGGCTTACTGAGAGAGAGACTGACTGACTGACTGACTGAGAGAGAGACTGACTGACTGAGAGAGAGATTAACTAAGAGAGAGACTTACTGACTGGCTGACTGAGAGAGAGACTGACTGACTGACTGACTGAGAGAGAGACTGACTGACTGACTGAGAGAGAGATTGACTGACTGAATGACTAAGAGAGAGACTGACTGACTGACTGACTGAGAGAGAGACTTACTGACTGGCTGATTGAGAGAGAGACTTACTGACTGAAAGAGAGAGAGACTGACTGACTGACAGAGAGAGAGACTGACTGACTGACTGAGAGAGAGACTGACTGACTGAATGAGAGAGAGACTGACTGACTGAGAGAGAGACTGACTGACTGACTGAGAGAGAGACTGACTGACTGACTGAGAGAGAGACTGACTGACTGACTGAGAGACTGACTGACTCACTGAGAGGGAGAGACTTACTGACTGACTGAGAGAGAGACTGACTGACTGACTGACTGAGAGAGAGACTGACTGACTGACTGAGAGAGAGACTTACTAACTGGCCTACTGAGAGAGAGACTGACTGACTGACTGAAAGAGAGACTGACTGACTGACTGACTGACTGACTGAATGACTAAGAGAGAGACTGACTGACTGAGAGAGAGACTTACTAACTGGCTGACTGAGAGAGAGACTGACTGACTGAATGAGAGAGAGACTGACTGACTGACGGAGAGAAAGACTGACTGACTGACTGACTGAGAGAGAGACTGACTGACTGAATGAGAGATAGACTGACTGACTGGCTGACTGAGAGAGAGACTGACTGACTGAATGAGAGAGAGACTGACTCACTGACTGACGGAGAGAAAGACTGACTGACTGACTGACTGAGAGAGAGACTGACTGACTGAATGAGAGAGAGACTGACTGACTGAGAGAGAGACTGACTGAGAGAGAGACTGACTGACTGAGAGAGAATTTGACTGACTGAATGAGAGAGAGACTGACTGACTGAGAGAGAGACTGACTGAGAGAGAGACTGACTGACTGACCGACTGAGAGAGAGACTGACAGACTGACTGACTGAGAGAGAGACTGACTGACTGAGAGAGAGACTGACTCACTGACTGTTTGAGAGAGTGACTGACTGACTGACTGACTGAGAGAGAGACTTACTGACTGGCTGACTGAGAGAGAGACTGACTGACTGAAAGAGAGAGAGAGACTGACTGACGGAGAGAGAGACTGACTGACTGACTGACTGAGAGAGAGACTGATTGACTGAATGAGAGAGAGACTGACTGAGAGAGGAAGAGACTGACTGACTGACTGACTGAGAGAGAGACTGACTGACTGACTGACTGAGAGAGAGACTGACTGACTGACTGAGAGAGAGATTGACTGACTGAATGACTAAGAGAGAGACTGACTGACTGACTGACTGAGAGAGAGACTTACTGACTGGCTGATTGAGAGAGAGACTTACTGACTGAAAGAGAGAGAGACTGACTGACTGACAGAGAGAGAGACTGACTGACTGACTGAGAGAGAGACTGACTGACTGAATGAGAGAGAGACTGACTGACTGAGAGAGAGACTGACTGACTGACTGAGAGAGAGACTGACTGACTGACTGAGAGAGAGACTGACTGACTGACTGAGAGACTGACTGACTCACTGAGAGGGAGAGACTTACTGACTGACTGAGAGAGAGACTGACTGACTGACTGACTGAGAGAGAGACTGACTGACTGACTGAGAGAGAGACTTACTAACTGGCCTACTGAGAGAGAGACTGACTGACTGACTGAAAGAGAGACTGACTGACTGACTGACTGACTGACTGAATGACTAAGAGAGAGACTGACTGACTGAGAGAGAGACTTACTAACTGGCTGACTGAGAGAGAGACTGACTGACTGAATGAGAGAGAGACTGACTGACTGACGGAGAGAAAGACTGACTGACTGACTGACTGAGAGAGAGACTGACTGACTGAATGAGAGATAGACTGACTGACTGGCTGACTGAGAGAGAGACTGACTGACTGAATGAGAGAGAGACTGACTCACTGACTGACGGAGAGAAAGACTGACTGACTGACTGACTGAGAGAGAGACTGACTGACTGAATGAGAGAGAGACTGACTGACTGAGAGAGAGACTGACTGAGAGAGAGACTGACTGACTGAGAGAGAATTTGACTGACTGAATGAGAGAGAGACTGACTGACTGAGAGAGAGACTGACTGAGAGAGAGACTGACTGACTGACCGACTGAGAGAGAGACTGACAGACTGACTGACTGAGAGAGAGACTGACTGACTGAGAGAGAGACTGACTCACTGACTGTTTGAGAGAGTGACTGACTGACTGACTGACTGAGAGAGAGACTTACTGACTGGCTGACTGAGAGAGAGACTGACTGACTGAAAGAGAGAGAGAGACTGACTGACGGAGAGAGAGACTGACTGACTGACTGACTGAGAGAGAGACTGATTGACTGAATGAGAGAGAGACTGACTGAGAGAGGAAGAGACTGACTGACTGACTGACTGAGAGAGAGACTGACTGACTGACTGACTGACTGAGAGAGAGACTTACTGACTGACTGAAAGAGAGAGAGACTGACTGACTGACGGAGAGAGAGACTGACTGACTGACTGAGAGAGAGACTGACTGACTGACTGAGAGAGAGACTGACTGAATGAGAGAGAGACTGACTGACTGAGAGAGAGAGAGAGAGAGAGAGAGACTGACTGACTGACTGACTGAGAGAGAAACTGACTGACTGACTGAGAGAGAGACTGACTGACTGACTGACTGACTGTGAGAGAGACTTACTGACTGACTGACTGAATGAGAGAGAGACTGACTGACTGAGAGAGAGACTGACTGAGAGAGAGACTGACTGACTGACTGACTGACTGAGAGAGACTGACTGACTTACTGTCTGAGACAGTGACTTACTGACTGAGAGAGAGACTGACTGACTGACTGAGAGAGAGACTGACTGAATGACTAACTGACTGAGTGAGAGACTGACTGAGAGAGAGACTGACTGACTGAGAGGGAGACTTACTGACTGAGTGAGAGACAGATTACTGACTGACGGAGAGAGAGACTGACTGACTGACTGAGAGAGAGACTGACTGACTGAATGAGAGAGAGACTGACTGACTGAGAGAGAGACTGACTGACTGACTGAGAGAGAAACTGACTGACTGACAGACTGAGAGAGAGACTGTCTGACTGACTGACTGACTGACTGTCTGAGAGAGTGACTGGCTTACTGAGAGAGAGACTGACTGACTGACTGACTGAGAGAGAGACTGACTGACTGAGAAAGAGACTGACTAAGAGAGAGACTTACTGACTGGCTGACTGAGAGAGAGACTGACTGACTGACTGACTGACTGAGAGAGAGACTGACTGACTGACTGAGAGAGAGATTGACTGACTGACTGACTGACTAAGAGAGAGACTGACTAACTGACTGACTCAGAGAGAGACTTACTGACTGGCTGACTGAGAGAGAGACTGACTGACTGAAAGAGAGAGAGACTGACTGACTGACGGAGAGAGAGACTGACTGACTGACTGAGAGAGAAACTGACTGACTGAATGAGAGAGAGACTGACTGACTGAGAGAGAGACTGACTGACTGACTGAGAGAGAGACTGACTGACTGAGAGAGAGACTGACTGACTGACTGAGAGACTGATTGACTCACTGAGAGAGAGACTTACTGACTGACTGAGAGAGAGACTGACTGACTGACTGAGAGAGAGACTGACTGACTGACTGAGAGAGAGACTTACTGACTGGCTGACTGAGAGAGAGACTGACTGACTGACTGAGAGAGAGACTGACTGACTGACTGACTAAGAGAGAGACTGACTGACTTAGAGAGAGACTTACTGACTGGCTGACTGAGAGAGAGACTGACTGACTGAATGAGAGAGAGACTGACTGACTGACGGAGAGAAAGGCTGACTGACTGACTGACTGAATGAGAGAGAGTCTTACTGACTGACTGAATGAGAGAGAGACTGACTGACTGAGAGAGGGACTGACTGAGAGAGAGACTGACTGACTGACTGACTGAGAGACTGACTGACTGAGAGAGACTGACTGACTGACTGTCTGAGACAGTGACTTACTGACTAAGAGAGAGACTGACTGACTGACTGAGAGAGAGACTGACTGAATGACTGACTGACTGAGTGAGAGACTGACTGAGAGAGAGACTGACTGACTGAGAGGGAGACTTACTGACTGAGTGAGAGACAGACTTACTGACTGACGGAGATAGAGACTGACTGACTGAGAGAGAGACTGTCTGACTGAATGAGAGAGAGACTGACTGACTGAGAGAGAGACTGACTGACTGACTGACTGACTGACTGAGAGAGAGACTGACTGACTGACTGACTGAGAGAGAGACTGTCTTACTGACTGACTGACTGTCTGAGAGAGTGACTGGCTTACTGAGAGAGAGACTGACTGACTGACTGACTGAGAGAGAGACTGACTGACTGAGAGAGAGACTAACTAAGAGAGAGACTTACTGACTGGCTGACTGAGAGAGAGACTGACTGACTGACTGACTGAGAGAGAGACTGACTGACTGAGAGAGAGATTGACTGACTGACTGACTAAGAGAGAGACTGACTGACTGACTGACTGAGAGAGAGACTTACTGACTGGCTGACTGAGAGAGAGACTTACTGACTGAGAGAGAGACTGACTGACTGAATGAGAGAGAGACTGACTGACTGAGAGAGAGACTGACTGACTGACTGAGAGAGAGACTGACTGACTGACTGAGAGAGAGACTGACTGACTGACTGAGAGAGAGACTGACTGACTGACTGAGAGACTGACTGACTCACTGAGAGAGAGACTTACTGACTGACTGAGAGAGAGACTGACTGACTGACTGACTGAGAGAGAGACTTACTAACTGGCCTACTGAGAGAGAGACTGACTGACTGACTGAGAGAGAGACTGACTGACTGACTGACTGACTAAGAGAGAGACTGACTGACTGAGAGAGAGACTTACTGACTGGCTTACTGAGAGAGAGACTGACTGACTGAATGAGAGATAGACTGACTGACTGAGAAAGAGACTGACTAAGAGAGAGACTTACTGACTGGCTGACTGAGAGAGAGACTGACTGACTAACTGACTGACTGAGAGAGAGACTGACTGACTGACTGAGAGAGAGATTGACTGACTGACTGACTGACTGACTAAGAGAGAGACTGACTGACTGACTGACTCAGAGAGAGACTTACTGACTGGCTGACTGAGAGAGAGACTGACTGACTGAAAGAGAGAGAGACTGACTGACTGACGGAGAGAGAGACTGACTGACTGACTGAGAGAGAAACTGACTGACTGAATGAGAGAGAGACTGACTGACTGAGAGAGAGATTGATTGACTGACTGAGAGAGAGACTGACTGACTGAGAGAGAGACTGACTGACTGACTGAGAGACTGACTGACTCACTGAGAGAGAGACTTACTGACTGACTGAGAGAGAGACTGACTGACTGACTGAGAGAGAGACTGACTGACTGACTGAGAGAGAGACTTACTGACTGGCTGACTGAGAGAGAGACTGACTGACTGACTGACTGAGAGAGAGACTGACTGACTGACTGACTAAGAGAGAGACTGACTGACTTAGAGAGAGACTTACTGACTGGCTGACTGAGAGAGAGACTGACTGACTGAATGAGAGAGAGACTGACTGACTGACGGAGAGAAAGGCTGACTGACTGACTGACTGAATGAGAGAGAGTCTTACTGACTGACTGAATGAGAGAGAGACTGACTGACTGAGAGAGGGACTGACTGAGAGAGAGACTGACTGACTGACTGACTGAGAGACTGACTGACTGAGAGAGACTGACTGACTGACTGTCTGAGACAGTGACTTACTGACTAAGAGAGAGACTGACTGACTGACTGACTGAGAGAGAGACTGACTGAATGACTGACTGACTGAGTGAGAGACTGACTGAGAGAGAGACTGACTGACTGAGAGGGAGACTTACTGACTGAGTGAGAGACAGACTTACTGACTGACGGAGATAGAGACTGACTGACTGAGAGAGAGACTGTCTGACTGAATGAGAGAGAGACTGACTGAGAGAGAGACTGACTGACTGACTGACTGACTGACTGACTGAGAGAGAGACTGACTGACTGACTGACTGAGAGAGAGACTGTCTGACTGACTGACTGACTGTCTGAGAGAGTGACTGGCTTACTGAGAGAGAGACTGACTGACTGACTGACTGAGAGAGAGACTGACTGACTGAGAGAGAGATTAACTAAGAGAGAGACTTACTGACTGGCTGACTGAGAGAGAGACTGACTGACTGACTGACTGAGAGAGAGTCTGACTGACTGCCTGAGAGAGAGATTGACTGACTGACTGACTAAGAGAGAGACTGACTGACTGACTGACTGAGAGAGAGACTTACTGACTGGCTGACTGAGAGAGAGACTTACTGACTGAAAGAGAGAGAGACTGACTGACTGACAGAGAGAGAGACTGACTGACTGACTGAGAGAGAGACTGACTGACTGAATGAGAGAGAGACTGACTGACTGAGAGAGAGACTGACTGACTGACTGAGAGAGAGACTGACTGACTGACTGAGAGAGAGACTGACTGACTGACTGAGAGACTGACTGACTCACTGAGAGAGAGACTTACTGACTGACTGAGAGAGAGACTGACTGACTGACTGACTGAGAGAGAGACTGACTGACTGACTGAGAGAGAGACTTACTAACTGGCCTACTGAGAGAGAGACTGACTGACTGACTGACTGAAAGAGAGACTGACTGACTGACTGACTGACTGACTAAGAGAGAGACTGACTGACTGAGAGAGAGACTTACTAACTGGCTGACTGAGAGAGAGACTGACTGACTGAATGAGAGAGAGACTGACTGACTGACGGAGAGAAAGACTTACTGACTGACTGACTGAGAGAGAGACTGACTGAATGAGAGATAGACTGACTGACTGGCTGACTGAGAGAGAGACTGAATGAGGGAGAGACTGACTCACTGACTGACGGAGAGAAAGACTGACTGACTGACTGACTGAGAGAGAGACTGACTGACTGAATGAGAGAGAGACTGACTGACTGAGAGAGAGACTGACTGAGAGAGAGACTGACTGACTGAGAGAGAATCTGACTGACTGAATGAGAGAGAGACTGACTGACTGAGAGAGAGACTGACTGAGAGAGAGACTGACTGACTGACCGACCGAGAGAGAGACTGACAGACTGACTGACTGAGAGAGAGACTGACTGACTGAGAGAGAGACTGACTCACTGACTGTTTGAGAGAGTGACTGACTGACTGAGAGAGAGACTTACTGACTGGCTGACTGAGAGAGAGAATAACTGACTGAAAGAGAGAGAGACTGACTGACGGAGAGAGAGACTGACTGACTGACTGACTGAGAGAGAGACTGATTGACTGAATGAGAGAGAGACTGACTGAGAGAGGAAGAGACTGACTGACTGACTGAGAGAGAGACTGACTGACTGACTGACTGACTGACTGAGAGAGAGACTTTCTGACTGACTGAAAGAGAGAGAGACTGACTGACTGACGGAGAGAGAGACTGACTGACTGACTGACTGAGAGAGAAACTGACTGACTGACTGAGAGAGAGACTGACTGACTGAATGAGAGAGAGACTGACTGACTGACTGAGAGAGAGACTGACTGACTGACTGACTGACTGACTGTGAGAGAGACTTACTGACTGACTGACTGAATGAGAGAGAGACTGACTGACTGACTGAGAGAGAGACTGACTGACTGACTGACTGACTGTGAGAGAGACTTACTGACTGACTGACTGAATGAGAGAGAGACTGACTGACTGACTGACTGACTGTGAGAGAGACTTACTGACTGACTGACTGAATGAGAGAGAGACTGACTGACTGAGAGAGAGACTGACTGAGAGAGAGACTGACTGACTGACTGACTGACTGACTGAGAGACTGACTGACTGACTGACTGACTGAGAGAGACTGACTGACTGTCTGAGACAGTGACTTACTGACTGAGAGAGAGACTGACTGACTGACTGACTGACAGAGAGGGAGACTTACTGACTGAGTGAGAGACTGACTGACTGACTGAGAGAGAGATTTATTGACTGGCTGACTGAGAGAGAGACTGACTGACTGAATGAGAGAGAGACTGACTGACGGAGAGAGAGACTGACTGAATGAGAGAGAGACTGACTGACTGAGAGAGAGACTGACTGAGAGAGAGACTGACTAACTGACCGACTGAGAGAGAGACTGACTGACTGACTGACTGAGAGAGAGCATGGCTGACTGAGAGAGAGACTGACTGACTGACTGACTGACTGAGAGAGACTGACTGACTGACTGAGAGAGAGATTGACTGACTGACTGACTAAGAGAGAGTTTGACTGACTGAGAGAGAGACTTACTGACTGGCTGACTGAGAGTGAGAATGACTGACTGAGAGAGAGACTGACTGACTGAATGAGAGAGAGACTGACTGACTGGCTGACTGAGAGAGAGACTGACTGACTGAATGAGAGAGAGACTGACTGACTGACTGACGGAGAGAAAGACTGACTGACTGACTGAGAGAGAGACTGACTGAGAGAGAGACTGACTGACTGACTGATTACGAGAGAAACTGACTGACTGAATGAGAGAGACTGACTGACTGAGAGAGAGACTGACTGAGAGAGAGACTGACTGACTGACCGACTGAGAGAGAGACTGACTGACTGACTGACTGAGAGTTAGACTGACTGACTGACTGAGAGACTGACTGACAACCTGAGAGACTGACTGACTGAAAGAGAGAGAGACTGACTGACTGACGGAGAGAGAGACTGACTGACTGTCTGAGAGAGTGACTGACTTACTGAGAGAGAGACTGACTGACTGACTGAGAGAGAGACTGACTGACTGACTGAATGAGAGAGAGTCTTACTGACTGACTGAATGAGAGAGAGACTGACTGACTGAGAGAGAGACTGACTGAGAGAGAGACTGACTGACTGACTGACTGACTGAGAGACTGACTGACTGACTGAGAGAGACTGACTGACTTACTGTCTGAAACAGTGACTTACTGACTGAGAGAGAGACTGACTGACTGACTGAGCGAGAGACTGACTGAATGACTGACTGACTGAGTGAGAGACTGACTGAGAGAGAGACTGACTGACTGAGAGGGAGACTTACTGACTGAGTGAGAGACAGACTTACTGACTGACGGAGAGAGAGACTGACTGACTGACTGAGAGAGAGACTGACTGACTGAATGAGAGAGAGACTGACTGACTGAGAGAGAGACTGACTGACTGACTGACTGAGAGAGAAACTGACTGACTGACTGACTGAGAGAGAGACTGTCTGACTGACTGACTGACTGACTGTCTGAGAGAGTGACTGGCTTACTGAGAGAGAGACTGACTGACTGACTGACTGACTGAGAGAGAGACTGACTGACTGAGAAAGAGACTGACTAAGAGAGAGACTTACTGACTGGCTGACTGAGAGAGAGACTGACTGACTGACTGACTGACTGACTGACTGACTGAGAGAGAGACTGACTGACTGACTGAGAGAGAGATTGACTGAATGACTGACTGACTAAGAGAGAGACTGACTGACTGACTGACTCAGAGAGAGACTTACTGACTGGCTGACTGAGAGAGAGACTGACTGACTGAAAGAGAGAGAGACTGACTGACTGACGGAGAGAGAGACTGACTGACTGACTGAGAGAGAAACTGACTGACTGAATGAGAGAGAGACTGACTGACTGAGAGAGAGACTGACTGACTGACTGAGTGAGAGTCTGACTGACTGAGAGAGAGACTGACTGACTGACTGAGAGACTGACTGACTGAGAGAGAGACTAACTAAGAGAGAGACTTACTGACTGGCTGACTGAGAGAGAGACTGACTGACTGACTGACTGAGAGAGAGACTGACTGACTGAGAGAGAGATTGACTGACTGACTGACTAAGAGAGAGACTGACTGACTGACTGACTGAGAGAGAGACTTACTGACTGGCTGACTGAGAGAGAGACTTACTGACTGAAAGAGAGAGAGACTGACTGACTGACAGAGAGAGAGACTGACTGACTGAGAGAGAGACTGACTGACTGAATGAGAGAGAGACTGACTGACTGAGAGAGAGACTGACTGACTGACTGAGAGAGAGACTGACTGACTGACTGAGAGAGAGACTGACTGACTGACTGAGAGAGAGACTGATTGACTGACTGAGAGACTGACTGACTCACTGAGAGAGAGACTTACTGACTGACTGAGAGAGAGACTGACTGACTGACTGACTGACTGAGAGAGAGACTTACTAACTGGCCTACTGAGAGAGAGACTGACTGACTGACTGAGAGAGAGACTGACTGACTGACTGAGAGACTGACTGACTCACTGAGAGAGAGACTTACTGACTGACTGAGAGAGAGACTGACTGACTGACTGACTGAGAGAGAGACTGACTGACTGACTGAGAGAGAGACTTACTAACTGGCCTACTGAGAGAGAGACTGACTGACTGACTGAAAGAGAGACTGACTGACTGACTGACTGACTAAGAGAGAGACTGACTGACTGAGAGAGAGACTTACTAACTGGCTGACTGAGAGAGAGACTGACTGACTGAATGAGAGAGAGACTGACTGACTGACGGAGAGAAAGACTGACTGACTGACTGACTGAGAGAGAGACTGACTGACTGAATGAGAGATAGACTGACTGACTGGCTGACTGAGAGAGAGACTGACTGACTGAATGAGAGAGAGACTGACTCACTGACTGACGGAGAGAAAGACTGACTGACTGACTGACTGAGAGAGAGACTGACTGACTGAATGAGAGAGAGACTGACTGACTGACTGAGAGAGAGACTGACTGAGAGAGAGACTGACTGACTGAGAGAGAATCTGACTGACTGAATGAGAGAGAGACTGACTGACTGAGAGAGAGACTGACTGAGAGAGAGACTGACTGACTGACCGACTGAGAGAGAGACTGACAGACTGACTGACTGAGAGAGAGACTGACTGACTGAGAGAGAGACTGACTCACTGACTGTTTGAGAGAGTGACTGACTGACTGACTGACTGAGAGAGAGACTTACTGACTGGCTGACTGAGAGAGAGACTGACTGACTGAAAGAGAGAGAGACTGACTGACGGAGAGAGAGACTGACTGACTGACTGACTGAGAGAGAGACTGATTGACTGAATGAGAGAGAGACTGACTGAGAGAGGAAGAGACTGACTGACTGACTGACTGACTGAGAGAGAGACTGACTGACTGACTGACTGACTGAGAGAGAGACTTACTGACTGACTGAAAGAGAGAGAGACTGACTGACTGACGGAGAGAGAGACTGACTGACTGACTGAGAGAGAGACTGACTGACTGACTGAGAGAGAGACTGACTGACTGAATGAGAGAGAGACTGACTGACTGACTGAGAGAGAGACTGACTGACTGACTGACTGACTGTGAGAGAGACTTACTGACTGACTGACTGAATGAGAGAGAGACTGACTGACTGACTGAGAGAGAGACTGACTGACTGACTGACTGACTGTGAGAGAGACTTACTGACTGACTGACTGAATGAGAGAGAGACTGACTGACTGACTGACTGTGAGAGAGACTTACTGACTGACTGACTGAATGAGAGAGAGACTGACTGACTGAGAGAGAGACTGACTGAGAGAGAGACTGACTGACTGACTGACTGACTGACTGACTGAGAGACTGACTGACTGACTGACTGACTGAGAGAGACTGACTGACTGTCTGAGACAGTGACTTACTGACTGAGAGAGAGACTGATTGACTGACTGACTGACAGAGAGGGAGACTTACTGACTGAGTGAGAGACTGACTGACTGACTGAGAGAGAGATTTATTGACTGGCTGACTGAGAGAGAGACTGACTGACTGAATGAGAGAGAGACTGACTGACGGAGAGAGAGACTGACTGAATGAGAGAGAGACTGACTGACTGAGAGAGAGACTGACTGAGAGAGAGACTGACTAACTGACCGACTGAGAGAGAGACTGACTGACTGACTGACTGAGAGAGAGACTGGCTGACTGAGAGAGAGACTGACTGACTGACTGACTGACTGAGAGAGACTGACTGACTGACTGAGAGAGAGATTGACTGACTGACTGACTAAGAGAGAGACTGACTGACTGAGAGAGAGACTTACTGACTGGCTGACTGAGAGAGAGACTGACTGACTGAGAGAGAGACTGACTGACTGAATGAGAGAGAGACTGACTGACTGGCTGACTGAGAGAGAGACTGACTGACTGAATGAGAGAGAGACTGACTGACTGACTGACGGAGAGAAAGACTGACTGACTGACTGAGAGAGAGACTGACTGAGAGAGAGACTGACTGACTGACTGATTACGAGAGAAACTGACTGACTGAATGAGAGAGACTGACTGACTGAGAGAGAGACTGACTGAGAGAGAGACTGACTGACTGACCGACTGAGAGAGAGACTGACTGACTGACTGACTGAGAGTTAGACTGACTGACTGACTGAGAGACTGACTGACAACCTGAGAGACTGACTGACTGAAAGAGAGAGAGACTGACTGACTGACGGAGAGAGAGACTGACTGACTGTCTGAGAGAGTGACTGACTTACTGAGAGAGAGACTGACTGACTGACTGAGAGAGAGACTGACTGACTGACTGAATGAGAGAGAGTCTTACTGACTGACTGAATGAGAGAGAGACTGACTGACTGAGAGAGAGACTGACTGAGAGAGAGACTGACTGACTGACTGACTGACAGAGAGACTGACTGACTGACTGAGAGAGACTGACTGACTTACTGTCTGAAACAGTGACTTACTGACTGAGAGAGAGACTGACTGACTGACTGAGCGAGAGACTGACTGAATGACTGACTGACTGAGTGAGAGACTGACTGAGAGAGAGACTGACTGACTGAGAGGGAGACTTACTGACTGAGTGAGAGACAGACTTACTGACTGACGGAGAGAGAGACTGACTGACTGACTGAGAGAGAGACTGACTGACTGAATGAGAGAGAGACTGACTGACTGAGAGAGAGACTGACTGACTGACTGACTGAGAGAGAAACTGACTGACTGACTGACTGAGAGAGAGACTGTCTGACTGACTGACTGACTGACTGTCTGAGAGAGTGACTGGCTTACTGAGAGAGAGACTGACTGACTGACTGACTGACTGAGAGAGAGACTGACTGACTGAGAAAGAGACTGACTAAGAGAGAGACTTACTGACTGGCTGACTGAGAGAGAGACTGACTGACTGACTGACTGACTGAGAGAGAGACTGACTGACTGAGAGAGAGATTGACTGACTGACTGACTGACTAAGAGAGAGACTGACTGACTGACTGACTCAGAGAGAGACTTACTGACTGGCTGACTGAGAGAGAGACTGACTGACTGAAAGAGAGAGAGACTGACTGACTGACGGAGAGAGAGACTGACTGACTGACTGAGAGAGAAACTGACTGACTGAATGAGAGAGAGACTGACTGACTGAGAGAGAGACTGACTGACTGACTGAGAGAGAGTCTGACTGACTGAGAGAGAGACTGACTGACTGACTGAGAGACTGACTGACTGAGAGAGAGACTAACTAAGAGAGAGACTTACTGACTGGCTGACTGAGAGAGAGACTGACTGACTGACTGACTGAGAGAGAGACTGACTGACTGAGAGAGAGATTGACTGACTGACTGACTAAGAGAGAGACTGACTGACTGACTGACTGAGAGAGAGACTTACTGACTGGCTGACTGAGAGAGAGACTTACTGACTGAAAGAGAGAGAGACTGACTGACTGACAGAGAGAGAGACTGACTGACTGAGAGAGAGACTGACTGACTGACTGAGAGAGAGACTGACTGACTGACTGAGAGAGAGACTGACTGACTGACTGAGAGACTGACTGACTCACTGAGAGAGAGACTTACTGACTGACTGAGAGAGAGACTGACTGACTGACTGACTGAGAGAGAGACTTACTAACTGGCCTACTGAGAGAGAGACTGACTGACTGACTGAGAGAGAGACTGACTGACTGACTGAGAGACTGACTGACTCACTGAGAGAGAGACTTACTGACTGACTGAGAGAGAGACTGACTGACTGACTGACTGACTGAGAGAGAGACTGACTGACTGACTGAGAGAGAGACTTACTAACTGGCCTACTGAGAGAGAGACTGACTGACTGACTGAAAGAGAGACTGACTGACTGACTGACTGACTGACTAAGAGAGAGACTGACTGACTGAGAGAGAGACTTACTAACTGGCTGACTGAGAGAGAGACTGACTGACTGAATGAGAGAGAGACTGACTGACTGACTGACGGAGAGAAAGACTGACTGACTGACTGACTGAGAGAGAGACTGACTGACTGAATGAGAGATAGACTGACTGACTGGCTGACTGAGAGAGAGACTGACTGACTGAATGAGAGAGAGACTGACTCACTGACTGACGGAGAGAAAGACTGACTGACTGACTGACTGAGAGAGAGACTGACTGACTGAATGAGAGAGAGACTGACTGACTGAGAGAGAGACTGACTGAGAGAGAGACTGACTGACTGAGAGAGAATCTGACTGACTGAATGAGAGAGAGACTGACTGACTGAGAGAGAGACTGACTGAGAGAGAGACTGACTGACTGACCGACTGAGAGAGAGACTGACAGACTGACTGACTGAGAGAGAGACTGACTGACTGAGAGAGAGACTGACTCACTGACTGTTTGAGAGAGTGACTGACTGACTGACTGACTGAGAGAGAGACTTACTGACTGGCTGACTGAGAGAGAGACTGACTGACTGAAAGAGAGAGAGACTGACTGACGGAGAGAGAGACTGACTGACTGACTGACTGAGAGAGAGACTGATTGACTGAATGAGAGAGAGACTGACTGAGAGAGGAAGAGACTGACTGACTGACTGACTGAGAGAGAGACTGACTGACTGACTGACTGACTGACTGACTGAGAGAGAGACTTACTGACTGACTGAAAGAGAGAGAGACTGACTGACTGACGGAGAGAGAGACTGACTGACTGACTGAGAGAGAGACTGACTGACTGACTGAGAGAGAGACTGACTGACTGAATGAGAGAGAGACTGACTGACTGACTGAGAGAGAGACTGACTGACTGACTGACTGACTGTGAGAGAGACTTACTGACTGACTGACTGAATGAGAGAGAGACTGACTGACTGACTGAGAGAGAGACTGACTGACTGACTGACTGACTGTGAGAGAGACTTACTGACTGACTGACTGAATGAGAGAGAGACTGACTGACTGACTGACTGACTGTGAGAGAGACTTACTGACTGACTGACTGAATGAGAGAGAGACTGACTGACTGAGAGAGAGACTGACTGAGAGAGAGACTGACTGACTGACTGACTGACTGACTGACTGAGAGACTGACTGACTGACTGACTGACTGAGAGAGACTGACTGACTGTCTGAGACAGTGACTTACTGACTGAGAGAGAGACTGACTGACTGACTGACTGACTGACAGAGAGGGAGACTTACTGACTGAGTGAGAGACTGACTGACTGACTGAGAGAGAGATTTATTGACTGGCTGATTGAGAGAGAGACTGACTGACTGAATGAGAGAGAGACTGACTGACGGAGAGAGAGACTGACTGAATGAGAGAGAGACTGACTGACTGAGAGAGAGACTGACTGAGAGAGAGACTGACTAACTGACCGACTGAGAGAGAGACTGACTGACTGACTGACTGAGAGAGAGACTGGCTGACTGAGAGAGAGACTGACTGACTGACTGACTGACTGAGAGAGACTGACTGACTGACTGAGAGAGAGATTGACTGACTGACTGACTAAGAGAGAGACTGACTGACTGAGAGAGAGACTTACTGACTGGCTGACTGAGAGAGAGACTGACTGACTGAGAGAGAGACTGACTGACTGAATGAGAGAGAGACTGACTGACTGGCTGACTGAGAGAGAGACTGACTGACTGAATGAGAGAGAGACTGACTGACTGACTGACGGAGAGAAAGACTGACTGACTGACTGAGAGAGAGACTGACTGAGAGAGAGACTGACTGACTGACTGATTACGAGAGAAACTGACTGACTGAATGAGAGAGACTGACTGACTGAGAGAGAGACTGACTGAGAGAGAGACTGACTGACTGACCGACTGAGAGAGAGACTGACTGACTGACTGACTGAGAGTTAGACTGACTGACTGACTGAGAGACTGACTGACAACCTGAGAGACTGACTGACTGAAAGAGAGAGAGACTGACTGACTGACGAAGAGAGAGACTGACTGACTGTCTGAGAGAGTGATTGACTTACTGAGAGAGAGACTGACTGACTGACTGAGAGAGAGACTGACTGACTGACTGAATGAGAGAGAGTCTTACTGACTGACTGAATGAGAGAGAGACTGACTGACTGAGAGAGAGACTGACTGAGAGAGAGACTGACTGACTGACTGACTGACTGAGAGACTGACTGACTGACTGAGAGAGACTGACTGACTTACTGTCTGAAACAGTGACTTACTGACTGAGAGAGAGACTGACTGACTGACTGACTGAGCGAGAGACTGACTGAATGACTGACTGACTGAGTGAGAGACTGACTGAGAGAGAGACTGACTGACTGAGAGGGAGACTTACTGACTGAGTGAGAGACAGACTTACTGACTGACGGAGAGAGAGACTGACTGACTGACTGAGAGAGAGACTGACTGACTGAATGAGAGAGAGACTGACTGACTGAGAGAGAGACTGACTGACTGACTGACTGAGAGAGAAACTGACTGACTGACTGACTGAGAGAGAGACTGTCTGACTGACTGACTGACTGTCTGAGAGAGTGACTGGCTTACTGAGAGAGAGACTGACTGACTGACTGACTGACTGAGAGAGAGACTGACTGACTGAGAAAGAGACTGACTAAGAGAGAGACTTACTGACTGGCTGACTGAGAGAGAGACTGACTGACTGACTGACTGACTGAGAGAGAGACTGACTGACTGACTGAGAGAGAGATTGACTGACTGACTGACTGACTAAGAGAGAGACTGACTGACTGACTGACTCAGAGAGAGACTTACTGACTGGCTGACTGAGAGAGAGACTGACTGACTGAAAGAGAGAGAGACTGACTGACTGACGGAGAGAGAGACTGACTGACTGACTGAGAGAGAAACTGACTGACTGAATGAGAGAGAGACTGACTGACTGAGAGAGAGACTGACTGACTGACTGAGAGAGAGTCTGACTGACTGAGAGAGAGACTGACTGACTGACTGAGAGACTGACTGACTGAGAGAGAGACTAACTAAGAGAGAGACTTACTGACTGGCTGACTGAGAGAGAGACTGACTGACTGACTGACTGAGAGAGAGACTGACTGACTGAGAGAGAGATTGACTGACTGACTGACTAAGAGAGAGACTGACTGACTGACTGACTGAGAGAGAGACTTACTGACTGGCTGACTGAGAGAGAGACTTACTGACTGAAAGAGAGAGAGACTGACTGACTGACAGAGAGAGAGACTGACTGACTGAGAGAGAGACTGACTGACTGAATGAGAGAGAGACTGACTGACTGAGAGAGAGACTGACTGACTGACTGAGAGAGAGACTGACTGACTGACTGAGAGAGAGACTGACTGACTGACTGAGAGACTGACTGACTCACTGAGAGAGAGACTTACTGACTGACTGAGAGAGAGACTGACTGACTGACTGACTGAGAGAGAGACTTACTAACTGGCCTACTGAGAGAGAGACTGACTGACTGACTGAGAGAGAGACTGACTGACTGACTGACTAAGAGAGAGACTGACTGACTGAGAGAGAGACTTACTGACTGGCTGACTGAGAGAGAGACTGACTGACTGAATGAGAGATAGACTGACTGACTGGCTGACTGAGAGAGAGACTGACTGACTGAATGAGAGAGAGACTGACTCACTGACTGATGGAGAGAAAGACTGACTGACTGACTGACTGAGAGAGAGAGAGACTGACTGACTGAATGAGAGAGAGACTGACTGACTGAGAGAGAGACTGACTGAGAGAGAGACTGACTGACTGACCGACTGAGAGAGAGACTGACAGACTGACTGACTGAGAGAGAGACTGACTGACTGAGAGAGAGACTGACTCACTGACTGTTTGAGAGAGTGACTGACTGACTGACTGAGAGAGAGACTTACTGACTGGCTGACTGAGAGAGAGACTGACTGACTGAAAGAGAGAGAGACTGACTGACGGAGAGAGAGACTGACTGACTGACTGACTGAGAGAGAGACTGATTGACTGAATGAGAGAGAGACTGACTGACTGAGAGAGGAAGAGACTGACTGACTGACTGACTGAGAGAGAGACTGACTGACTGACTGACTGACTGACTGACTGAGAGAGAGACTTACTGACTGACTGAAAGAGAGAGAGACTGACTGACTGACGGAGAGAGAGACTGACTGACTGACTGACTGAGAGAGAGACTGACTGACTGACTGAGAGAGAGACTGACTGACTGAATGAGAGAGAGACTGACTGACTGAGAGAGAGAGAGAGAGACTGTCTGACTGACTGACTGACTGTCTGAGAGAGTGACTGGCTTACTGAGAGAGAGACTGACTGACTGACTGACTGAGAGAGAGACTGACTGACTGAGAAAGAGACTGACTAAGAGAGAGACTTACTGACTGGCTGACTGAGAGAGAGACTGACTGACTGACTGACTGACTGAGAGAGAGACTGACTGACTGACTGAGAGAGAGATTGACTGACTGACTGACTGACTAAGAGAGAGACTGACTGACTGACTGACTCAGAGAGAGACTTACTGACTGGCTGACTGAGAGAGAGACTGACTGACTGAAAGAGAGAGAGACTGACTGACTGACGGAGAGAGAGACTGACTGACTGACTGAGAGAGAAACTGACTGACTGAATGAGAGAGAGACTGACTGACTGAGAGAGAGATTGATTGACTGACTGAGAGAGAGACTGACTGACTGAGAGAGAGACTGACTGACTGACTGAGAGACTGACTGACTCAATGAGAGAGAGACTTACTGACTGACTGAGAGAGAGACTGACTGACTGACTGAGAGAGAGACTGACTGACTGACTGAGAGAGAGACTTACTGACTGGCTGACTGAGAGAGAGACTGACTGACTGACTGAGAGAGAGACTGACTGACTGACTGACTGACTAAGAGAGAGACTGACTGACTTAGAGAGAGACTTACTGACTGGCTGACTGAGAGAGAGACTGACTGACTGAATGAGAGAGAGACTGACTGACTGACGGAGAGAAAGGCTGACTGACTGACTGACTGAATGAGAGAGAGTCTTACTGACTGACTGAATGAGAGAGAGACTGACTGACTGAGAGAGGGACTGACTGAGAGAGAGACTGACTGACTGACTGACTGAGAGACTGACTGACTGAGAGAGACTGACTGACTGACTGTCTGAGACAGTGACTTACTGACTAAGAGAGAGACTGACTGACTGACTGACTGAGAGAGAGACTGACTGAATGACTGACTGACTGAGTGAGAGACTGACTGAGAGAGAGACTGACTGACTGAGAGGGAGACTTACTGACTGAGTGAGAGACAGACTTACTGACTGACGGAGATAGAGACTGACTGACTGACTGAGAGAGAGACTGTCTGACTGAATGAGAGAGAGACTGACTGACTGAGAGAGAGACTGACTGACTGACTGACTGACTGAGAGAGAGACTGACTGACTGACTGACTGAGAGAGAGACTGTCTGACTGACTGACTGACTGTCTGAGAGAGTGACTGGCTTACTGAGAGAGAGACTGACTGACTGACTGACTGAGAGAGAGACTGACTGACTGAGAGAGAGATTAACTAAGAGAGAGACTTACTGACTGGCTGACTGAGAGAGAGACTGACTGACTGACTGACTGAGAGAGAGACTGACTGACTGACTGAGAGAGAGATTGACTGACTGACTGACTAAGAGAGAGACTGACTGACTGACTGACTGAGAGAGAGACTTACTGACTGGCTGACTGAGAGAGAGACTTACTGACTGAAAGAGAGAGAGACTGACTGACTGACAGAGAGAGAGACTGACTGACTGACTGAGAGAGAGACTGACTGACTGAATGAGAGAGAGACTGACTGACTGAGAGAGAGACTGACTGACTGACTGAGAGAGAGACTGACTGACTGACTGACTGAGAGAGAGACTGACTGACTGACTGAGAGACTGACTGACTCACTGAGAGAGAGACTTACTGACTGACTGAGAGAGAGACTGACTGACTGACTGACTGAGAGAGAGACTGACTGACTGACTGAGAGAGAGACTTACTAACTGGCCTACTGAGAGAGAGACTGACTGACTGACTGAAAGAGAGACTGACTGACTGACTGACTGACTGACTAAGAGAGAGACTGACTGACTGAGAGAGAGACTTACTAACTGGCTGACTGAGAGAGAGAATGACTGACTGAATGAGAGAGAGACTGACTGACTGACGGAGAGAAAGACTGACTGACTGACTGACTGAGAGAGAGACTGACTGACTGAATGAGAGATAGACTGACTGACTGGCTGACTGAGAGAGAGACTGACTGACTGAATGAGAGAGAGACTGACTCACTGACTGACGGAGAGAAAGACTGACTGACTGACTGACTGAGAGAGAGACTGACTGACTGAATGAGAGAGAGACTGACTGACTGAGAGAGAGACTGACTGAGAGAGAGACTGACTGACTGAGAGAGAATCTGACTGACTGAATGAGAGAGAGACTGACTGACTGAGAGAGAGACTGACTGAGAGAGAGACTGACTGACTGACCGACTGAGAGAGAGACTGACAGACTGACTGACTGAGAGAGAGACTGACTGACTGAGAGAGAGACTGACTCACTGACTGTTTGAGAGAGTGACTGACTGACTGACTGAGAGAGAGACTTACTGACTGGCTGACTGAGAGAGAGACTGACTGACTGAAAGAGAGAGAGACTGACTGACGGAGAGAGAGACTGACTGACTGACTGACTGAGAGAGAGACTGATTGACTGAATGAGAGAGAGACTGACTGAGAGAGGAAGAGACTGACTGACTGACTGACTGAGAGAGAGACTGACTGACTGACTGACTGACTGACTGAGAGAGAGACTTACTGACTGACTGAAAGAGAGAGAGACTGACTGACTGACGGAGAGAGAGACTGACTGACTGACTGAGAGAGAGACTGACTGACTGACTGAGAGAGAGACTGACTGACTGAATGAGAGAGAGACTGACTGACTGAGAGAGAGAGAGAGAGAGACTGACTGACTGACTGACTGAGAGAGAAACTGACTGACTGACTGAGAGAGAGACTGACTGACTGACTGACTGACTGTGAGAGAGACTTACTGACTGACTGACTGAATGAGAGAGAGACTGACTGACTGAGAGAGAGACTGACTGAGAGAGAGACTGACTGACTGACTGACTGACTGACTGACTGACTGAGAGACTGACTGACTGACTGACTGACTGAGAGAGACTGACTGACTGTCTGAGACAGTGACTTACTGACTGAGAGAGAGACTGACTGACTGACTGACTGACAGAGAGGGAGACTTACTGACTGAGTGAGAGACTGACTGACTGACTGAGAGAGAGATTTATTGACTGGCTGACTGAGAGAGAGACTGACTGACTGAATGAGAGAGAGACTGACTGACGGAGAGAGAGACTGACTGAATGAGAGAGAGACTGACTGACTGAGAGAGAGACTGACTGAGAGAGAGACTGACTGACTGACCGACTGAGAGAGAGACTGACTGACTGACTGACTGAGAGAGAGACTGGCTGACTGAGAGAGAGACTGACTGACTGACTGACTGACTGAGAGAGACTGACTGACTGACTGAGAGAGAGATTGACTGACTGACTGACTAAGAGAGAGACTGACTGACTGAGAGAGAGACTTACTGACTGGCTGACTGAGAGAGAGACTGACTGACTGAGAGAGAGACTGACTGACTGAATGAGAGAGAGACTGACTGACTGGCTGACTGAGAGAGAGACTGACTGACTGAATGAGAGAGAGACTGACTGACTGACTGACGGAGAGAAAGACTGACTGACTGACTGAGAGAGAGACTGACTGAGAGAGAGACTGACTGACTGACTGATTACGAGAGAAACTGACTGACTGAATGAGAGAGACTGACTGACTGAGAGAGAGACTGACTGAGAGAGAGACTGACTGACTGACCGACTGAGAGAGAGACTGACTGACTGACTGACTGAGAGTTAGACTGACTGACTGACTGAGAGACTGACTGACAACCTGAGAGACTGACTGACTGAAAGAGAGAGAGACTGACTGACTGACGGAGAGAGAGACTGACTGACTGTCTGAGAGAGTGACTGACTTACTGAGAGAGAGACTGACTGACTGACTGAGAGAGAGACTGACTGACTGACTGAATGAGAGAGAGTCTTACTGACTGACTGAATGAGAGAGAGACTGACTGACTGAGAGAGAGACTGACTGAGAGAGAGACTGACTGACTGACTGACTGACTGAGAGACTGACTGACTGACTGAGAGAGACTGACTGACTTACTGTCTGAAACAGTGACTTACTGACTGAGAGAGAGACTGACTGACTGACTGAGCGAGAGACTGACTGAATGACTGACTGACTGAGTGAGAGACTGACTGAGAGAGAGACTGACTGACTGAGAGGGAGACTTACTGACTGAGTGAGAGACAGACTTACTGACTGACGGAGAGAGAGACTGACTGACTGACTGAGAGAGAGACTGACTGACTGAATGAGAGAGAGACTGACTGACTGAGAGAGAGACTGACTGACTGACTGACTGAGAGAGAAACTGACTGACTGACTGACTGAGAGAGAGACTGTCTGACTGACTGTCTGAGAGAGTGACTGGCTTACTGAGAGAGAGACTGACTGACTGACTGACTGAGAGAGAGACTGACTGACTGAGAAAGAGACTGACTAAGAGAGAGACTTACTGACTGGCTGACTGAGAGAGAGACTGACTGACTGACTGACTGACTGAGAGAGAGACTGACTGACTGACTGAGAGAGAGATTGACTGACTGACTGACTGACTAAGAGAGAGACTGACTGACTGACTGACTCAGAGAGAGACTTACTGACTGGCTGACTGAGAGAGAGACTGACTGACTGAAAGAGAGAGAGACTGACTGACTGACGGAGAGAGAGACTGACTGACTGAGAGAGAAACTGACTGACTGAATGAGAGAGAGACTGACTGACTGAGAGAGAGACTGACTGACTGACTGAGAGAGAGTCTGACTGACTGAGAGAGAGACTGACTGACTGACTGAGAGACTGACTGACTCACTGAGAGAGAGACTTACTGACTGACTGAGAGAGAGACTGACTGACTGACTGAGAGAGAGACTGACTGACTGACTGAGAGAGAGACTTACTGACTGGCTGACTGAGAGAGAGACTGACTGACTGACTGAGAGAGAGACTGACTGACTGACTGACTGACTAAGAGAGAGACTGACTGACTTAGAGAGAGACGTACTGACTGGCTGACTGAGAGAGAGACTGACTGACTGAATGAGAGAGAGACTGACTGACTGACGGAGAGAAAGGCTGACTGACTGACTTACTGAATGAGAGAGAGTCTTACTGACTGACTGAATGAGAGAGAGACTGACTGACTGAGAGAGGGACTGACTGAGAGAGAGACTGACTGACTGACTGACTGACTGAGAGACTGACTGACTGAGAGAGACTGACTGACTGACTGTCTGAGACAGTGACTTACTGACTAAGAGAGAGACTGACTGACTGACTGACTGAGAGAGAGACTGACTGAATGACTGACTGACTGAGTGAGAGACTGACTGAGAGAGAGACTGACTGACTGAGAGGGAGACTTACTGACTGAGTGAGAGACAGACTTACTGACTGACGGAGATAGAGACTGACTGACTGACTGAGAGAGAGACTGTCTGACTGAATGAGAGAGAGACTGACTGACTGAGAGAGAGACTGACTGACTGACTGACTGAGAGAGAGACTGACTGACTGACTGACTGACTGAGAGAGAGACTGTCTGACTGACTGACTGACTGTCTGAGAGAGTGACTTGCTTACTGAGAGAGAGACTGACTGACTGACAGACTGAGAGAGAGACTGACTGACTGAGAGAGAGACTAACTAAGAGAGAGACTTACTGACTGGCTGACTGAGAGAGAGACTGACTGACTGACTGACTGAGAGAGAGACTGACTGACTGACTGAGAGAGAGATTGACTGACTGACTGACTAAGAGAGAGACTGACTGACTGACTGACTGAGAGAGAGACTTACTGACTGGCTGACTGAGAGAGAGACTTACTGACTGAAAGAGAGAGAGACTGACTGACTGACAGAGAGAGAGACTGACTGACTGACTGAGAGAGAGACTGACTGACTGAATGAGAGAGAGACTGACTGACTGAGAGAGAGACTGACTGACTGACTGAGAGAGAGACTGACTGACTGACTGAGAGAGAGACTGACTGACTGACTGAGAGACTGACTGACTCACTGAGAGAGATACTTACTGACTGACTGAGAGAGAGACTGACTGACTGACTGACTGAGAGAGAGACTGACTGACTGACTGAGAGAGAGACTTACTAACTGGCCTACTGAGAGAGAGACTGACTGACTGACTGACTGAGAGAGAGACTGACTGACTGACTGACTGACTAAGAGAGAGACTGACTGACTGAGAGAGAGACTTACTGACTGGCTGACTGAGAGAGAGACTGACTGACTGAATGAGAGAGAGAGACTGACTGACTGACGGAGAGAAAGACTGACTGACTGACTGACTGAGAGAGAGACTGACTGACTGAATGAGAGATAGACTGACTGACTGGCTGACTGAGAGAGAGACTGACTGACTGAATGAGAGAGAGACTGACTCACTGACTGACGGAGAGAAAGACTGACTGACTGACTGACTGAGAGAGAGACTGACTGACTGAATGAGAGAGAGACTGACTGACTGAGAGAGAGACTGACTGAGAGAGAGACTGACTGACTGAGAGATAATCTGACTGACTGAATGAGAGAGAGACTGACTGACTGAGAGAGAGACTGACTGAGAGAGAGACTGACTGACTGACCGACTGAGAGAGAGACTGACAGACTGACTGACTGAGAGAGAGACTGACTGACTGAGAGAGAGACTGACTCACTGACTGTTTGAGAGAGTGACTGACTGACTGACTGACTGAGAGAGAGACTTACTGACTGGCTGACTGAGAGAGAGACTGACTGACTGAAAGAGAGAGAGACTGACTGACGGAGAGAGAGACTGACTGACTGACTGACTGAGAGAGAGACTGATTGACTGAATGAGAGAGAGACTGACTGACTGAGAGAGGAAGAAACTGACTGACTGACTGACTGAGAGAGAGACTGACTGACTGACTGACTGACTGAGAGAGAGACTGACTGACTGAATGAGAGAGAGACTGACTGACTGAGAGAGGAAGAGACTGACTGACTGACTGACTGAGAGAGAGACTGACTGACTGACTGACTGACTGACTGACTGAGAGAGAGACTTACTGACTGACTGAAAGAGAGAGAGACTGACTGACTGACGGAGAGAGAGACTGACTGACTGACTGAGAGAGAGACTGACTGACTGACTGAGAGAGAGACTGACTGACTGAATGAGAGAGAGACTGACTGACTGAGAGAGAGAGAGAGAGACTGACTGACTGAATGACTGAGAGAGAAAATGACTGACTGACTGAGAGAGAGACTGACTGACTGACTGACTGACTGACTGTGAGAGAGACTTACTGACTGACTGACTGAATGAGAGAGAGACTGACTGAGAGAGAAACTGACTGACTGACTGACTGACTGACTGAGAGACTGACTGACTGACTGACTGAGAGAGACTGACTGACTGTCTGAGACAGTGACTTACTGACTGAGAGAGAGACTGACTGACTGACTGACTGACTGACAGAGAGGGAGACTTACTGACTGAGTGAGAGACTGACTGACTGACTGAGAGAGAGATTTATTGACTGGCTGACTGAGAGAGAGACTGACTGACTGAATGAGAGAGAGACTGACTGACTGACGGAGAGAGAGACTGACTGAATGAGAGAGAGACTGACTGACTGAGAGAGAGACTGACTGAGAGAGAGACTGACTGACTGACCGACTGAGAGAGAGACTGACTGACTGACTGACTGAGAGAGAGACTGACTGACTGAGAGAGAGACTGACTCACTGACTGTTTGAGAGAGTGACTGACTGACTGAGAGACTTACTGACTGGCTGACTGAGAGAGAGACTGACTGACTGAAAGAGAGAGAGACTGACTGACTGACGGAGAGAGAGACTGACTGACTGACTGACTGAGAGAGAGACTGACTGACTGACTGAGAGAGAGATTTATTGACTGGCTGACTGAGAGAGAGACTGACTGACTGAATGAGAGAGAGACTGACTGACTGACGGAGAGAGAGACTGACTGAATGAGAGAGAGACTGACTGACTGAGAGAGAGACTGACTGAGAGAGAGACTGACTGACTGACCGACTGAGAGAGAGACTGAATGACTGACTGAGAGAGAGACTGACTGACTGAGAGAGAGACTGACTCACTGACTGTTTGAGAGAGTGACTGACTGACTGACTGAGAGAGAGACTTACTGACTGGCTGACTAAGAGAGAAACTGACTGACTGACTGACTGAGAGAGAGACTGACTGACTGAATGAGAGAGAGACTGACTGACTGAGAGAGAGACTGACTGACTGACTGACTGACTGAGAGAGAGACTGACTGACTGACTGACTGACTGAGAGAGAGACTTACTGACTGACTGAAAGAGAGAGAGACTGACTGACTGACGGAGAGAGAGACTGACTGACTGACTTACTGAGAGAGAAACTGACTGACTGACTAAGAGAGAGACTGACTGACTGACTGACTGACTGTGAGAGAGACTTACTGACTGACAGACTGAATGAGAGAGAGACTGACTGACTGAGAGAGAGACTGACTGAGAGAGAGACTGACTGACTGACTGACTGACTGAGAGACTGACTGACTGACTGACTGAGAGAGACTGACTGACTGTCTGAGACAGTGACTTACTGACTGAGAGAGAGACTGACTGACTGACTGACTGACAGAGAGGGTGACTTACTGACTGAGTGAGAGACTGACTGACTGACTGAGAGAGAGACTGACTGACTGACGGAGAGAGAGATTTATTGACTGGCTGACTGAGAGAGAGACTGACTGAATGAGAGAGAGACTGACTGACTGACGGAGAGAGAGACTGACTGAATGAGAGAGAGACTGACTGACTGAGAGAGAGACTGACTGAGAGAGAGACTGACTGACTGACTGAGAGAGAGAGAGACTGACTGACTGACTGAGAGAGAGACTGTCTGACTGACTGACTGACTGACTGTCTGAGAGAGTGACTGACTTACTGAGAGAGAGACTGACTGACTGACTGACTGACTGAGAGAGAGACTGACTGACTGACTGAGAGACTGACTGACTGACTGAGAGACTGACTGAGAGAGAGACTGACTGACTGAGAGAGAAACTGACTGACTGAATGAGAGAGAGACTGACTGACTGAGAGAGAGACTGACTGAGAGAGAGACTGACTGACTGACCGACTGAGAGAGAGACTGACTGACTGACTGACTGAGAGAGAGACTGACTGACTGAGAGAGAGACTGACTCACTGACTGTTTGAGAGAGTAACTGACTGACTGACTGAGAGAGAGACTTACTGACTGGCTGACTGAGAGAGAGACTGACTGACTGAAAGAGAGAGAGACTGACTGACTGACGGAGAGAGAGACTGACTGACTGAATGAGAGAGAGACTGACTGACTGAGAGAGGAAGAGACTGACTGACTGACTGAGAGAGAGACTGACTGACTGACTGACTGACTGACTGACTGACTGAGAGAGAGACTTACTGACTAACTGAAAGAGAGAGAGACTGACTGACTGATGGAGAGAGAGACTGACTGACTGACTGAGAGAGAGACTGACTGACTGACTGAGAGAGAGACTGACTGACTGAATGAGAGAGAGACTGACTGACTGAAAGAGAGAGAGACTGACTGCCTGACTGAGAGAGAAACTGACTGACTGACTGACTGAGAGAGAGACTGACTGACTGACTGACTGACTGACTGACTGTGAGAGAGACTTACTGACTGACTGACTGAATGAGAGAGAGACTGACTGACTGAGAGAGAGACTGACTGAGAGAGAGACTGACTGACTGACTGACTGACTGAGAGACTGACTGACTGACTGACTGACTGAGAGAGACTGACTTACTGTCTGAGACAGTGACTTACTGACTGAGAGAGAGACTGACTGACTGACTGACTGACAGAGAGGGAGACTTACTGACTGAGTGAGAGACTGACTGACTGACTGAGAGAGAGACTGACTGACTGACTGAGAGAGAGATTTATTGACTGGCTGACTGAGAGAGAGACTGACTGACTGAATGAGAGAGAGACTGACTGACTGACGTAGAGAGAGACTGACTGAATGAGAGAGAGACTGACTGACTGAGAGAGAGACTGACTGAGAGAGAGACTGACTGACTGACTGACTGACTGTGAGAGAGACTTACTGACTGACTGACTGAATGAGAGAGAGACTGACTGACTGAGAGAGAGACTGACTGAGAGAGAGACTGACTGACTGACTGACTGACTGACTGAGAGAGACTGACTGACTGTCTGAGACAGTGACTTACTGACTGAGAGAGAGACTGACTGACTGACTGACAGAGAGGGAGACTAACTGACTGAGTGAGAGACTGACTGACTGACTGAGAGAGAGACTGACTGACTGACTGAGAGAGAGATTTATTGACTGGCTGACTGAGAGAGAGACTGACTGACTGAATGAGAGAGAGACTGACTGACTGACGTAGAGAGAGACTGACTGAATGAGAGAGAGACTGACTGACTGAGAGAGAGACTGACTGAGAGAGAGACTGACTGACTGAGAGAGAGACTGACTCACTGACTGTTTGAGAGAGTGACTGACTGACTGACTGACTGAGAGAGAGACTTACTGACTGGCTGACTGAGAGAGAGACTGACTGACTGAAAGAGAGAGAGACTGACTGACTGACGGAGAGAGAGACTGACTGACTGAGAGAGAGACTGACTGACTGACTGAGAGACTGACTTACTCACTGAGAGAGAGACTTACTGACTGACTGAGAGAGATAGACTGACTGACTGACTGACTGACTGACTGACTGAGAGAGAGACTGACTGACTGACTGACTGAGAGAAAGAGTTACTGACTGGCTGACTGAGAGAGAGACTGACTGACTGACTGAGAGTGAGACTGACTGACTAACTAAGAGAGAGACTGACTGACTGAGAGAGAGACTTACTTACTGGCTGACTGAGAGAGAGACTGACTGACTGAATGAGAGAGAGACTGACTGACTGACTGACTGACGGAGAGAAAGACTGACTGACTGACTGAGAGAGAGACTGACTGACCGAATGAGAGAGAGACTGACTGACTGAGAGAGAGACTGACTGAGAGAGAGACTGGCTGACTGACTGACTGAGAGAGAGACTGACTGACTGAGAGAGAGACTGACTGACTGACTGACTGACTGACTGAGAGAGAGACTGACTGACTGTCTGTCTGAGAGAGTGACTTACTGAAGGAGAGAGACTGACTGACTGACTAACTGACTGAGAGAGAGACTGACTGACTGACTGACTGAGTGAGAGACTTACTGACTGACTGAGAGAGAGACTGACTGACTGAGAGAGAGAGACTGACTTACAGAGAGAGAGACTGACTGACTGACTGAGAGAGAGATACTGACTGAGAGAGAGACTGACTGACTGACTGACTGAGAGAGAGACTGACTGACTGAGAGAGAGGCTGTCTGACTGACTGACTGACTGACTGACTAACGGTCTGAGAGAGTGACTGACTGACTGAGAGAGAGACTGACTGACTGACTGAGAGACTGACTGACTGACTGAGAGAGAGACTTACTGACTGACTGAGAGAGAGACTGACTGACTGACTGACTGAGAGAGAGACTGACTGACTGACTGAGAGAGAAACTTACTGACTGACTGACTAAGAGAGAGACTGACTGACTGACTGACTGACTGACTGAGAGAGAGACTTACTGACTGGCTGACTGAGAGAGAGACTGACTGACTGAATGAGAGAGAGAGAGAGAGAGACTGACTAACTGACGGAGAGAGAGACTGACTGACTGACTGACTGAGAGAGAGACTGACTGACTGACTGAATGAGAGATAGACTGACTGAGAGAGAGACTGTCTGACTGGCTGAATGAGAGAGTGACTGACTGACAGAGAGAGAGACTGACTGACTGACTGAGAGAGAGACTGACTTACTGAGAGAGAGACTGACTGACTGACTGAGAGAGAGACTTACTGACTGACTGAATGAGAGAGAGACTGACTGACTGAGAGACTGACTGACTGACTGAATGAGAGAGAGATTTATTGACTGGCTGACTGAGAGAGAGACTGACTGACTGAATGAGAGAGAGACTGACTGACTGACGTAGAGAGAGACTGACTGAATGAGAGAGAGACTGACTGACTGAGAGAGAGACTGACTGAGAGAGAGACTGACTGACTGACTGTGAGAGAGACTTACTGACTGACTGACTGAATGAGAGAGAGACTGACTGACTGAGAGAGAGACTGACTGAGAGAGAGACTGACTGACTGACTGACTGACTGACTGAGAGAGACTGACTGACTGTCTGAGACAGTGACTTACTGACTGAGAGAGAGACTGACTGACTGACTGACAGAGAGGGAGACTAACTGACTGAGTGAGAGACTGACTGACTGACTGAGAGAGAGACTGACTGACTGACTGAGAGAGAGATTTATTGACTGGCTGACTGAGAGAGAGACTGACTGACTGAATGAGAGAGAGACTGACTGACTGACGTAGAGAGAGACTGACTGAATGAGAGAGAGACTGACTGACTGAGAGAGAGACTGACTGAGAGAGAGACTGACTGACTGAGAGAGAGACTGACTCACTGACTGTTTGAGAGAGTGACTGACTGACTGACTGACTGAGAGAGAGACTTACTGACTGGCTGACTGAGAGAGAGACTGACTGACTGAAAGAGAGAGAGACTGACTGACTGACGGAGAGAGAGACTGACTGACTGAGAGAGAGACTGACTGACTGACTGAGAGACTGACTTACTCACTGAGAGAGAGACTTACTGACTGACTGAGAGAGATAGACTGACTGACTGACTGACTGACTGACTGAGAGAGAGACTGACTGACTGACTGACTGACTGAGAGAAAGAGTTACTGACTGGCTGACTGAGAGAGAGACTGACTGACTGACTGAGAGTGAGACTGACTGACTAACTAAGAGAGAGACTGACTGACTGAGAGAGAGACTTACTTACTGGCTGACTGAGAGAGAGACTGACTGACTGAATGAGAGAGAGACTGACTGACTGACTGACTGACTGACGGAGAGAAAGACTGACTGACTGACTGAGAGAGAGACTGACTGACCGAATGAGAGAGAGACTGACTGACTGAGAGAGAGACTGACTGAGAGAGAGACTGGCTGACTGACTGACTGAGAGAGAGACTGACTGACTGAGAGAGAGACTGACTGACTGACTGACTGACTGACTGACTGACTGAGAGAGAGACTGACTGACTGTCTGTCTGAGAGAGTGACTTACTGAAGGAGAGAGACTGACTGACTGACTAACTGACTGAGAGAGAGACTGACTGACTGACTGACTGAGTGAGAGACTTACTGACTGACTGAGAGAGAGACTGACTGACTGAGAGAGAGAGACTGACTTACAGAGAGAGAGACTGACTGACTGACTGAGAGAGAGATACTGACTGAGAGAGAGACTGACTGACTGACTGACTGAGAGAGAGACTGACTGACTGAGAGAGAGGCTGTCTGACTGACTGACTGACTGACTGACTAACGGTCTGAGAGAGTGACTGACTGACTGAGAGAGAGACTGACTGACTGACTGAGAGACTGACTGACTGACTGAGAGAGAGACTTACTGACTGACTGAGAGAGAGACTGACTGACTGACTGACTGAGAGAGAGACTGACTGACTGACTGAGAGAGAAACTTACTGACTGACTGACTAAGAGAGAGACTGACTGACTGACTGACTGACTGACTGAGAGAGAGACTTACTGACTGGCTGACTGAGAGAGAGACTGACTGACTGAATGAGAGAGAGAGAGAGAGAGACTGACTAACTGACGGAGAGAGAGACTGACTGACTGACTGACTGACTGAGAGAGAGACTGACTGACTGACTGAATGAGAGATAGACTGACTGAGAGAGAGACTGTCTGACTGGCTGAATGAGAGAGTGACTGACTGACTGAGAGAGAGACTGACTGACTGACTGAGAGAGAGACTGACTTACTGAGAGAGAGACTGACTGACTGACTGAGAGAGAGACTTACTGACTGACTGAATGAGAGAGAGACTGACTGACTGAGAGACTGACTGACTGACTGAATGAGAGAGATACTGACTGACTGAGAGAGCGACTGACTGAGAGAGAGACTGACTGACTGACTGAGAGAGAGACTGACTGACTGAGAGAGAGAGACTGACTGACTGAGTGAGAGACTGACTGACTGAGAGAGAGACTTACTGACTGGCTGACTGAGAGAGAGACTGACTGACTGACTGAAAGAGAGAGAGACTGACTGACTGACGGAGAGAGAGACTGACTGACTGACTGAGAGAGAGACTGACTGAGAGAGAGACTGACTGACTGACTGACTGACTGAGAGAGAGACTGACTGATTGACTGAGAGAGAGACTGTCAGACTGACTGACTGACTGACTGTCTGAGAGAGTGACTGACTGACTGAGAGAGAGACTTACTGACTGACTGACTGACTGACTGAGAGAGAGACTGACTGACTGAGAGACTGCCTGACTGACTGAGAGAGAGACTGACTGACTGACTGACTGAGAGAGAGACTTACTGACTGGCTGACTGAGAGAGAGACTGACTGACTGAGAGAGAGACTGACTGACTGACTGACTGACTGAGAGAGAGACTGACTGACTGAATGAGAGAGAGACTGACTGAGAGAGAGACTGACTGACTGACGGAGATAGAGACTGACTGACTGACTGAGAGAGAGACTGACTGACTGAATGAGAGAGAGACTGACTGAGAGAGAGACTGACTGACTGACTAAGAGACTGACTGACTGACTGACTGTCTGAGAGAGAGACTGTCTGATTGACTGACTGACTGAGAGAGAGACTGACTGACTGACGGAGAGAGAGACTGACTGACTGACTGAGAGAGAGACTGACTGACTGAATGAGAGAGAGACTGACTGAGTGAGAGACTGACTGACTGACTGAGAGACTGACTGACTGACTGAGAGAGAGACTTACTGACTGGCTGACTGAGAGAAAGACTGACTGACTGAATGAGATAGAGACTGACTGACTGACTGACGGAGATAGAGACTGACTGACTGACTGAGAGAGAGACTGACTGACTGACTGAATGAGAGAGATACTGACTGACTGAGAGAGAGACTGACTGAGAGAGAGACTGACTGACTGAGAGAGAGACTGACTGACTGACTGACTGACTCACTGAGAGAGAGACTTACTGACTGACTGAATGAGAGAGAGACTGACTGACTGAGAGAGAGACTGACTGAGAGACTGACTGACTGACTGACTGAGAGAGAGACTGACTGAGTGACTGAGAGAGACTGACTGACTGTCTGAGACAGTGACTTACTGACTGAGAGAGAGACTGACTGACTGAGAGAGAGACTGACTGACTGAGAAAGCGAGACTGACTGACTGAGTGAGAGACTGACTGACTGAGAGAGAAACTGACTGACTGACAGAGAGAGAGACTTACTGACTGGCTGACTGAGAGAGAGACTGACTGACTGAAAGAGAGAGAGACTGACTGACTGACTGACAGAGAGAGAGACTGACTGACTGACTGAGAGAGAGGCTGACTGAGAGAGAGACTGACTGACTGACTGACTGACTGAGAGAGAGACTGACTTACTGTATGAGAGAGAGACTGACTGAGAGAGAGACTGACTGACAGACTGACTAAGAGACTGAGTGACTGAGAGAGAGAGACTGACTGACTGACGGAGAGAGAGACTGACTGACTGACTGAGAGAGAGAATGACTGAGAGAGAGACTGACTGACTGACTGACTAAGAGACTGACTGACTGAGAGAGAGACTGACTGACTGACGGAGAGAGAGACTGACTGACTGACTGAGAGAGAGACTGACTGACTGAATGAGAGAGAGACTGACTGAGAGAGAGACTGACTGACTGACTGACTGACTGACTAAGAGTCTGACTGACTGACTGACTGACTGAGAGAGAGACTGACTGACTGACGGAGAGAGAGACTGACTGACTGAATGAGAGAGAGACTGACTGAGAGAGAGACTGACTTACTGACTGACTAAGAGACTGACTGACTGAGAGAGAGACTGACTGACTGACGGAGAGAGAGACTGACTGACTGAGTGAGAGAGAGACTGACTGACTGAATGAGAGAGAGACTGACTGAGAGAGAGACTGACTGACTGACTGACTAAGAGACTGACTGACTGACTGACTGAGAGAGAGACTGACTGACTGACGGAGAGAGAGACTGACTGACTGACTGAGAGAGAGACTGACTGACTGAATGAGAGAGAGACTGACTGAGAGAGAGACTGACTGACTGACTGACTGACTAAGAGACTGACTGACTGACTGACTGTCTGAGAGAGAGAGACTGTCTGACTGACTGACTGACTGAGAGAGAGACTGACTGACTGACGGAGAGAGAGACTGACTGACTGAGAGAGAGACTGACTGACTGAATGAGAGAGAGACTGACTGAGTGAGAGACTGACTGACTGACTGAGAGACTGACTGACTGACTGAGAGAGAGACTTACTGACTGGCTGACTGAGAGAGACTGACTGAGAGAGAGACTGACTGACTGACTGACTAAGAGACTGACTGACTGTCTGAGAGAGAGACTGTCTGACTGACTGACTGACTGACTAAGAGACTGACAGACTGACTGAGAGAGAGACTGACTGACTGACGGAGATAGAGACTGACTGACTGACTGAGAGAGAGACTGACTGACTGAATGAGAGAGAGACTGACTGAGAGAGAGACTGACTGACTGACTAAGAGACTGACTGACTGACTGTCTGAGAGAGAGACTGTCTGACTGACTGACTGACTGAGAGAAAGACTGACTGACTGACTGACGGAGAGAGAGACTGACTGACTGACTGAGAGAGAGACTGACTGACTGAATGAGAGAGAGACTGACTGAGTGAGAGACTGACTGACTGACTGAGAGACTGACTGACTGACTGAGAGAGAGACTTACTGACTGGCTGACTGAGAGAAAGACTGACTGACTGAATGAGATAGAGACTGACTGACTGACTGACGGAGATAGAGACTGACTGACTGACTGATAGAGAGACTGACTGACTGACTGAATGAGAGAGATACTGACTGACTGAGAGAGAGACTGACTGAGAGAGAGACTGACTGACTGAGAGAGAGACTGACTGACTGACTGACTCACTGAGAGAGAGACTTACTGACTGACTGAATTAGAGAGAGACTGACTGACTGAGAGAGAGACTGACTGAGAGACTGACTGACTGACTGACTGAGAGAGAGAGACTGACTGACTGACTGACTGAGAGAGACTGACTGACTGTCTGAGACAGTGACTTACTGACTGAGAGAGAGACTGACTGACTGAGAGAGAGATTGACTGACTGAGAGAGCGAGACTGACTGACTGAGTGAGAGACTGACTGACTGAGAGAGAGACTGACTGACTGACAGAGAGAGAGACTTACTGACTGGCTGACTGAGAGAGTGACTGACTGACTGAAAGAGAGAGAGAGACTGACTGACTGACGGAGAGAGAGACTGACTGACTGACTGAGAGAGAGACTGACTGAGAGAGAGACTGACTGACTGACTGACTGAGAGAGAGACTGACTGATTGACTGAGAGAGAGACTGTAAGACTGAATGACTGACTGTCTGAGAGAGTGAATGACTGACTGAGAGAGAGACTGACTGACTGACTGACTGAGAGAGAGACTGACTGACTGAGAGACTGCCTGACTGATTGAGAGAGAGACTGACTGACTGACTGAGAGAGAGACTTACTGACTGGCTGACTGAGAGAGAGACTGACTGACTGAGAGAGAGACTGACTGACTGACTAAGAAAGAGACTGACTGACTGACTGAGATAAAGACTTAATGACTGGCTGACTGAGAGAGAGACTGACTGACTGACGGAGAGAGAGACTGACTGAATGACTGACTGAGAGAGAGACTGACTGACTGAATGAGAGAGAGACTGACTGAGAGAGAGACTGACTGACTGACTGACTGACTAAGAGACTGACTGACTGACTGAGAGAGAGATTGACTGACTGACGGAGAGAGAGACTGACTGACTGACTGAGAGAGAGACTGACTGACTGAATGAGAGAGAGACTGACTGAGAGAGAGACTGACTGACTGACTGACTGACTAAGAGTCTGACTGACTGACTGACTGAGAGAGAGACTGACTGACTGACGGAGAGAGAGACTGACTGACTGACTGAGAGAGAGACTGACTGACTGAATGAGAGAGATACTGACTGAGTGAGAGACCGACTGACTGAGAGACTGACTGACTCACTGAGAGAGAGACGTACTGACTGACTGAATGAGAGAGAGACTGACTGACTGAGAGAGAGACTGACTGAGAGACTGACTGACTGACTGACTGAGAGAGAGACTGACTGACTGACTGAGAGAGAGACTGACTGACTGACTGACTGAGAGAGAGACTGACTGACTGACTGAGAGAGAGACTGTCAGACTGACTGACTGACTGTCTGAGAGAGTGACTGACTGACTGAGAGAGAGACTGACTGACTGACTGACTGACTGACTGAGAGAGAGACTGACTGACTGAGAGACTGACTGACTGACTGAGAGAGAGACTGACTGAGAGAGAGACTTACTGACTGGCTGACTGAGAGAGAGACTGACTGACTGAGAGAGAGACTGACTGACTGACTGAGAGAGAGACTGACTGACTGACTGACTGAGAGAGAGACTGACTGACTGACTGAGAGAGAGACTGTCAGACTGACTGACTGACTGTCTGAGAGACTGACTGACTGAAAGAGAGAGAGACTGACTGACTGACTGACAGAGAGAGAGACTGACTGACTGACTGAGAGAGAGGCTGACTGAGAGAGAGACTGACTGACTGACTGACTGAGAGAGAGACTGACTGATTGACTGAGAGAGAGACTGTCAAACTGACTGACTGACTGTCTGAGAGAGTGAATGACTGACTGAGAGAGAGACTGACTGACTGACTGACTGACTGAGAGAGAGACTGACTGACTGAGAGACTGCCTGACTGACTGAGAGAGAGACTGACTGACAGACTGAGAGAGAGACTTACTGACTGGCTGACTGAGAGAGAGACTGACTGACTGAGAGAGAGACTGACTGACTGACTGACTAAGAAAGAGACTGACTGACTGACTGAGATAAAGACTTAATGACTGGCTGACTGAGAGAGAGACTGACTGACTGACGGAGAGAGAGACTGACTGAATGACTGACTGAGAGAGAGACTGACTTACTGTATGAGAGAGAGACTGACTGAGAGAGAGACTGACTGACAGACTGACTAAGAGACTGAGTGACTGAGAGAGAGAGACTGACTGACTGACAGAGAGAGAGACTGACTGACTGACTGAGAGAGAGAATGACTGAGAGAGAGACTGACTGACTGACTGACTAAGAAACTGACTGACTGAGAGAGAGACTGACTGACTGACGGAGAGAGAGACTGACTGACTGACTGAGAGAGAGACTGACTGACTGAATGAGAGAGAGACTGACTGAGAGAGAGACTGACTGACTGACTGACTGACTGACTAAGAGTCTGACTGACTGACTGACTGACTGAGAGAGAGACTGACTGACTGACGGAGAGAGAGACTGACTGACTGAATGAGAGAGAGACTGACTGAGAGAGAGACTGACTTACTGACTGACTAAGAGACTGACTGACTGAGAGAGAGACTGACTGACTGACGGAGAGAGAGACTGACTGACTGAGTGAGAGAGAGACTGACTGACTGAATGAGAGAGAGACTGACTGAGAGAGAGACTGACTGACTGACTGACTAAGAGACTGACTGACTGACTGACTGAGAGAGAGACTGACTGACTGACGGAGAGAGAGACTGACTGACTGACTGAGAGAGAGACTGACTGACTGAATGAGAGAGAGACTGACTGAGAGAGAGACTGACTGACTGACTGACTGACTAAGAGACTGACTGACTGACTGACTGTCTGAGAGAGAGACTGTCTGACTGACTGACTGACTGAGAGAGAGACTGACTGACTGACGGAGAGAGAGACTGACTGACTGAGAGAGAGACTGACTGACTGAATGAGAGAGAGACTGACTGAGTGAGAGACTGACTGACTGACTGAGAGACTGACTGACTGACTGAGAGAGAGACTTACTGACTGGCTGACTGAGAGAGACTGACTGAGAGAGAGACTGACTGACTGACTGACTAAGAGACTGACTGACTGTCTGAGAGAGAGACTGTCTGACTGACTGACTGACTGACTAAGAGACTGACAGACTGACTGAGAGAGAGACTGACTGACTGACGGAGATAGAGACTGACTGACTGACTGAGAGAGAGACTGACTGACTGAATGAGAGAGAGACTGACTGAGAGAGAGACTGACTGACTGACTAAGAGACTGACTGACTGACTGTCTGAGAGAGAGACTGTCTGACTGACTGACTGACTGAGAGAGAGACTGACTGACTGACTGACGGAGAGAGAGACTGACTGACTAACTGAAAGAGAGAGAGACTGACTGACTGATGGAGAGAGAGACTGACTGACTGACTGAGAGAGAGACTGACTGACTGACTGAGAGAGAGACTGACTGACTGAATGAGAGAGAGACTGACTGAGTGAGAGACTGACTGACTGACTGAGAGACTGACTGACTGACTGAGAGAGAGACTTACTGACTGGCTGACTGAGAGAAAGACTGACTGACTGAATGAGATAGAGACTGACTGACTGACTGACGGAGATAGAGACTGACTGACTGACTGAGAGAGAGACTGACTGACTGAATGAGAGAGAGACTGACTGAGAGAGAGACTGACTGACTGACTAAGAGACTGACTGACTGACTGTCTGAGAGAGAGACTGTCTGACTGACTGACTGACTGAGAGAAAGACTGACTGACTGACTGACGGAGAGAGAGACTGACTGACTGACTGAGAGAGAGACTGACTGACTGAATGAGAGAGAGACTGACTGAGTGAGAGACTGACTGACTGACTGAGAGACTGACTGACTGACTGAGAGAGAGACTTACTGACTGGCTGACTGAGAGAAAGACTGACTGACTGAATGAGATAGAGACTGACTGACTGACTGACGGAGATAGAGACTGACTGACTGACTGATAGAGAGACTGACTGACTGACTGAATGAGAGAGATACTGACTGACTGAGAGAGAGACTGACTGAGAGAGAGACTGACTGACTGAGAGAGAGACTGACTGACTGACTGACTCACTGAGAGAGAGACTTACTGACTGACTGAATTAGAGAGAGACTGACTGACTGAGAGAGAGACTGACTGAGAGACTGACTGACTGACTGACTGAGAGAGAGAGACTGACTGACTGACTGACTGAGAGAGACTGACTGACTGTCTGAGACAGTGACTTACTGACTGAGAGAGAGACTGACTGACTGAGAGAGAGATTGACTGACTGAGAGAGCGAGACTGACTGACTGAGTGAGAGACTGACTGACTGAGAGAGAGACTGACTGACTGACAGAGAGAGAGACTTACTGACTGGCTGACTGAGAGAGTGACTGACTGACTGAAAGAGAGAGAGAGACTGACTGACTGACGGAGAGAGAGACTGACTGACTGACTGAGAGAGAGACTGACTGAGAGAGAGACTGACTGACTGACTGACTGAGAGAGAGACTGACTGATTGACTGAGAGAGAGACTGTAAGACTGAATGACTGACTGTCTGAGAGAGTGAATGACTGACTGAGAGAGAGACTGACTGACTGACTGACTGAGAGAGAGACTGACTGACTGAGAGACTGCCTGACTGATTGAGAGAGAGACTGACTGACTGACTGAGAGAGAGACTTACTGACTGGCTGACTGAGAGAGAGACTGACTGACTGAGAGAGAGACTGACTGACTGACTGACTAAGAAAGAGACTGACTGACTGACTGAGATAAAGACTTAATGACTGGCTGACTGAGAGAGAGACTGACTGACTGACGGAGAGAGAGACTGACTGAATGACTGACTGAGAGAGAGACTGACTGACTGAATGAGAGAGAGACTGACTGAGAGAGAGACTGACTGACTGACTGACTGACTAAGAGACTGACTGACTGACTGAGAGAGAGATTGACTGACTGACGGAGAGAGAGACTGACTGACTGACTGAGAGAGAGACTGACTGACTGAATGAGAGAGAGACTGACTGAGAGAGAGACTGACTGACTGACTGACTGACTAAGAGTCTGACTGACTGACTGACTGAGAGAGAGACTGACTGACTGACGGAGAGAGAGACTGACTGACTGACTGAGAGAGAGACTGACTGACTGAATGAGAGAGATACTGACTGAGTGAGAGACCGACTGACTGAGAGACTGACTGACTCACTGAGAGAGAGACGTACTGACTGACTGAATGAGAGAGAGACTGACTGACTGAGAGAGAGACTGACTGAGAGACTGACTGACTGACTGACTGAGAGAGAGACTGACTGACTGACTGAGAGAGAGACTGACTGACTGACTGACTGAGAGAGAGACTGACTGACTGACTGAGAGAGAGACTGTCAGACTGACTGACTGACTGTCTGAGAGAGTGACTGACTGACTGAGAGAGAGACTGACTGACTGACTGACTGACTGACTGAGAGAGAGACTGACTGACTGAGAGACTGACTGACTGACTGAGAGAGAGACTGACTGAGAGAGAGACTTACTGACTGGCTGACTGAGAGAGAGACTGACTGACTGAGAGAGAGACTGACTGACTGACTGAGAGAGAGACTGACTGACTGACTGACTGAGAGAGAGACTGACTGACTGACTGAGAGAGAGACTGTCAGACTGACTGACTGACTGTCTGAGAGACTGACTGACTGAAAGAGAGAGAGACTGACTGACTGACTGACAGAGAGAGAGACTGACTGACTGACTGAGAGAGAGGCTGACTGAGAGAGAGACTGACTGACTGACTGACTGAGAGAGAGACTGACTGATTGACTGAGAGAGAGACTGTCAAACTGACTGACTGACTGTCTGAGAGAGTGAATGACTGACTGAGAGAGAGACTGACTGACTGACTGACTGACTGAGAGAGAGACTGACTGACTGAGAGACTGCCTGACTGACTGAGAGAGAGACTGACTGACAGACTGAGAGAGAGACTTACTGACTGGCTGACTGAGAGAGAGACTGACTGACTGAGAGAGAGACTGACTGACTGACTGACTAAGAAAGAGACTGACTGACTGACTGAGATAAAGACTTAATGACTGGCTGACTGAGAGAGAGACTGACTGACTGACGGAGAGAGAGACTGACTGAATGACTGACTGAGAGAGAGACTGACTTACTGTATGAGAGAGAGACTGACTGAGAGAGAGACTGACTGACAGACTGACTAAGAGACTGAGTGACTGAGAGAGAGAGACTGACTGACTGACAGAGAGAGAGACTGACTGACTGACTGAGAGAGAGAATGACTGAGAGAGAGACTGACTGACTGACTGACTAAGAAACTGACTGACTGAGAGAGAGACTGACTGACTGACGGAGAGAGAGACTGACTGACTGACTGAGAGAGAGACTGACTGACTGAATGAGAGAGAGACTGACTGAGAGAGAGACTGACTGACTGACTGACTGACTGACTAAGAGTCTGACTGACTGACTGACTGACTGAGAGAGAGACTGACTGACTGACGGAGAGAGAGACTGACTGACTGAATGAGAGAGAGACTGACTGAGAGAGAGACTGACTTACTGACTGACTAAGAGACTGACTGACTGAGAGAGAGACTGACTGACTGACGGAGAGAGAGACTGACTGACTGAGTGAGAGAGAGACTGACTGACTGAATGAGAGAGAGACTGACTGAGAGAGAGACTGACTGACTGACTGACTAAGAGACTGACTGACTGACTGACTGAGAGAGAGACTGACTGACTGACGGAGAGAGAGACTGACTGACTGACTGAGAGAGAGACTGACTGACTGAATGAGAGAGAGACTGACTGAGAGAGAGACTGACTGACTGACTGACTGACTAAGAGACTGACTGACTGACTGACTGTCTGAGAGAGAGACTGTCTGACTGACTGACTGACTGAGAGAGAGACTGACTGACTGACGGAGAGAGAGACTGACTGACTGAGAGAGAGACTGACTGACTGAATGAGAGAGAGACTGACTGAGTGAGAGACTGACTGACTGACTGAGAGACTGACTGACTGACTGAGAGAGAGACTTACTGACTGGCTGACTGAGAGAGACTGACTGAGAGAGAGACTGACTGACTGACTGACTAAGAGACTGACTGACTGTCTGAGAGAGAGACTGTCTGACTGACTGACTGACTGACTAAGAGACTGACAGACTGACTGAGAGAGAGACTGACTGACTGACGGAGATAGAGACTGACTGACTGACTGAGAGAGAGACTGACTGACTGAATGAGAGAGAGACTGACTGAGAGAGAGACTGACTGACTGACTAAGAGACTGACTGACTGACTGTCTGAGAGAGAGACTGTCTGACTGACTGACTGACTGAGAGAGAGACTGACTGACTGACTGACGGAGAGAGAGACTGACTGACTGACTGAGAGAGAGACTGACTGACTGAATGAGAGAGAGACTGACTGAGTGAGAGACTGACTGACTGACTGAGAGACTGACTGACTGACTGAGAGAGAGACTTACTGACTGGCTGACTGAGAGAAAGACTGACTGACTGAATGAGATAGAGACTGACTGACTGACTGACGGAGATAGAGACTGACTGACTGACTGATAGAGAGACTGACTGACTGACTGAATGAGAGAGATACTGACTGACTGAGAGAGAGACTGACTGAGAGAGAGACTGACTGACTGAGAGAGAGACTGACTGACTGACTGACTCACTGAGAGAGAGACTTACTGACTGACTGAATTAGAGAGAGACTGACTGACTGAGAGAGAGACTGACTGAGAGACTGACTGACTGACTGACTGAGAGAGAGAGACTGACTGACTGACTGACTGAGAGAGACTGACTGACTGTCTGAGACAGTGACTTACTGACTGAGAGAGAGACTGACTGACTGAGAGAGAGATTGACTGACTGAGAGAGCGAGACTGACTGACTGAGTGAGAGACTGACTGACTGAGAGAGAGACTGACTGACTGACAGAGAGAGAGACTTACTGACTGGCTGACTGAGAGAGAGACTGACTGACTGAAAGAGAGAGAGAGACTGACTGACTGACGGAGAGAGAGACTGACTGACTGACTGAGAGAGAGACTGACTGAGAGAGAGACTGACTGACTGACTGACTGAGAGAGAGACTGACTGATTGACTGAGAGAGAGACTGTAAGACTGAATGACTGACTGTCTGAGAGAGTGAATGACTGACTGAGAGAGAGACTGACTGACTGACTGACTGAGAGAGAGACTGACTGACTGAGAGACTGCCTGACTGATTGAGAGAGAGACTGACTGACTGACTGAGAGAGAGACTTACTGACTGGCTGACTGAGAGAGAGACTGACTGACTGAGAGAGAGACTGACTGACTGACTGACTAAGAAAGAGACTGACTGACTGACTGAGATAAAGACTTAATGACTGGCTGACTGAGAGAGAGACTGACTGACTGACGGAGAGAGAGACTGACTGAATGACTGACTGAGAGAGAGACTGACTGACTGAATGAGAGAGAGACTGACAGAGAGAGACTGACTGACTGACTGACTGACTAAGAGACTGACTGACTGACTGAGAGAGAGATTGACTGACTGACGGAGAGAGAGACTGACTGACTGACTGAGAGAGAGACTGACTGACTGAATGAGAGAGAGACTGACTGAGAGAGAGACTGACTGACTGACTGACTGACTAAGAGTCTGACTGACTGACTGACTGAGAGAGAGACTGACTGACTGACGGAGAGAGAGACTGACTGACTGACTGAGAGAGAGACTGACTGACTGAATGAGAGAGATACTGACTGAGTGAGAGACCGACTGACTGAGAGACTGACTGACTCACTGAGAGAGAGACGTACTGACTGACTGAATGAGAGAGAGACTGACTGAGAGACTGACTGACTGACTGACTGAGAGAGAGACTGACTGACTGACTGAGAGAGAGACTGACTGACTGACTGACTGAGAGAGAGACTGACTGACTGACTGAGAGAGAGACTGTCAGACTGACTGACTGACTGTCTGAGAGAGTGACTGACTGACTGAGAGAGAGACTGACTGACTGACTGACTGACTGACTGACTGACTGAGAGAGAGACTGACTGACTGAGAGACTGACTGACTGACTGAGAGAGAGACTGACTGAGAGAGAGACTTACTGACTGGCTGACTGAGAGAGAGACTGACTGACTGAGAGAGAGACTGACTGACTGACTGACTAAGAAAGAGACTGACTGACTGACTGACTGAGATAAAGACTTACTGACTGGCTGACTGAGAGAGAGACTGACTGACTAAATGAGAGAGACACTGACTGACTGACGGAGAGAGAGACTGACTGACTGACTGAGAGAGAGACTGACTGACTGAATGAGAGAGAGACTGACTGAGAGAGAGAGACTGACTGACTGACTGACTAAGAGACTGACTGACTGACTGAGAGAGAGACTGACTGACTGACGGAGAGAGAGACTGACTGACTGACTGACTGAGAGAGAGACTGACTGACTGAATGAGAGAGAGACTGACTGAGAGAGAGACTGACTGACTGACTGACTGACTAAGAGACTGACTTACTGAGAGAGACTGTCTGACTGACTGACTGACTGTCTGAGAGAGTGACTGACTGACTGAGAGAGACTGACTGACTGTCTGAAGAACTGACTGACTGAGAGACTGACTGACTGACTGAGAGAGAGACTGACTGACTGAATGAGAGAGAGACTGACTGACTGACGGAGAGAGAGACTGACTGACTGAGAGAGAGACTGACTGACTGAATGAGAGAGAGACTGACTGAGAGATAGACTGACTGACTAAGAGACTGACTGACTGACTGAGAGATAGACTGTCTGACTGACTGACTGACTGTCTGAGAGAGTGACTAACTGACTGAGAGAGACTGACTGACTGACTGTCTGAGAGACTGACTGACTGACTGACTGAGAGACTGACTGACTGACTGAGAGAGAGACTGACTGACTGACTGACTGAGAGAGAATGAGAGAGAGAGACTGACTGACTGAATGAGAGAGTGACTGACTGACTGAGAGAGAGACTGACTGACTGACTGAGAGAGAGACTGACTTACTGAGAGAGAGACTGACTGACTGACTGAGAGAGAGACTTACTGACTGACTGAATGAGAGAGAGACTGACTGACTGAGAGAGAGACTGACTGATTGACTGAATGAGAGAGATACTGACTGACGGAGAGAGAGACTGACTGAGAGAGAGACTGATTGACTGACTGACTGAGAGAGAGACTGACTGACTGAGAGAGAGAGACTGACTGACTGAGTGAGAGACTGACTGACTGAGAGAGAGACTGACTGACTGACAGAGAGAGAGACTTACTGACTGGCTGACTGAGAGAGAGACTGACTGATTGAAAGAGAGAGAGACTGACTGACTGACGGAGAGAGAGACTGACTGACTGACTGAGAGAGAGACTGACTGAGAGAGAGACTGACTGACTGACTGACTGAGAGAGAGACTGACTGATTGACTGAGAGAGAGACTGTCAGACTGGTGACTGACTGACTGTCTGAGAGAGTGACTGACTGACTGAGAGAGAGACTGACTGACTAACTGACTGACTGACTGAGAGAGAGACTGACTGACTGAGAGACTGCCTGACTGACTGAGAGAGAGACTGACTGACTGACTGAGAGAGAGACTTACTGACTGGCTGACTGAGAGAGAGACTGACTGACTATGAGACTGACTGACTGACTGACTAAGAAAGAAACTGACTGACTGAGATAAAGACTTACTGACTGGCTGACTGAGAGAGAGACTGACTGACTGACGGAGAGAGAGACTGACTGACTGACTGACTGACTGACTGAGAGAGAGACTGACTGACTGAATGAGAGAGAGACTGACTGAGAGAGAGACTGACTTACTGACTGACTAAGAGACTGACTGACTGACTGAGAGAGAGACTGACTGACTGACGGAGAGAGAGACTGACTGACTGAATGAGAGAGAGACTGAATGACTGAGAGAGAGACTGACTGAGAGACTGACTGACTGACTGACTGAGAGAGAGACTGACTGACTGACTGAGAGAGAGACTGACTGCGAGAGAGACTGACTGACTGACTGACTGAGAGAGAGACTGACTGACTGACTGAGAGAGAGACTGTCAGACTGACTGACTGACTGTCTGAGAGAGTGACTGACTGACTGAGAGAGAGACTGACTGACTGACTGACTGAGAGAGAGACTGACTGACTGAGAGACTGACTGACTGACTGAGAGAGAGACTGACTGAGAGAGAGACTTACTGACTGGCTGACTGAGAGAGAGACTGACTGACTGAGAGAGAGACTGACTGACTGACTAAGAAAGAGACTGACTGACTGACTGACTGAGATACAGACTTACTGACTGGCTGACTGAGAGAGAGACTGACTGACTAAATGAGAGAGACACTGACTGACTGACGGAGAGAGAGACTGACTGACTGACTGACTGAGAGAGAGACTGACTGACTGAATGAGAGAGAGACTGACTGAGAGAGAGACTGACTGACTGACTGACTAAGAGACTGACTGACTGACTGAGAGAGAGACTGACTGACTGACGGAGAGAGAGACTGACTGACTGACTGACTGAGAGAGAGACTGACTGACTGAATGAGAGAGAGACTGACTGAGAGAGAGACTGACTGACTGACTGACTGACTAAGAGACTGACTTACTGAGAGAGACTGTCTGACTGACTGACTGACTGTCTGAGAGAGTGACTGACTGACTGAGAGAGACTGACTGACTGTCTGAAGAACTGACTGACTGAGAGACTGACTGACTGACTGAGAGAGAGACTGACTGACTGAATGAGAGAGAGACTGACTGACTGACGGAGAGAGAGACTGACTGACTGAGAGAGAGACTGACTGACTGAATGAGAGAGAGACTGACTGAGAGATAGACTGACTGACTAAGAGACTGACTGACTGACTGAGAGATAGACTGTCTGACTGACTGACTGACTGTCTGAGAGAGTGACTAACTGACTGAGAGAGACTGACTGACTGACTAACTGTCTGAGAGACTGACTGACTGACTGACTGACTGAGAGACTGACTGACTGAGAGAGAGACTGACTGACTGACTGACTGAGAGAGAATGAGAGAGAGAGAATGACTGACTGAATGAGAGAGTGACTGACTGACTGAGAGAGAGACTGATTGACTGACTGAGAGAGAGACTGACTTACTGAGAGAGAGACTGACTGACTGACTGAGAGAGAGACTTACTGACTGACTGAATGAGAGAGAGACTGACTGACTGAGAGAGAGACTGACTGACTGACTGAATGAGAGAGATACTGACTGACGGAGAGAGAGACTGACTGAGAGAGAGACTGACTGACTGACTGAGAGAGAGACTGACTGACTGACTAACTGAGAGAGAGAGTGAATGACTGAATGACTGACTGACTGAGAGAGAGACTGACTGACTGACTGACTGACTGACTGAATGAATTACTGAGAGAGAGACTGACTGACATACTAAGAGAGAGAGACTGACTGACTGAGAGAGAGACTGCCTGAATGACTGAAGGAGAGAGAAACAGACTGACTGACTGAGAGAGAGACTGACTGACTGACTGAGAGAGACTGACTGACTGACTGACTGACTGAGATAGATACTGACTGACTGACTGAGAGAGAGACTGACAGACTGACTGACAGAGAGAGACTGACTGACTGAGAGAGAGACTGACTGACTGGGGGAAGACTGACTGACTGACTGAGATTGAGACTGACTGACTGACTGAGAGAGAGACTTACTGACTGACTGAATGAGAGAGAGACTGACTGAGAGAGAGACTGACTGACTGACTGACTGAGAGAGAGACTGACTGACTGACTGAGAGAGAGACTGACTGACTAACTGAGAGAGAGATTGACTGACTGACTGACTGACTAAGAGAGAGACTGACTGACGTACTGAGAGAGAGACTTACTGACTGGCTGACTGAGAGAGAGACTGACTGACTGAAAGAGAGAGAGACTGACTGACTGACGGAGAGAGAGACTGACTGACTGAATGAGAGAGAGACTGACTGACTGAGAGAGAGACTGTCTGACTGACTGACTTACTGACTAACGGTCTGAGAGAGTGACTGACTGACTGAGAGAGAGACTGACTGACTGAGAGAGACTGACTGACTGACTGAGAGACTGACTGACTGACTGAGAGAGAGACTTACTGACTGACTGAGAGAAAGACTGACTGACTGACTGACTGACTGACTGACTGAGAGAGAGACTGACTGACTGGCTGACTGAGAGAGAGACTGACTGACTGAGTGAGAGACTTACTGACTGACTGAGAGAGAGACTGACTGACTGAGAGAGAGAGACTGACTGACTGAGTGAGAGACTGACTGACTGACTGAGAGAGAGACTGACTGACTGACAGAGAGAGAGACTTACTGACTGGCTGACTGAGAGAGAGACTGACTGACTGAAAGAGAGAGAGACTGACAGACTGACGGAGAGAGAGACTGACTGACTGACTAACGGTCTGAGAGAGTGACTGACTGACTGACTGAGAGAGAGACTGACTGACTGACTGAGAGAGACTGACTGACTGACTGACTGAGAGACTGACTGACTGACTGAGAGAGAGACTTACTGACAGACTGAGAGAGAGACTGACTGACTGAGAGAGAGACTGACTGACTGACTGAGAGAGAAACTTACTGTCTGGCTGAATTAGAGAGAGACTGACTGACTGAGTGAGAGACTTACTGACTGATTGAGCGAGAGACTGACTGACTGAGAGAGAGAGACTGACTGACTGACTGAGAGAGAGACTGACTGACTGACAGAGAGAGAGACTTACTGACTGGCTGACTGAGAGAGAGACTGACTGACTGAAAAAGAGAGAGACTGACAGACTGACGGAGATAGAGACTGACTGACTGACTGAGATAGAGATACTGACTGAGAGAGAGACTGACTGACTAACTGACTGACTGAGAGAGAGACTGACGGACTGAGAGAGAGACTGTCTGACTGACTGACTGACTGACTAACGGTCTGAGAGAGTGACTGACTGACTGAAAGAGAGACTGACTGACTGACTGACTGAGAGAGGGACTGACTAACTGACTGAGAGACTGACTGACTGACTGAGAGAGAGAATTACTGACTCACTGAGAGAGAGACTGACTGACTGACTGACTGAGAGAGAGACTTACTGACTGGCTGACTGAGAGAGAGACTGACTGACTGAATGAGAGAGAGACTGACTAACTGACGGAGAGAGACTGACTGACTGACTGACTGACTGACTGACTGAGAGAGAGACTGCCTGACTGACTGAATGAGAGATAGACTGACTGAGAGAGAGACTGTCTGACTGACTGACTGACTGACTGTCTTAGAGAGTGACTGACTGACTGAGAGAGACTGACTGACTGTCTGAGAGACTGACTGACGGACTGAGAGACTGACTGACTGACTGACTGACTGAGAGAGAGACTGACTGACTGACTGACTGACTGACAGAGAGAGAGAGACTGACTGACTGAATGAGAGAGTGACTGATTGACTGAGAGAGAGACTGACTGAATGACTGACTGACTAACGGTCTGAGAGAGTGACTGACTGACTGAGAGAGAGACAGACTGACTGAGAGAGACTGACTGACTGACTGAGAGACTGACTGACTGACTGAGAGAGAGACTTACTGACTGACTGAGAGAAAGACTGACTGACTGACTGACTGACTGACTGAGAGAGAGACTGACTGACTGGCTGACTCAGAGAGAGACTGACTGACTGAGTGAGAGACTTACTGACTGACTGAGAGAGAGACTGACTGACTGAGAGAGAGAGACTGACTGACTGAGTGAGAGACTGACTGACTGACTGAGAGAGAGACTGACTGACTGACAGAGAGAGAGACTTACTGACTGGCTGACTGAGAGAGAGACTGACTGACTGAAAGAGAGAGAGACTGACAGACTGACGGAGAGAGAGACTGACTGACTGACTAACGGTCTGAGAGAGTGACTGACTGACTGACTGAGAGAGAGACTGACTGACTGACTGAGAGAGACTGACTGACTGACTGACTGAGAGACTGACTGACTGACTGAGAGAGAGACTTACTGACAGACTGAGAGAGAGACTGACTGACTGAGAGAGAGACTGACTGACTGACTGAGAGAGAAACTTACTGTCTGGCTGAATTAGAGAGAGACTGACTGACTGAGTGAGAGACTTACTGACTGATTGAGAGAGAGACTGACTGACTGAGAGAGAGAGACTGACTGACTGACTGAGAGAGAGACTGACTGACTGACAGAGAGAGAGACTTACTGACTGGCTGACTGAGAGAGAGACTGACTGACTGAAAAAGAGAGAGACTGACAGACTGACGGAGATAGAGACTGACTGACTGACTGAGATAGAGATACTGACTGAGAGAGAGACTGACTGACTAACTGACTGACTGAGAGAGAGACTGACGGACTGAGAGAGAGACTGTCTGACTGACTGACTGACTGACTAACGGTCTGAGAGAGTGACTGACTGACTGAAAGAGAGACTGACTGACTGACTGACTGAGAGAGGGACTGACTAACTGACTGAGAGACTGACTGACTGACTGAGAGAGAGAATTACTGACTCACTGAGAGAGAGACTGACTGACTGACTGACTGAGAGAGAGACTTACTGACTGGCTGACTGAGAGAGAGACTGACTGACTGAATGAGAGAGAGACTGACTAACTGACGGAGAGAGACTGACTGACTGACTGACTGACTGACTGACTGAGAGAGAGACTGCCTGACTGACTGAATGAGAGATAGACTGACTGAGAGAGAGACTGTCTGACTGACTGACTGACTGACTGTCTTAGAGAGTGACTGACTGACTGAGAGAGACTGACTGACTGTCTGAGAGACTGACTGACGGACTGAGAGACTGACTGACTGACTGACTGACTGAGAGAGAGACTGACTGACTGACAGACTGACTGACTGACAGAGAGAGAGAGACTGACTGACTGAATGAGAGAGTGACTGATTGACTGAGAGAGAGACTGACTGACTGAATGACTGACTGAGAGAGAGACTGACTGACTGAGAGATAGACTGACTGACTGACTGAGAGAGAGACTTACTGACTGACTTAGAGAAAGACTGACTGACTGACTGACTGACTGACTGAGAGAGAGACTGACTGACTGGCTGACTGAGAGAGAGACTGACTGACTGAGTGAGAGACTTACTGACTGACTGAGAGAGAGACTGACTGACTGAGAGAGAGAGACTGACTGACTGAGTGAGAGACTGACTGACTGACTGAGAGAGAGACTGACTGACTGACAGAGAGAGAGACTTACTGACTGGCTGACTGAGAGAGAGACTGACTGACTGAAAGAGAGAGAGACTGACAGACTGACGGAGAGAGAGACTGACTGACTGACTAACGGTCTGAGAGAGTGACTGACTGACTGACTGAGAGAGAGACTGACTGACTGACTGAGAGAGACTGACTGACTGACTGACTGAGAGACTGACTGACTGACTGAGAGAGAGACTTACTGACAGACTGAGAGAGAGACTGACTGACTGACTGAGAGATAGACTGACTGACTGACTGAGAGAGAAACTTACTGACTGGCTGACTGAGAGAGAGACTGACTGACTGAGTGAGAGACTTACTGACTGATTGAGAGAGAGACTGACTGACTGAGAGAGAGAGACTGACTGACTGACTGAGAGAGAGACTGACTGACTGACAGAGAGAGAGACTTACTGACTGGCTGACTGAGAGAGAGACTGACTGACTGAAAGAGAGAGAGACTGACAGACTGACGGAGATAGAGACTGACTGACTGACTGAGATAGAGATACTGACTGAGAGAGAGACTGACTGACTGACTGACTGACTGAGAGAGAGACTGACGGACTGAGAGAGAGACTGTCTGACTGACTGACTGACTGACTAACGGTCTGAGAGAGTGACTGACTGACTGAAAGAGAGACTGACTGACTGACTGACTGAGAGAGGGACTGACTAACTGACTGAGAGACTGACTGACTGACTGAGAGAGAGAATTACTGACTCACTGAGAGAGAGACTGACTGACTGACTGACTGAGAGAGAGACTTACTGACTGGCTGACTGAGAGAGAGACTGACTGACTGAATGAGAGAGAGACTGACTAACTGACGGAGAGAGAGACTGACTGACTGACTGACTGACTGAGAGAGAGACTGCCTGACTGACTGAATGAGAGATAGACTGACTGAGAGAGAGACTGTCTGACTGACTGACTGACTGAGAGAGAGACTGACTGACTGAGAGAGACTGCCTTACTGACTGTCTGAGACAGTGACTTATTGACTGAGAGAGAGACTGACTGACTGACTGACTGACTGAGAGAGAGACTGACTGAGAGAGAGACTGACTGACTGACTGACTGACTGAGAGAGAGACTGACTGACTTAGAGAGACTGCCTTACTGACTGTCTGAGACAGTGACTTATTGACTGAGAGAGATACTGACTGACTGACTGACTGACTGAGAGAGAGACTGACTGAATGACTGACTGACTGAGTGAGAGACTGACTGACTGACTGACTGGGAGAGAGACTGACTAACTGAGAGAGAGACTTACTGACTGAGTGAGAGACTGACTGACTGACTGAGAGAGTGACTGACTGACTGACTGAGAGAGAGACTTTCTGACTGGCTGACTGAGAGAGAGACTGACTGACTGAATGAGAGAGAGAGAGAGAGAGACTGACTAACTGACGGAGAGAGAGACTTACTGACTGACTGAGAGAGATAGACTGACTGACTGACTGACTGACTGACTGACTGACTGAGAGAGAGACTGACTGACTGACTGACTGACTGAGAGAAAGAGTTACTGACTGGCTGACTGAGAGAGAGACTGACTGACTGACTGAGAGTGAGACTGACTGACTGACTAAGAGAGAGACTGACTGACTGAGAGAGAGACTTACTTACTGGCTGACTGAGAGAGAGACTGACTGACTGAATGAGAGAGAGACTGACTGACCGACTGACTGACGGAGAGAAAGACTGACTGACTGACTGAGAGAGAGACTGACTGACCGAATGAGAGAGAGACTGACTGACTGAGAGAGAGACTGACTGAGAGAGAGACTGGCTGACTGACTGACTGATTTAGAGAGAGACTGACTGACTGAGAGAGAGACTGACTGACTAACTGACTGACTGACTGAGAGAGAGACTGACTGACTGTCTGTCTGAGAGAGTGACTTACTGAAGGAGAGAGACTGACTGACTGACTAACTGACTGAGAGAGAGACTGACTGACTGACTGACTGACTGAGTGAGAGACTTACTGACTGACTGAGAGAGAGACTGACTGACTGAGAGAGAGAGACTGACTTACAGAGAGAGAGACTGACTAACTGACTGAGAGAGAGATACTGACTGAGAGAGAGACTGACTGACTGACTGACTGACTGAGAGAGAGACTGACTGACTGACTGAGAGAGAGACTGTCTGACTGACTGACTGACTGACTAACGGTCTGAGAGAGTGACTGACTGACTGAGAGAGAGACTGACTGACTGACTGAGAGACTGACTGACTGACTGAGAGAGAGACTTACTGACTGACTGAGAGAGAGACTGACTGACTGACTGACTGAGAGAGAGACTGACTGACTGACTGAGAGAGAAACTTACTGACTGACTGACTGACTAAGAGAGAGACTGACTGACTGACTGACTGACTGACTGACTGACTGAGAGAGAGACTGACTGACTGAATGAGAGAGAGAGAGAGAGAGACTGACTAACTGACGGAGAGAGAGACTGACTGACTGACTGACTGACTGACTGAGAGAGAGACTGACTGACTGACTGAATGAGAGATAGACTGACTGAGAGAGAGACTGTCTGACTGGCTGAATGAGAGAGTGACTGACTGACTGAGAGAGAGACTGACTGACTGACTGAGAGAGAGACTGACTTACTGAGAGAGAGACTGACTGACTGACTGAGAGAGAGACTTACTGACTGACTGAATGAGAGAGAGACTGACTGACTGAGAGACTGACTGACTGACTGAATGAGAGAAATACTGACTGACAGAGAGAGCGACTGACTGAGAGAGAGACTGACTGACTGACTGAGAGAGAGACTGACTGACTGAGAGAGAGAGACTGACTGACTGAGTGAGAGACTGACTGACTGAGAGAGAGACTTACTGACTGGCTGACTGAGAGAGAGACTGACTGACTGACTGAAAGAGAGAGAGACTGACTGACTGACGGAGAGAGAGACTGACTGACTGACTGAGAGAGAGACTGACTGAGAGAGAGACTGACTGACTGACTGACTGAGAGAGAGACTGACTGATTGACTGAGAGAGAGACTGTCAGACTGACTGACTGACTGACTGTCTGAGAGAGTGACTGACTGACTGAGAGAGAGACTTACTGACTGACTGACTGACTGACTGAGAGAGAGACTGACTGACTGAGAGACTGCCTGACTGACTGAGAGAGAGACTGACTGACTGACTGACTGAGAGAGAGACTTACTGACTGGCTGACTGAGAGAGAGACTGACTGAATGAGAGAGAGACTGACTGACTGACTGACTGACTGAGAGAGAGACTGACTGACTGAATGAGAGAGAGACTGACTGAGAGAGAGACTGACTTACTGACTGACTAAGAGACTGACAGACTGACTGAGAGAGAGACTGACTGACTGACGGAGATAGAGACTGACTGACTGACTGAGAGAGAGACTGACTGACTGAATGAGAGAGAGACTGACTGAGAGAGAGACTGACTGACTGACTAAGAGACTGACTGACTGACTGACTGTCTGAGAGAGAGACTGTCTGACTGACTGACTGACTGAGAGAGAGACTGACTGACTGACTGACGGAGAGAGAGACTGACTGACTGACTGAGAGAGAGACTGACTGACTGAATGAGAGAGAGACTGACTGAGTGAGAGACTGACTGACTGACTGACTGAGAGACTGACTGACTGACTGAGATAGAGACTTACTGACTGGCTGACAGAGAGAAAGACTGACTGACTGAATGAGATAGAGACTGACTGACTGACGGAGATAGAGACTGACTGACTGACTGAGAGAGAGACTGACTGACTGACTGAATGAGAGAGATACTGACTGACTGAGAGAGAGACTGACTGAGAGAGAGACTGACTTACTGAGAGAGAGACTGACTGACTGACTGACTGACTCACTGAGAGAGAGACTTACTGACTGACTGAATGAGAGAGAGACTGACTGACTGAGAGAGAGACTGACTGAGAGACTGACTGACTGACTGACTGACTGAGAGAGAGACTGACTGACTGACTGAGAGAGTCTGACTGACTGTCTGAGACAGTGACTTACTGACTGAGAGAGAGACTGACTGACTGAGAGAGAGACTGACTGACTGACTGAGAGAGCGAGACTGACTGACTGAGTGAGAGACTGACTGACTGAGAGAGAAACTGACTGACTGACAGAGAGAGAGACTTACTGACTGGCTGACTGAGAGAGAGACTGACTGACTGAAAGAGAGAGAGACTGACTGACTGACTGACAGATAGAGAGACTGACTGACTGACTGAGAGAGAGGCTGACTGAGAGAGAGACTGACTGACTGACTGACTGAGAGAGAGACTGACTGATTGACTGAGAGAGAGACTGTCAAACTGACTGACTGACTGTCTGAGAGAGTGAATGACTGACTGAGAGAGAGACTGACTGACTGACTGAGAGAGAGACTGACTGACTGAGAGACTGCCTGACTGACTGAGAGAGAGACTGACTGACTGACTGAGAGAGAGACTTACTGACTGGCTGACTGAGAGAGAGACTGACTGACTGAGAGAGAGACTGACTGACTGACTGACTGACTGACTAAGAAAGAGACTGACTGACTGACTGAGATAAAGACTTAATGACTGGCTGACTGAGAGAGAGACTGACTGACTGACGGAGAGAGAGACTGACTGAATGACTGACTGAGAGAGAGACTGACTTACTGTATGAGAGAGAGACTGACTGAGAGAGAGACTGACTGACAGACTGACTAAGAGACTGACTGACTGAGAGAGAGAGACTGACTGACTGACGGAGAGAGAGACTGACTGACTGACTGAGAGAGAGAATGACTGAGAGAGAGACTGACTGACTGACTGACTAAGAGACTGACTGACTGACTGAGAGAGAGACTGACTGACTGACGGAGAGAGAGACTGACTGACTGACTGAGAGAGAGACTGACTGACTGAATGAGAGAGAGACTGACTGAGAGAGAGACTGACTGACTGACTGACTAAGAGTCTGACTGACTGACTGACTGAGAGAGAGACTGACTGACTGACGGAGAGAGAGACTGACTGACTGAATGAGAGAGAGACTGACTGAGAGAGAGACTGACTTACTGACTGACTAAGAGACTGACTGACTGAGAGAGAGACTGACTGACTGACGGAGAGAGAGACTGACTGACTGACTGAGAGAGAGACTGACTGACTGAATGAGAGAGAGACTGACTGAGAGAGAGACTGACTGACTGACTGACTAAGAGACTGACTGACTGACTGTCTGAGAGAGAGACTGTCTGACTGACTGACTGACTAAGAGAAAGACTGACTGACTGACTGAGAGAGAGACTGACTGACTGAGAGAGAGACTGACTGACGTAGAGAGAGAGACTGACTGACTGAGTGAGAGACTGACTGACTGAGAGAGAGACTTACTGACTGGCTGACTGAGAGAGAGACTGACTGACTGACTGAAAGAGAGAGAGACTGACTGACTGACGGAGAGAGAGACTGACTGACTGACTGAGAGAGAGACTGACTGAGAGAGAGACTGACTGACTGACTGACTGAGAGAGAGACTGACTGATTGACTGAGAGAGAGACTGTCAGACTGGCTGACTGACTGACTGTCTGAGAGAGTGACTGACTGACTGAGAGAGAGACTTACTGACTGACTGACTGACTGACTGAGAGAGAGACTGACTGACTGAGAGACTGCCTGACTGACTGAGAGAGAGACTGACTGACTGACTGACTGAGAGAGAGACTTACTGACTGGCTGACTGAGAGAGAGAATGACTGACTGAGAGAGAGACTGACTGACTGACTGACTGACTGAGAGAGAGACTGACTGACTGAATGAGAGAGAGACTGACTGAGAGAGAGACTGACTTACTGACTGACTAAGAGACTGACAGACTGACTGAGAGAGAGACTGACTGACTGACGGAGATAGAGACTGACTGACTGACTGAGAGAGAGACTGACTGACTGAATGAGAGAGAGACTGACTGAGAGAGAGACTGACTGACTGACTAAGAGACTGACTGACTGACTGACTGTCTGAGAGAGAGACTGTCTGACTGACTGACTGACTGAGAGAGAGACTGACTGACTGACTGACGGAGAGAGAGACTGACTGAATGACTGAGAGAGAGACTGACTGACTGAATGAGAGAGAGACTGACTGAGTGAGAGACTGACTGACTGACTGAGAGACTGACTGACTGACTGAGATAGAGACTTACTGACTGGCTGACTGAGAGAAAGACTGACTGACTGAATGAGATAGAGACTGACTGACTGACGGAGATAGAGACTGACTGACTGACTGAGAGAGAGACTGACTGACTGACTGAATGAGAGAGATACTGACTGACTGAGAGAGAGACTGACTGAGAGAGAGACTGACTTACTGAGAGAGAGACTGACTGACTGACTGACTGACTCACTGAGAGAGAGACTGACTGAATGACTGACTGACTGAGTGAGAGACTGACTGACTGACTGACTGGGAGAGAGACTGACTAACTGAGAGAGAGACTTACTGACTGAGTGAGAGACTGACTGACTGAGAGACTGACTGACTGAGAGAGAGACTTACTGACTGACTTAGAGAAAGACTGACTGACTGACTGACTGACTGACTGAGAGAGAGACTGACTGACTGGCTGACTGAGAGAGAGACTGACTGACTGAGTGAGAGACTTACTGACTGACTGAGAGAGAGACTGACTGACTGAGAGAGAGAGACTGACTGACTGAGTGAGAGACTGACTGACTGACTGAGAGAGAGACTGACTGACTGACAGAGAGAGAGACTTACTGACTGGCTGACTGAGAGAGAGACTGACTGACTGAAAGAGAGAGAGACTGACAGACTGACGGAGAGAGAGACTGACTGACTGACTAACGGTCTGAGAGAGTGACTGACTGACTGACTGAGAGAGAGACTGACTGACTGACTGAGAGAGACTGACTGACTGACTGACTGAGAGACTGACTGACTGACTGAGAGAGAGACTTACTGACAGACTGAGAGAGAGACTGACTGACAGACTGAGAGAGAGACTGACTGACTGACTGAGAGAGAAACTTACTGACTGGCTGACTGAGAGAGAGACTGACTGACTGAGTGAGAGACTTACTGACTGATTGAGAGAGAGACTGACTGACTGAGAGAGAGAGACTGACTGACTGACTGAGAGAGAGACTGACTGACTGACAGAGAGAGAGACTTACTGACTGGCTGACTGAGAGAGAGACTGACTGACTGAAAGAGAGAGAGACTGACAGACTGACGGAGATAGAGACTGACTGACTGACTGAGATAGAGATACTGACTGAGAGAGAGACTGACTGACTGACTGACTGACTGAGAGAGAGACTGACGGACTGAGAGAGAGACTGTCTGACTGACTGACTGACTGACTAACGGTCTGAGAGAGTGACTGACTGACTGAAAGAGAGACTGACTGACTGACTGACTGAGAGAGGGACTGACTAACTGACTGAGAGACTGACTGACTGACTGAGAGAGAGAATTACTGACTCACTGAGAGAGAGACTGACTGACTGACTGACTGAGAGAGAGACTTACTGACTGGCTGACTGAGAGAGAGACTGACTGACTGAATGAGAGAGAGACTGACTAACTGACGGAGAGAGAGACTGACTGACTGACTGACTGACTGAGAGAGAGACTGCCTGACTGACTGAATGAGAGATAGACTGACTGAGAGAGAGACTGTCTGACTGACTGACTGACTGAGAGAGAGACTGACTGACTGAGAGAGACTGCCTTACTGACTGTCTGAGACAGTGACTTATTGACTGAGAGAGAGACTGACTGACTGACTGACTGAGAGAGAGACTGACTGAATGACTGACTGACTGAGTGAGAGACTGACTGACTGACTGACTGGGAGAGAGACTGACTAACTGAGAGAGAGACTTACTGACTGAGTGAGAGACTGACTGACTGACTGAGAGAGTGACTGACTGACTGACTGAGAGAGAGACTTTCTGACTGGCTGACTGAGAGAGAGACTGACTGACTGAATGAGAGAGAGAGAGAGAGAGACTGACTAACTGACGGAGAGAGAGACTTACTGACTGACTGAGAGAGATAGACTGACTGACTGACTGACTGACTGACTGAGAGAGAGACTGACTGACTGACTGACTGACTGAGAGAGAGACTGACTGAGAGAGAGACTGACTGACTGACTGACTGAGAGAGAGACTGACTGACTTAGAGAGACTGCCTTACTGACTGTCTGAGACAGTGACTTATTGACTGAGAGAGAGACTGACTGACTGACTGACTGACTGAGAGAGAGACTGACTGAATGACTGACTGACTGAGTGAGAGACTGACTGACTGACTGACTGGGAGAGAGACTGACTAACTGAGAGAGAGACTTACTGACTGAGTGAGAGACTGACTGACTGACTGAGAGAGTGACTGACTGACTGACTGAGAGAGAGACTTTCTGACTGGCTGACTGAGAGAGAGACTGACTGACTGAATGAGAGAGAGAGAGAGAGAGACTGACTAACTGACGGAGAGAGAGACTTACTGACTGACTGAGAGAGATAGACTGACTGACTGACTGACTGACTGACTGAGAGAGAGACTGACTGACTGACTGACTGACTGAGAGAAAGAGTTACTGACTGGCTGACTGAGAGAGAGACTGACTGACTGACTGAGAGTGAGACTGACTGACTGACTAAGAGAGAGACTGACTGACTGAGAGAGAGACTTACTTACTGGCTGACTGAGAGAGAGACTGACTGACTGAATGAGAGAGAGACTGACTGACCGACTGACTGACGGAGAGAAAGACTGACTGACTGACTGAGAGAGAGACTGACTGACCGAATGAGAGAGAGACTGACTGACTGAGAGAGAGACTGACTGAGAGAGAGACTGGCTGACTGACTGACTGAGAGAGAGACTGACTGACTGAGAGAGAGACTGACTGACTAACTGACTGACTGACTGAGAGAGAGACTGACTGACTGTCTGTCTGAGAGAGTGACTTACTGAAGGAGACTGACTGACTGACTAACTGACTGAGTGAGAGACTTACTGACTGACTGAGAGAGAGACTGACTGACTGAGAGAGAGAGACTGACTTACAGAGAGAGAGACTGACTGACTGACTGAGAGAGAGATACTGACTGAGAGAGAGACTGACTGACTGACTGACTGAGAGAGAGACTGACTGACTGACTGAGAGAGAGACTGTCTGACTGACTGACTGACTGACTAACGGTCTGAGAGAGTGACTGACTGACTGAGAGAGAGACTGACTGACTGACTGAGAGACTGACTGACTGACTGAGAGAGAGACTTACTGACTGACTGAGAGAGAGACTGACTGACTGACTGACTGACTGAGAGAGAGACTGACTGACTGACTGAGAGAGAAACTTACTGACTGACTGACTGACTAAGAGAGAGACTGACTGACTGACTGACTGACTGAGAGAGAGACTTACTGACTGGCTGACTGAGAGAGAGACTGACTGACTGAATGAGAGAGAGAGAGAGAGAGAGAGAGACTGACTAACTGACGGAGAGAGAGACTGACTGACTGACTGACTGACTGACTGACTGACTGAGAGAGAGACTGACTGACTGACTGAATGAGAGATAGACTGACTGAGAGAGACTGACTTACTGACTGTCTGAGACAGTGACTTATTGACTGAGAGAGAGACTGACTGACTGACTGACTGACTGAGAGAGAGACTGACTGAATGACTGACTGACTGAGTGAGAGACTGACTGACTGACTGGGAGAGAGACTGACTAACTGAGAGAGAGACTTACTGACTGAGTGAGAGACTGACTGACTGAGAGACTGACTGACTGACTGACTGAGAGAGAGACTTACTGACTGACTTAGAGAAAGACTGACTGACTGACTGACTGACTGACTGACTGAGAGAGAGACTGACTGACTGGCTGACTGAGAGAGAGACTGACTGACTGAGTGAGAGACTTACTGACTGACTGAGAGAGAGACTGACTGACTGAGAGAGAGAGACTGACTGACTGAGTGAGAGACTGACTGACTGACTGAGAGAGAGACTGACTGACTGACTGACAGAGAGAGAGACTTACTGACTGGCTGACTGAGAGAGAGACTGACTGACTGAAAGAGAGAGAGACTGACAGACTGACGGAGAGAGAGACTGACTGACTGACTAACGGTCTGAGAGAGTGACTGACTGACTGACTGAGAGAGAGACTGACTGACTGACTGAGAGAGACTGACTGACTGACTGACTGAGAGACTGACTGACTGACTGAGAGAGAGACTTACTGACAGACTGAGAGAGAGACTGACTGACTGACTGAGAGAGAGACTGACTGACTGACTGAGAGAGAAACTTACTGACTGGCTGACTGAGAGAGAGACTGACTGACTGAGTGAGAGACTTACTGACTGATTGAGAGAGAGACTGACTGACTGAGAGAGAGAGACTGACTGACTGACTGAGAGAGAGACTGACTGACTGACAGAGAGAGAGACTTACTGACTGGCTGACTGAGAGAGAGACTGACTGACTGAAAGAGAGAGAGACTGACAGACTGACGGAGATAGAGACTGACTGACTGACTGAGATAGAGATACTGACTGAGAGAGAGACTGACTGACTGACTGACTGACTGAGAGAGAGACTGACGGACTGAGAGAGAGACTGTCTGACTGACTGACTGACTGACTAACGGTCTGAGAGAGTGACTGACTGACTGAAAGAGAGATTGACTGACTGACTGACTGAGAGAGGGACTGACTAACTGACTGAGAGACTGACTGACTGACTGAGAGAGAGAATTACTGACTCACTGAGAGAGAGACTGACTGACTGACTGACTGAGAGAGAGACTTACTGACTGGCTGACTGAGAGAGAGACTGACTGACTGAATGAGAGAGAGACTGACTAACTGACGGAGAGAGAGACTGACTGACTGACTGACTGACTGAGAGAGAGACTGCCTGACTGACTGAATGAGAGATAGACTGACTGAGAGAGAGACTGTCTGACTGACTGACTGACTGACTGAGAGAGAGACTGACTGACTGAGAGAGACTGCCTTACTGACTGTCTGAGACAGTGACTTATTGACTGAGAGAGAGACTGACTGACTGACTGACTGACTGAGAGAGAGACTGACTGAATGACTGACTGACTGAGTGAGAGACTGACTGACTGACTGACTGGGAGAGAGACTGACTAACTGAGAGAGAGACTTACTGACTGAGTGAGAGACTGACTGACTGACTGAGAGAGTGACTGACTGACTGACTGAGAGAGAGACTTTCTGACTGGCTGACTGAGAGAGAGACTGACTGACTGAATGAGAGAGAGAGAGAGAGAGACTGACTAACTGACGGAGAGAGAGACTTACTGACTGACTTAGAGAGAGAGACTGACTGACTGACTGACTGACTGACTGACTGAGAGAGAGACTGACTGACTGACTGACTGACTGACTGAGAGAAAGAGTTACTGACTGGCTGACTGAGAGAGAGACTGACTGACTGACTGAGAGTGAGACTGACTGACTGACTAAGAGAGAGACTGACTGACTGAGAGAGAGACTTACTTACTGGCTGACTGAGAGAGAGACTGACTGACTGAATGAGAGAGAGACTGACTGACCGACTGACTGACGGAGAGAAAGACTGACTGACTGACTGAGAGAGAGACTGACTGACCGAATGAGAGAGAGACTGACTGACTGAGAGAGAGACTGACTGAGAGAGAGACTGGCTGACTGACTGACTGAGAGAGAGACTGACTGACTGAGAGAGAGACTGACTGACTAACTGACTGACTGACTGAGAGAGAGACTGACTGACTGTCTGTCTGAGAGAGTGACTTACTGAAGGAGAGAGACTGACTGACTGACTAACTGACTGAGAGAGAGACTGACTGACTGACTGACTGAGTGAGAGACTTACTGACTGACTGAGAGAGAGACTGACTGACTGAGAGAGAGAGACTGACTTACAGAGAGAGAGACTGACTGACTGACTGAGAGAGAGATACTGACTGAGAGAGAGACTGACTGACTGACTGACTGACTGAGAGAGAGACTGACTGACTGACTGAGAGAGAGACTGTCTGACTGACTGACTGACTGACTAACGGTCTGAGAGAGTGAGTGACTGACTGAGAGAGAGACTGACTGACTGACTGAGAGACTGACTGACTGACTGAGAGAGAGACTTACTGACTGACTGAGAGAGAGACTGACTGACTGACTGACTGAGAGAGAGACTGACTGACTGACTGAGAGAGAAACTTACTGACTGACTGACTGACTAAGAGAGAGACTGACTGACTGACTGACTGACTGACTGAGAGAGAGACTTACTGACTGGCTGACTGAGAGAGAGACTGACTGACTGAATGAGAGAGAGAGAGAGAGAGACTGACTAACTGACGGAGAGAGAGACTGACTGACTGACTGACTGACTGACTGAGAGAGAGACTGACTGACTGACTGAATGAGAGATAGACTGACTGAGAGAGAGACTGTCTGACTGGCTGAATGATAGAGTGACTGACTGACTGAGAGAGAGACTGACTGACTGACTGAGAGAGAGACTGACTTACTGAGAGAGAGACTGACTGACTGACTGAGAGAGAGACTTACTGACTGACTGAATGAGAGAGAGACTGACTGACTGAGAGACTGACTGACTGACTGAATGAGAGAGATACTGACTGACTGAGAGAGCGACTGACTGAGAGAGAGACTGACTGACTGACTGAGAGAGAGACTGACTGACTGAGAGAGAGAGACTGACTGACTGAGTGAGAGACTGACTGACTGAGAGAGAGACTTACTGACTGGCTGACTGAGAGAGAGACTGACTGACTGACTGAAAGAGAGAGAGACTGACTGACTGACGGAGAGAGAGACTGACTGACTGACTGAGAGAGAGACTGACTGAGAGAGAGACTGACTGACTGACTGACTGAGAGAGAGACTGACTGATTGACTGAGAGAGAGACTGTCAGACTGACTGACTGACTGACTGTCTGAGAGAGTGACTGACTGACTGAGAGAGAGAATTACTGACTGACTGACTGACTGACTGAGAGAGAGACTGACTGACTGAGAGACTGCCTGACTGACTGAGAGAGAGACTGACTGACTGACTGACTGAGAGAGAGACTTACTGACTGGCTGACTGAGAGAGAGACTGACTGACTGAGAGAGAGACTGACTGACTGACTGACTGACTGAGAGAGAGACTGACTGACTGAATGAGAGAGAGACTGACTGAGAGAGAGACTGACTTACTGACTGACTAAGAGACTGACAGACTGACTGAGAGAGAGACTGACTGACTGACGGAGATAGAGACTGACTGACTGACTGAGAGAGAGACTGACTGACTGAATGAGAGAGAGACTGACTGAGAGAGAGACTGACTGACTGACTAAGAGACTGACTGACTGACTGACTGACTGTCTGAGAGAGAGACTGTCTGACTGACTGACTGACTGAGAGAGAGACTGACTGACTGACTAACTTAGAGAGAGACTGACTGACAGACTGAGAGAGAAACTGACTGACTGAATGAGAGAGAGACTGACTGAGTGAGAGACTGACTGACTGACTGACTGAGAGACTGACTGACTGACTGAGATAGAGACTTACTGACTGGCTGACAGAGAGAAAGACTGACTGACTGAATGAGATAGAGACTGACTGACTGACGGAGATAGAGACTGACTGACTGACTGAGAGAGAGACTGACTGACTGACTGAATGAGAGAGATACTGACTGACTGAGAGAGAGACTGACTGAGAGAGAGACTGACTTACTGAGAGAGAGACTGACTGACTGACTGACTGACTCACTGAGAGAGAGACTTACTGACTGACTGAATGAGAGAGAGACTGACTGACTGAGAGAGAGACTGACTGAGAGACTGACTGACTGACTGACTGACTGAGAGAGAGACTGACTGACTGACTGAGAGAGTCTGACTGACTGTCTGAGACAGTGACTTACTGACTGAGAGAGAGACTGACTGACTGAGAGAGAGACTGACTGACTGACTGAGAGAGCGAGACTGACTGACTGAGTGAGAGACTGACTGACTGAGAGAGAAACTGACTGACTGACAGAGAGAGAGACTTACTGACTGGCTGACTGAGAGAGAGACTGACTGACTGAAAGAGAGAGAGACTGACTGACTGACTGACAGATAGAGAGACTGACTGACTGACTGAGAGAGAGGCTGACTGAGAGAGAGACTGACTGACTGACTGACTGACTGAGAGAGAGACTGACTGATTGACTGAGAGAGAGACTGTCAAACTGACTGACTGTCTGAGAGAGTGAATGACTGACTGAGAGAGAGACTGACTGACTGACTGAGAGAGAGACTGACTGACTGAGAGACTGCCTGACTGACTGAGAGAGAGACTGACTGACTGACTGAGAGAGAGACTTACTGACTGGCTGACTGAGAGAGAGACTGACTGACTGAGAGAGAGACTGACTGACTGACTGACTGACTAAGAAAGAGACTGACTGACTGACTGAGATAAAGACTTAATGACTGGCTGACTGAGAGAGAGACTGACTGACTGACGGAGAGAGAGACTGACTGAATGACTGACTGAGAGAGAGACTGACTGACTGACTGAGAGAGAGACTGACTGACTGACTGAGAGAGAAACTTACTGACTGGCTGACTGAGAGAGAGACTGACTGACTGAGTGAGAGACTTACTGACTGATTGAGAGAGAGACTGACTGACTGAGAGAGAGAGACTGACTGACTGACTGAGAGAGAGACTGACTGACTGACAGAGAGAGAGACTTACTGACTGGCTGACTGAGAGAGAGACTGACTGACTGAAAGAGAGAGAGACTGACAGACTGACGGAGATAGAGACTGACTGACTGACTGAGATAGAGATACTGACTGAGAGAGAGACTGACTGACTGACTGACTGACTGAGAGAGAGACTGACGGACTGAGAGAGAGACTGTCTGACTGACTGACTGACTGACTAACGGTCTGAGAGAGTGACTGACTGACTGAAAGAGAGACTGACTGACTGACTGACTGAGAGAGGGACTGACTAACTGACTGAGAGACTGACTGACTGACTGAGAGAGAGAATTACTGACTCACTGAGTGAGAGACTGACTGACTGACTGACTGAGAGAGAGACTTACTGACTGGCTGACTGAGAGAGAGACTGACTGACTGAATGAGAGAGAGACTGACTAACTGACGGAGAGAGAGACTGACTGACTGACTGACTGACTGAGAGAGAGACTGCCTGACTGACTGAATGAGAGATAGACTGACTGAGAGAGAGACTGTCTGACTGACTGACTGACTGAGAGAGAGACTGACTGACTGAGAGAGACTGCCTTACTGACTGTCTGAGACAGTGACTTATTGACTGAGAGAGAGACTGACTGACTGACTGACTGACTGAGAGAGAGACTGACTGAATGACTGACTGACTGAGTGAGAGACTGACTGACTGACTGACTGGGAGAGAGACTGACTAACTGAGAGAGAGACTTACTGACTGAGTGAGAGACTGACTGACTGACTGAGAGAGTGACTGACTGACTGACTGAGAGAGAGACTTTCTGACTGGCTGACTGAGAGAGAGACTGACTGACTGAATGAGAGAGAGAGAGAGAGAGACTGACTAACTGACGGAGAGAGAGACTTACTGACTGACTGAGAGAGATAGACTGACTGACTGACTGACTGACTGACTGACTGAGAGAGAGACTGACTGACTGACTGACTGACTGAGAGAGAGACTGACTGAGAGAGAGACTGACTGACTGACTGACTGACTGACTGAGAGAGAGACTGACTGACTTAGAGAGACTGCCTTACTGACTGTCTGAGACAGTGACTTATTGACTGAGAGAGAGACTGACTGACTGACTGACTGACTGAGAGAGAGACTGACTGAATGACTGACTGACTGAGTGAGAGACTGACTGACTGACTGACTGGGAGAGAGACTGACTAACTGAGAGAGAGACTTACTGACTGAGTGAGAGACTGACTGACTGACTGAGAGAGTGACTGACTGACTGACTGAGAGAGAGACTTTCTGACTGGCTGACTGAGAGAGAGACTGACTGACTGAATGAGAGAGAGAGAGAGAGAGACTGACTAACTGACGGAGAGAGAGACTTACTGACTGACTGAGAGAGATAGACTGACTGACTGACTGACTGACTGACTGAGAGAGAGACTGACTGACTGACTGACTGACTGAGAGAAAGAGTTACTGACTGGCTGACTGAGAGAGAGACTGACTGACTGACTGAGAGTGAGACTGACTGACTGACTAAGAGAGAGACTGACTGACTGAGAGAGAGACTTACTTACTGGCTGACTGAGAGAGAGACTGACTGACTGAATGAGAGAGAGACTGACTGACCGACTGACTGACGGAGAGAAAGACTGACTGACTGACTGAGAGAGAGACTGACTGACCGAATGAGAGAGAGACTGACTGACTGAGAGAGAGACTGACTGAGAGAGAGACTGGCTGACTGACTGACTGAGAGAGAGACTGACTGACTGAGAGAGAGACTGACTGACTAACTGACTGACTGACTGAGAGAGAGACTGACTGACTGTCTGTCTGAGAGAGTGACTTACTGAAGGAGACTGACTGACTGACTAACTGACTGAGTGAGAGACTTACTGACTGACTGAGAGAGAGACTGACTGACTGAGAGAGAGAGACTGACTTACAGAGAGAGAGACTGACTGACTGACTGAGAGAGAGATACTGACTGAGAGAGAGACTGACTGACTGACTGACTGAGAGAGAGACTGACTGACTGACTGAGAGAGAGACTGTCTGACTGACTGACTGACTGACTAACGGTCTGAGAGAGTGACTGACTGACTGAGAGAGAGACTGACTGACTGACTGAGAGACTGACTGACTGACTGAGAGAGAGACTTACTGACTGACTGAGAGAGAGACTGACTGACTGACTGACTGAGAGAGAGACTGACTGACTGACTGAGAGAGAAACTTACTGACTGACTGACTGACTAAGAGAGAGACTGACTGACTGACTGACTGACTGACTGAGAGAGAGACTTACTGACTGGCTGACTGAGAGAGAGACTGACTGACTGAATGAGAGAGAGAGAGAGAGAGAGAGACTGACTAACTGACGGAGAGAGAGACTGACTGACTGACTGACTGACTGACTGACTGACTGACTGAGAGAGAGACTGACTGACTGACTGAATGAGAGATAGACTGACTGAGAGAGACTGACTTACTGACTGTCTGAGACAGTGACTTATTGACTGAGAGAGAGACTGACTGACTGACTGACTGACTGAGAGAGAGACTGACTGAATGACTGACTGACTGAGTGAGAGACTGACTGACTGACTGGGAGAGAGACTGACTAACTGAGAGAGAGACTTACTGACTGAGTGAGAGACTGACTGACTGAGAGACTGACTGACTGACTGAGAGAGAGACTTACTGACTGACTTAGAGAAAGACTGACTGACTGACTGACTGACTGACTGACTGAGAGAGAGACTGACTGACTGGCTGACTGAGAGAGAGACTGACTGACTGAGTGAGAGACTTACTGACTGACTGAGAGAGAGACTGACTGACTGAGAGAGAGAGACTGACTGACTGAGTGAGAGACTGACTGACTGACTGAGAGAGAGACTGACTGACTGACTGACAGAGAGAGAGACTTACTGACTGGCTGACTGAGAGAGAGACTGACTGACTGAAAGAGAGAGAGACTGACTGACTGACTAACGGTCTGAGAGAGTGACTGACTGACTGACTGAGAGAGAGACTGACTGACTGACTGAGAGAGACTGACTGACTGACTGACTGAGAGACTGACTGACTGACTGAGAGAGAGACTTACTGACAGACTGAGAGAGAGACTGACTGACTGACTGAGAGAGAGACTGACTGACTGAGTGAGAGACTTACTGACTGATTGAGAGAGAGACTGACTGACTGAGAGAGAGAGACTGACTGACTGACTGAGAGAGAGACTGACTTACTGACAGAGAGAGAGACTTACTGACTGGCTGACTGAGAGAGAGACTGACTGACTGAAAGAGAGAGAGACTGACAGACTGACGGAGATAGAGACTGACTGACTGACTGAGATAGAGATACTGACTGAGAGAGAGACTGACTGACTGACTGACTGACTGAGAGAGAGACTGACGGACTGAGAGAGAGACTGTCTGACTGACTGACTGACTGACTAACGGTCTGAGAGAGTGACTGACTGACTGAAAGAGAGATTGACTGACTGACTGACTGAGAGAGGGACTGACTAACTGACTGAGAGACTGACTGACTGACTGAGAGAGAGAATTACTGACTCACTGAGAGAGAGACTGACTGACTGACTGACTGAGAGAGAGACTTACTGACTGGCTGACTGAGAGAGAGACTGACTGACTGAATGAGAGAGAGACTGACTAACTGACGGAGAGAGAGACTGACTGACTGACTGACTGACTGAGAGAGAGACTGCCTGACTGACTGAATGAGAGATAGACTGACTGAGAGAGAGACTGTCTGACTGACTGACTGACTGAGAGAGAGACTGACTGACTGAGAGAGACTGCCTTACTGACTGTCTGAGACAGTGACTTATTGACTGAGAGAGAGACTGACTGACTGACTGACTGACTGAGAGAGAGACTGACTGAGAGAGAGACTGACTGACTGACTGACTGACTGAGAGAGAGACTGACTGACTTAGAGAGACTGCCTTACTGACTGTCTGAGACAGTGACTTATTGACTGAGAGAGAGACTGACTGACTGACTGACTGACTGAGAGAGAGACTGACTGAATGACTGACTGACTGAGTGAGAGACTGACTGACTGACTGACTGGGAGAGAGACTGACTAACTGAGAGAGAGACTTACTGACTGAGTGAGAGACTGACTGACTGACTGAGAGAGTGACTGACTGACTGACTGAGAGAGAGACTTTCTGACTGGCTGACTGAGAGAGAGACTGACTGACTGAATGAGAGAGAGAGAGAGAGAGACTGACTAACTGACGGAGAGAGAGACTTACTGACTGACTTAGAGAGAGAGACTGACTGACTGACTGACTGACTGACTGAGAGAGAGACTGACTGACTGACTGACTGACTGAGAGAAAGAGTTACTGACTGGCTGACTGAGAGAGAGACTGACTGACTGACTGAGAGTGAGACTGACTGACTGACTAAGAGAGAGACTGACTGACTGAGAGAGAGACTTACTTACTGGCTGACTGAGAGAGAGACTGACTGACTGAATGAGAGAGAGACTGACTGACCGACTGACTGACGGAGAGAAAGACTGACTGACTGACTGAGAGAGAGACTGACTGACCGAATGAGAGAGAGACTGACTGACTGAGAGAGAGACTGACTGAGAGAGAGACTGGCTGACTGACTGACTGAGAGAGAGACTGACTGACTGAGAGAGAGACTGACTGACTAACTGACTGACTGACTGAGAGAGAGACTGACTGACTGTCTGTCTGAGAGAGTGACTTACTGAAGGAGAGAGACTGACTGACTGACTAACTGACTGAGAGAGAGACTGACTGACTGACTGACTGAGTGAGAGACTTACTGACTGACTGAGAGAGAGACTGACTGACTGAGAGAGAGAGACTGACTTACAGAGAGAGAGACTGACTGACTGACTGAGAGAGAGATACTGACTGAGAGAGAGACTGACTGACTGACTGACTGACTGAGAGAGAGACTGACTGACTGACTGAGAGAGAGACTGTCTGACTGACTGACTGACTGACTAACGGTCTGAGAGAGTGAGTGACTGACTGAGAGAGAGACTGACTGACTGACTGAGAGACTGACTGACTGACTGAGAGAGAGACTTACTGACTGACTGAGAGAGAGACTGACTGACTGACTGACTGAGAGAGAGACTGACTGACTGACTGAGAGAGAAACTTACTGACTGACTGACTGACTAAGAGAGAGACTGACTGACTGACTGACTGACTGACTGAGAGAGAGACTTACTGACTGGCTGACTGAGAGAGAGACTGACTGACTGAATGAGAGAGAGAGAGAGAGAGACTGACTAACTGACGGAGAGAGAGACTGACTGACTGACTGACTGACTGACTGACTGACTGAGAGAGAGACTGACTGACTGACTGAATGAGAGATAGACTGACTGAGAGAGAGACTGTCTGACTGGCTGAATGAGAGAGTGACTGACTGACTGAGAGAGAGACTGACTGACTGACTGAGAGAGAGACTGACTTACTGAGAGAGAGACTGACTGACTGACTGAGAGAGAGACTTACTGACTGACTGAATGAGAGAGAGACTGACTGACTGAGAGACTGACTGACTGACTGACTGAGAGAGAGACTGTCTGACTGACTGACTGACTGACTAACGGTCTGAGAGAGTGAGTGACTGACTGAGAGAGAGACTGACTGACTGACTGAGAGACTGACTGACTGACTGACTGAGAGAGAGACTTACTGACTGACTGAGAGAGAGACTGACTGACTGACTGACTGAGAGAGAGACTGACTGACTGACTGAGAGAGAAACTTACTGACTGACTGACTGACTAAGAGAGAGACTGACTGACTGACTGACTGACTGACTGAGAGAGAGACTTACTGACTGGCTGACTGAGAGAGAGACTGACTGACTGAATGAGAGAGAGAGAGAGAGAGACTGACTAACTGACGGAGAGAGAGACTGACTGACTGACTGACTGACTGACTGAGAGAGAGACTGACTGACTGACTGAATGAGAGATAGACTGACTGAGAGAGAGACTGTCTGACTGGCTGAATGAGAGAGTGACTGACTGACTGAGAGAGAGACTGACTGACTGACTGAGAGAGAGACTGACTTACTGAGAGAGAGACTGACTGACTGACTGAGAGAGAGACTTACTGACTGACTGAATGAGAGAGAGACTGACTGACTGAGAGACTGACTGACTGACTGAATGAGAGAGATACTGACTGACTGAGAGAGCGACTGACTGAGAGAGAGACTGACTGACTGACTGAGAGAGAGACTGACTGACTGAGAGAGAGAGACTGACTGACTGAGTGAGAGACTGACTGACTGAGAGAGAGACTTACTGACTGGCTGACTGAGAGAGAGACTGACTGACTGACTGAAAGAGAGAGAGACTGACTGACTGACGGAGAGAGAGACTGACTGACTGACTGAGAGAGAGACTGACTGAGAGAGAGACTGACTGACTGACTGACTGAGAGAGAGACTGACTGATTGACTGAGAGAGAGACTGTCAGACTGACTGACTGACTGACTGTCTGAGAGAGTGACTGACTGACTGAGAGAGAGACTTACTGACTGACTGACTGACTGACTGAGAGAGAGACTGACTGACTGAGAGACTGCCTGACTGACTGAGAGAGAGACTGACTGACTGACTGACTGAGAGAGAGACTTACTGACTGGCTGACTGAGAGAGAGACTGACTGACTGAGAGAGAGACTGACTGACTGACTGACTGACTGAGAGAGAGACTGACTGACTGAATGAGAGAGAGACTGACTGAGAGAGAGACTGACTTACTGACTGACTAAGAGACTGACAGACTGACTGAGAGAGAGACTGACTGACTGACGGAGATAGAGACTGACTGACTGACTGAGAGAGAGACTGACTGACTGAATGAGAGAGAGACTGACTGAGAGAGAGACTGACTGACTGACTAAGAGACTGACTGACTGACTGACTGACTGTCTGAGAGAGAGACTGTCTGACTGACTGACTGACTGAGAGAGAGACTGACTGACTGACTAACGGAGAGAGAGACTGACTGACAGACTGAGAGAGAAACTGACTGACTGAATGAGAGAGAGACTGACTGAGTGAGAGACTGACTGACTGACTGACTGAGAGACTGACTGACTGACTGAGATAGAGACTTACTGACTGGCTGACAGAGAGAAAGACTGACTGACTGAATGAGATAGAGACTGACTGACTGACGGAGATAGAGACTGACTGACTGACTGAGAGAGAGACTGACTGACTGACTGAATGAGAGAGATACTGACTGACTGAGAGAGAGACTGACTGAGAGAGAGACTGACTTACTGAGAGAGAGACTGACTGACTGACTGACTGACTCACTGAGAGAGAGACTTACTGACTGACTGAATGAGAGAGAGACTGACTGACTGAGAGAGAGACTGACTGAGAGACTGACTGACTGACTGACTGACTGAGAGAGAGACTGACTGACTGACTGAGAGAGTCTGACTGACTGTCTGAGACAGTGACTTACTGACTGAGAGAGAGACTGACTGACTGAGAGAGAGACTGACTGACTGACTGAGAGAGCGAGACTGACTGACTGAGTGAGAGACTGACTGACTGAGAGAGAAACTGACTGACTGACAGAGAGAGAGACTTACTGACTGGCTGACTGAGAGAGAGACTGACTGACTGAAAGAGAGAGAGACTGACTGACTGACTGACAGATAGAGAGACTGACTGACTGACTGAGAGAGAGGCTGACTGAGAGAGAGACTGACTGACTGACTGACTGACTGAGAGAGAGACTGACTGATTGACTGAGAGAGAGACTGTCAAACTGACTGACTGTCTGAGAGAGTGAATGACTGACTGAGAGAGAGACTGACTGACTGACTGAGAGAGAGACTGACTGACTGAGAGACTGCCTGACTGACTGAGAGAGAGACTGACTGACTGACTGAGAGAGAGACTTACTGACTGGCTGACTGAGAGAGAGACTGACTGACTGAGAGAGAGACTGACTGACTGACTGACTGACTAAGAAAGAGACTGACTGACTGACTGAGATAAAGACTTAATGACTGGCTGACTGAGAGAGAGACTGACTGACTGACGGAGAGAGAGACTGACTGAATGACTGACTGAGAGAGAGACTGACTTACTGTATGAGAGAGAGACTGACTGAGAGAGAGACTGACTGACAGACTGACTAAGAGACTGACTGACTGAGAGAGAGAGACTGACTGACTGACGGAGAGAGAGACTGACTGACTGACTGAGAGAGAGAATGACTGAGAGAGAGACTGACTGACTGACTGACTAAGAGACTGACTGACTGAGAGAGAGACTGACTGACTGACGGAGAGAGAGACTGACTGACTGACTGAGAGAGAGACTGACTGACTGAATGAGAGAGAGACTGACTGAGAGAGAGACTGACTGACTGACTGACTGACTAAGAGTCTGACTGACTGACTGACTGAGAGAGAGACTGACTGACTGACGGAGAGAGAGACTGACTGACTGAATGAGAGAGAGACTGACTGAGAGAGAGACTGACTTACTGACTGACTAAGAGACTGACTGACTGAGAGAGAGACTGACTGACTGACGGAGAGAGAGACTGACTGACTGACTGAGAGAGAGACTGACTGACTGAATGAGAGAGAGACTGACTGAGAGAGAGACTGACTGACTGACTGACTAAGAGACTGACTGACTGACTGTCTGAGAGAGAGACTGTCTGACTGACTGACTGACTAAGAGAAAGACTGACTGACTGACTGAGAGAGAGACTGACTGACTGAGAGAGAGACTGACTGACTGAGAGAGAGAGACTGACTGACTGAGTGAGAGACTGACTGACTGAGAGAGAGACTTACTGACTGGCTGACTGAGAGAGAGACTGACTGACTGACTGAAAGAGAGAGAGACTGACTGACTGACTGACGGAGAGAGAGACTGACTGACTGACTGAGAGAGAGACTGACTGATAGAGAGACTGACTGACTGACTGACTGAGAGAGAGACTGACTGATTGACTGAGAGAGAGACTGTCAGACTGGCTGACTGACTGACTGTCTGAGAGAGTGACTGACTGACTGAGAGAGAGACTTACTGACTGACTGACTGACTGACTGAGAGAGAGACTGACTGACTGAGAGACTGCCTGACTGACTGAGAGAGAGACTGACTGACTGACTGACTGAGAGAGAGACTTACTGACTGGCTGACTGAGAGAGAGAATGACTGACTGAGAGAGAGACTGACTGACTGACTGACTGACTGACTGAGAGAGAGACTGACTGACTGAATGAGAGAGAGACTGACTGAGAGAGAGACTGACTTACTGACTGACTAAGAGACTGACAGACTGACTGAGAGAGAGACTGACTGACTGACGGAGATAGAGACTGACTGACTGACTGAGAGAGAGACTGACTGAATGAATGAGAGAGAGACTGACTGAGAGAGAGACTGACTGACTGACTAAGAGACTGACTGACTGACTGACTGTCTGAGAGAGAGACTGTCTGACTGACTGACTGACTGAGAGAGAGACTGACTGACTGACTGACGGAGAGAGAGACTGACTGACTGACTGAGAGAGAGACTGACTGACTGAATGAGAGAGAGACTGACTGAGTGAGAGACTGACTGACTGACTGAGAGACTGACTGACTAACTGAGATAGAGACTTACTGACTGGCTGACTGAGAGAAAGACTGACTGACTGAATGAGATAGAGACTGACTGACTGACGGAGATAGAGACTGACTGACTGACTGAGAGAGAGACTGACTGACTGACTGAATGAGAGAGATACTGACTGACTGAGAGAGAGACTGACTGAGAGAGAGACTGACTTACTGAGAGAGAGACTGACTGACTGACTGACTGACTCACTGAGAGAGAGACTTACTGACTGACTGAATGAGAGAGAGACTGACTGACTGAGAGAGAGACTGACTGAGAGACTGACTGACTGACTGACTGACTGAGAGAGAGACTGACTGACTGACTGAGAGAGACTGACTGACTGTCTGAGACAGTGACTTACTGACTGAGAGAGAGACTGACTGACTGAGAGAGAGACTGACTGACTGACTGAGAGAGCGAGACTGACTGACTGAGTGAGAGACTGACTGACTGAGAGAGAAACTGACTGACTGACAGAGAGAGAGACTTACTGACTGGCTGACTGAGAGAGAGACTGACTGACTGAAAGAGAGAGAGACTGACTGACTGACTGACTGACAGAGAGAGAGACTGACTGACTGACTGAGAGAGAGGCTGACTGAGAGAGAGACTGACTGACTGACTGACTGACTGAGAGAGAGACTGACTGATTGACTGAGAGAGAGACTGTCAAACTGACTGACTGACTATCTGAGAGAGTGAATGACTGACTGAGAGAGAGACTGACTGACTGACTGAGAGAGAGACTGACTGACTGACTGACTGAGAGAGAGACTGACTGATTGACTGAGAGAGAGACTGTCAGACTGGCTGACTGACTGACTGTCTGAGAGAGTGACTGACTGACTGAGAGAGAGACTTACTGACTGACTGACTGACTGACTGAGAGAGAGACTGACTGACTGAGAGACTGCCTGACTGACTGAGAGAGAGACTGACTGACTGACTGACTGAGAGAGAGACTTACTGACTGGCTGACTGAGAGAGAGAATGACTGACTGAGAGAGAGACTGACTGACTGACTGACTGACTGACTGAGAGAGAGACTGACTGACTGAATGAGAGAGAGACTGATTGAGAGAGAGACTGACTTACTGACTGACTAAGAGACTGACAGACTGACTGAGAGAGAGACTGACTGACTGACGGAGATAGAGACTGACTGACTGACTGAGAGAGAGACTGACTGAATGAATGAGAGAGAGACTGACTGAGAGAGAGACTGACTGACTGACTAAGAGACTGACTGACTGACTGACTGTCTGAGAGAGAGACTGTCTGACTGACTGACTGACTGAGAGAGAGACTGACTGACTGACTGACGGAGAGAGAGACTGACTGACTGACTGAGAGAGAGACTGACTGACTGAATGAGAGAGAGACTGACTGAGTGAGAGACTGACTGACTGACTGAGAGACTGACTGACTAACTGAGATAGAGACTTACTGACTGGCTGACTGAGAGAAAGACTGACTGACTGAATGAGATAGAGACTGACTGACTGACGGAGATAGAGACTGACTGACTGACTGAGAGAGAGACTGACTGACTGACTGACTGAATGAGAGAGATACTGACTAACTGAGAGAGAGACTGACTGAGAGAGAGACTGACTTACTGAGAGAGAGACTGACTGACTGACTGACTGACTCACTGAGAGAGAGACTTACTGACTGACTGAATGAGAGAGAGACTGACTGACTGAGAGAGAGACTGACTGAGAGACTGACTGACTGACTGACTGACTGACTGAGAGAGAGACTGACTGACTGACTGAGAGAGACTGACTGACTGTCTGAGACAGTGACTTACTGACTGAGAGAGAGACTGACTGACTGAGAGAGAGACTGACTGACTGACTGAGAGAGCGAGACTGACTGACTGAGTGAGAGACTGACTGACTGAGAGAGAAACTGACTGACTGACAGAGAGAGAGACTTACTGACTGGCTGACTGAGAGAGAGACTGACTGACTGAAAGAGAGAGAGACTGACTGACTGACTGACTGACAGAGAGAGAGACTGACTGACTGACTGAGAGAGAGGCTGACTGAGAGAGAGACTGACTGACTGACTGACTGACTGAGAGAGAGACTGACTGATTGACTGAGAGAGAGACTGTCAAACTGACTGACTGACTATCTGAGAGAGTGAATGACTGACTGAGAGAGAGACTGACTGACTGACTGAGAGAGAGACTGACTGACTGAGAGACTGCCTGACTGACTGAGAGAGAGACTGACTGACTGACTGAGAGAGAGACTTACTGACTGGCTGACTGAGAGAGAGACTGACTGACTGAGAGAGAGACTGACTGACTGACTGACTGACTAAGAAAGAGACTGACTGACTGACTGAGATAAAGACTTAATGACTGGCTGACTGAGAGAGAGACTGACTGACTGACGGAGAGAGAGACTGACTGAATGACTGACTGAGAGAGAGACTGACTTACTGTATGAGAGAGAGACTGACTGAGAGAGAGACTGACTGACAGACTGACTAAGAGACTGACTGACTGAGAGAGAGAGACTGACTGACTGACGGAGAGAGAGACTGACTGACTGACTGAGAGAGAGAAAGACTGAGAGAGAGACTGACTGACTGACTGACTAAGAGACTGACTGACTGAGAGAGAGACTGACTGACTGACGGAGAGAGAGACTGACTGACTGACTGAGAGAGAGACTGACTGACTGAATGAGAGAGAGACTGACTGAGAGAGAGACTGACTGACTGACTGACTGACTAAGAGTCTGACTGACTGACTGACTGAGAGAGAGACTGACTGACTGACGGAGAGAGAGACTGACTGACTGAATGAGAGAGAGACTGACTGAGAGAGAGACTGACTTACTGACTGACTAAGAGACTGACTGACTGAGAGAGAGACTGACTGACTGACGGAGAGAGAGACTGACTGACTGACTGAGAGAGAGACTGACTGACTGAATGAGAGAGAGACTGACTGAGAGAGAGACTGACTGACTGACTGACAAAGAGACTGACTGACTGACTGTCTGAGAGAGAGACTGTCTGACTGACTGACTGACTGACTAAGAGAAAGACTGACTGACTGACTGAGAGAGAGACTGACTGACTGACGGAGAGAGAGACTGACTGACTGACTGAGAGAGATACTGACTGACTGAATGAGAGAGAGACTGACTGAGAGAGAGACTGACTGACTGACTGACTAAGAGACTGACTGACTGACTGACTGTCTGAGAGAGAGACTGTCTGACTGACTGACTGACTGAGAGAGAGACTGACTGACTGACGGAGAGAGAGACTGACTGACTGACTGAGAGAGAGACTGACTGACTGAATGAGAGAGAGACTGACTGAGTGAGAGACTGACTGACTGACTGAGAGACTGACTGACTGACTGAGAGAGAAACTTACTGACTGGCTGACTGAGTGAGACTGACTGAGAGAGAGACTGACTGACTGACTGACTAAGAGACTGACTGACTGACTGTCTGAGAGAGAGACTGTCTGACTGACTGACTGACTGACTAAGAGACTGACAGACTGACTGAGAGAGAGACTGACTGACTGACGGAGATAGAGACTGACTGACTGACTGAGAGAGAGACTGACTGACTGAATGAGAGAGAGACTGACTTAGAGAGAGACTGACTGACTGACTAAGAGACTGACTGACTGACTGTCTGAGAGAGAGACTGTCTGACTGACTGACTGACTGAGAGAGAGACTGACTGACTTACTGACGGAGAGAGAGACTGACTGACTGACTGAGAGAGAGACTGACTGACTGAATGAGAGAGAGACTGACTGAGTGAGAGACTGACTGACTGACTGAGAGACTGACTGACTGACTGAGAGAGAGACTTACTGACTGGCTGACTGAGAGAAAGACTGACTGACTGAATGAGATAGAGACTGACTGACTGACTGACGGAGATAGAGACTGACTGACTGACTGATAGAGAGACTGACTGACTGACTGAATGAGAGAGATTCTGACTGACTGAGAGAGAGACTGACTGAGAGAGAGACTGACTGACTGAGAGAGAGACTGACTGACTGACTGACTCACTGAGAGAGAGACTTACTGACTGACTGAATGAGAGAGAGACTGACTGACTGAGAGAGAGACTGACTGAGAGACTGACTGACTGACTGACTGAGAGAGAGAGACTGACTGACTGACTGAGAGAGACTGACTGACTGTCTGAGACAGTGACTTACTGACTGAGAGAGAGACTGACTGACTGAGAGAGAGACTGACTGACTGAGAGAGCGAGACTGACTGACTGAGTGAGAGACTGACTGACTGAGAGAGAGACTGACTGACTGACAGAGAGAGAGACTTACTGACTGGCTGACTGAGAGAGAGACTGACTGACTGAAAGAGAGAGAGAGACGGACTGACTGACAGAGAGAGAGACTGACTGACTGACTGAGAGAGAGACTGACTGAGAGAGAGACTGACTGACTGACTGAGAGAGAGACTGACTGATTGACTGAGAGAGAGACTGTCAGACTGACTGACTGACTGTCTGAGAGAGTGAATGACTGACTGAGAGAGAGACTGACTGACTGACTGACTGAGAGAGAGACTGACTGACTGAGAGACTGCCTGACTGACTGAGAGAGAGACTGACTGACTGACTGAGAGAGAGACTTACTGACTGGCTGACTGAGAGAGAGACTGACTGACTGAGAGAGAGACTGACTGACTGACTGACTAAGAAAGAGACTGACTGACTGACTGAGATAAAGACTTAATGACTGGCTGACTGAGAGAGAGACTGACTGACTGACGGAGAGAGAGACTGACTGAATGACTGACTGAGAGAGAGACTGACTGACTGAATGAGAGAGAGACTGACTGAGAGAGAGACTGACTTACTGACTGACTAAGAGACTGACTGACTGACTGAGAGAGAGATTGACTGACTGACGGAGAGAGAGACTGACTGACTGACTGAGAGAGAGACTGACTGACTGAATGAGAGAGAGACTGACTGAGAGAGAGACTGACTGACTGACTGACTGACTGACTAAGAGTCTGACTGACTGACTGACTGAGAGAGAGACTGACTGACTGACGGAGAGAGAGACTGACTGACTGACTGAGAGAGAGACTGACTGACTGAATGAGAGAGAGACTGACTGAGTGAGAGACCGACTGACTGAGAGACTGACTGACTCACTGAGAGAGAGACGTACTGACTGACTGAATGAGAGAGAGACTGACTGACTGAGAGAGAGACTGACTGAGAGACTGACTGACTGACTGAGAGAGAGACTGACTGACTGACTGAGAGAGAGACTGACTGCGAGAGAGACTGACTGACTGACTGACTGACTGAGAGAGAGACTGACTGACTGACTGAGAGAGAGACTGTCAGACTGACTGACTGACTGTCTGAGAGAGTGACTGACTGACTGAGAGAGAGACTGACTGACTGACTGACTGACTGACTGAGAGAGAGACTGACTGACTGAGAGACTGACTGACTGACTGAGAGAGAGACTGACTGAGAGAGAGACTTACTGACTGGCTGACTGAGATAGAGACTGACTGACTGAGAGAGAGACTGACTGACTGACTAAGAAAGAGACTGACTGACTGACTGACTGAGATAAAGACTTACTGACTGGCTGACTGAGAGAGAGACTGACTGACTAAATGAGAGAGACACTGACTGACTGACGGAGAGAGAAACTGACTGACTGACTGACTGAGAGAGAGACTGACTGACTGAATGAGAGAGAGACTGTCTGACTGACTGACTGACTGAGAGAGAGACTGACTGACTGACTGACGGAGAGAGAGACTGACTGACTGACTGAGAGAGAGACTGACTGACTGAATGAGAGAGAGACTGACTGAGTGAGAGACTGACTGACTGACTGAGAGACTGACTGACTGACTGAGAGAGAGACTTACTGACTGGCTGACTGAGAGAAAGACTGACTGACTGAATGAGATAGAGACTGACTGACTGACTGACGGAGATAGAGACTGACTGACTGACTGAATGAGAGAGATACTGACTGACTGAGAGAGAGACTGACTGAGAGAGAGACTGACTGACTGAGAGAGAGACTGACTGACTGACTGACTCACTGAGAGAGAGACTTACTGACTGACTGAATGAGAGAGAGACTGACTGACTGAGAGAGAGACTGACTGAGAGACTGACTGACTGACTGACTGACTGAGAGAGAGTGACTGACTGACTGACTGACTGAGAGAGACTGACTGACTGTCTGAGACAGTGACTTACTGACTGAGAGAGAGACTGACTGACTGAGAGAGAGACTGACTGACTGAGAGAGCGAGACTGACTGACTGAGTGAGAGACTGACTGACTGAGAGAGAGACTGACTGACTGACAGAGAGAGAGACTTACTGACTGACTGACTGAGAGAGAGACTGACTGACTGACTGAGAGAGAGACTGACTGCGAGAGAGACTGACTGACTGACTGACTGACTGACTGAGAGAGAGACTGACTGACTGACTGAGAGAGAGACTGTCAGACTGACTGACTGACTGTCTGAGAGAGTGACTGACTGACTGAGAGAGAGACTGACTGACTGACTGACTGACTGACTGAGAGAGAGACTGACTGACTGAGAGACTGACTGACTGACTGAGAGAGAGACTGACTGAGAGAGAGACTTACTGACTGGCTGACTGAGAGAGAGACTGACTGACTGAGAGAGAGACTGACTGACTGACTGACTAAGAAAGAGACTGACTGACTGACTGACTGAGATAAAGACTTACTGACTGGCTGACTGAGAGAGAGACTGACTGACTAAATGAGAGAGACACTGACTGACTGACGGAGAGAGAAACTGACTGACTGACTGACTGAGAGAGAGACTGACTGACTGAATGAGAGAGAGACTGTCTGACTGACTGACTGACTGAGAGAGAGACTGACTGACTGACTGACGGAGAGAGAGACTGACTGACTGACTGAGAGAGAGACTGACTGACTGAATGAGAGAGAGACTGACTGAGTGAGAGACTGACTGACTGACTGAGAGACTGACTGACTGACTGAGAGAGAGACTTACTGACTGGCTGACTGAGAGAAAGACTGACTGACTGAATGAGATAGAGACTGACTGACTGACTGACTGACGGAGATAGAGACTGACTGACTGACTGATAGAGAGACTGACTGACTGAATGAGAGAGATACTGACTGACTGAGAGAGAGACTGACTGAGAGAGAGACTGACTGACTGAGAGAGAGACTGACTTACTGACTGACTCACTGAGAGAGAGACTTACTGACTGATTGAATGAGAGAGAGACTGACTGACTGAGAGAGAGACTGACTGAGAGACTGACTGACTGACTGACTGAGAGAGAGAGACTGACTGACTGACTGACTGAGAGAGACTGACTGACTGTCTGAGACAGTGACTTACTGACTGAGAGAGAGACTGACTGACTGAGAGAGAGACTGACTGACTGAGAGAGCGAGACTGACTGACTGAGTGAGAGACTGACTGACTGAGAGAGAGACTGACTGACTGACAGAGAGAGAGACTTACTGACTGGCTGACTGAGAGAGAGACTGACTGACTGAAAGAGAGAGAGAGACTGACTGACTGACGGAGAGAGAGACTGACTGACTGACTGAGAGAGAGACTGACTGAGAGAGAGACTGACTGACTGACTGACTGAGAGAGAGACTGACTGATTGACTGAGAGAGAGACAGTCAGACTGACTGACTGACTGTCTGAGAGAGTGAATGACTGACTGAGAGAGAGACTGACTGACTGACTGAGAGAGAGACTGACTGAGAGACTGCCTGACTGACTGAGAGAGAGACTGACTGACTGACTGAGAGAGAGACTTACTGACTGGCTGACTGAGAGAGAGACTGACTGACTGAGAGAGAGACTGACTGACTGACTGACTAAGAAAGAGACTGACTGACTGACTGAGATAATGACTTAATGACTGGCTGACTGAGAGAGAGACTGACTGACTGACGGAGAGAGAGACTGACTGAATGACTGACTGAGAGAGAGACTGACTGACTGAATGAGAGAGAGACTGACTGAGAGAGAGACTGACTAACTCACTAAGAGACTGACTGACTGACTGAGAGAGAGATTGACTGACTGACGGAGAGAGAGACTGACTGACTGACTGAGAGAGAGACTGACTGACTGAATGAGAGAGAGACTGACTGAGAGAGAGACTGACTGACTGACTGACTGACTAAGAGTCTGACTGATTGACTGAGAGAGAGACTGACTGACTGACGGAGAGAGAGACTGACTGACTGAGAGAGAGACTGACTGACTGAATGAGAGAGAGACTGACTGAGTGAGAGACCGACTGACTGAGAGACTGACCGACTCACTGAGAGAGAGACGTACTGACTGACTGAATGAGAGAGAGACTGACTGACTGAGAGAGAGACTGACTGAGAGACTGACTGACTGACTGACTGACTGAGAGAGAGACTGACTGACTGACTGAGAGAGAGACTGACTGCGAGAGAGACTGACTGACTGACTGACTGACTGAGAGAGAGACTGACTGACTGACTGAGAGAGAGACTGTCAGACTGACTGACTGACTGTCTGAGAGAGTGACTGACTGACTGAGAGAGAGACTGACTGACTGACTGACTGACTGACTGAGAGAGAGACTGACTGACTGAGAGACTGACTGACTGACTGAGAGAGAGACTGACTGAGAGAGAGACTTACTGACTGGCTGACTGAGAGAGAGACTGACTGACTGAGAGAGAGACTGACTGACTGACTAAGAAAGAGACTGACTGACTGACTGACTGAGATAAAGACTAACTGACTGGCTGACTGAGAGAGAGACTGACTGACTAAATGAGAGAGACACTGACTGACTGACGGAGAGAGAGACTGACTGACTGACTAACTGAGAGAGAGACTGACTGACTGAATGAGAGAGAGACTGACTGAGAGAGAGACTGACCACCTGACTGACTAAGAGACTGACTGACTGACTGAGAGAGAGACTGACTGACTGACGGAGAGAGAGACTGACTGACTGACTGACTGAGAGAGAGACTGACTGACTGAATGAGAGAGAGACTGACTGAGAGAGAGACTGACTGACTGACTGACTGACTAAGAGACTGACTTACTGAGAGAGACTGTCTGACTGACTGAATGAGAGAGAGACTGACTGACTGAGAGAGAGACTGACTGAGAGACTGACTGACTGACTGACTGACTGAGAGAGAGTGACTGACTGACTGACTGACTGAGAGAGACTGACTGACTGTCTGAGACAGTGACTTACTGACTGAGAGAGAGACTGACTGAGAGAGAGACTGACTGACTGAGAGAGCGAGACTGACTGACTGAGTGAGAGACTGACTGACTGAGAGAGAGACTGACTGACTGACAGAGAGAGAGACTTACTGACTGACTGACTGAGAGAGAGACTGACTGACTGACTGAGAGAGAGACTGACTGCGAGAGAGACTGACTGACTGACTGACTGACTGACTGAGAGAGAGACTGACTGACTGACTGAGAGAGAGACTGTCAGACTGACTGACTGACTGTCTGAGAGAGTGACTGACTGACTGAGAGAGAGACTGACTGACTGACTGACTGACTGACTGAGAGAGAGACTGACTGACTGAGAGACTGACTGACTGACTGAGAGAGAGACTGACTGAGAGAGAGACTTACTGACTGGCTGACTGAGAGAGAGACTGACTGACTGAGAGAGAGACTGACTGACTGACTGACTAAGAAAGAGACTGACTGACTGACTGACTGAGATAAAGACTTACTGACTGGCTGACTGAGAGAGAGACTGACTGACTAAATGAGAGAGACACTGACTGACTGACGGAGAGAGAAACTGACTGACTGACTGACTGAGAGAGAGACTGACTGACTGAATGAGAGAGAGACTGTCTGACTGACTGACTGACTGAGAGAGAGACTGACTGACTGACTGACGGAGAGAGAGACTGACTGACTGACTGAGAGAGAGACTGACTGACTGAATGAGAGAGAGACTGACTGAGTGAGAGACTGACTGACTGACTGAGAGACTGACTGACTGACTGAGAGAGAGACTTACTGACTGGCTGACTGAGAGAAAGACTGACTGACTGAATGAGATAGAGACTGACTGACTGACTGACTGACGGAGATAGAGACTGACTGACTGACTGATAGAGAGACTGACTGACTGAATGAGAGAGATACTGACTGACTGAGAGAGAGACTGACTGAGAGAGAGACTGACTGACTGAGAGAGAGACTGACTTACTGACTGACTCACTGAGAGAGAGACTTACTGACTGATTGAATGAGAGAGAGACTGACTGACTGAGAGAGAGACTGACTGAGAGACTGACTGACTGACTGACTGAGAGAGAGAGACTGACTGACTGACTGACTGAGAGAGACTGACTGACTGTCTGAGACAGTGACTTACTGACTGAGAGAGAGACTGACTGACTGAGAGAGAGACTGACTGACTGAGAGAGCGAGACTGACTGACTGAGTGAGAGACTGACTGACTGAGAGAGAGACTGACTGACTGACAGAGAGAGAGACTTACTGACTGGCTGACTGAGAGAGAGACTGACTGACTGAAAGAGAGAGAGAGACTGACTGACTGACGGAGAGAGAGACTGACTGACTGACTGAGAGAGAGACTGACTGAGAGAGAGACTGACTGACTGACTGACTGAGAGAGAGACTGACTGATTGACTGAGAGAGAGACAGTCAGACTGACTGACTGACTGTCTGAGAGAGTGAATGACTGACTGAGAGAGAGACTGACTGACTGACTGAGAGAGAGACTGACTGACTGAGAGACTGCCTGACTGACTGAGAGAGAGACTGACTGACTGACTGAGAGAGAGACTTACTGACTGGCTGACTGAGAGAGAGACTGACTGACTGAGAGAGAGACTGACTGACTGACTGACTAAGAAAGAGACTGACTGACTGACTGAGATAATGACTTAATGACTGGCTGACTGAGAGAGAGACTGACTGACTGACGGAGAGAGAGACTGACTTAATGACTGACTGAGAGAGAGACTGACTGACTGAATGAGAGAGAGACTGACTGAGAGAGAGACTGACTAACTCACTAAGAGACTGACTGACTGACTGAGAGAGAGATTGACTGACTGACGGAGAGAGAGACTGACTGACTGACTGAGAGAGAGACTGACTGACTGAATGAGAGAGAGACTGACTGAGAGAGAGACTGACTGACTGACTGACTGACTAAGAGTCTGACTGATTGACTGAGAGAGAGACTGACTGACTGACGGAGAGAGAGACTGACTGACTGAGAGAGAGACTGACTGACTGAATGAGAGAGAGACTGACTGAGTGAGAGACCGACTGACTGAGAGACTGACCGACTCACTGAGAGAGAGACGTACTGACTGACTGAATGAGAGAGAGACTGACTGACTGAGAGAGAGACTGACTGAGAGACTGACTGACTGACTGACTGAGAGAGAGACTGACTGACTGACTGAGAGAGAGACTGTCAGACTGACTGACTGACTGTCTGAGAGAGTGACTGACTGACTGAGAGAGAGACTGACTGACTGACTGACTGACTGACTGACTGAGAGAGAGACTGACTGACTGAGAGACTGACTGACTGACTGAGAGAGAGACTGACTGAGAGAGAGACTTACTGACTGGCTGACTGAGAGAGAGACTGACTGACTGAGAGAGAGACTGACTGACTGACTAAGAAAGAGACTGACTGACTGACTGACTGAGATAAAGACTAACTGACTGGCTGACTGAGAGAGAGACTGACTGACTAAATGAGAGAGACACTGACTGACTGACGGAGAGAGAGACTGACTGACTGACTAACTGAGAGAGAGACTGACTGACTGAATGAGAGAGAGACTGACTGAGAGAGAGACTGACCACCTGACTGACTAAGAGACTGACTGACTGACTGAGAGAGAGACTGACTGACTGACGGAGAGAGAGACTGACTGACTGACTGACTGAGAGAGAGACTGACTGACTGAATGAGAGAGAGACTGACTGAGAGAGAGACTGACTGACTGACTGACTGACTAAGAGACTGACTTACTGAGAGAGACTGTCTGACTGACTGACTGACTGTCTGAGAGAGTGACTGACTGACTGAGAGAGACTGACTGACTGTCTGAAGAACTGACTGACTGAGAGACTGACTGACTGACTGAGAGAGAGACTAACTGACTGAATGAGAGAGAGACTGACTGACTGACGGAGAGAGAGACTGACTGACTGAGAGAGAGACTGACTGACTGAATGAGAGAGAGACTGACTGAGAGATAGACTGACTGACTAAGAGACTGACTGACTGACTGAGAGATAGACTGTCTGACTGACTGACTGACTGTCTGAGAGAGTGACTAACTGACTGAGAGAGACTGACTGACTGACTGTCTGAGAGACTGACTGACTGACTGACTGAGAGACTGACTGACTGACTGACTGAGAGAGAGACTGACTGACTGACTGACTGAGAGAGAATGAGAGAGAGAGACTGACTGACTGAATGAGAGAGTGACTGACTGACTGAGAGAGAGACTGACTGACTGACTGAGAGAGAGACTGACTTACTGAGAGAGAGACTGACTGACTGACTGAGAGAGAGACTTACTGACTGACTGAATGAGAGAGAGACTGACTGACTGAGAGAGAGACTGACTGACTGACTGAATGAGAGAGATACTGACTGACGGAGAGAGAGACTGACTGAGAGAGAGACTGATTGACTGACTGACTGAGAGAGAGACTGACTGACTGAGAGAGAGAGACTGACTGACTGAGTGAGAGACTGACTGACTGAGAGAGAGACTGACTGACTGACAGAGAGAGAGACTTACTGACTGGCTGACTGAGAGAGAGACTGACTGACTGAAAGAGAGAGAGACTGACTGACTGACGGAGAGAGAGACTGACTGACTGACTGAGAGAGAGACTGACTGAGAGAGAGACTGACTGACTGACTGACTGAGAGAGAGACTGACTGATTGACTGAGAGAGAGACTGTCAGACTGACTGACTGACTGACTGTCTGAGAGAGTGACTGACTGACTGAGAGAGAGACTGACTGACTAACTGACTGACTGACTGAGAGAGAGACTGACTGACTGAGAGACTGCCTGACTGACTGAGAGAGAGACTGACTGACTGAATGAGAGAGAGACTTACTGACTGGCTGACTGAGAGAGAGACTGACTGACTATGAGACTGACTGACTGACTGACTAAGAAAGAGACTGACTGACTGAGATAAAGACTTACTGACTGGCTGACTGAGAGAGAGACTGACTGACTGACGGAGAGAGAGACTGACTGACTGACTGACTGAGAGAGAGACTGACTGACTGAATGAGAGAGAGACTGACTGAGAGAGAGACTGACTTACTGACTGACTAAGAGACTGACTGACTGACTGAGAGAGAGACTGACTGACTGACGGAGAGAGAGACTGACTGACTGACTGAGAGAGAGACTGACTAACTGAATGAGAGAGAGACTGACTGAGAGAGAGACTGACTGACTGACTGACTAAGAGACTGACTGACTGACTGACTGTCTGAGAGAGAGACTGACTGACTGACTGTCTGAGAGAGAGACTGACTGACTGACTGACTGAGAGAGAGACTGACTGACTGACGGAGAGAGAGACTGACTGACTGACTGAGAGAGAGACTGACTGACTGAATGAGAGAGAGACTGACTGAGTGAGAGACTGACTGACTGACTGAGAGACTGACTGACTGACTGACTGAGAGAGAGACTTACTGACTGGCTGACTGAGAGAAAGACTGACTGACTGAATGAGAGAGAGACTGACTGACTGACTGAGAGAGAGTCTGACTGACTGAATGAGAGAGAGACTGACTGAGAGAGAGACTGACTGACTGACTGACTGACTAAGAGTCTGACTGACTGACTGACTGAGAGAGAGACTGACTGACTGACGGAGAGAGAGGCTGACTGACTGACTGAGAGAGAGACTGACTGACTGAATGAGAGAGAGACTGACTGAGTGAGAGACCGACTGACTGAGAGACTGACTGACTCACTGAGAGAGAGACGTACTGACTGACTGAATGAGAGAGAGACTGACTGACTGACTGAGAGAGAGACTGACTGAGAGACTGACTGACTGACTGACTGACTGAGAGAGAGACTGACTGACTGACTGAGAGAGAGACTGACTGCGAGAGAGACTGACTGACTGACTGACTGAGAGAGAGACTGACTGACTGACTGAGAGAGAGACTGTCAGACTGACTGACTGACTGTCTGAGAGAGTGACTGACTGACTGAGAGAGAGACTGACTGACTGACTGACTGACTGAGAGAGAGACTGACTGACTGAGAGACTGACTGACTGACTGAGAGAGAGACTGACTGAGAGAGAGACTTACTGACTGGCTGACTGAGAGAGAGACTGACTGACTGAGAGAGAGACTGACTGACTGACTAAGAAAGAGACTGACTGACTGACTGAGATAAAGACTTACTGACTGGCTGACTGAGAGAGAGACTGACTGACTAAATGAGAGAGACACTGACTGACTGACGGAGAGAGAGACTGACTGACTGACTGAGAGAGAGACTAACTGACTGAATGAGAGAGAGACTGACTGAGAGAGAGACTGACTGACTGACTGACTAAGAGACTGACTGACTGACTGAGAGAGAGACTGACTGACTGACGGAGAGAGAGACTGACTGACTGACTGACTGAGAGAGAGACTGACTGACTGAATGAGAGAGAGACTGACTGAGAGAGAGACTGACTGACTGACTGACTGACTGACTAAGAGACTGACTTACTGAGAGAGACTGTCTGACTGACTGACTGACTGACTGTCTGAGAGAGTGACTGACTGACTGAGAGAGACTGACTGACTGTCTGAAGAACTGACTGACTGAGAGACTGACTGACTGACTGAGAGAGAGACTGACTGACTGAATGAGAGAGAGACTGACTGACTGACTGACTGAGAGAGAGACTGACTGACTGAATGAGAGAGAGACTGACTGAGAGAGAGACTGACTGACTGACTGACTAAGAGACTGACTTACTGAGAGAGACTGTCTGACTGACTGACTGACTGTCTGAGAGAGTGACTGACTGACTGAGAGAGACTGACTGACTGTCTGAAGAACTGACTGACTGAGAGACTGACTGACTGACTGAGAGAGAGACTGACTGACTGAATGAGAGAGAGACTGACTGACTGACGGAGAGAGAGACTGACTGACTGAGAGAGAGACTGACTGACTGAATGAGAGAGAGACTGACTGAGAGATAGACTGACTGACTAAGAGACTGACTGACTGACTGAGAGATAGACTGTCTGACTGACTGACTGACTGTCTGAGAGAGTGACTAACTGACTGAGAGAGACTGACTGACTGACTGTCTGAGAGACTGACTGACTGACTGACTGAGAGACTGACTGACTGACTGACTGAGAGAGAGACTGACTGACTGACTGACTGAGAGAGAATGAGAGAGAGAGACTGACTGACTGAATGAGAGAGTGACTGACTGACTGAGAGAGAGACTGACTGACTGACTGAGAGAGAGACTGACTTACTGAGAGAGAGACTGACTGACTGACTGAGAGAGAGATTTACTGACTGACTGAATGAGAGAGAGACTGACTGACTGAGAGAGAGACTGACTGACTGACTGAATGAGAGAGATACTGACTGACGGAGAGAGAGACTGACTGAGAGAGAGACTGATTGACTGACTGACTGAGAGAGAGACTGACTGACTGAGAGAGAGAGACTGACTGATTGAGTGAGAGACTGACTGACTGAGAGAGAGACTGACTGACTGACAGAGAGAGAGACTTACTGACTGGCTGACTGAGAGAGAGACTGACTGACTGAAAGAGAGAGAGACTGACTGACTGACGGAGAGAGAGACTGACTGACTGACTGAGAGAGAGACTGACTGAGAGAGAGACTGACTGACTGACTGAGAGAGAGACTGACTGATTGACTGAGAGAGAGACTGTCAGACTGACTGACTGACTGACTGTCTGAGAGAGTGACTGACTGACTGAGAGAGAGACTGACTGACTAACTGACTGACTGACTGAGAGAGAGACTGACTGACTGAGAGACTGCCTGACTGACTGAGAGAGAGACTGACTGAGAGAGAGACTTACTGACTGGCTGACTGAGAGAGAGACTGACTGACTGAGAGAGAGACTGACTGACTGACTGACTAAGAAAGAGACTGACTGACTGACTGAGATAAAGACTTACTGACTGGCTGACTGAGAGAGAGACTGACTGACTAAATGAGAGAGACACTGACTGACTGACGGAGAGAGAGACTGACTGACTGACTGACTGAGAGAGAGACTGACTGACTGAATGAGAGAGAGACTGACAGAGAGAGAGACTGACTGACTGACTGACTAAGAGATTGACTGACTGACTGAGAGAGAGACTCACTGACTGACGGAGAGAGAGACTGACTGACTGACTGACTGAGAGAGAGACTGACTGACTGAATGAGAGAGAGACTGACTGAGAGAGAGACTGACTGACTGACTGACTAAGAGACTGACTTACTGAGAGAGACTGTCTGACTGACTGACTGACTGTCTGAGAGAGTGACTGACTGACTGAGAGAGACTGACTGACTGTCTGAAGAACTGACTGACTGAGAGACTGACTGACTGACTGAGAGAGAGACTGACTGACTGAATGAGAGAGAGACTGACTGACTGACTGACTGACTGAGAGAGAGACTGACTGACTGAATGAGAGAGAGACTGACTGAGAGATAGACTGACTGACTGACTGACTAAGAGACTGACTTACTGAGAGAGACTGTCTGACTGACTGACTGACTGTCTGAGAGAGTGACTGACTGACTGAGAGAGACTGACTGACTGTCTGAAGAACTGACTGACTGAGAGACTGACTGACTGACTGAGAGAGAGACTGACTGACTGAATGAGAGAGAGACTGACTGACTGACGGAGAGAGAGACTGACTGACTGAGAGAGAGACTGACTGACTGAATGAGAGAGAGACTGACTGAGAGATAGACTGACTGACTAAGAGACTGACTGACTGACTGAGAGATAGACTGTCTGACTGACTGACTGACTGTCTGAGAGAGTGACTAACTGACTGAGAGAGACTGACTGACTGACTGTCTGAGAGACTGACTGACTGACTGACTGAGAGACTGACTGACTGACTGACTGAGAGAGAGACTGACTGACTGACTGACTGAGAGAGAATGAGAGAGAGAGACTGACTGACTGAATGAGAGAGTGACTGACTGAATGAGAGAGAGACTGACTGACTGACTGAGAGAGAGACTGACTTACTGAGAGAGAGACTGACTGACTGACTGAGAGAGAGACTTACTGACTGACTGAATGAGAGAGAGACTGACTGACTGAGAGAGAGACTGACTGACTGACTGAATGAGAGAGATACTGACTGACGGAGAGAGAGACTGACTGAGAGAGAGACTGATTGACTGACTGACTGAGAGAGAGACTGACTGACTGAGAGAGAGAGACTGACTGACTGAGTGAGAGACTGACTGACTGAGAGAGAGACTGACTGACTGACAGAGAGAGAGACTTACTGACTGGCTGACTGAGAGAGAGACTGACTGACTGAAAGAGAGAGAGACTGACTGACTGACGGAGAGAGAGACTGACTGACTGACTGAGAGAGAGACTGACTGAGAGAGAGACTGACTGACTGACTGACTGAGAGAGAGACTGACTGATTGACTGAGAGAGAGACTGACTGACTAACTGACTGACTGACTGAGAGAGAGACTGACTGACTGAGAGACTGCCTGACTGACTGAGAGAGAGACTGACTGACTATGAGACTGACTGACTGACTGACTAAGAAAGAGACTGACTGACTGAGATAAAGACTTACTGACTGGCTGACTGAGAGAGAGACTGACTGACTGACTGAATGAGAGAGAGACTGACTGAGAGAGAGACTGACTTACTGACTGACTAAGAGACTGACTGACTGACTGAGAGAGAGACTGACTGACTGACGGAGAGAGAGACTGACTGACTGACTGAGAGAGAGACTGACTAACTGAATGAGAGAGAGACTGACTGAGAGAGAGACTGACTGACTGACTGACTAAGAGACTGACTGACTGACTGACTGTCTGAGAGAGAGACTGTCTGACTGACTGACTGACTGAGAGAGAGACTGACTGACTGACGGAGAGAGAGACTGACTGACTGACTGAGAGAGAGACTGACTGACTGAATGAGAGAGAGACTGACTGAGTGAGAGACTGACTGACTGAGAGACTGACTGACTGACTGACTGAGAGAGAGACTTACTGACTGGCTGACTGAGAGAAAGACTGACTGACTGAATGAGAGAGAGACTGACTGACTGACTGAGAGAGAGACTGACTGACTGAATGAGAGAGAGACTGACTGAGTGAGAGACCGACTGACTGAGAGACTGACTGACTCACTGAGAGAGAGACGTACTGACTGACTGAATGAGAGAGAGACTGACTGACTGAGAGAGAGACTGACTGAGAGACTGACTGACTGACTGACTGAGAGAGAGACTGACTGCGAGAGAGACTGACTGACTGACTGACTGACTGAGAGACTGACTGACTGACTGAGAGAGAGACTGTCAGACTGACTGACTGACTGTCTGAGAGAGTGACTGACTGACTGAGAGAGAGACTGACTGACTGACTGACTGACTGACTGACTGAGAGAGAGACTGACTGACTGAGAGACTGACTGACTGACTGAGAGAGAGACTGAGTGAGAGAGAGACTTACTGACTGGCTGACTGAGAGAGAGACTGACTGACTGAGAGAGAGACTGACTGACTGACTGACTAAGAAAGAGACTGACTGACTGACTGAGATAAAGACTTACTGACTGGCTGACTGTGAGAGAGACTGACTGACTAAATGAGAGAGACACTGACTGACTGACGGAGAGAGAGACTGACTGACTGTCTGACTGAGAGAGAGACTGACTGACTGAATGAGAGAGAGACTGACTGAGAGAGAGACTGACTGACTGACTGACTAAGAGACTGACTGACTGACTGAGAGAGAGACTGACTGACTGACGGAGAGAGAGACTGACTGACTGACTGACTGAGAGAGAGACTGACTGACTGAATGAGAGAGAGACTGACTGAGAGAGAGACTGACTGACTGACTGACTGACTAAGAGACTGATTTACTGAGAGAGACTGTCTGACTGACTGACTGACTGTCTGAGAGAGTGACTGACTGACTGAGAGAGACTGACTGACTGTCTGAAGAACTGACTGACTGAGAGACTGACTGACTGACTGAGAGAGAGACTGACTGACTGAATGAGAGAGAGACTGACTGACTGACGGAGAGAGAGACTGACTGACTGAGAGAGAGACTGACTGACTGAATGAGAGAGAGACTGACTGAGAGATAGACTGACTGACTAAGAGACTGACTGACTGACTGAGAGATAGACTGTCTGACTGACTGACTGACTGTCTGAGAGAGTGACTAACTGACTGAGAGAGACTGACTGACTGACTGTCTGAGAGACTGACTGACTGACTGACTGAGAGACTGACTGACTGACTGACTGAGAGAGAGACTGACTGACTGACTGACTGAGAGAGAATGAGAGAGAGAGACTGACTTACTGAGAGAGAGACTGACTGACTGACTGAGAGAGAGACTGACTGACTGACTGAGAGAGAGACTGACTTACTGAGAGAGAGACTGACTGACTGACTGAGAGAGAGACTTACTGACTGACTGAATGAGAGAGAGACTGACTGACTGAGAGAGAGACTGACTGACTGACTGAATGAGAGAGATACTGACTGACGGAGAGAGAGACTGACTGAGAGAGAGACTGATTGACTGACTGACTGAGAGAGAGACTGACTGACTGAGAGAGAGAGACTGACTGACTGAGTGAGAGACTGACTGACTGAGAGAGAGACTGACTGACTGACAGATAGAGAGACTTACTGACTGGCTGACTGAGAGAGAGACTGACTGACTGAAAGAGAGAGAGACTGACTGACTGACGGAGAGAGAGACTGACTGACTGACTGAGAGAGAGACTGACTGAGAGAGAGACTGACTGACTGACTGACTGAGAGAGAGACTGACTGATTGACTGAGAGAGAGACTGTCAGACTGACTGACTGACTGACTGTCTGAGAGAGTGACTGACTGACTGAGAGAGAGACTGACTGACTAACTGACTGACTGACTGAGAGAGAGACTGACTGACTGAGAGACTGCCTGACTGACTGAGAGAGAGACTGACTGACTGACTGAGAGAGAGACTTACTGACTGGCTGACCGAGAGAGAGACTGACTGACTATGAGACTGACTGACTGACTGACTAAGAAAGAGACTGACTGACTGAGATAAAGACTTACTGACTGGCTGACTGAGAGAGAGACTGACTGACTGACGGAGAGAGAGACTGACTGACTGACTGACTGAGAGAGAGACTGACTGACTGTATGAGAGAGAGACTGACTGAGAGAGAGACTGACTTACTGACTGACTAAGAGACTGACTGACTGACTGAGAGAGAGACTGACTGACTGACGGAGAGAGAGACTGACTGACTGACTGAGAGAGAGACTGACTAACTGAATGAGAGAGAGACTGACTGAGAGAGAGACTGACTGACTGACTGACTAAGAGACTGACTGACTGTCTGAGAGAGAGACTGTCTGACTGACTGACTGACTGAGAGAGAGACTGACTGACTGACGGAGAGAGAGACTGACTGACTGACTGAGAGAGAGACTGACTGACTGAATGAGAGAGAGACTGACTGAGTGAGAGACTGACTGACTGACTGAGAGACTGACTGACTGACTGACTGAGAGAGAGACTTACTGCCTGGCTGACTGAGAGAAAGACTGACTGACTGAATGAGATAGAGACTGACTGACTGACTGAAGGAGAAAGAGACTGACTGACTGACTGAGAGAGAGACTGACTGACTGACTGAATGAGAGAGAAACTGACTAACTGAGAGAGAGACTGACTGAGAGAGAGACTGACTGACTGAGAGAGAGACTGACTGACTGACTGACTGACTCACTGAGAGAGAGACTTACTGACTGACTGAATGAGAGAGAGACTGACTGACTGAGAGAGAGACTGACTGAGAGACTGACTGACTGACTGACTGACTGACTGGGAGAGAGACTGACTGACTAACTGACTGAGAGAGACTGACTGACTGTCTGAGACAGTGACTTACTGACTGAGAGAGAGACTGACTGACTGAGAGAGAGACTGACTGACTGAGAGAGCGAGACTGACTGAGTGAGAGACTGACTGACTGACTGAGAGAGAGACTGACTGAGAGATAGACTGACTGACTGACTGACTGACTAAGAGACTGACTTACTGAGAGAGACTGTCTGACTGACTGACTGTCTGAGAGAGTGACTGACTGACTGAGAGAGACTGACTGACTGTCTGAAGAACTGACTGACTGAGAGACTGACTGACTGACTGAGAGAGAGACTGACTGACTGAATGAGAGAGAGACTGACTGACTGACGGAGAGAGAGACTGACTGACTGAGAGAGAGACTGACTGACTGAATGAGAGAGAGACTGACTGAGAGATAGACTGACTGACTAAGAGACTGACTGACTGACTGAGAGATAGACTGTCTGACTGACTGACTGACTGTCTGAGAGAGTGACTGACTGACTGAGAGAGACTGACTGACTGTCTGAAGAACTGACTGACTGAGAGACTGACTGACTGACTGAGAGAGAGACTGACTGACTGAATGAGAGACAGACTGACTGACTGACGGAGAGAGAGACTGACTGACTGAGAGAGAGACTGACTGACTGAATGAGAGAGAGACTGACTGAGAGATAGACTGACTGACTAAGAGACTGACTGACTGACTGAGAGATAGACTGTCTGACTGACTGACTGACTGTCTGAGAGAGTGACTAACTGACTGAGAGAGACTGACTGACTGACTGTCTGAGAGACTGACTGACTGACTGACTGAGAGACTGACTGACTGACTGACTGAGAGAGAGACTGACTGACTGACTGACTGAGAGAGAATGAGAGAGAGAGACTGACTGACTGAATGAGAGAGTGACTGACTGAATGAGAGAGAGACTGACTGACTGACTGAGAGAGAGACTGACTTACTGAGAGAGAGACTGACTGACTGACTGAGAGAGAGACTTACTGACTGACTGAATGAGAGAGAGACTGACTGACTGAGAGAGAGACTGACTGACTGACTGAATGAGAGAGATACTGACTGACGGAGAGAGAGACTGACTGAGAGAGAGACTGATTGACTGACTGACTGAGAGAGAGACTGACTGACTGAGAGAGAGAGACTGACTGACTGAGTGAGAGACTGACTGACTGAGAGAGAGACTGACTGACTGACAGAGAGAGAGACTTACTGACTGGCTGACTGAGAGAGAGACTGACTGACTGAAAGAGAGAGAGACTGACTGACTGACGGAGAGAGAGACTGACTGACTGACTGAGAGAGAGACTGACTGAGAGAGAGACTGACTGACTGACTGACTGAGAGAGAGACTGACTGATTGACTGAGAGAGAGACTGACTGACTAACTGACTGACTGACTGAGAGAGAGACTGACTGACTGAGAGACTGCCTGACTGACTGAGAGAGAGACTGACTGACTATGAGACTGACTGACTGACTGACTAAGAAAGAGACTGACTGACTGAGATAAAGACTTACTGACTGGCTGACTGAGAGAGAGACTGACTGACTGACGGAGAGAGAGACTGACTGACTGACTGACTGAGAGAGAGAGAGACTGACTGACTGAATGAGAGAGAGACTGACTGAGAGAGAGACTGACTTACTGACTGACTAAGAGACTGACTGACTGACTGAGAGAGAGACTGACTGACTGACGGAGAGAGAGACTGACTGACTGACTGAGAGAGAGACTGACTAACTGAATGAGAGAGAGACTGACTGAGAGAGAGACTGACTGACTGACTGACTAAGAGACTGACTGACTGACTGACTGTCTGAGAGAGAGACTGTCTGACTGACTGACTGACTGAGAGAGAGACTGACTGACTGACGGAGAGAGAGACTGACTGACTAAGAGACTGACTGACTGACTGAGAGATAGACTGTCTGACTGACTGACTGACTGTCTGAGAGAGTGACTAACTGACTGAGAGAGACTGACTGACTGACTGTCTGAGAGACTGACTGACTGACTGACTGAGAGACTGACTGACTGACTGACTGAGAGAGAGACTGACTGACTGACTGACTGAGAGAGAATGAGAGAGAGAGACTGACTTACTGAGAGAGAGACTGACTGACTGACTGAGAGAGAGACTGACTGACTGACTGAGAGAGAGACTGACTTACTGAGAGAGAGACTGACTGACTGACTGAGAGAGAGACTTACTGACTGACTGAATGAGAGAGAGACTGACTGACTGAGAGAGAGACTGACTGACTGACTGAATGAGAGAGATACTGACTGACGGAGAGAGAGACTGACTGAGAGAGAGACTGATTGACTGACTGACTGAGAGAGAGACTGACTGACTGAGAGAGAGAGACTGACTGACTGAGTGAGAGACTGACTGACTGAGAGAGAGACTGACTGACTGACAGATAGAGAGACTTACTGACTGGCTGACTGAGAGAGAGACTGACTGACTGAAAGAGAGAGAGACTGACTGACTGACGGAGAGAGAGACTGACTGACTGACTGAGAGAGAGACTGACTGAGAGAGAGACTGACTGACTGACTGACTGAGAGAGAGACTGACTGATTGACTGAGAGAGAGACTGTCAGACTGACTGACTGACTGACTGTCTGAGAGAGTGACTGACTGACTGAGAGAGAGACTGACTGACTAACTGACTGACTGACTGAGAGAGAGACTGACTGACTGAGAGACTGCCTGACTGACTGAGAGAGAGACTGACTGACTGACTGAGAGAGAGACTTACTGACTGGCTGACCGAGAGAGAGACTGACTGACTATGAGACTGACTGACTGACTGACTAAGAAAGAGACTGACTGACTGAGATAAAGACTTACTGACTGGCTGACTGAGAGAGAGACTGACTGACTGACGGAGAGAGAGACTGACTGACTGACTGACTGAGAGAGAGACTGACTGACTGTATGAGAGAGAGACTGACTGAGAGAGAGACTGACTTACTGACTGACTAAGAGACTGACTGACTGACTGAGAGAGAGACTGACTGACTGACGGAGAGAGAGACTGACTGACTGACTGAGAGAGAGACTGACTAACTGAATGAGAGAGAGACTGACTGAGAGAGAGACTGACTGACTGACTGACTAAGAGACTGACTGACTGTCTGAGAGAGAGACTGTCTGACTGACTGACTGACTGAGAGAGAGACTGACTGACTGACGGAGAGAGAGACTGACTGACTGACTGAGAGAGAGACTGACTGACTGAATGAGAGAGAGACTGACTGAGTGAGAGACTGACTGACTGACTGAGAGACTGACTGACTGACTGACTGAGAGAGAGACTTACTGCCTGGCTGACTGAGAGAAAGACTGACTGACTGAATGAGATAGAGACTGACTGACTGACTGAAGGAGAAAGAGACTGACTGACTGACTGAGAGAGAGACTGACTGACTGACTGAATGAGAGAGAAACTGACTAACTGAGAGAGAGACTGACTGAGAGAGAGACTGACTGACTGAGAGAGAGACTGACTGACTGACTGACTGACTCACTGAGAGAGAGACTTACTGACTGACTGAATGAGAGAGAGACTGACTGACTGAGAGAGAGACTGACTGAGAGACTGACTGACTGACTGACTGACTGACTGGGAGAGAGACTGACTGACTAACTGACTGAGAGAGACTGACTGACTGTCTGAGACAGTGACTTACTGACTGAGAGAGAGACTGACTGACTGAGAGAGAGACTGACTGACTGAGAGAGCGAGACTGACTGAGTGAGAGACTGACTGACTGACTGAGAGAGAGACTGACTGAGAGATAGACTGACTGACTGACTGACTGACTAAGAGACTGACTTACTGAGAGAGACTGTCTGACTGACTGACTGTCTGAGAGAGTGACTGACTGACTGAGAGAGACTGACTGACTGTCTGAAGAACTGACTGACTGAGAGACTGACTGACTGACTGAGAGAGAGACTGACTGACTGAATGAGAGAGAGACTGACTGACTGACGGAGAGAGAGACTGACTGACTGAGAGAGAGACTGACTGACTGAATGAGAGAGAGACTGACTGAGAGATAGACTGACTGACTAAGAGACTGACTGACTGACTGAGAGATAGACTGTCTGACTGACTGACTGACTGTCTGAGAGAGTGACTGACTGACTGAGAGAGACTGACTGACTGTCTGAAGAACTGACTGACTGAGAGACTGACTGACTGACTGAGAGAGAGACTGACTGACTGAATGAGAGACAGACTGACTGACTGACGGAGAGAGAGACTGACTGACTGAGAGAGAGACTGACTGACTGAATGAGAGAGAGACTGACTGAGAGATAGACTGACTGACTAAGAGACTGACTGACTGACTGAGAGATAGACTGTCTGACTGACTGACTGACTGTCTGAGAGAGTGACTAACTGACTGAGAGAGACTGACTGACTGACTGTCTGAGAGACTGACTGACTGACTGACTGAGAGACTGACTGACTGACTGACTGAGAGAGAGACTGACTGACTGACTGACTGAGAGAGAATGAGAGAGAGAGACTGACTGACTGAATGAGAGAGTGACTGACTGAATGAGAGAGAGACTGACTGACTGACTGAGAGAGAGACTGACTTACTGAGAGAGAGACTGACTGACTGACTGAGAGAGAGACTTACTGACTGACTGAATGAGAGAGAGACTGACTGACTGAGAGAGAGACTGACTGACTGACTGAATGAGAGAGATACTGACTGACGGAGAGAGAGACTGACTGAGAGAGAGACTGATTGACTGACTGACTGAGAGAGAGACTGACTGACTGAGAGAGAGAGACTGACTGACTGAGTGAGAGACTGACTGACTGAGAGAGAGACTGACTGACTGACAGAGAGAGAGACTTACTGACTGGCTGACTGAGAGAGAGACTGACTGACTGAAAGAGAGAGAGACTGACTGACTGACGGAGAGAGAGACTGACTGACTGACTGAGAGAGAGACTGACTGAGAGAGAGACTGACTGACTGACTGACTGAGAGAGAGACTGACTGATTGACTGAGAGAGAGACTGACTGACTAACTGACTGACTGACTGAGAGAGAGACTGACTGACTGAGAGACTGCCTGACTGACTGAGAGAGAGACTGACTGACTATGAGACTGACTGACTGACTGACTAAGAAAGAGACTGACTGACTGAGATAAAGACTTACTGACTGGCTGACTGAGAGAGAGACTGACTGACTGACGGAGAGAGAGACTGACTGACTGACTGACTGAGAGAGAGAGAGACTGACTGACTGAATGAGAGAGAGACTGACTGAGAGAGAGACTGACTTACTGACTGACTAAGAGACTGACTGACTGACTGAGAGAGAGACTGACTGACTGACGGAGAGAGAGACTGACTGACTGACTGAGAGAGAGACTGACTAACTGAATGAGAGAGAGACTGACTGAGAGAGAGACTGACTGACTGACTGACTAAGAGACTGACTGACTGACTGACTGTCTGAGAGAGAGACTGTCTGACTGACTGACTGACTGAGAGAGAGACTGACTGACTGACGGAGAGAGAGACTGACTGACTGACTGAGAGAGAGACTGACTGACTGACTGAGAGAGAGACTGACTGACTGAATGAGAGAGAGACTGACTGAGTGAGAGACTGACTGACTGACTGAGAGACTGACTGACTGACTGACTGAGAGAGAGACTTACTGACTGGCTGACTGAGAGAAAGACTGACTGACTGAATGAGAGAGAGACTGACTGACTGACTGAGAGAGAGACTGACTGACTGAATGAGAGAGAGACTGACTGAGAGAGAGACTGACTGACTGACTGACTGACTGACTAAGAGTCTGTCTGACTGACTGACTGAGAGAGAGACTGACTGACTGACGGAGAGAGAGACTGACTGACTGACTGAGAGAGAGACTGACTGACTGAATGAGAGAGAGACTGACTGAGTGAGAGACCGACTGACTGAGAGACTGACTGACTCACTGAGAGAGAGACGTACTGACTGACTGAATGAGAGAGAGACTGACTGACTGAGAGAGAGACTGACTGAGAGACTGACTGACTGACTGACTGAGAGAGAGACTGACTGACTGACTGAGAGAGAGACTGACTGCGAGAGAGACTGACTGACTGACTGACTGACTGAGAGACTGACTGAGAGAGAGACTGACTGACTGACTGAGAGAGAGACTGACTGAGAGAGAGACTGTCAGACTGACTGACTGACTGTCTGAGAGAGTGACTGACTGACTGAGAGAGAGACTGACTGACTGACTGACTGACTGACTGACTTAGAGAGAGACTGACTGACTGAGAGACTGACTGACTGACTGAGAGAGAGACTGACTGAGAGAGAGACTTACTGACTGGCTGACTGAGAGAGAGACTGACTGACTGAGAGAGAGACTGACTGACTGACTGACTAAGAAAGAGACTGACTGACTGACTGAGATAAAGACTTACTGACTGGCTGACTGTGAGAGAGACTGACTGACTAAATGAGAGAGACACTGACTGACTGACGGAGAGAGAGACTGACTGACTGTCTGACTGAGAGAGAGACTGACTGACTGAATGAGAGAGAGACTGACTGAGAGAGAGACTGACTGACTGACTGACTAAGAGACTGACTGACTGACTGAGAGAGAGACTGACTGACTGACGGAGAGAGAGACTGACTGACTGACTGACTGAGAGAGAGACTGACTGACTGAATGAGAGAGAGACTGACTGAGAGAGAGACTGACTGACTGACTGACTGACTAAGAGACTGATTTACTGAGAGAGACTGTCTGACTGACTGACTGACTGTCTGAGAGAGTGACTGACTGACTGAGAGAGACTGACTGACTGTCTGAAGAACTGACTGACTGAGAGACTGACTGACTGACTGAGAGAGAGACTGACTGACTGAATGAGAGAGAGACTGACTGACTGACGGAGAGAGAGACTGACTGACTGAGAGAGAGACTGACTGACTGAATGAGAGAGAGACTGACTGAGAGATAGACTGACTGACTAAGAGACTGACTGACTGACTGAGAGATAGACTGTCTGACTGACTGACTGACTGTCTGAGAGAGTGACTAACTGACTGAGAGAGACTGACTGACTGACTGTCTGAGAGACTGACTGACTGACTGACTGAGAGACTGACTGACTGACTGACTGAGAGAGAGACTGACTGACTGACTGACTGAGAGAGAATGAGAGAGAGAGACTGACTTACTGAGAGAGAGACTGACTGACTGACTGAGAGAGAGACTGACTGACTGACTGAGAGAGAGACTGACTTACTGAGAGAGAGACTGACTGACTGACTGAGAGAGAGACTTACTGACTGACTGAATGAGAGAGAGACTGACTGACTGAGAGAGAGACTGACTGACTGACTGAATGAGAGAGATACTGACTGACGGAGAGAGAGACTGACTGAGAGAGAGACTGATTGACTGACTGACTGAGAGAGAGACTGACTGACTGAGAGAGAGAGACTGACTGACTGAGTGAGAGACTGACTGACTGAGAGAGAGACTGACTGACTGACAGAGAGAGAGACTTACTGACTGGCTGACTGAGAGAGAGACTGACTGACTGAAAGAGAGAGAGACTGACTGACTGACGGAGAGAGAGACTGACTGACTGACTGAGAGAGAGACTGACTGAGAGAGAGACTGACTGACTGACTGACTGAGAGAGAGACTGACTGATTGACTGAGAGAGAGACTGTCAGACTGACTGACTGACTGACTGTCTGAGAGAGTGACTGACTGACTGAGAGAGAGACTGACTGACTAACTGACTGACTGACTGAGAGAGAGACTGACTGACTGAGAGACTGCCTGACTGACTGAGAGAGAGACTGACTGACTGACTGACTAAGAAAGACACTGACTGACTGAGATAAAGACTTACTGACTGGCTGACTGAGAGAGAGACTGACTGACTGACGGAGAGAGAGACTGACTGACTGACTGACTGAGAGAGAGACTGACTGACTGTATGAGAGAGAGACTGACTGAGAGAGAGACTGACTTACTGACTGACTAAGAGACTGACTGACTGACTGAGAGAGAGACTGACTGACTGACGGAGAGAGAGACTGACTGACTGACTGAGAGAGAGACTGACTAACTGAATGAGAGAGAGACTGACTGAGAGAGAGACTGACTGACTGACTGACTAAGAGACTGACTGACTGACTGACTGACTGTCTGAGAGAGAGACTGTCTGACTGACTGACTGACTGAGAGAGAGACTGACTGACTGACGGAGAGAGAGACTGACTGACTGACTGAGAGAGAGACTGACTGACTGAATGAGAGAGAGACTGACTGAGTGAGAGACTGACTGACTGACTGAGAGACTGACTGACTGACTGACTGACTGACTGACTGAGAGAGAGACTTACTGACTGGCTGACTGAGAGAAAGACTGACTGACTGAATGAGATAGAGACTGACTGACTGACTGAAGGAGAAAGAGACTGACTGACTGACTGAGAGAGAGACTGACTGACTGACTGAATGAGAGAGAAACTGACTAACTGAGAGAGAGACTGACTGAGAGAGAGACTGACTGAGAGAGAGACTGACTGACTGACTGACTGACTCACTGAGAGAGAGACTTACTGACTGACTGAATGAGAGAGAGACTGACTGACTGAGAGAGAGACTGACTGAGAGACTGACTGACTGACTGACTGACTGACTGACTGGGAGAGAGACTGACTGACTGACTGACTGAGAGAGACTGACTGACTGTCTGAGACAGTGACTTACTGACTGAGAGAGAGACTGACTGACTGAGAGAGAGACTGACTGACTGAGAGAGCGAGACTGACTGAGTGAGAGACTGACTGACTGACTGAGAGAGAGACTGACTGACTGACAGAGAGAGAGACTTACTGACTGGCTGACTGAGAGAGAGACTGACTGACTGAAAGAGAGAGAGACTGACTGACTGACGGAGAGAGAGACTGACTGACTGACTGAGAGAGAGACTGACTGAGAGAGAGACTGACTGACTGACTGACTGAGAGAGAGACTGACTGATTGACTGAGAGAGAGATTGTCAGACTGACTGACTGACTGTCTGAGAGAGTGAATGACTGACTGAGAGAGAGACTGACTGACTGACTGAGAGAGAGACTGACTGACTGAGAGACTGCCTGACTGACTGAGAGAGAGACTGACTGACTGACTGAGAGAGAGACTTACTGACTGGCTGACTGAGAGAGAGACTGACTGACTGAGAGAGAGACTGACTGACTGACTGACTAAGAAGAGACTGACTGATTGACTGAGATAAAGACTTAATGACTGGCTGACTGAGAGAGAGACTGACTGACTGACGGAGAGAGAGACTGACTGAATGACTGACTGAGAGAGAGACTGACTGACTGAATGAGAGAGAGACTGACTGAGATAGAGACTGACTGACTGACTGACTGACTAAGAGACTGACTGACTGACTGACTGAAAGAGAGACTGACTGACTGACGGAGAGAGAGACTGACTGACTGACTGAGAGAGAGACTGACTGACTGAATGAGAGAGAGACTGACTGAGAGAGAGACTGACTGACTGACTGACTAAGAGTCTGACTGACTGAGAGAGAGACTGACTGACTGACGGAGAGAGAGACTGACTGACTGACTGACTGAGAGAGAGACTGACTGACTGAATGAGAGAGAGACTGACTGAGTGAGAGATTGACTGACTGACTGAGAGACTGACTGACTGACTGAGAGAGAGACTTACTGACTGGCTGACTGAGAGAGAGACTGACTGACTGAATGAGATAGAGACTGACTGACTGACGGAGAAAGAGACTGACTGACTGACTGAGAGAGAGACTGACTGACTGACTTAATGAGAGAGATACTGACTGACTGAGAGAGAGACTGACTGAGAGAGAGACTGACTGACTGAGAGAGAGACTGACTGACTGACTGACTCACTGAGAGCGAGACTTACTGACTGACTGAATGAGAGAGAGACTGACTGACTGAGAGAGAGACTGACTGAGAGAGAGACTGACTGACTGACTGAGAGAGAGACTGACTGACTGACTGAGAGAGAGACTTACTGACTGGCTGACTGAGAGAGAGACTGACTGACTGAATGAGAGAGAGACTGACTGACTGTGAGAGAGACTGACTGACTGACTGAATGAGAGAGATACTGACTGACTGAGAGAGAGACTGACTGAGAGAGAGACTGACTGACTGACTGACTCACTGAGAGCGAGACTTACTGACTGACTGAATGAGAGAGAGACTGACTGACTGAGAGAGAGACTGACTGAGAGAGAGACTGACTGACTGACTGAGAGAGAGACTGACTGACTGACTCACTGAGAGCGAGACTTACTGACTGGCTGACTGAGAGAGAGACTGACTGACTGAGAGAGAGACTGACTGACTGACTGACTAAGAAGAGACTGACTGATTGACTGAGATAAAGACTTAATGACTGGCTGACTGAGAGAGAGACTGACTGACTGACGGAGAGAGAGACTGACTGAATGACTGACTGAGAGAGAGACTGACTGACTGAATGAGAGAGAGACTGACTGAGATAGAGACTGACTGACTGACTGACTGACTAAGAGACTGACTGACTGACTGACTGACTGAGAGAGAGACTGACTGACTGACGGAGAGAGAGACTGACTGACTGACTGAGAGAGAGACTGACTGACTGAATGAGAGAGAGACTGACTGAGAGAGAGACTGACTGACTGACTGACTAAGAGTCTGACTGACTGACTGACTGAGAGAGAGACTGACTGACTGACGGAGAGAGAGACTGACTGACTGACTGACTGAGAGAGAGACTGACTGACTGAATGAGAGAGAGACTGACTGAGTGAGAGACTGACTGACTGACTGAGAGACTGACTGACTGACTGACTGAGAGAGAGACTTACTGACTGGCTGACTGAGAGAGAGACTGACTGACTGAATGAGATAGAGACTGACTGACTGACGGAGAAAGAGACTGACTGACTGACTGAGAGAGAGACTGACTGACTGACTTAATGAGAGAGATACTGATCGACTGAGAGAGAGACTGACTGAGAGAGAGACTAACTGACTGAGAGAGAGACTGACTGACTGACTGACTCACTGAGAGCGAGACTTACTGACTGACTGAATGAGAGAGAGACTGACTGACTGAGAGAGAGACTGACTGAGAGAGAGACTGACTGACTGACTGACTGAGAGAGAGACTGACTGACTTACTGAGAGAGAGACTTACTGACTGGCTGACTGAGAGAGAGACTGACTGACTGAATGAGAGAGAGACTGACTGACTGTGAGAGAGACTGACTGACTGACTGAATGAGAGAGATACTGACTGACTGAGAGAGAGACTGACTGAGAGAGAGACTGACTGACTGAGAGAGAGACTGACTGACTGACTGACTCACTGAAAGCGAGACTTACTGACTGACTGAATGAGAGAGAGACTGACTGACTGAGAGAGAGACTGACTGAGAGAGAGACTGACTGACTGACTGAGAGAGAGACTGACTGACTGACTGAGAGAGAGACTTACTGACTGACTGAGAGAGAGACTGACTGACTGAATGAGAGAGAGACTGACTGACTGACTGGGAGAGAGACTGACTGACTGACTGAATGAGAGAGATACTGACTGACTGAGAGAGAGACTGACTGAGAGAGAGACTGACTGACTGAGAGAGAGACTGACTGACTGACTGACTCACTGAGAGCGAGACTTACTGACTGACTGAATGAGAGAGAGACTGACTGACTGAGAGAGAGACTGACTGAGAGAGAGACTGACTGACTGACTGAGAGAGAGACTGACTGACTGACTGACTGAGAGAGAGACTTACTGACTGGCTGACTGAGAGAGAGACTGACTGACTGAATGAGAGAGAGACTGACTGACTGTGAGAGAGACTGACTGACTGACTGAATGAGAGAGATACTGACTGACTGAGAGAGAGACTGACTGAGAGAGAGACTGACTGACTGAGAGAGAGACTGACTGACTGACTGACTCACTGAGAGCGAGACTTACTGACTGACTGAATGAGAGAGAGACTGACTGACTGAGAGAGAGACTGACTGAGAGAGAGACTGACTGACTGACTGAGAGAGAGACTGACTGACTGACTGAGAGAGAGACTTACTGACTGGCTGACTGAGAGAGAGACTGACTGACTGAATGAGAGAGAGACTGACTGACTGACTGTGAGAGAGACTGACTGACTGACTGAATGAGAGAGAGACTGACTGACTGAATGAGAGAGAGACTGACTGACTGACTGTGAGAGAGACTGACTGACTGACTGACTGACTGAGAGAGATACTGATTGACTGACTGACTGACTGAGAGAGAGTGACTGACTGACTGAGAGAGAGACTGTCTGATTGACTGACTGTCTGAGAGAGTGACTGACTGACTGAGAGAGAGACTTACTGACTGACTGACTGAGAGAGAGACTGACTGACTGAGAGACTGACTGACTGAGAGAGAGACTGACAGACTGACTTAGAGAGAGACTGACTGACTGACTGACTGAGAGAGTGACTGATTGACTGAGAGAGAGACTGACTGACTGACTGAGAGAGAGACTTACTGACTAACTGACTGAGAGAGAGACAAACTAACTGACTGACTGACTAATTGAGAGAGAGACTGACTGACTGACAGACTGAGAGAGAGACTGACTGACTGAATGAATTACTGAGAGAGAGACTGACTGACATACTAAGAGAGAGAGACTGATTGACTGAGAGAGAGACTGCCTGACTGACTGAAGGAGAGAGAGAGAGACTGACTGACTGAGAGAGAGACTGACTGATTGGGAGAAGACTGACTGACTGACTGAGAGAGAGAGAGACTTACTGACTGACTGAATGAGAGAGAGACTGACTGACTGAGAGAGAGACCGACTGAGAGAGAGACTGACTGACTGACCGACTGAGAGAGAGACTGACTGACTGACTGACTGAGAGAGAGAGACCGACTGACTGTCTGAGAGAGTGACTTACTGACTGAGAGAGAGAGACTGACTGACTGACTGACTGAGTGAGATACTTACTGACTGACTGAGAGAGAGATACTGAATAACTGAGAGATCCTGACTGACTGAGTGAGAAACTGACTGACTGTCTGAGAGAGTGACTGACTTACTGAGAGAGAGACTGACTGACTGACTGACTGACTGACAGAGAGAGTGAATGACTGACTGACTGAGTGAGAGACTGACTGACTGACTGAGAGAGAGACTGACTGACTGACTGAGAGAGAGACTTACTAACTGGCTGACTGAGAGAGAGACTGACTGACTGAATGAGAGAGAGACTGACTGACTGACGGAGAAAGAGACTGACTGACTGACTGACTGACTGTGAGAGAGACTGACTGACTGACTGAATGAGAGAGATACTGACTGACTGAGAGAGAGACTGACTGAGAGAGAGACTGACTGACTGACTGACTGAGAGAGAGTGACTGACTGACTGAGAGAGAGACTGTCTGACTGACTGACTGTCTGAGAGAGTGACTGACTGACTGAGAGAGAGACTTACTGACTGACTGACTGAGAGAGAGACTGACTGACTGACTGAGAGACTGACTGACTGACTGACTGAGAGAGAGACTGACAGACTGACTTAGAGAGAGACTGACTGACTGACTGAGAGAGTGACTGATTGACTGAGAGAGAGACTGACTGACTGAGAGAGAGACTGACTGACTGACTGACTGAGAGAGAGACAGACTAACTGACTGACTGACTAACTGAGAGAGAGACTGACTGACTGACAGACTGAGAGAGAGACTGACTGACTGAATGAATTACTGAGAGAGAGACTGACTGATATACTAAGAGAGAGAGAGTGACTGACTGAGAGAGAGACTGCCTGACTGACTGAAGGAGAGAGAGAGAGACTGACTGACTGAGAGAGAGACTGACTGTTTGGGAGAAGACTGACTGACTGACTGAGAGAAAGACTGACTGACTGACTGACTGAGAGAGAGAGAGACTTAATGACTGACTGAATGAGAGAGAGACTGACTGACTGAGATAGAGACCGACTGAGAGAGAGACTGACTGACTGACCGACTGAGAGAGAGACTGACTGACTGACTGACTAACTGAGAGAGAGAGACCGACTGACTGTCTGAGAGAGTGACTTACTGACTGAGAGAGAAACTGACTGACTGACTGAGTGAGATACTTACTGACTGACTGAGAGAGAGATACTGACTGACTGAGAGATAATGACTGACTGAGTGAGAAACTGACTGACTGTCTGAGAGAGTGACTGACTTACTGAGAGAGAGACTGACTGACTGACTGAGAGAGAGATAGACTAACTGACTGACTGAGAGAGAGAGAGACTGACTGACTGACTGAGAGACTGACTGACTGACTGAGAGAGAGACTTACTGACTGAGCGAGAGAGACTGACTGACTGAGAGAGAGACTGTCTGACTGACTGACTGACTGACTGTCTGAGAGACTGACTGACTGACTGACTGAGAGACTGACTGACTGAGAGAGAGAGAGAGAGAGAGAGAGAGAGAGAGAGAGAGAGAGAGAGAGAGAGAGAGAGATAGAGAGAGAGAGAGACTGACTGACTGAATGAGAGAGTGACTGACTGACTGAGAGATAGACTGACTGACTGACTGAGAGAGAGACTGACTGACTGACTGAGAGAGAGACTTACAGTACTGACTGACTGAATGAGAGAGAGAGACTGACTGACTGAGAGAGAGACTGACTGAGAGAGAGACTGACTGACTGACTGACTGAGAGAGAGACTGACTGACTGTCTGAGACAGTGACTTACTGACTGAGAGAGAGACTGACTGACTGACTGACTGAGAGAGAGACTGACTGAATGACTGACTAACTGAGTGAGAGACTGACTGACTGACTGAGAGAGAGACTGACTGACTGAGAGAGAGACTTACTGACTGAGTGAGAGACTGACTGACTGACTGAGAGACTGACTGACTAACTGAGAGAGAGACTTACTGACTGGCTGACTGAGAGAGAGACTGACTGACTGACTGACTGAGAGAGAGAGACCGACTGACTGTCTGAGAGAGTGACTTACTGACTGAGAGAGAGAGACTGACTGACTGACTGAGTGAGATACTTACTGACTGACTGAGAGAGAGATACTGAATAACTGAGAAATCCTGACTGACTGAGTGAGAAACTGACTGACTGTCTGAGAGAGTGACTGACTTACTGAGAGAGAGACTGACTGACTGACTGACTGACTGACTGACAGAGCGAGTGAATGACTGACTGACTGAGTGAGAGACTGACTGACTGACTGAGAGAGAGACTGACTGACTGACTGAGAGAGAGACTTACTGACTGGCTGACTGAGAGAGAGACTGACTGACTGAATGAGAGAGAGACTGACTGACTGACGGAGAAAGAGACTGACTGACTGACTGACTGACTGTGAGAGAGACTGACTGACTGAATGAGAGAGATACTGACTGACTGAGAGAGAGACTGACTGAGAGAGAGACTGACTGACTGACTGACTGAGAGAGAGTGACTGACTGACTGAGAGAGAGACTGTCTGACTGATTGACTGTCTGAGAGAGAGACTGACTGACTGAGAGAGAGACTTACTGACTGACTGACTGAGAGAGAGACTGACTGACTGACTGAGAGACTGACTGACTGACTGACTGAGAGAGAGACTGACAGACTGACTTAGAGAGAGACTGACTGACTGACTGAGAGATTGACTGATTGACTGAGAGAGAGACTGACTGACTGAGAGAGAGACTGACTGACTGACTGACTGAGAGAGAGACAGACTAACTGACTGACTGACTAACTGAGAGAGAGACTGACTGACTGACAGACTGAGAGAGAGACTGACTGACTGAATGAATTACTGAGAGAGAGACTGACTGATATACTAAGAGAGAGAGAGTGACTGACTGAGAGAGAGACTGCCTGACTGACTGAAGGAGAGAGAGAGACTGACTGACTGAGAGAGAGACTGACTGTTTGGGAGAAGACTGACTGACTGACTGAGAGAAAGACTGACTGACTGACTGAGAGAGATAGAGACTTAATGACTGACTGAATGAGAGAGAGACTGACTGACTGAGATAGAGACCGACTGAGAGAGAGACTGACTGACTGACCGACTGAGAGAGAGACTGACTGACTGACTGACTAACTGAGAGAGAGAGACCGACTGACTTTCTGAGAGAGTGACTTACTGACTGAGAGAGAGACTGACTGACTGACTGAGTGAGATACTTACTGACTGACTGAGAGAGAGATACTGACTGACTGAGAGATAATGACTGACTGAGTGAGAAACTGACTGACTGTCTGAGAGAGTGACTGACTTACTGAGAGAGAGACTGACTGACTGACTGAGAGAGAGATAGACTGACTGACTGACTGAGAGAGAGAGAGACTGACTGACTGACTGAGAGACTGACTGACTGACTGAGAGAGAGACTTACTGACTGAGCGAGAGAGACTGACTGACTGAGAGAGAGACTGTCTGACTGACTGACTGACTGACTGTCTGAGAGACTGACTGACTGACTGAGAGAGACTGACTGACTGACTGACTGTCTGAGAGACTGACTGACTGACTGACTGAGAGACTGACTGACTGAGAGAGAGAGAGAGAGAGAGAGAGAGAGAGAGAGAGAGACAGAGAGAGAGAGAGAGAGATAGAGAGAGAGAGAGACTGACTGACTGAATGAGAGAGTGACTGACTGACTGAGAGATAGACTGACTGACTGACTGAGAGAGAGACTGACTGACTGACTGAGAGAGAGACTTACAGTACTGACTGACTGAATGAGAGAGAGAGACTGACTGACTGAGAGAGAGACTGACTGAGAGAGAGACTGACTGACTGACTGACTGAGAGAGAGACTGACTGACTGTCTGAGACAGTGACTTACTGACTGAGAGAGAGACTGACTGACTGACTGACTGAGAGAGAGACTGACTGAATGACTGACTAACTGAGTGAGAGAATGACTGACTGACTGAGAGAGAGACTGACTGACTGAGAGAGAGACTTACTGACTGAGTGAGAGACTGACTGACTGACTGAGAGACTGACTGACTAACTGAGAGAGATACTTACTGACTGGCTGACTGAGAGAGAGACTGACTGACTGACTGAATGAGAGAGAGACTGACTGACTGACGGAGAGAGAGACTGACTGACTGACTGAGAGAGAGACTGACTGACTGACTGACTGAATGAGAGAGATACTGACTGACTGAGAGAGAGACTGACTGAGAGAGAGACTGACTGACTGAGAGAGAGACTGACTGACTGACTGACTGAGAGAGAGACTTACTGACTGACTGAATGAGAGAGAGACTGACTGACTGAGAGAGAGACTGACTGAGAGAGAGGCTGACTGACTCACTGACTGACTGAGAGAGAGACTGACTGACTGACTGAGAGAGACTGACTGACTGTCTGAGACAGTGACTTACTGACTGAGAGAGAGACTGACTGACTGACTGACTGACTGACTGAGAGAGAGACTGAATGACTGACTGAGTGAGAGACTGACTGACTGACTGAGAGAGAGAGAGACTGACTGACTGAGAGAGAGACTTACTGACTGAGTGAGAGACTGACTTACTGACTGAGAGAGAGACTGACTGACTGACTGAGAGAGAGACTTACTGACTGGCTGACTGAGAGAGAAACTGACTGACTGAATGAGAGAGAGACTGACTGACTGACGGAGAAAGAGACTGACTGACTGACTGACTGACTGACAGAGAGAGACTGACTGACTGACTGAATGAGAGAGATACTGACTGACTGAGAGAGGGACTGACTGAGAGAGAGACTGACTGACTGAGAGAGAGTGACTGACTGAATGAGAGAGAGACTGTCTGACTGACTGACTGACTGACTGACTGTCTGAGAGAGTGATTGACTGACTGAGAGAGAGACTTACTGACTGACTGACTGAGAGAGAGACTGACTGACTGACTGACTGACTGAGAGACTGACTGACTGACTGACTGAGAGAGAGACTGACAGACTGACATAGAGAGAGACTGACTGATTGACTGAGAGAGTGACTGACTGACTGAGAGAGAGGCTGACTGACTGACTGACTGAGAGAGAGACTGACTGACTGACTGACTGACTGACTGAGAGAGAGACTGACTGACTGACTGACTGACTGAGAGAGAGAGAGACAGACTGACTGACTGACTGACTGACTGACTAAATGAGAGAGAGACTGACTGACTAACAGACTGAGAGAGAGACTGACTGACTGACTAAATGAATTACTGAGAGAGAGACTGACTGACATACTAAGAGAGAGAGACTGACTGACTGACTGAGAGAGAGACTGCCTGACTGACTGAAGGAGAGAGAGAGAGACTGACTGACTGAGAGAGAGACTGACTAACTGGGTCTATTTTGTTCTGGTTTGAATACTGATTGGCCGGTGAATTGAACAGCAATTCTACTTGTTACCAAGTAGAACAAAGATAAACCAGTCAAACAAAAATTAAATGAACCCAACAAGGGCACTGATGAAGTGCACTTAAAACAGAAGGGTTAAATCTGAATAACCCTGATTGGTGGATACCGAGCAAAGCACCCCGCCTAACGCCCACTGGGAGGCAAACTCTGAAACCGTCCCAGTAGACTCGGCGTACGAGTACTCTGCCCGAATACGGGAGTGCACCAGCGCCCGGAACATGACCACGATGTTTGTCGGGACCCCCCCCTCCAAACACTGCTTCCTGGTTTTACAAATGGCTACCTTAGCCAATGCCAGGAGCAGGTTGACCAGGAGATCCCTAGGCTTATTGTCCCGGGACACTGGGCACCCAAAAATAAAAAGATGAGGTGAGAAGTGCAACCAGAACAGCAGGAGTAAGCTCCTCAAGAAGGAAAAGAGGGGCTGCAGTCTGGCACAACTCGAATAAATGTGATATACGGACTCCCGCTCGCCACAGAAGGGACAGGTGGCGGGGGAGTCCGTGAAGTGTGCCAAATACTCTCCTGTGCTCAGTGCTCCGTGGAGGACTCTCCAACTCAAATCCCCGGCGGGACGGGGAACCAAAGATGAATAGAGTTCCCTCCACCGGGTTCTCTCATCCTCGTTCGCTGGGAATACCCGCCTCCAGATGGTGTCTGGGTGGGTGACAAGGGCGAGGTAATGCACTATATGGAGCACCAGAGAATACAGGACTTTCCTCGGCATGCCGCGGAAACATGCCGGGGACATTTCCCCCAACTTGCTGAGGTTGGGGGAGAGAAGAGCCCGAGGGGGTTGCCGTGACCTTGGTTCCACGCAAAGATCCGGAGAGCCGAAGTTGATAGGATGACAAGGCTTTCCGGTCTGCAATACCCCCTCAATGAAGGTGCGGGAGTCGGGGTGTATGGCATCTTTAATCTCCTGGATCAAACGACGAGGGACGCGGGCAGAACGCAGAACCATACGGGGCGCGAGCACCTCTGCCCCTACCCAATCCCGCCGCTCATAGTCCAGGAGATCCCCGACTCTGGTCACCTGCGCCAGTATTAGCCGGCGGCAAATAGAGGGTGAATCCAACATCCGAGCCCCCACTGCCGGATTATACAGCAGGGGCTCGGCGAGGAAATCAATCCCCACCGCCTGTTTCTTCCTGGTCGCGGAGACCAGTTTCCAGGCCTTCAGTAAGTCCCGGTAATATGCCGGCAGCTCCGAGAGGTTTCTACCTAAACCCTCGGGCCTGATGAAAAAGAGTTGCCGGTCAAACCTCATATTGCGCAGCTGGCGAAAGAAACTGGTTGCCAGCTGGCACCACTGCGGAGACGGATCTGCGTATAGGTATCTCTGCAGGTATTGGAGGCGGAAAGTGTGTAACTGGGAGCGGACACACACCACTCCCTGTCCACCCTCCTCCAAAGGGAGACACGCAACTCCCACAGAGACACAATGCTTCCCCATCCAGAGAAAATCCATCAACTTCCTCTGGATCTTGTTGATTAATTAGGGGGTCGGACCCATGGCTATCAGCCGGTGCCAAAGCTGACTGGCCACCAGCTGATTGATTACCAGGGTTCTTCCCCTAAGGGAAAGCATCCTCGACAGATACACCCAAGACCCCAGACGAGCAATGACTCGTTCCTCAAGATCACTGAAGTTTTCTGGGGCTGGGTCTTCCGCAGCAGACAGGTAGACTCATAGATATTTGAGAGTATTGCTCCCCCACGAGATATTACGAAACGCGGGGGGCAAAGAGTCCACCTGTAAGGGACCCACCAAGATGCCGGAGCACTTGGACCAGTTGATCCGAGCAAAAGAGGCCGCGGTGTAGACCTCTTGGCACTCCTGTGCCCGCTCTAGATCATCTAGGTCCTGGGCCACGAGGAGCACATCATCGGCATAAGCCGACAGGACTACCCGCATGTCGGGCTCCCACAGCACCAGCCCGGTAAGCCTCTTCCTCAGTAGGCAGAGGAAGGGCTCAATGGCCAGCGCGTACAGTTGCCCAGACAGGGGGCACCCTTGACGCACTCCCCGACCAAACACAAAAGGTGCCGTCAGGGACCAGTTAATCTTCACCAGACACTCTGCAGAAGCGTACAGCATCTGGAGAAAGCCCACAAATTGTGGGCCGAAGCCAAATGCCCGCAGGGTCTGCATAAGGTAACGGTGATCCACTCTGTCAAATGCCTTCTCCTGATCTAGGGACAGGAAGGCGAGTGATAGACCAGTCCTCTGTGCGTAATGCATCAGGTCCCGGACCAGAAAAATGTTGTCATGAATGCTCCGGCCCGGGACAGTATAGGACTGGTCGGGGTGAATCACCTCTGCCAGCACGGACTTGAGCCTCAGCGAAAGCGCTTTGGCTACGATCTTATAGTCCGTGCTGAGCAGTGAGACCGGTCGCCAATTAGAGATCTGACGGAGATCCCCCTTCTTCGGCAGCAAAGACAGTATTGCCCGCCGACACGAAAGTGGCATCTCACCGATCTCCAGGGCTTCGGTTAGGACCTCGGTGAAATCAGGTCCCAGCATCTCCCAGAAAAACCGGAAGAACTCCACAGTCAGCCCGTCTAGCCCCGGCGCTTTTCCGCGGGACATGAGACTGGGGGCTTCAGAGAGCTCGGCCAGAGTCAAAGGTAACTCAAGCCGCTCCCTTCCATCTTCACCGACCGTGGGAAGCCCCTCCCATAAGACCCTGCATTTATCTGGCTGGATGGACTCCGGAGAGAAAAGATCTACATAGAATCTCCGGGTTCTGTCCCGGATGCTCTCCGGGTCAGTCAGAGGGGTACCGTCCTCTGCCAACAGGCATGTGATATGTCTACGGTTTCCCCTCTTTTTCTCCAGCGCGTAGAAGAGGCGCGACCCGCGATCCATCTCTCGAAGGAAGTTGATGCGGGATCGCACATACGCCCCCCCGAGCTCTCTGATCTTCCAAGTCCCGGAGAGCGCATTTCCTCTCCACGTACATACTCTGCAGGTATTGGTCTCCCGCCACAGACAGCAGCTTCTCGAGATCGAGCACCTCCTCCCTGATGGCCTCGATCTCGGCATTGCGCCGCCCGCTGGCACCTCTGGTGTACTCCTGACACACGAGGCGCAGATGAAACTTGCCCACGTCCCACCACTGCTCTAACGTGGCAAAGTCTGACCTGCAACCTCTCCAGGCCATCCAAAAGTCCCGGACCGACGTCGCAAACCCCTTGTCCTCCAACAACGTATTGTTGAAATGCCAATATGCGGCCAATGGTGCTGCAGGTAGCAGCGTCACCGTCACGGACGCACAATTGTGGTCCGAAAACGGCGCCAGCCTAATGGCACTAGACTGGGCTCGTGATAGGCTGTGGCTGGAAATATACAGCCTGTCGATCCGGGACCAGGACATCCGTTCACCCCTAAACACCCTAACATGGGTGTACTCAGTGGATGCCTCAGGATGTTGTTCTCGCCAGACGTCTACCAAGGAGTAGCGGGTGATGACCTCCCGCAAGGCTGACGCAGAACACGGGTGTGGCTCCAGACCATTCCGGTCTTTCCGAGCCTCGAGGGTACAGTTAAAATCACCCCCGAGCACGACGTATTCGTCCGCGTCGACTGTCTCCAGGTATTCAGACATTCTGATGAAGAACTGCCTTCTCAGGGGTCCGGTGGCAGGAGCATACACGTTCAGGAAATTAAACGTGTAGTCCTCGCTTTCCCTGATATGCAACAGGCGACCTGGAACAACAGCTTTGGCAAGCAGTAGCTCTGGTTGAAAGGACTCAGAGAACAGGGTCACCACCCCACTAGATGATGAAGTGAGATGGCTGAAGAAGACACTGCCTCGCCACTCCAAATGCCAGCTGGCCTCATCTTCTGAAGTGGTATGGGTCTCCTGCAGGAAACTCACAGAATACTTCGCCTTCTGCAAAAAGGAGAGTACCTGGAACCTGCGCAACCCGTCCCTACAGCCATTAACATTTAGCGTACCGATGCTTAACGCCATTGGTAATCAGGAGTTATTTGGTTCCCCACAGGTGCTCAGGGTACTATACCCTGAGAAGCCTTTACGTGGTCTCGCATCACTTTTTCAAACTTCAGGACACGAAGATGGATAGCCCCGGAGATTTTGGCCTTGTGATTAGCTCTGATGTAAACTCCGAGAGAGTGGAGAATGACTGAGGCATCCTTCCACTTCTCAAGGGCCAACTGCACCTTCATGTTTTTATGCTTGAAGAGGGTATCCTCTAGGAAAGCATCTAGCTCCTGGGCAGGGATAACGGGGGTTGAAGAGTCCCCTGACTCCGTGGTGCCAGAGGACTCCTCACTGAGCCCCAACTCCCCGAGCTCCTCTTGACTGAGAGGCTCAAGACCCCCGCCCCTCTCTGCGGGGGACTCTCTCAGTCCTAGAGCGGGTCCCCTCTCTGGTGTTTCCACGAGGGGGTCCACTATGCCCCCAACATCCATCCCTAAGGCAGGATGTTCAGGGACAGCTGGTGGTGGCATGGCAGAGGCAGTGGTCTCCCGAGAGTCCTGGGGGGCCACAGAGGCACACAGTGCCCTTCTAGTTTCCTCTAATGCCATGCGGATGAACGGCATGCCATGGGTGTACTCATTACCCGTGGGAGGGCACTCACCAATCGCGGGAGGGCACGTTTCAGTAGGTACCTCAAGGAGAGAGTCTAGCTTGGCAGTCATCTCTGACAAAGACCAAAACTCCGCACTAAGAGGGCTCACGTCAGACAGCCTCCAGGTGTATTTTGCCGAAGTGCTCACTAAAGCATCCCCACTTACACCTGCCTCCCCCTTTCCATCCGCCAAATCCTCAACCATGGGGGTCAGCCCTAGCCCATCCCCTTCTTCTGGTGACGCAAAACCTGACTCCGCCTCAGGTGCGTCACTCGAAGGCGGTACAGCCGGAGGGGGATCTTGGCTGGCTCCGAAGATAGGTGCGTTCAGCATGGCAAATTCACCGAAGCACAATTCTCCGGGGGATGTTCTCCAGCCGGGAGGGGCGTTGAGAGGCACCCCAACATCTATATCTATGGGCAAGGCCTCCTGCTGCTGAGCATTTTGGCCTTCCACCCCAGAGACGCCGGGTACCTTCAGTTGTATTCCCTCCAGAAATTCGTGGGGGGGGGGGCTGTACATGTGTGGGATCCGGTTTACACTGGCTAATCGTAACCAGTGGACCGGACAGGACCACCTTGTGCGGAACTGATGTTACGTTCCGCTTCAGAGACTTCAGAGGGTAAACGTAATACGGTTCACCCTCCTCTACCTCCTCAATCACCCTCTTATTTGTTTTAAATTTGCTCTTTCTGGGGATTGATTCCCCAGGAGAGAGTGCCACTACCTCCATATCAGGAGCTTCCTCCTGCTCCCCCACACTCTGTACGGTGCTTAAATTGGGGGTAAGGTGTTCTTGGGGGGGGGACAGTGACAACAGAGGGTGACTGTTGTGGGGTGACTTTTCCCTTCTCCCTCTTTTTTGGGGGGAGAGGTTCAGATGTCACTGTTTGAGTTGAGGCAGTGACATCTTTTGTGATCCCAGGGGGAACCTGGGCCCTTGAGGTCTTTTCCTTCTCCCTCTGTTCTTTGGGGAGAGGTTCAGATGTCACTGTTTGAGATGGGCCAGTGACATCTTCTGTGGTCCCAGGGGGGGCCTGGGCCCTCAAGGGCTTTCCCTTCTCCCTCTTTCTTTGGGGGAGAGGTGCAGATGTCACCGCCCGAGATGGGGCAGCGACATCTCCTGTAGTCCCAGGGGGGGGCTGGGCCCCCAAGGGCTCTGCCGCGGTGGGCGCAGTGGCACAGGGTATTTTCTCCCGGGGGGGAGACAGTGATAACAGAGTGTGGTCGCTCCAGGGTGACCCCCTCTCCTTCTCTCCGCTCTCCAGGGAGAGGTGCAGAAGTCACTGTTCCAGATGGGACAGCGACATCTCTTGTGGACCCTCTTGTGGGCTCCTGAGGGCCCCGCTGTGGTGGGCACAGCGGTACAGGGTGTCTTGGCAGAGGGAGGGGCGGGTGCAGGAGTTGGGATAGGTCCTCTCTTCCCTTTGGGGCAACTTCTACGAGTGTGCCCAAGCTCCTTGCACAGATAACATCTAACCCCCTCCGTGCCATAGAACACTGTGTACATTATGCCCTCATAGGGCACCCTAAAAGAACCCTCCACAGATTCTGTGCTCCCCAGCAGCAGCACTTGTACCTGCCGCCTAAATGAGAGCACGTGCCTCAGCGCTCTATCCCTGCAGCCCAGCGGAATTTTTGTTATGGGAGATTTAATGTCTCCCAGGACTTGCAGGTGCAGCCGCATGAGGCTATCTTGGATGAAGGGGGACACATTGGAGAGATTAATCTTGGTGCCTAACCCCTCCATGGGTTCTACGGGGATGTAGGTCCCCCCTACACTGATGCCTTTCTGCACCAGGGTGTGCATGGCAGCCAACGTATGCAGGAAGAAAATGCCTCTCCCGTACATCTTGCTGGCCGCCACCACAGCAGAGGGACCCACAACGTCTGCCACAGCCCTAACATAAATCTCCATGCTAAGGCCAGGTGACATTGGGTACCTCACCCCAAGCTTCCTGCTCAGACAGGGTGTGGCCCCAGCATTGTTATTGCTGGGGCCAACGCCTGCAGCTGCCACCTGCACCCAAGTTGGAACTGGTACTGCAGGGGTTAAACTGACAACAGGACCTGGGGGAGGTGTGGCCAGGGCACTGGAAGTAACAGGCCTAGGGCTGTGGTTATTACTCCTAGGGGTCCCAGTTTTTGGAGTCCGATGTCCGGGTGTAGCCCCTGTTGATGCACTAGTCCTATTCCCCCCAGGCATGATGAAATAAGCCTCTTAGTAAGGGGATGAAATAGTGCTTAGGGAGAGAGAAGCAGAGAGGTAACTGTCCCTTTAAGAACCAATTAACTATCTCTCTGCACAGAGAGGGAATGAAAACAGCTTTTAAAACCTGCTGTAATCTTCCCTTTCTCCCCTTAATTATTTAACTCTCTCTCTTTCAAGAAACCACACCACAAAAAAGAAGAAGGTCTTAAAGTAAGACACAGAACTCCCAATTGCAAATGAAAAAGAAAGAAATCAGACTTAAATTAAAGTGAAAACTGGAACTAAAAACAACCAGAGGTGTGGGGGGGGGGGGGGGAAGGTGAGAGGAGTTGAGACTGCAGTTCCAGCCAGCTAAAGTGCAGCTTTGCTGGGTTTAAATACTGCAGTCTCTGGGTGAAAACAAAAACGGTTTTTAAACCTGAAAAAAACACCCAAACCCTCTACACAAATCACTGTATACTCACAGTATACTCCCCCACAGATCCACACCAAAGTATAACAAAATAAAGAAAGAATACAACCTGATTCTTCAGCAATTTCCTGGGAGCTCTGAGTGGGAAGGAAGCAGGCTCCAGCAAAGGAGAAAGGAAGCTGAAGGACGCAAGGGAAACCTCCGCTTCAGCACAGGAGAAAGGAAGCTGAAGGACGCAGGGGAAACCTCCGCTTCAGCACAGGAGAACAGGAAGCTGAAGGATGCAAGGGAAACCTCCACTTCAGCACAGGAGAAAGGAAGCTGAAGGACGCAGGGGAAACCTCCGCTTCAGCACAGGAGAAAGGAAGCTGAAGGACGCAGGGGAAACCTCCGCCTCAGCACAGGAGAACAAGCGAGAGCTTGTGGCAGAACAGTTAGTGACATCCGGAAAGGACTATGCTCGGCAGGGAGCATTGTGGGAAAGCAGTACTTAAAGGCCAGCGGTCCAATCCCCGGAGGGGGGTGTGAAGGTACTGCTCCAATGAGTGAATACAAGACTGGATTGCAGTGATAGATTGCACAGCTGCAGCAGATACCAGAGGGAGTGTGTGGCAGTATTGCTTTGGTGAGTGAATCCAGGCTGCAGTAAATAACAGGTCTATTTTGATCTGGTTTGAAACTGATTGGCCGGCGAAGCTGGCCAATTCAGTTGAACAACAATTCTACTTGTTGCCAAGTAGAACAAAGATAAACTAGTCAAACAAAAATTAAATGAACCCAACAAGTGCACTGATGAAGTGCACTTAAAACGGAAGGGTTAAATCTAAAGAACCCTGATTGGTGGATACCGAGCAAAGCACCCCGCCTAACGCCCACTGGGAGGCAAACTCTGAAACCGTCCCAGTAAACTCGGCGTACAAGTACTCTGCCCGAATACGGGAGTGCACCAGCGCCCGGAACATGGCCACGATGTTTGTCGGGACCCCCCCTCCAAACACTGCTTCCAGGTCTTATAAATTGCTACCTTAGCCAATGCCAGGAGCAGGTTGACCAGGAGATCCCTTGGCTTATTGTCCCGGGACACTGGGCACCCAAAAATAAAAAGATGAGGTGAGAAGTGCAACCAGAACTGCAGGAGAAGGTTCCTCAAGAAGGAAAAGAGGGGCTGCAGTCTGGCACAACTCGAATAAATGTGATATACACTGGCGACACACTTTATTCGAGCTCGGCTAGTCCCACGAATTCGGGTATACCCGGGTGTATTGAGGTTTGTGACTGTTTTCTGCCCGAGTATATTGGGTTATTTTCTAGGCAGGGATTGAAGCATTTTATTCCCGCTGGCTGCAATACTGCACAGTATATATATATATACTGCATTACAATTCATGAATTTATGCCATCTGGTAGACACGCGAAGCATTGCAGCCTATTAAATCCTAATCATTATCATTTAACAAATCAGCCGCCCATCAGCCAGGCATGAACCCAGGCTGGGAAGGCAAACGCAACGGGGCTTGTCAGAGGTGAGGAGCGGCGCATTCCAGGTATCTGCCAGGTACATACCGGGTATTTGCTCGAATAAAGTGTGTCGGTGCAGTATGGACTCCCGCTCGCCACAGAAGGGACAGGCGGCGGGGGAGTACGTGAAGTGTGCCAAATACTCTCCTGTGCTCAGTGCTCCGTGGAGGACCCTCCAACTCAAATCCCCGGTGGGACGGGGAACCAAAGATGAATAGAGTTCCCTCCACCGGGGTATCTCGTCCTCTTTCGCAAGGAATACCCGCCTCCAGATGGTGTCTGGGCGGGTGACAAGGGCGAGGTAATACACTATATGGAGCACCAGAGAATACAGGACTTTTCTCGGCATGCCGCGGAAACATGCCGGGGACATATCCCCCAACTTGCTGAGGTTGGGGGAGAGAAGAGCCCGAGGGGGTTGCCGTGACTTTGGCTCCACGCAAAGATCCGGAGAGCCGAAGTTGATAGGATGACAAGGCTTTCCGGTCTGCAATACCCCCTCAATGAAGGTGCGGGTTTCGGGGTGGATGGCATCTTTAATCTCCTGGATCAAACGACGAGGAATGCGGGCAGTAAGCAGACCCATACAGGGCGCGAGCTCCTCTGCTCCTACCCAGTCCCGCCGCCCATAGTCCAGGAGATCCCCGACTATGGTCACTTGTGCCAGGATTAGCCGGCAGCAAATAGAGGGTGAATCCAACATCCGAGTCCCCACTGCCGGATTATACAGCAGGGGCTCAGCGAGGAAATCAATCCCCACCGCCTGTTCCTTCCTTGTCGCGGAGACCAGTTTCCAGGCCTTCAGTAAGTCCCGGTAGTATGCCGGCAGCACCAAGAGGTTTCTACCTAAACCCTCGGGCCTGATGAAAAAAAGTTGCCGGTCATACCTCATATTGCGCAGCTGGCGAAAGAAAAAGGTTGCCAGCTGGCACCACTGCGGAGACGGATCTGCGAATAAGTATCTCTACAGGTATTGGAGGCGGAAAGTTTGTAACTGGGAGCGGACACACACCACTCCCTGTCCACCCTCCTCCAAAGGGAGACATGCAACTCCCGCAGAGACCCCATGCTTCCCCATCCAGTGAAAATCCATCAACTTCCTCTGGATCTTGTTGATAAATTCAGGGGTCGGACCCATGGCTATCAGCCGGTGCCAAAGCTGACTGGCCACCAACTGATTAATCACCAGGGTTCTTCCCCTAAGGGAAAGCATTCTCGACAGATACACCCATGACCCCAGACGAGCAATGACCCGTTCTTCAAGATCACTGAAGTTTTCTGGGGCAGGGTCCTCCGCAGCTGACAGGTAGACTCCCAGATACTTGAGAGTATCGCTCTCCCACGAGACATTCCGAAACGCGGGGGGCAAGGAGTCCACCTGTCAGGGACCCACCAAGATACCGGTGCACTTGGACCAGTTGATCCAAGCAGAAGAGGCCACGGTGTAGACCTCTTGGCACGCTCGTGCCTGCTCCAGATCATCTAGGACCTGGGCCACGAGGAGCACATCATCGGCATAAGCCGACAGGACTACTCGCATGTCTGGCTCCCAGAGAACCAGCCCGGTAAGCCTCCTCCTCAGTAGGCAGAGGAAGGGCTCAATGGCCAGCGCATACAGTTGCCCAGACAGGGGGCACCCCTGACGTACTCCCTGACCAAACTCAAAAGGTGCCGCCAGGGACCAGTTGATCTTCACCAGACACTCTGCAGAGGCGTACAGCATCTGGAGAAAGCCCACAAACTGACTGAGAGAGAGAGAGAGAGAGAGAGAGAGAGAGAGAGAGAGAGAGAGAGAGAGAGAGAGAGAGAGAGAGAGAGAGAGAGAGAGTGACTTACTGAATGAGAGAGTGACTGACTTACTGAGAGTCTGACTGACTGACTGACTGAGAGAGAGACTGACTGACTGACTGAGAGAGAGACTGACTGACTGACTGAGAGAGAGACTTACTGACTGACTGACTGAGAGAGAGACTGACTGACTGACTGACTGAGAGAGAGACTTACTGACTGACTGAATGAGAGAGAGACTGACTGACTGAGAGAGAGACAGACTGAGAGAGAGACTGACTGACTGACTGAGAGAGAGACTGACTGACTGACTGAGAGAGACTGACTGACTGTCTGAGACAGTGACTTACTGACTGAGAGAGAGACTGACTGACTGAGAGAGAGACTGACTGAATGACTGACTGACTGAGTGAGAGACTGACTGACTGACTGAGAGAGAGACTGACTGACTGACTGAGAGAGACTGACTGACTGTCTGAGACAGTGACTTACTGACTGAGAGAGAGACTGACTGACTGAGAGAGAGACTGACTGAATGACTGACTGACTGAGTGAGAGACTGACTGACTGAGAGAGAGACTGACTGACTGAGAGAGAGACTGACTGACTGACTGAGAGAGAGATTTACTGACTGGCTGACTGAGAGAGAGACTGACTGACTGAATGAGAGAGAGACTGACTGACTGACGGAGAGAGAGACTGACTGACTGAGAGAGAGACTGGCTGACTGACTGAATGAGAGAGATACTGACTGAGAGAGAGACTGACTGAGAGAGAGACTGACTGACTGACTGAGAGAGATACTGACTGACTGACTGAGAGAGAGACTGACTGACTGACTGAGAGAGAGATTTACTGACTGGCTGACTAAGAGAGAGACTGACTGACTGAATGAGAGAGAGACTGACTGACGGAGAGAGAGACTGACTGACTGACTGAGAGAGAGACTGGCTGACTGACTGAATGAGAGAGAGACTGACTGACTGAGAGAGAGACTGACTGACTGACTGACTGACTGAGAGAGAGACTTACTGACTGACGGAATGAGAGAGAGACTGACTGACTGACAGAGAGACTGACTGAGAGAGAGACTGACTGACTGACTGAGAGAGAGACTGACTGACTGACTGAGAGAGAGACTGACTGACTGACTGACTGAGAGAGAGACTGACTGACTGACTGTCTGAGAGAGTGACTTACTGAAGGAGAGAGAGACTGACTGACTGACTGTCTGAGAGAGAGACTGACTGACTGAGTGAGAGATACTGACTGACTGAGAGAGAGACTGACTGACTGAGTGAGAGACTGACTGACTGACTGAGAAAGAGACTGACTGACTGACTGACTGACAGAGAGAGAGACTTACTGACTGGCTGACTGAGAGAGAGACTGACTGACTGAAAGAGAGAGAGACTGACTGACTGACGGAGAGAGAGACTGACTGACTGACTGAGAGAGAGACTGACTGACTAAATGAGAGAGAGACTGACTGACTGAGAGAGAGACTGACTGAGAGAGAGACTGACAGACTGACTGAGAGTGAGACTGACTGACTGAGAGAGAGACTTAATGACTGGCTGACTGAGAGAGAGACTGACTGACTGACTAAGAGAGAGACTGACTGACTGACTGACTGAGAGAGAGACTTACTGACTGGCTGACTGAGAGAGAGACTGACTGACTGACTGACTGAGAGAGAGACTGACTGACGGACTGAGAGAGAGACTGACTGACTAAATGAGAGAGAGACTGACTGACTGAGAGAGAGACTGACTGAGAGAGAGACTGACAGACTGACTGAGAGTGAGACTGACTGACTGAGAGAGAGACTTAATGACTGGCTGACTGAGAGAGAGACTGACTGACTGACTGAGAGAGAGATTGACTCACTGACTGACTGACTAAGAGAGAGACTGACTGACTGACTGACTGAGAGAGAGACTTACTGACTGGCTGACTGAGAGAGAGACTGACTGACTGACTGAGAGAGAGACTGACTAACGGACTGAGAGAGAGAATGACTGACTTAATGAGAGACTGACTGACTGAGAGAGAGACTGACTGAGAGAGAGACTGACTGACTGACTGACTGAGAGAGAGACTGACTGACTGAGAGAGAGACTGACTGACTGACTGAGAGAGAGACTGACTGACTGACTGACAGAGAGAGACTGACTGACTGAGAGAGAGACTGACTGACTTGGAGAAGACTGACTGACTGAGAGAGAGATAGACTGACTGACTGACTGACTGAGAGAGAGACTTACTGACTGACTGAATGAGAGAGAGACTGACTGACTGAGAGAGAGACTGACTGAGAGAGAGAATGACTGACTGACCGACTGAGAGAGAGACTGACTGACTGACTGACTGACTGAGAGAGAGACTGACTGACTGTCTGAGAGAGTGACTTACTGACTGAGAGAGAGACTGACTGACTGACTGACTGACTGACTGACTCAGTGAGATACTTACTGACTGACTGAGAGAGAGACTGACTGACTGAGAGAGAGACTGACTGACTGAGTGAGAGACTGACTGACTGACTGAGAGAGAGACTGACTGACTGAATGAGAGAGAGACTGACTGACTGACTGAGAGAGAGACTGACTGAGAGAGATACTAATAGGAAAAAACCTGGCGCTTACCTTAAGCTTAATATATGAGGTGTGCTTACAATGTGGCAGTAAGTTAAACCACGGCTCTATGACAGATGCTTTGAGCCAGCATGGAGTTCCCCTCTGCTGCAACCCCAGGGAAGGGTTAATCCGGAACCCTTTCAAAAATATAGAGACATACAAGCAATGGGGGAGCGTGGGATTAGAAAAACATTTAAGAATTAAAAACAATAAAATACAATATAATTATTGTGGTTACAACAGTATTGCTGGGGGTTGGTGAAAATATTAAATACACTTACACGGCCATGTGCAAGTAAACACGATGGTGTGGTTTCTTTAAGCAATTCCAGTCACTCCCAACAACAGGTAATGGTGGTATAGAGGGTTTAGAAATAAATATATAAATATATCTGTACTCACACGGCCGTGTGTGAGTCTTTGCAGGAAATTGGTAACCCCAAAGTTACCAATTTCCTGCAAAGACTCACACACGGCCGTGTGAGTACAGATATATTTATATATTTATTTCTAAACCCTCTATACCACTATGAGAGAGATACTGACTGACTGACTGAGAGTGAGACTGACTGAGAGAGAGACTTACTGACTGGCTGACTGAGAGAGAGACTGACTGACTGACTGAGAGAGAGATTGACTGACTGACTGACTGACTAAGAGAGAGACTGACTGACTGACTGAGAGAGAGACTGACTGACTGACTGAGAGAGAGACTGACTGACTGAGAGAGAGACTGACTGACTTAATGAGAGAGAGACTGACTGACTGAAAGAGAGACCGACTGAGAGAGAGATTGACTGACTGACTGATAGAGAGACTGACTGACTGACTGAGAGAGAGACTGACTGATTGACTGAGAGAGAGACTGACAGACTGACTGACAGAGAGAGACTGACTGACTGAGAGAGAGACTGACTGACTGGGAGAAGACTGACTGACTGAGAGAGAGACTGACTGACTGACTGACTGAGAGAGAGACTTACTGACTGACTGAATGAGAGAGAGACTGACTGACTGAGAGAGAGACTGACTGACTGAGAGAGAGACTGACTGACTGACCGACTGAGAGAGAGACTGACTGACTGAGAGAGAGACTGACTGACTGTCTGAGAGAGTGACTTACTGACTGAGAAAGAGACTGACTGACTGACTGACTGAGATACTAACTGACTGACTGAGAGAGAGACTGACTTACTGAGAGAGAGACTGACTGACTGAGTGAGAGACTGACTGACTGACTGAGAGAGAGACTGACTGACTGACTGTCTGAGAGAGTGACTGACTGACTGAGAGAGAGACTGACTTACTGACTGACTGAGAGAGAGAGACTGACTGAATGACTGAGAGACTGACTGACTGACTGAGAGAGAGACTTACTGACTGACTGAGAGAGAGACTGACTGACTGAGAGAGAGACTTACTGACTGGCTGACTGAGAGAGAGACTGACTGACTAACTGAGAGAGAGACTGACTGACTAAGAGAGAGAGACTGACTGACTGACTGAGAGAGAGACTTACTGACTGGCTGACTGAGAGAGAGACTGACTGACTGAATGAGAGAGAGACTGACTGATTGAGAGAGAGACTGACTGAGAGAGAGACTGACTGACTGACTGACTGACTGACTGACTGACTGAGAGAGAGACTGACTGACTGACTGACTGAGAGAGAGACTGACTAACTGACAGAGAGAGAGACTGACTGACTGACTGACTGAGAGAGAGACTGACTGACTGACTGAGAGAGAGGCTGACTGACTGAAAGAGAGAGAGACTGACTGAGAGAGAGACTGACAGACTGACTGAGAGTGAGACTGACTGACTGAGAGAGAGACTTAATGACTGACTGACTGAGAGAGAGACTGACTGACTGACTGACTGAGAGAGAGACTGACTGACTGACTGAGAGAGAGACTGACTGACTGACTGACTGACAGAGAGAGACTGACTGATTGAGAGAGAGACTGACTGACTTGGACAAGACTGACTGACTGAGAGAGAGAGAGACTGACTGACTGACTGACGGAGAGAGAGACTTACTGACTGACTGAATGAGAGAGAGACTGACTGACTGAGAGAGAGACTGACTGAGAGAGAAACTGACTGACTGACCGACTGAGAGAGAGACTGACTGACTGACTGACTGAGAGAGAGACTGACTGACTGTCTGAGAGAGTGACTTACTGACTGAGAGAGAGACTGACTGACTGACTGACTGACTCAGTGAGATACTTACTGACTGACTGAGAGAGAGACTGACTGACTGAGAGAGAGACTGACTGACTGAGTGAGAGACTGACTGACTGACTGAGAGAGAGACTGACTGACTGAATGAGAGAGAGACTGACTGACTGACTGAGAGAGAGACTGACTGAGAGAGATACTAATAGGAAAAAACCTGGCGCTTACCTTAAGCTTAATATATGAGGTGTGCTTACAATGTGGCAGTAAGTTAAACCACGGCTCTATGACAGATGCTTTGAGCCAGCATGGAGTTCCCCTCTGCTGCAACCCCAGGGAAGGGTTAATCCGGAACCCTTTAAAAAATATAGAGACATACAAGCAATGGGGGAGCGTGGGATTAGAAAAACATTTAAGAATTAAAAACAATAAAATACAATATAATTATTGTGGTTACAACAGTATTGCTGGGGGTTGGTGAAAATATTAAATACACTTACACGGCCATGTGCAAGTAAACACGATGGTGTGGTTTCTTTAAGCAATTCCAGTCACTCCCAACAACAGGTAATGGTGGTATAGAGGGTTTAGAAATAAATATATAAATATATCTGTACTCACACGGCCGTGTGTGAGTCTTTGCAGGAAATTGGTAACCCCAAAGTTACCAATTTCCTGCAAAGACTCACACACGGCCGTGTGAGTACAGATATATTTATATATTTATTTCTAAACCCTCTATACCACTATGAGAGAGATACTGACTGACTGACTGAGAGTGAGACTGACTGAGAGAGAGACTTACTGACTGGCTGACTGAGAGAGAGACTGACTGACTGACTGAGAGAGAGATTGACTGACTGACTGACTGACTAAGAGAGAGACTGACTGACTGACTGAGAGAGAGACTGACTGACTGACTGAGAGAGAGACTGACTGACTGAGAGAGAGACTGACTGACTTAATGAGAGAGAGACTGACTGACTGAAAGAGAGACCGACTGAGAGAGAGATTGACTGACTGACTGATAGAGAGACTGACTGACTGACTGAGAGAGAGACTGACTGATTGACTGAGAGAGAGACTGACAGACTGACTGACAGAGAGAGACTGACTGACTGAGAGAGAGACTGACTGACTGGGAGAAGACTGACTGACTGAGAGAGAGACTGACTGACTGACTGACTGAGAGAGAGACTTACTGACTGACTGAATGAGAGAGAGACTGACTGACTGAGAGAGAGACTGACTGACTGAGAGAGAGACTGACTGACTGACCGACTGAGAGAGAGACTGACTGACTGAGAGAGAGACTGACTGACTGTCTGAGAGAGTGACTTACTGACTGAGAAAGAGACTGACTGACTGACTGACTGAGATACTAACTGACTGACTGAGAGAGAGACTGACTTACTGAGAGAGAGACTGACTGACTGAGTGAGAGACTGACTGACTGACTGAGAGAGAGACTGACTGACTGACTGTCTGAGAGAGTGACTGACTGACTGAGAGAGAGACTGACTTACTGACTGACTGAGAGAGAGAGACTGACTGAATGACTGAGAGACTGACTGACTGACTGAGAGAGAGACTTACTGACTGACTGAGAGAGAGACTGACTGACTGAGAGAGAGACTTACTGACTGGCTGACTGAGAGAGAGACTGACTGACTAACTGAGAGAGAGACTGACTGACTAAGAGAGAGAGACTGACTGACTGACTGAGAGAGAGACTTACTGACTGGCTGACTGAGAGAGAGACTGACTGACTGAATGAGAGAGAGACTGACTGATTGAGAGAGAGACTGACTGAGAGAGAGACTGACTGACTGACTGACTGACTGACTGACTGACTGAGAGAGAGACTGACTGACTGACTGACTGAGAGAGAGACTGACTAACTGACAGAGAGAGAGACTGACTGACTGACTGACTGAGAGAGAGACTGACTGACTGACTGAGAGAGAGGCTGACTGACTGAAAGAGAGAGAGACTGACTGAGAGAGAGACTGACAGACTGACTGAGAGTGAGACTGACTGACTGAGAGAGAGACTTAATGACTGACTGACTGAGAGAGAGACTGACTGACTGACTGAGAGAGAGACTGACTGACTGACTGAGAGAGAGACTGACTGACTGACTGACTGACAGAGAGAGACTGACTGATTGAGAGAGAGACTGACTGACTTGGACAAGACTGACTGACTGAGAGAGAGAGAGACTGACTGACTGACTGACGGAGAGAGAGACTTACTGACTGACTGAATGAGAGAGAGACTGACTGACTGAGAGAGAGACTGACTGAGAGAGAAACTGACTGACTGACCGACTGAGAGAGAGACTGACTGACTGACTGACTGAGAGAGAGACTGACTGACTGTCTGAGAGAGTGACTTACTGACTGAGAGAGAGACTGACTGACTGACTGACTGACTCAGTGAGATACTTACTGACTGACTGAGAGAGAGACTGACTGACTGAGAGAGAGACTAACTGACTGAGTGAGAGACTGACTTACTGACTGAGAGAGAGACTGACTGACTGAATGAGAGAGAGACTGACTGACTGAGAGAGAGACTGACTGAGAGAGATACTAATAGGAAAAAACCTGGCGCTTACCTTAAGCTTAATATATGAGGTGTGCTTACAATGTGGCAGTAAGTTAAACCACGGCTCTATGACAGATGCTTTGAGCCAGCATGGAGTTCCCCTCTGCTGCAACCCCAGGGAAGGGTTAATCCGGAACCCTTTCAAAAATATAGAGACATACAAGCAATGGGGGAGCGTGGGATTAGAAAAACATTTAAGAATTAAAAACAATAAAATACAATAAAATTATTGTGGTTACAACAGTATTGCTGTGGGTTGGTGAAAATATTAAATACACTTACACGGCCATGTGCAAGTAAACACGATGGTGTGGTTTCTTTAAGCAATTCCAGTCACTCCCAACAACAGGTAATGGTGGTATAGAGGGTTTAGAAATAAATATATAAATATATCTGTACTCACACGGCCGTGTGTGAGTCTTTGCAGGAAATTGGTAACCCCAAAGTTACCAATTTCCTGCAAAGACTCACACACGGCCGTGTGAGTACAGATACTGCACCGACACACTTTATTCGAGCAAATACCCGGTATGTACCTGGCAGATACCTGGAATGCGCCGCTCCTCACCTCTGACAAGCCCCGTTGCATTTGCCTTCCCAGCCTGGGTTCATGCCTGGCTGATGGGCGGCTGATCTGTTAAATGATAATGATTAGGGTTTAATAGGCTGCAATGCTTCGCGTGTCTACCAGATGGCATAAATTCATGAATTGTAATGCAGTTTATATATATATACTGTGCAGTATTGCAGCCAGCGGGAATAAAATGCTTCAATCCCTGCTTGGAAAATAACTCAATGTACTCGGGCAGAAAACAGTCACAAACCTCAATACACCCGGGTATACCCGAATTCGTGGGACTAGCCAAGCTCGAATAAAGTGTGTCGCCAGTGTATATTTATATATTTATTTCTAAACCCTCTATACCACTATGAGAGAGATACTGACTGACTGACTGAGAGTGAGACTGACTGAGAGAGAGACTTACTGACTGGCTGACTGAGAGAGAGACTGACTGACTGACTGAGAGAGAGATTGACTGACTGACTGACTGACTAAGAGAGAGACTGACTGACTGACTGATAGAGAGACTGACTGACTGACTGACTGACTGAGAGAGAGACTGACTGATTGACTGAGAGAGAGACTGACAGACTGACTGACAGAGAGAGACTGACTGACTGAGAGAGAGACTGACTGACTGGGAGAAGACTGACTGACTGAGAGAGAGACTGACTGACTGACTGACTGAGAGAGAGACTTACTGACTGACTGAATGAGAGAGAGACTGACTGACTGAGAGAGAGACTGACTGACTGAGAGAGAGACTGACTGACTGACCGACTGAGAGAGAGACTGACTGACTGACTGAGAGAGAGACTGACTGTCTGAGAGAGTGACTTACTGACTGAGAAAGAGACTGACTGACTGACTGACTGAGATACTAACTGACTGACTGAGAGAGAGACTGACTTACTGAGAGAGAGACTGACTGACTGAGTGAGAGACTGACTGACTGACTGAGAGAGAGACTGACTGACTGACTGTCTGAGAGAGTGACTGACTGACTGAGAGAGAGAGACTGACTGAATGACTGAGAGACTGACTGACTGACTGAGAGAGAGACTTACTGACTGACTGAGAGACTGACTGACTGACTGAGAGAGAGACTTACTGACTGGCTGACTGAGAGAGAGACTGACTGACTAACTGAGAGAGAGACTGACTGACTAAGAGAGAGAGACTGACTGACTGAGAGAGAGACTTACTGACTGGCTGACTGAGAGAGAGACTGACTGACTGAATGAGAGAGAGACTGACTGATTGAGAGAGAGACTGACTGAGAGAGAGACTGACTGACTGACTGACTGACTGACTGACTGAGAGAGAGACTGACTGACTGACTGACTGAGAGAGAGACTGACTAACTGACAGAGAGAGAGACTGACTGACTGACTGACTGACTGAGAGAGAGACTGACTGACTGACTGAGAGAGAGGCTGACTGACTGAAAGAGAGAGGGACTGACTGAGAGAGAGACTGACAGACTGACTGAGAGTGAGACTGACTGACTGAGAGAGAGACTTAATGACTGGCTGACTGAGAGAGAGACTGACTGACTGACTGAGAAAGAGATTGACTGACTGACTGACTGACTAAGAGAGAGACTTCCTGACTGGCTGACTGAGAGAGAGACTGACTGACTGAGAGAGACTGACTGACTGACTGAGAGAGAGTGACTGACTGACTTAATGAGAGAGAGACTGACTGAGAGAGAGACTGACTGAGAGTGAGACTGACTGACTGACTGAGAGAGAGACTGCCTGACTGACTGAGAGAGAGACTGACTGACTTACTGACTGACAGAGAGAGACTGACTGACTGAGAGAGAGACTGACTGACTTGGAGAAGACTGACTGACTGAAAGAGAGACTGACTGACTGACTGACTGAGAAAGAGACTTACTGTACTGACTGACTGAATGAGAGAGAGACTGACTGACTGAGAGAGAGACTGACTGAGAGAGAGACTGACTGACTGACCGACTGAGAGAGAGACTGACTGACTGACTGACTGAGAGAGAGACTGACTGACTGACTGTCTGAGAGAGTGACTTACTGACTGAGAGAGAGACTGACTGACTGACTGACTGACTCAGTGAGATACTTACTGACTGACTGTGAGAGAGACTGACTGACTGAGAGAGAGACTGACTGACTGAGTGAGAGACTGACTGACTGACTGAGAGAGAGACTGACTGACTGAATGAGAGAGAGACTGACTGACTGAGAGAGAGACTGACTGAGAGAGAGACTGACTGACTGAGAGTGAGACTGACTGAATGACTGAGAGAGAGACTTACTGACTGGCTTACTGAGAGAGAGAGAGACTGACTGACTGAGAGAGAGATTGACTGACTGACTGACTGACTAAGAGAGAGACTGACTAACTGACTGAGAGAGAGACTTACTGACTGGCTGACTGAGAGAGAGACTGACTGACTGTCTGAGAGAGAGACTGACTGACTGAGAGAGAGACTGACTGACTTAATGAGAGAGAGACTGACTGACTGAGAGAGAGACTGACTGAGAGAGAGACTGACTGACTGACAGAGAGAGAGACTGACTGACTGACTGACTGAGAGAGAGACTGACTGACTTAATGAGAGAGAGACTGACTGACTGAGAGAGAGACTGACTGAGAGAGAGACTGACTGAGAGAGAGACTGACTGAGAGAGAGACTGACTGAGAGAGAGACTGACTGACTGAGAGAGAGACTGACTGACTGACTGAGAGAGAGACTGACTGACTGACTGACTGACAGAGAGAGACTGACTGATTGAGAGAGAGACTGACTGACTTGGACAAGACTGACTGACTGAGAGAGAGAGAGACTGACTGACTGAATGAGAGAGAGACTGACTGACTGAGAGAGAGACTGACTGAGAGAGAGACTGACTGACCGACTGAGAGAGAGACTGACTGACTGACTGACTGAGAGAGAGACTGACTGACTGTCTGAGAGAGTGACTTACTGACTGAGAGAGAGACTGACTGACTGACTGACTGACTGACTGACTCAGTGAGATACTTACTGACTGACTGAGAGAGAGACTGACTGACTGAGTGAGAGACTGACTGACTGACTGAGAGAGAGACTGACTGACTGAATGAGAGAGAGACTGACTGACTGAGAGAGAGACTGACTGAGAGAGATACTAATAGGAAAAAACCTGGCGCTTACCTTAAGCTTAATATATGAGAGAGAGACTGACTGACTGACCGACTGAGAGAGAGACTGACTGAGAGAGAGACTGACTGACTGACTGTCTGAGAGAGTGACTTACTGACTGAGAGAGAGACTGACTGACTGACTGACTGACTCAGTGAGATACTTACTGACTGACTGTGAGAGAGACTGACTGACTGAGAGAGAGACTGACTGACTGAGTGAGAGACTGACTGACTGACTGAGAGAGAGACTGACTGACTGAATGAGAGAGAGACTGACTGACTGAGAGAGAGACTGACTGAGAGAGAGACTGACTGACTGAGAGTGAGACTGACTGAATGACTGAGAGAGAGACTTACTGACTGGCTTACTGAGAGAGAGAGAGACTGACTGACTGAGAGAGAGATTGACTGACTGACTGACTGACTAAGAGAGAGACTGACTAACTGACTGAGAGAGAGACTTACTGACTGGCTGACTGAGAGAGAGACTGACTGACTGTCTGAGAGAGAGACTGACTGACTGAGAGAGAGACTGACTGACTTAATGAGAGAGAGACTGACTGACTGAGAGAGAGACTGACTGAGAGAGAGACTGACTGACTGACAGAGAGAGAGACTGACTGACTGACTGACTGAGAGAGAGACTGACTGACTTAATGAGAGAGAGACTGACTGACTGAGAGAGAGACTGACTGAGAGAGAGACTGACTGAGAGAGAGACTGACTGAGAGAGAGACTGACTGAGAGAGAGACTGACTGAGAGAGAGACTGACTGACTGAGAGAGAGACTGACTGACTGACTGAGAGAGAGACTGACTGACTGACTGACTGACTGACAGAGAGAGACTGACTGATTGAGAGAGAGACTGACTGACTTGGACAAGACTGACTGACTGAGAGAGAGAGAGACTGACTGACTGAATGAGAGAGAGACTGACTGACTGAGAGAGAGACTGACTGAGAGAGAGACTGACTGACCGACTGAGAGAGAGACTGACTGACTGACTGACTGAGAGAGAGACTGACTGACTGTCTGAGAGAGTGACTTACTGACTGAGAGAGAGACTGACTGACTGACTGACTGACTGACTGACTCAGTGAGATACTTACTGACTGACTGAGAGAGAGACTGACTGACTGAGTGAGAGACTGACTGACTGACTGAGAGAGAGACTGACTGACTGAATGAGAGAGAGACTGACTGACTGAGAGAGAGACTGACTGAGAGAGATACTAATAGGAAAAAACCTGGCGCTTACCTTAAGCTTAATATATGAGGTGTGCTTACAATGTGGCAGTAAGTTAAACCACGGCTCTATGACAGATGCTTTGAGCCAGCATGGAGTTCCCCTCTGCTGCAACCCCAGGGAAGGGTTAATCCGGAACCCTTTCAAAAATATAGAGACATACAAGCAATGGGGGAGCGTGGGATTAGAAAAACATTTAAGAATTAAAAACAATAAAATACAATAAAATTATTGTGGTTACAACAGTATTGCTGTGGGTTGGTGAAAATATTAAATACACTTACACGGCCATGTGCAAGTAAACACGATGGTGTGGTTTCTTTAAGCAATTCCAGTCACTCCCAACAACAGGTAATGGTGGTATAGAGGGTTTAGAAATAAATATATAAATATATCTGTACTCACACGGCCGTGTGTGAGTCTTTGCAGGAAATTGGTAACCCCAAAGTTACCAATTTCCTGCAAAGACTCACACACGGCCGTGTGAGTACAGATATATTTATATATTTATTTCTAAACCCTCTATACCACTATGAGAGAGATACTGACTGACTGACTGAGAGTGAGACTGACTGAGAGAGAGACTTACTGACTGGCTGACTGAGAGAGAGACTGACTGACTGACTGAGAGAGAGATTGACTGACTGACTGACTGACTAAGAGAGAGACTGACTGACTGACTGACTGAGAGAGAGACTGACTGACTGACTGAGAGAGAGACTGACTGACTGAGAGAGAGACTGACTGACTTAATGAGAGAGAGACTGACTGACTGAAAGAGAGACCGACTGAGAGAGAGACTGACTGACTGACTGATAGAGAGACTGACTGACTGACTGAGAGAGAGACTGACTGATTGACTGAGAGAGAGACTGACAGACTGACTGACAGAGAGAGACTGACTGACTGAGAGAGAGACTGACTGAGAGAGACTTACTGACTGGCTGACTGAGAGAGAGACTGACTGACTGACTGAGAGAGAGATTGACTGACTGACTGACTGACTAAGAGAGAGACTGACTGACTGACTGAGAGAGAGACTGACTGACTGACTGAGAGAGAGACTGACTGACTGACTGAGAGAGAGACTGACTGACTTAATGAGAGAGAGACTGACTGACTGAAAGAGAGACCGACTGAGAGAGAGACTGACTGACTGACTGATAGAGAGACTGACTGACTGACTGACTGACTGAGAGAGAGACTGACTGATTGACTGAGAGAGAGACTGACAGACTGACTGACAGAGAGAGACTGACTGACTGAGAGAGAGACTGACTGACTGGGAGAAGACTGACTGACTGAGAGAGAGACTGACTGACTGACTGACTGAGAGAGAGACTTACTGACTGACTGAATGAGAGAGAGACTGACTGACTGAGAGAGAGACTGACTGACTGAGAGAGAGACTGACTGACTGACCGACTGAGATAGAGACTGACTGACTGACTGACTGAGAGAGAGACTGACTGACTGTCTGAGAGAGTGACTTACTGACTGAGAAAGAGACTGACTGACTGACTGACTGAGATACTAACTGACTGACTGAGAGAGAGACTGACTTACTGAGAGAGAGACTGACTGACTGAGTGAGAGACTGACTGACTGACTGAGAGAGAGACTGACTGACTGACTGTCTGAGAGAGTGACTGACTGACTGAGAGAGAGACTGACTTACTGACTGACTGAGAGAGAGAGACTGACTGAATGACTGAGAGACTGACTGACTGACTGAGAGAGAGACTTACTGACTGACTGAGAGAGAGACTGACTGACTGACTGAGAGAGAGACTTACTGACTGGCTGACTGAGAGAGAGACTGACTGACTAACTGAGAGAGAGACTGACTGACTAAGAGAGAGAGACTGACTGACTGACTGAGAGAGAGAGACTTACTGACTGGCTGACTGAGAGAGAGACTGACTGACTGAATGAGAGAGAGACTGACTGATTGAGAGAGAGACTGACTGAGAGAGAGACTGACTGACTGACTGACTGACTGACTGACTGAGAGAGAGACTGACTGACTGACTGACTGAGAGAGAGACTGACTAACTGACAGAGAGAGAGACTGACTGACTGACTACTGAGAGAGAGACTGACTGACTGACTGAGAGAGAGGCTGACTGACTGAAAGAGAGAGAGACTGACTGAGAGAGAGACTGACAGACTGACTGAAAGTGAGACTGACTGACTGAGAGAGAGACTTAATGACTGGCTGACTGAGAGAGAGACTGACTGACTGACTGAGAAAGAGATTGACTGACTGACTGACTGACTAAGAGAGAGACTTACTGACTGGCTGACTGAGAGAGAGACTGACTGACTGAGAGAGACTGACTGACTGACTGAGAGAGAGTGACTGACTGACTTAATGAGAGAGTGACTGACTGAGAGAGAGACTGACTGAGAGTGAGACTGACTGACTGACTGAGAGAGAGACTGCCTGACTGACTGAGAGAGAGACTGACTGACTTACTGACTGACAGAGAGAGACTGACTGACTGAGAGAGAGACTGACTGACTTGGAGAAGACTTACTGACTGAAAGAGAGACTGACTGACTGACTGACTGACTGAGAAAGAGACTTACTGACTGACTGAATGAGAGAGAGACTGACTGACTGAGAGAGAGACTGACTGAGAGAGAGACTGACTGACTGACCGACTGAGAGAGAGACTGACTGACTGACTGACTGAGAGAGAGACTGACTGACTGACTGTCTGAGAGAGTGACTTACTGACTGAGAGAGAGACTGACTGACTGACTGACTGACTGACTCAGTGAGATACTTACTGACTGACTGTGAGAGAGACTGACTGACTGAGTGAGAGACTGACTGACTGACTGAGAGAGAGACTGACTGACTGAATGAGAGAGAGACTGACTGACTGAGAGAGAGACTGACTGAGAGAGAGACTGACTGACTGAGAGTGAGACTGACTGAATGACTGAGAGAGAGACTTACTGACTGGCTGACTGAGAGAGAGACTGACTGACTGTCTGAGAGAGAGACTGACTGACTGAGAGAGAGAGACTGACTGACTTAATGAGAGAGAGACTGATTGACTGACTGAGAGAGAGACTGACTGAGAGAGAGACTGACTGACTGACTGAGAGAGAGACTGACTGACTGACTGACTGACTGAGAGAGAGACTGACTGACTGACTGAGAGAGAGACTGACTGACTGACTGACAGAGAGAGACTGACTGACTGAGAGAGAGACTGACTGACTGGGAGAAGACTGACTGACTGAGAGAGAGACTGACTGACTGACTGACTGAGAGAGAGACTTACTGACTGACTGATTGAGAGACTGACTGACTGAGAGAGAGACTGACTTACTGACTGACTGAGAGAGAGAGACTGACTGAATGACTGAGAGACTGACTGACTGACTGAGAGAGAGACTTACTGACTGACTGAGAGAGAGACTGACTGACTGACTGAGAGAGAGACTTACTGACTGGCTGACTGAGAGAGAGACTGACTGACTAACTGAGAGAGAGACTGACTGACTGACTAAGAGAGAGAGACTGACTGACTTACTGAGAGAGAGACTTACTGACTGGCTGACTGAGAGAGAGACTGACTGACTGAATGAGAGAGAGACTGACTGATTGAGAGAGAGACTGACTGAGAGAGAGACTGACTGACTGACTGACTGACTGACTGACTGACTGAGAGAGAGACTGACTGACTGACTGAGAGAGAGACTGACTAACTGACAGAGAGAGAGACGGACTGACTGACTAAGAGAGAGAGACTGACTGACTGACTGAGAGAGAGGCTGACTGACTGAAAGAGAGAGAGACTGACTGAGAGAGAGACTGACAGACTGACTGAGAGTGAGACTGACTGACTGAGAGAGAGAGACTTAATGACTGGCTGACTGAGAGAGAGACTGACTGACTGACTGAGAAAGAGATTGACTGACTGACTGACTGACTAAGAGAGAGACTTACTGACTGGCTGACTGAGAGAGAGACTGACTGACTGAGAGAGACTGACTGACTGACTGAGAGAGAGTGACTGACTGACTTAATGAGAGAGAGACTGACTGAGAGAGAGACTGACTGAGAGTGAGACTGACTGTCTGACTGAGAGAGAGACTGCCTGACTGACTGAGAGAGAGACTGACTGACTTACTGACTGACAGAGAGAGACTGACTGACTGAGAGAGAGACTGACTGACTTGGAGAAGACTGACTGACTGAAAGAGAGACTGACTGACTGACTGACTGACTGAGAAAGAGACTTACTGACTGACTGAATGAGAGAGAGACTGACTGACTGAGAGAGAGACTGACTGAGAGAGAGACTGACTGACTGACCGACTGAGAGAGAGACAGACTGACTGACTGACTGAGAGAGAGACTGACTGACTGTCTGAGAGAGTGACTTACTGACTGAGAGAGAGACTGACTGACTGACTGACTGACTGACTCAGTGAGATACTTACTGACTGACTGTGAGAGAGACTGACTGATTGAGAGAGAGACTGACTGACTGAGTGAGAGACTGACTGACTGACTGAGAGAGAGACTGACTGACTGAATGAGAGAGAGACTGACTGACTGAGAGAGAGACTGACTGAGAGAGAGACTGACTGACTGAGAGTGAGACTGACTGAATGACTGAGAGAGAGACTTACTGACTGGCTGACTGAGAGAGAGAGAGACTGACTGACTGAGAGAGAGATTGACTGACTGACTGACTAAGAGAGAGACTGACTAACTGACTGAGAGAGAGACTTACTGACTGGCTGACTGAGAGAGAGACTGACTGACTGTCTGAGAGAGAGACTGACTGACTGAGAGAGAGACTGACTGACTTAATGAGAGAGAGACTGACTGACTGAGAGAGAGACTGACTGAGAGAGAGACTGACTGACTGACAGAGAGAGAGACTGACTGACTGACTGACTGAGAGAGAGACTGACTGACTGACTGAGAGAGAGACTGACTGACTGACAGAGAGAGACTGACTGACTGAGAGAGAGACTGACTGACTGGGAGAAGACAGACTGACTGGGAGAGAGACTGACTGACTGACTGACTGAGAGAGAGACTTACTGACTGACTGAATGAGAGACTGACTGACTACGAGAGAGACTGACTGACTGAGAGAGAGACTGACTGACTGACTGAGAGAGAGACTGACTGAGAGAGAGACTGACAGACTGACTGAGAGTGAGACTGACTGACTGAGAGAGAGACTTAATGACTGGCTGACTGAGAGAGAGACTGACTGACTGACTGAGAAAGAGATTGACTGACTGACTGACTGACTAAGAGAGAGACTGACTGACTGACTGAGAGAGAGACTTACTGACTGGCTGACTGAGAGAGAGACTGACTGACTGACTGAGAGAGACTGACTGATTGACTGAGAGAGAGTGACTGACTGACTTAATGAGAGAGAGACTGACTGAGAGAGAGACTGACTGAGAGTGAGACTGACTGACTGAGAGAGAGACTGACTGACTGACTGAGAGAGAGACTGACTGACTTACTGACTGACAGAGAGAGACTGACTGACTGAGAGAGAGACTGACTGACTTGGAGAAGACTGACTGACTGAAAGAGAGACTGACTGACTGACTGACTGAGAAAGAGACTTACTGACTGACTGAATGAGAGAGAGACTGACTGACTGAGAGAGAGACTGACTGAGAGAGAGAATGACTGACTGACCGACTGAGAGAGAGACTGACTGACTGACTGACTGAGAGAGAGACTGACTGACTGACTGACTGTCTGAGAGAGTGACTTACTGACTGAGAGACTGACTGACTGACTCAGTGAGATACTTACTGACTGACTGTGAGAGAGACTGACTGACTGAGAGAGAGACTGACTGACTGAGTGAGAGACTGACTGACTGACTGAGAGAGAGACTGACTGACTGAATGAGAGAGAGACTGACTGACTGAGAGAGAGACTGACTGAGAGAGAGACTGACTGACTGAGAGTGAGACTGACTGAATGACTGAGAGAGAGACTTACTGAATGGCTGACTGAGAGAGAGAGAGACTGACTAACTGACTGAGAGAGAGACTTACTGACTGGCTGACTGAGAGAGAGACTGACTGACTGTCTGAGAGAGAGACTGACTGACTGAGAGAGAGACTGACTGACTTAATGAGAGAGACTGACTGACTGAGAGAGAGACTGACTGAGAGAGAGACTGACTGACTGACTGAGAGAGAGACTGACTGACTGACTGACTGAGAGAGAGACTGACTGACTGACTGAGAGAGAGACTGACTGACTGACTGACAGAGAGAGACTGACTGACTGAGAGAGAGACTGACTGACTGGGAGAAGACTGACTGACTGAGAGAGAGACTGACTGACTGAGAGAGAGACTGACTTACTGACTGAGAGAGAGACTTACTGACTGACTGAGAGAGAAACTGACTGACTGACTGAGAGAGAGACTTACTGACTGGCTGACTGAGAGAGAGACTGACTGACTAACTGAGAGAGAGACTGACTGACTGTCTGACTAAGAGAGAGAGACTGACTGACTGGGAGAAGACTGACTGACTGAGAGAGAGACTGACTGACTGACTGACTGACTGAGAGAGAGACTTACTTACTGACTGAATGAGAGACTGACTGACTGAGAGAGAGACTGACTGACTGAGAGAGAGACTGACTGACTGACCGACTGAGAGAGAGACTGACTGACTGACTGACTGACTGACTGAGAGAGAGACTGACTGACTGTCTGAGAGAGTGACTTACTGACTGACTGACTGAGTGAGATACTTACTGACTGACTGAGAGAGAGACTGACTTACTGAGAGAGAGACTAACTGACCGAGTGAGAGACTGACTGACTGACTGAGAGAGAGACTGACTGACTGTCTGAGAGAGTGACTGACTGAGAGAGAGACTGACTGACTGACTGAGAGAGAGACTGACTGACTGACTGAGAGAGAGACTTACTGACTGACTGAGAGAGAGACTGACTGACTGACTGACTGACTGAGAAAGAGACTTACTGACTGGCTGACTGAGAGAGAGACTGACTGACTAACTGAGAGAGAGACTGACTGACTGACTGACTAAGAGAGAGAGACTGACTGACTGACTGAGAGAGAGACTGACTGACTGAGAGAGAGAGACTGACTGAGAGAGAGAGACTGACAGACTGACTGAGAGCTAGACTGACTGACTGAGAGGAAGACTTAATGACTGGCTGACTGAGAGAGAGACTGACTGACTGAGAGAGAGACTGACTGAGAGAGAGACTGACAGACTGACTGAGAGTGAGACTGACTGACTGAGAGAGAGACTTAATGACTGGCTGACTGAGAGAGAGACTGACTGACTGACTGACTGAGAAAGAGATTGACTGACTAAGAGAGAGACTTACTGACTGGCTGACTGAGAGAGAGACTGACTGACTAACTGAGAGAGAGACTGACTGACTGACTGACTAAGAGAGAGAGACTGACTGACTGACTGAGAGAGACTGACTGACTGACTGAGAGAGAGTGACTGACTGACTTAATGAGAGAGAGACTGACTGAGAGAGAGACTGACTGAGAGTGAGACTGACTGACTGACTGACGGAGAGAGAGACTGACTGACTGACTGAGAGAGAGACTGACTGACTGACTGAGAGAGAGACTGACTGACTTACTGACTGACAGAGAGAAACTGACTGACTGAGAGAGAGACTGACTGACTTGGAGAAGACTGACTGACTGAAAGAGAGACTGACTGACTGACTGACTGAGAAAGAGACTTACTGACTGACTGAATGAGAGAGAGACTGACTGACTGAGAGAGAGACTGACTGAGAGAGAGACTGACTGACTGACCGACTGAGAGAGAGACTGACTGACTGACTGAGAGAGAGACTGACTGACTGACTGTCTGAGAGAGTGACTTACTGACTGAGAGAGAGACTGACTGTCTGACTGACTGACTGACTCAGTGATATACTTACTGACTGACTGTGAGAGAGACTGACTGACTGAGAGAGAGACTGACTGACTGAGTGAGAGACTGACTGACTGACTGAGAGAGAGACTGACTGACTGAATGAGAGAGAGACTGACTGACTGAGAGAGAGACTGACTGAGAGAGAGACTGACTGACTGAGAGTGAGACTGACTGAATGACTGAGAGAGAGACTTACTGAATGGCTGACTGAGAGAGAGAGAGACTGACTGACTGACTGAGAGAGAGATTGACTGACTGACTGACTGACTAAGAGAGAGACTGACTAACTGACTGAGAGAGAGACTTACTGACTGGCTGACTGAGAGAGAGACTGACTGACTGTCTGAGAGAGAGACTGACTGAGAGAGAGACTGACTGACTTAATGAGAGAGAGACTGACTGACTGAGAGAGAGACTGACTGAGAGAGAGACTGACTGACTGCCTGAGAGAGAGACTGACTGACTGAGAGAGAGACTGACTGAGAGAGAGACTGACTGACTGAGAGTGAGACTGACTGAATGACTGAGAGAGAGACTTACTGAATGGCTGACTGAGAGAGAGAGAGACTGACTGACTGACTGAGAGAGAGATTGACTGACTGACTGACTGACTAAGAGAGAGACTGACTAACTGACTGAGAGAGAGAGACTTACTGACTGGCTGACTGAGAGAGAGACTGACTGACTGTCTGAGAGAGAGACTGACTGACTGAGAGAGAGACTGACTGACTTAATGAGAGAGAGACTGACTGACTGAGAGAGAGACTGACTGAGAGAGAGACTGACTGACTGACTGAGAGAGAGACTGACTGACTGACTGAGAGAGAGACTGACTGACTGACTGAGAGAGAGACTGACTGACTGACTGACAGAGAGAGACTGACTGACTGAGAGAGAGACTGACTGACTGGGAGAAGACTGACTGACTGAGAGAGAGACTGACTGACTGACTGACTGAGAGAGAGACTTACTGACTGACTGATTGAGAGACTGACTGACTGAGAGAGAGACTGACTGACTGAGAGAGAGACTGACTGACTGACCGACTGAGAGAGAGACTGACTGACTGACTGACTGACTGAGAGAGAGACTGACTGACTGTCTGAGAGAATGACTTACTGACTGAGAGAGAGACTGACTGACTGACTGACTGAGTGAGATACTTACTGACTGACTGAGAGAGAGACTGACTTACTGAGAGAGAGACTGACTGACTGTCTGAGAGAGTGACTGACTGAGAGAGAGACTGACTGACTGACTGAGAGAGAGACTGACTGACTGACTGAGAGACTGACTGACTGACTGAGAGAGAGACTTACTGACTGACTGAGAGAGAGACTGACTGACTGACTGACTGACTGAGAGAGAGACTTACTGACTGGCTGACTGAGAGAGAGACTGACTGACTAACTGAGAGAGAGACTGACTGACTGAGAGAGAGAGACTGACTGAGAGAGAGAGACTGACAGACTGACTGAGAGCTAGAATGACTGACTGAGAGGAAGACTTAATGACTGGCTGACTGAGAGAGAGACTGACTGACTGAGAGAGAGACTGACTGAGAGAGAGACTGACAGACTGACTGAGAGTGAGACTGACTGACTGAGAGAGAGACTTAATGACTGGCTGACTGAGAGAGAGACTGACTGACTGACTGAGAAAGAGATTGACTGACTGACTGACTGACTAAGAGAGAGACTTACTGACTGGCTGACTGAGAGAGAGACTGACTGACTAACTGAGAGAGAGACTGACTAACTGACTGACTAAGAGAGAGAGACTGACTGACTGACTGAGAGAGACTGACTGACTGACTGACTGAGAGAGAGTGACTGACTGACTTAATGAGAGAGAGACTGACTGAGAGAGAGACTGACTGAGAGTGAGACTGACTGACTGACTGACGGAGAGAGAGACTGACTGACTGACTGAGAGAGAGACTGACTGACTGACTGAGAGAGAGACTGACTGACTTACTGACTGACAGAGAGAGACTGACTGACTGAGAGAGAGACTGACTGACTTGGAGAAGACTGACAGACTGAAAGAGAGACTGACTGACTGACTGACTGACTGAGAAAGAGACTTACTGACTGACTGAATGAGAGAGAGACTGACTGACTGAGAGAGAGACTGACTGAGAGAGAGACTGACTGACTGACTGACTGAGAGACAGACTGACTGACTGACTGACTGACTGACTGACTGAGAGAGAGACTGACTGACTGACTGTCTGAGAGAGTGACTTACTGACTGAGAGAGAGACTGACTGACTGACTGACTGACTCAGTGAGATACTTACTGACTGACTGTGAGAGAGACTGACTGACTGAGAGAGAGACTGACTGACTGAGTGAGAGACTGACTGACTGACTGAGAGAGAGACTGACTGACTGAGAGAGAGACTGACTGAGAGAGAGACTGACTGACTGAGAGTGAGACTGACTGAATGACTGAGAGAAAGACTTACTGACTGGCTGACTGAGAGAGAGAGAGAGACTGACTGACTGACTGAGAGAGAGATTGACTGACTGACTGACTGACTAAGAGAGAGACTGACTAACTGACTGAGAGAGAGACTTACTGACTGGCTGACTGAGAGAGAGACTGACTGACTGTCTGAGAGAGAGACTGACTGACTGAGAGAGAGACTGAGTGACTTAATGAGAGAGAGACTGACTGACTGAGAGAGAGACTGACTGAGAGAGAGACTGACTGACTGACTGACTGAGAGAGAGACTGACTGATTGACTGAGAGAGAGACTGACTGACTGACTGACAGAGAGAGACTGACTGACTGAGAGAGAGACTGACAGACTGGGAGAAGACTGACTGAGAGAGAGACTGACTGACTGACTTACTGAGAGAGAGTCTTACTGACTGACTGAATGAGAGACTGACTGACTGAGAGAGAGACTGACTGACTGAGAGAGAGACTGACTGACTGACCGACTGAGAGAGAGACTGACTGACTGACTGACTGAGAGAGAGACTGACTGACTGTCTGAGAGAGTGACTTACTGACTGAGAGAGAGACTGACTGACTGACTGAGTGAGATACTTACTGACTGACTGAGAGAGAGACTGACTTACTGAGAGAGAGACTGACTGACTGAGTGAGAGACTGACTGACTGACTGACTGAGAGAGAGACTGACTGACTGACTGTCTGAGAGAGTGACTGACTGACTGAGAGAGAGACTGACTGACTGACTGACTGAGAGAGAGACTGACTGACTGACTGAGAGACTGACTTACTGACTGAGAGAGAGACTTACTGACTGACTGAGAGAGAAACTGACTGACTGACTGAGAGAGAGACTTACTGACTGGCTGACTGAGAGAGAGACTGACTGACTAACTGAGAGAGAGACTGACTGACTGACTGACTGACTAAGAGAGAGAGACTGACTGACTGGGAGAAGACTGACTGACTGAGAGAGAGACTGACAGACTGAGAGAGAGACTGACTGACTGACTGACCGACTGAGAGAGAGACTGACTGACTGATTGACTGACTGACTGACTGAGAGAGAGACTGACTGACTGACTGTCTGAGAGAGTGACTTACTGACTGAGAGAGAGACTGACTGACTGACTGACTGACTGAGTGAGATACTTACTGACTGACTGAGAGAGAGACTGACTTACTGAGAGAGAGACTGACTGACTGAGTGAGAGACTGACTGACTGACTGAGAGAGAGACTGACTGACTGTCTGAGAGAGTGACTGACTGAGAGAGAGACTGACTGACTGACTGACTGAGAGAGAGACTGACTGACTGACTGAGAGACTGACTGACTGACTGAGAGAGAGACTTACTGACTGACTGAGAGAGAGACTGACTGACTGACTGACTGACTGAGAGAGAGACTTACTGACTGGCTGACTGAAAGAGAGACTGACTGACTAACTGAGAGAGAGACTGACTGACTGACTGACTAAGAGAGAGAGACTGACTGACTGACTGACTGAGAGAGAGACTGACTGACTGAGAGAGAGAGACTGACTGAGAGAGAGAGACTGACAGACTGACTGAGAGCTAGACTGACTGACTGAGAGAGAGACTTAATGACTGGCTGACTGAGAGAGAGACTGACTGACTGACTGAGAAAGACATTGACTGACTGACTGACTGACTAAGAGAGAGACTGACTGACTGACTGAGAGAGAGACTGACTGACTTAATGAGAGAGAGACTGACTGACTGAGAGAGAGACTGACTGAGAGAGAGACTGACTGACTGACTGACTGACTGAGAGAGAGACTGACTGACTGACTGAGAGAGAGACTGACTGGCTGACTGAGAGAGAGACTGACTGACTGATTGACTTACTGACAGAGAGAGACTGACTGACTGAGAGAGAGACTGACTGACTTGGAGAAGACTGACTGAATGAGAGAGAGACTGACTGACTGACTGACTGAGAGAGAGACTTACTGACTGACTGAATGAGAGAGAGACTGACTGACTGAGAGAGAGACTGACTGAGAGAGAGACTGACTGACTGACCGACTGAGAGAGAGACTGACTGACTGACTGACTGACTGAGAGAGAGACTGACTGACTGTCTGAGAGAGTGACTTACTGACTGAGAGAGAGACTGACTGACTGACTGACTGAGAGAGAGACTGACTGACTGACTGAGAGACTGACTTACTGACTGAGAGAGAGACTTACTGACTGACTGAGAGAGAAACTGACTGACTGACTGAGAGAGAGACTTACTGACTGGCTGACTGAGAGAGAGACTGACTGACTAACTGAGAGAGAGACTGACTGGCTGACTGACTGACTAAGAGAGAGAGACTGACTGACTGGGAGAAGACTGACTGACTGAGAGAGAGACTGACAGACTGAGAGAGAGACTGACTGACTGACTGACCGACTGAGAGAGAGACTGACTGACTGATTGACTGACTGACTGACTTAGAGAGAGACTGACTGACTGACTGTCTGAGAGAGTGACTTACTGACTGAGAGAGAGACTGACTGACTGACTGACTGACTGAGTGAGATACTTACTGACTGACTGAGAGAGAGACTGACTTACTGAGAGAGAGACTGACTGACTGAGTGAGAGACTGACTGACTGACTGAGAGAGAGACTGACTGACTGTCTGAGAGAGTGACTGACTGAGAGAGAGACTGACTGACTGACTGACTGAGAGAGAGACTGACTGACTGACTGAGAGACTGACTGACTGACTGAGAGAGAGACTTACTGACTGACTGAGAGAGAGACTGACTGACTGACTGACTGACTGAGAGAGAGACTTACTGACTGGCTGACTGAAAGAGAGACTGACTGACTAACTGAGAGAGAGACTGACTGACTGACTGACTAAGAGAGAGAGACTGACTGACTGACTGACTGAGAGAGAGACTGACTGACTGAGAGAGAGAGACTGACTGAGAGAGAGAGACTGACAGACTGACTGAGAGCTAGACTGACTGACTGAGAGAGAGACTTAATGACTGGCTGACTGAGAGAGAGACTGACTGACTGACTGAGAAAGAGATTGACTGACTGACTGACTGACTAAGAGAGAGACTGACTGACTGACTGAGAGAGAGACTGACTGACTTAATGAGAGAGAGACTGACTGACTGAGAGAGAGACTGACTGAGAGAGAGACTGACTGACTGACTGACTGACTGAGAGAGAGACTGACTGACTGACTGAGAGAGAGACTGACTGACTGACTGAGAGAGAGACTGACTGACTGATTGACTTACTGACAGAGAGAGACTGACTGACTGAGAGAGAGACTGACTGACTTGGAGAAGACTGACTGAATGAGAGAGAGACTGACTGACTGACTGACTGAGAGAGAGACTTACTGACTGACTGAATGAGAGAGAGACTGACTGACTGAGAGAGAGACTGACTGAGAGAGAGACTGACTGACTGACCGACTGAGAGAGAGACTGACTGACTGACTGACTGACTGAGAGAGAGACTGACTGACTGTCTGAGAGAGTGACTTACTGACTGAGAGAGAGACTGACTGACTGACTGACTCAGTGAGATACTTACTGACTGACTGAGAGAGAGACTGACTGACTGAGAGAGAGACTGACTGACTGACTGTCTGAGAGAGTGACTTACTGACTGAGAGAGAGACTGACTGACTGACTGACTGACTCAGTGAGATACTTACTGACTGACTGTGAGAGAGACTGACTGACTGAGAGAGAGACTGACTGACTGAGTGAGAGACTGACTGACTGACTGAGAGAGAGACTGACTGACTGAGAGAGAGACTGACTGAGAGAGAGACTGACTGACTGAGAGTGAGACTGACTGAATGACTGAGAGAAAGACTTACTGACTGGCTGACTGAGAGAGAGAGAGAGACTGACTGACTGACTGAGAGAGAGATTGACTGACTGACTGACTCAGTGAGATACTTACTGACTGACTGAGAGAGAGACTGACTGACTGAGAGAGAGACTGACTGACTGACTGTCTGAGAGAGTGACTTACTGACTGAGAGAGAGACTGACTGACTGACTGACTGACTCAGTGAGATACTTACTGACTGACTGTGAGAGAGACTGACTGAATGAGAGAGAGACTGACTGACTGAGTGAGAGACTGACTGACTGACTGAGAGAGAGACTGACTGACTGAGAGAGAGACTGACTGAGAGAGAGACTGACTGACTGAGAGTGAGACTGACTGAATGACTGAGAGAAAGACTTACTGACTGGCTGACTGAGAGAGAGAGAGAGACTGACTGACTGACTGAGAGAGAGATTGACTGACTGACTGACTGACTAAGAGAGAGACTGACTAACTGACTGAGAGAGAGACTTACTGACTGGCTGACTGAGAGAGAGACTGACTGACTGTCTGAGAGAGAGACTGACTGACTGAGAGAGAGACTGAGTGACTTAATGAGAGAGAGACTGACTGACTGAGAGAGAGACTGACTGAGAGAGAGACTGACTGACTGACTGAGAGAGAGACTGACTGACTGACTGACTGAGAGAGAGACTGACTGATTGACTGAGAGAGAGACTGACTGACTGACTGACAGAGAGAGACTGACTGACTGAGAGAGAGACTGACAGACTGGGAGAAGACTGACTGAGAGAGAGACTGACTGACTGACTTACTGAGAGAGAGTCTTACTGACTGACTGAATGAGAGACTGACTGACTGAGAGAGAGACTGACTGACTGAGAGAGAGACTGACTGACTGACCGACTGAGAGAGAGACTGACTGACTGACTGACTGACTGACTGACTGAGAGAGAGACTGACTGACTGTCTGAGAGAGTGACTTACTGACTGAGAGAGAGACTGACTGACTGACTGAGTGAGATACTTACTGACTGACTGAGAGAGAGACTGACTTACTGAGAGAGAGACTGACTGACTGAGTGAGAGACTGACTGACTGACTGACTGAGAGAGAGACTGACTGACTGACTGACTGTCTGAGAGAGTGACTGACTGACTGAGAGAGAGACTGACTGACTGACTGACTGAGAGAGAGACTGACTGACTGACTGAGAGACTGACTTACTGACTGAGAGAGAGACTTACTGACTGACTGAGAGAGAAACTGACTGACTGACTGAGAGAGAGACTTACTGACTGGCTGACTGAGAGAGAGACTGACTGACTAACTGAGAGAGAGACTGACTGACTGACTGACTGACTAAGAGAGAGAGACTGACTGACTGGGAGAAGACTGACTGACTGAGAGAGAGACTGACTGACTGAGAGAGAGACTGACTGACTGACTGACTGACCGACTGAGAGAGAGACTGACTGACTGATTGACTGACTGACTGACTGAGAGAGAGACTGACTGACTGACTGTCTGAGAGAGTGACTTACTGACTGAGAGAGAGACTGACTGACTGACTGACTGACTGAGTGAGATACTTACTGACTGACTGAGAGAGAGACTGACTTACTGAGAGAGAGACTGACTGACTGAGTGAGAGACTGACTGACTGACTGAGAGAGAGACTGACTGACTGTCTGAGAGAGTGACTGACTGAGAGAGAGACTGACTGACTGACTGACTGACTGAGAGAGAGACTGACTGACTGACTGAGAGACTGACTGACTGACTGAGAGAGAGACTTACTGACTGACTGAGAGAGAGACTGACTGACTGACTGACTGACTGACTGAGAGAGAGACTTACTGACTGGCTGACTGAAAGAGAGACTGACTGACTAACTGAGAGAGAGACTGACTGACTGACTGACTAAGAGAGAGAGACTGACTGACTGACTGACTGAGAGAGAGACTGACTGACTGAGAGAGAGAGACTGACTGAGAGAGAGAGACTGACAGACTGACTGAGAGCTAGACTGACTGACTGAGAGAGAGACTTAATGACTGGCTGACTGAGAGAGAGACTGACTGACTGACTGAGAAAGAGATTGACTGACTGACTGACTGACTAAGAGAGAGACTGACTGACTGACTGAGAGAGAGACTTTCTGACTGGCTGACTGAGAGAGAGACTGACTGACTGAGAGAGAGACTGACTGACTTAATGAGAGAGAGACTGACTGACTGAGAGAGAGACTGACTGAGAGAGAGACTGACTGACTGACTGACTGACTGAGAGAGAGACTGACTGACTGACTGAGAGAGAGACTGACTGACTGACTGAGAGAGAGACTGACTGACTGATTGACTTACTGACAGAGAGAGACTGACTGACTGAGAGAGAGACTGACTGACTTGGAGAAGACTGACTGAATGAGAGAGAGACTGACTGACTGACTGACTGACTGAGAGAGAGACTTACTGACTGACTGAATGAGAGAGAGACTGACTGACTGAGAGAGAGACTGACTGAGAGAGAGACTGACTGACTGACCGACTGAGAGAGAGACTGACTGACTGACTGACTGACTGACTGAGAGAGAGACTGACTGACTGACTGTCTGAGAGAGTGACTTACTGACTGAGAGAGAGACTGACTGACTGACTGACTCAGTGAGATACTTACTGACTGACTGAGAGAGAGACTGACTGACTGAGTGAGAGACTGACTGACTGACTGACTGACTGAGAGAGAGACTTACTGACTGGTTGACTGAGAGAGAGATTGACTGACTGACTGACTAATAGAGAGACTGACTGACTGACTGAGAGAGAGAGACTTACTGACTGGCTGACTGAGAGAGAGACTGACTGACTGACTGAGAGAGAGACTGACTGTCTGACTGAGAAAGAGTCTGACTGACTTAATGAGAGAGAAACTGACTGACTGAGAGAGAGACTGACTGAGAGAGAGACGGACTGACTGACTGACTGAGAGAGAGACTGACTGACTGAGAGAGAGACTGACTGACTGACTGAGAGAGAGACTGACTGACTGACTGACTGACAGAGAGACATACTACCTGGCTGACTGAGAGAGAGACTGACTGACTAACTGAGAGACTGACTGACTGACTGACTGACTGACTAAGAGAGAGAGACTGACTGACTGGGAGAAGACTGACTGACTGAGAGAGAGACTGACTGACTGAGAGAGAGACTGACTGACTGACTGACCGACTGAGAGAGAGACTGACTGACTGACTGACTGACTGACTGACTGAGAGAGAGACTGACTGACTGACTGTCTGAGAGAGTGACTTACTGACTGAGAGAGAGACTGACTGACTGACTGACTGACTGAGTGAGATACTTACTGACTGACTGAGAGAGAGACTGACTGACTGAGAGAGAGACTGACTGACTGACCGACTGAGAGAGAGACTGACTGACTGACTGACTGACTGACTGAGAGAGAGACTGACTGACTGTCTGAGAGAGTGACTTACTGACTGAGAGAGAGACTGACTGACTGACTGAGTGAGATACTTACTGACTGACTGAGAGAGAGACTGACTTACTGAGAGAGAGACTGACTGACTGAGTGAGAGACTGACTGACTGACTGACTGAGAGAGAGACTGACTGACTGACTGACTGTCTGAGAGAGTGACTGACTGACTGAGAGAGAGACTGACTGACTGACTGACTGAGAGAGAGACTGACTGACTGACTGAGAGACTGACTTACTGACTGAGAGAGAGACTTACTGACTGACTGAGAGAGAAACTGACTGACTGACTGAGAGAGAGACTTACTGACTGGCTGACTGAGAGAGAGACTGACTGACTAACTGAGAGAGAGACTGACTGACTGGGAGAAGACTGACTGACTGAGAGAGAGACTGACTGACTGAGAGAGAGACTGACTGACTGACTGACTGACCGACTGAGAGAGAGACTGACTGACTGATTGACTGACTGACTGACTGAGAGAGAGACTGACTGACTGACTGTCTGAGAGAGTGACTTACTGACTGAGAGAGAGACTGACTGACTGACTGACTGACTGAGTGAGATACTTACTGACTGACTGAGAGAGAGACTGACTTACTGAGAGAGAGACTGACTGACTGAGTGAGAGACTGACTGACTGACTGAGAGAGAGACTGACTGACTGTCTGAGAGAGTGACTGACTGAGAGAGAGACTGACTGACTGACTGAGAGAGAGACTGACTGACTGACTGAGAGACTGACTGACTGACTGAGAGAGAGACTTACTGACTGACTGAGAGAGAGACTGACTGACTGACTGACTGACTGACTGAGAGAGAGACTTACTGACTGGCTGACTGAAAGAGAGACTGACTGACTAACTGAGAGAGAGACTGACTGACTGACTGACTAAGAGAGAGAGACTGACTGACTGACTGACTGAGAGAGAGACTGACTGACTGAGAGAGAGAGACTGACTGAGAGAGAGAGACTGACAGACTGACTGAGAGCTAGACTGACTGACTGAGAGAGAGACTTAATGACTGGCTGACTGAGAGAGAGACTGACTGACTGACTGAGAAAGAGATTGACTGACTGACTGACTGACTAAGAGAGAGACTGACTGACTGACTGAGAGAGAGACTTTCTGACTGGCTGACTGAGAGAGAGACTGACTGACTGAGAGAGAGACTGACTGACTTAATGAGAGAGAGACTGACTGACTGAGAGAGAGACTGACTGAGAGAGAGACTGACTGACTGACTGACTGACTGAGAGAGAGACTGACTGACTGACTGAGAGAGAGACTGACTGACTGACTGAGAGAGAGACAGACTGACTGATTGACTTACTGACAGAGAGAGACTGACTGACTGAGAGAGAGACTGACTGACTTGGAGAAGACTGACTGAATGAGAGAGAGACTGACTGACTGACTGACTGAGAGAGAGACTTACTGACTGACTGAATGAGAGAGAGACTGACTGACTGAGAGAGAGACTGACTGAGAGAGAGACTGACTGACTGACCGACTGAGAGAGAGACTGACTGACTGACTGACTGACTGACTGAGAGAGAGACTGACTGACTGACTGTCTGAGAGAGTGACTTACTGACTGAGAGAGAGACTGACTGACTGACTGACTCAGTGAGATACTTACTGACTGACTGAGAGAGAGACTGACTGACTGAGTGAGAGACTGACTGACTGACTGACTGACTGAGAGAGAGACTTACTGACTGGCTGACTGAGAGAGAGATTGACTGACTGACTGACTAATAGAGAGACTGACTGACTGACTGAGAGAGAGAGACTTACTGACTGGCTGACTGAGAGAGAGACTGACTGACTGACTGAGAGAGAGACTGACTGTCTGACTGAGAAAGAGTCTGACTGACTTAATGAGAGAGAAACTGACTGACTGAGAGAGAGACTGACTGAGAGAGAGACGGACTGACTGACTGACTGAGAGAGAGACTGACTGACTGAGAGAGAGACTGACTGACTGACTGAGAGAGAGACTGACTGACTGACTGACAGAGAGACATACTACCTGGCTGACTGAGAGAGAGACTGACTGACTAACTGAGAGACTGACTGACTGACTGACTAACTGGGAGAAGACTGACTGACTGAGAGAGAGACTGACTGACTGAGAGAGAGACTGACTGACTGACTGACCGACTGAGAGAGAGACTGACTGACTGACTGACTGACTGACTGACTGAGAGAGAGACTGACTGACTGACTGTCTGAGAGAGTGACTTACTGACTGAGAGAGAGACTGACTGACTGACTGACTGACTGAGTGAGATACTTACTGACTGACTGAGAGAGAGACTGACTTACTGAGAGAGAGACTGACTGACTGAGAGAGAGACTGACTGACTGACTGACTGACTGACTGAGAGAGAGAATGACTGACTGACTGAGAGACTGACTGACTGACTGAGAGAGAGACTTACTGACTGACTGAGAGAGAGACTGACTGACTGACTGAGAGAGAGACTTACTGACTGGCTGACTGAGAGAGAGACTGACTGACTAACTGAGAGAGAGACTGACTGACTGACTAAGAGAGAGAGACTGACTGACTGACTGAGAGAGAGACTGACTGACTGAGAGAGAGAGACTGACTGAGAGAGAGAGACTGACAGACTGACTGAGAGCTAGACTGACTGACTGAGAGAGAGACTTAATGACTGGCTGACTGAGAGAGAGACTGACTGACTGACTGAGAAAGAGATTGACTGACTGACTGACTGACTAAGAGAGAGACTGACTGACTGAGAGAGAGACTTTCTGACTGGCTGACTGAGAGAGAGACTGACTGACTGACTGAGAGAGAGACTGACTGACTTAATGAGAGAGAGACTGACTGACTGAGAGAGAGACTGACTGAGAGAGAGACTGACTGACTGACTGACTGAGAGAGAGACTGACTGACTGACTGAGAGAGAGACTGACTGACTGACTGAGAGAGAGACTGACTGACTGATTGACTGACTGACAGAGAGAGACTGACTGACTGAGAGAGAGACTGACTGACTTGGAGAAGACTGACTGAATGAGAGAGAGACTGACTGACTGACTGACTGACTGAGAGAGAGACTTACTGACTGACTGAATGAGAGAGAGACTGACTGACTGAGAGAGAGACTGACTGAGAGAGAGACTGACTGACTGACTGACCGACTGAGAGAGAGACTGACTGACTGACTGACTGACTGAGAGAGAGACTGACTGACTGACTGTCTGAGAGAGTGACTTACTGACTGAGAGAGAGACTGACTGACTGACTGACTCAGTGAGATACTTACTGACTGACTGAGAGAGAGACTGACTGACTGAGTGAGAGACTGACTGACTGACTGACCGAGAGAGAGACTGACTGACTGAATGAAAGAGAGACTCGCTGACTGAGAGAGAGACTGACTGAGAGAGAGACTGACTGACTGAGAGTGAGACTGACTGACTGACTGAGAAAGAGACTTACTGACAGGCTGACTGAGAGAGAGACTGACTGACTGACTGAGAGAGAGATTGACTGACTGATTGACTGACTAATAGAGAGACTGACTGACTGACTGAGAGAGAGAGACTTACTGACTGGCTGACTGAGAGAGAGACTGACTGACTGACTGACTGAGAGAGAGACTGACTGTCTGACTGAGAGAGAGACTGACTGACTTAATGAGAGAGAAACTGACTGACTGAGAGAGAGACTGACTGAGAGAGAGACTGACTGACTGACTGACTGAGAGAGAGACTGACTGACTGAGAGAGAGACTGACTGACTGACTGAGAGAGAGACTGACTGACTGGGAGAAGACTGACTGACTGAGAGAGAGACTGACTGACTGACTGACCGACTTAGAGAGAGACTGACTGACTGACTGACTGAGAGAGAGACTGACTGACTGAGTGAGAGACTGACTGACTGACTGAGAGAGAGACTGACTGACTGACTGTCTGAGAGAGTGACTGACTGACTGAGAGAGAGACTGACTGACTGACTGACTGACTGACTGACTGAGAGAGAGACTGACTGACTGACTGAGAGACTGACTGACTGACTGACAGAGAGACTTACTGACTGACTGAGAGAGAGACTGACTGACTGACTGACTGACTGAGAGAGAGACTTACTGACTGGCTGACTGAGAGAGAGATTGACTGACTGACTGACTGACTAATAGAGAGACTGACTGACTGACTGAGAGAGAGAGACTTACTGACTGGCTGACTGAGAGAGAGACTGACTGACTGACTGAGAGAGAGACTGACTGACTTAATGAGAGAGAAACTGACTGACTGAGAGAGAGACTGACTGAGAGAGAGACTGACTGACTGACTGACCGACTGAGAGAGAGACTGACTGAATGACTGACTGACTGAGAGAGAGACTGACTGACTGAGAGAGAGACTGACTGACTGACTGACCGACTGAGAGAGAGACTGACTGACTGACTGACTGACTGAGAGAGAGACTGACTGACTGACTGTCTGAGAGAGTGACTTACTGACTGAGAGAGAGACTGACTGACTGACTGACTGAGTGAGATACTTACTGACTGACTGAGAGAGAGACTGACTTACTGAGAGAGAGACTGACTGACTGAGTGAGAGACTGACTGACTGACTGAGAGAGAGACTGACTGACTGTCTGAGAGAGTGACTGACTGAGAGAGAGACTGACTGACTGACTGACTGACTGAGAGAGAGACTGACTGACTGACTGAGAGACTGACTGACTGACTGAGAGAGAGACTGACTGACTGACTGACTGAGAGAGAGACTTACTGACTGGCTGACAGAGAGAGAGACTGACTGACTAACTGAGAGAGAGACTGACTGACTGACTGACTAAGAGAGAGAGACTGACTGACTGACTGAGAGAGAGTCTGACTGACTGAGAGAGAGAGACTGACTGAGAGAGAGAGACTGACAGACTGACTGAGAGCTAGACTGACTGACTGAGAGAGAGACTTAATGACTGGCTGACTGAGAGAGAGACTGACTGACTGACTGACTGAGAAAGAGATTGACTGACTGACTGACTGACTAAGAGAGAGACTGACTGACTGACTGAGAGAGAGACTTTCTGACTGGCTGACTGAGAGAGAGACTGACTGACTGAGAGAGAGACTGACTGACTTAATGAGAGAGAGACTGACTGACTGAGAGAGAGACTGACTGAGAGAGAGACTGACTGACTGACTGACTGAGAGAGAGACTGACTGACTGACTGAGAGAGATACTGACTGACTGACTGAGAGAGAGAGACTGACTGACTGATTGACTGACTGACAGAGAGAGACTGACTGACTGAGAGAGAGACTGACTGACTTGGAGAAGACTGACTGAATGAGAGAGAGACTGACTGACTGACTGACTGAGAGAGAGACTTACTGACTGACTGAATGAGAGAGAGACTGACTGACTGAGAGAGAGACTGACTGAGAGAGAGACTGACTGACTGACCGACTGAGAGAGAGACTGACTGACTGACTGACTGACTGAGAGAGAGACTGACTGACTGACTGTCTGAGAGAGTGACCTACTGACTGAGAGAGAGACTGACTGACTGACTGACTCAGTGAGATACTTACTGACTGACTGAGAGAGAGACTGACTAACTGAGTGAGAGACTGACTGACTGACTGACTGACTGAGAGAGAGACTGACTGACTGAATGAAAGAGAGACTCGCTGACTGAGAGAGAGACTGACTGAGAGAGAGACTGACTGACTGAGAGTGAGACTGACTGACTGACTGAGAAAGAGACTTACTGACTGGCTGACTGAGAAAGATACTGACTGACTGACTGAGAGAGAGATTGACTGACTGACTGACTGACTAATAGAGAGACTGACTGACTGACTGAGAGAGAGAGACTTACTGACTGGCTGACTGAGAGAGAGACTGACTGACTGACTGACTGAGAGAGAGACTGACTGTCTGACTGAGAGAGAGACTGACTGACTTAATGAGAGAGAAACTGACTGACTGAGAGAGAGACTGACTGAGAGAGAGACTGACTGACTGACTGACTGAGAGAGAGACTGACTGACTGAGAGAGAGACTGACTGACTGACTGAGAGAGAGACTGACTGACTGACTGACAGAGAGAGACTGACTGACTGAGAGAGAGACTGACTGACTGGGAGAAGACTGACTGACTGAGAGAGAGACTGACTGACTGACTGACCGACTTAGAGAGAGACTGACTGACTGACTGACTGAGAGAGAGACTGACTGACTGAGTGAGAGACTGACTGACTGACTGAGAGAGAGACTGACTGACTGACTGTCTGAGAGAGTGACTGACTGAGAGAGAGACTGACTGACTGACTGACTGACTGAGAGAGAGACTGACTGACTGACTGAGAGACTGACTGACTGACTGACAGAGAGACTTACTGACTGACTGAGAGAGAGACTGACTGACTGACTGACTGAGAGAGAGACTTACTGACTGGCTGACTGAGAGAGAGATTGACTGACTGACTGACTGACTAATAGAGAGACTGACTGACTGACTGAGAGAGAGAGACTTACTGACTGGCTGACTGAGAGAGAGACTGACTGACTGACTGAGAGAGAGACTGACTGTCTGACTGAGAGAGAGACTGACTGACTTAATGAGAGAGAAACTGACTGACTGAGAGAGAGACTGACTGAGAGAGAGACTGACTGACTGACTGACTGAGAGAGAGACTGACTGACTGAGAGTGAGACTGACTGACTGACTGAGAGAGAGACTGACTGACTGACTGACAGAGAGAGACTGACTGACTGAGAGAGAGACTGACTGACTGGGAGAAGACTGACTGACTGAGAGAGAGACTGACTGACTGACTGACCGACTTAGAGAGAGACTGACTGACTGACTGACTGAGAGAGAGACTGACTGACTGAGTGAGAGACTGACTGACTGACTGAGAGAGAGACTGACTGACTAACTGTCTGAGAGAGTGACTGACTGACTGAGAGAGAGACTGACTGACTGACTGACTGACTGACTGAGAGAGAGACTGACTGACTGACTGAGAGACTGACTGACTGACTGACAGAGAGACTTACTGACTGACTGAGAGAGAGACTGACTGACTGACTGACTGAGAGAGAGACTTACTGACTGGCTGACTGAGAGAGAGACTGACTGACTAACTGAGAGAGAGACTTACTGACTGACTGACTAAGAGAGAGAGACTGACTGACTGACTGAGAGAGAGACTTACTGACTGGCTGACTGAGAGAGAGACTGACTGACTGAATGAGAGAGAGACTGACTGACAGAGAGAGACTGACTGACTGAGAGAGAGAGTGACTGACTTGGAGAAGACTGACTGACTGAAAGAGAGACTGACTGACTGACTGACTGACTGAGAGAGAGACTGACTGACTGAGAGAGAGAGACTGACTGATAGAGAGACTGAATGACTGACCGACTGAGAGAGAGACTGACTGACTGACTGACTGAGAGAGACTGACTGACTGACTGCCTGAGAGAGTGACTTACTGACTGAGAGAGAGACTGACTGACTGGGAGAAAACTGATTGACTGAGAGAGAGACTGACTGACTGACTGACCGACTTAGAGAGAGACTGACTGACTGACTGACTGAGAGAGAGACTGACTGACTGACTGACTGCCTGAGAGAGTGACTTACTGACTGAGAGAGAGACTGACTGACTGGGAGAAAACTGATTGACTGAGAGAGAGACTGACTGACTGACTGACCGACTTAGAGAGAGACTGACTGACTGACTGACTGAGAGAGAGACTGACTGACTGAGTGAGAGACTGACTGACTGACTGAGAGAGAGACTGACTGACTGACTGTCTGAGAGAGAGACTGACTGACTGACTGAGAGACTGACTGACTGACAGAGAGACTTACTGACTGACTGAGAGAGAGACTGACTGACTGACTGACTGACTGAGAGAGAGACTTACTGACTGGCTGACTGAGAGAGAGATTGACTGACTGACTGACTGACTAATAGAGAGACTGACTGACTGACTGAGAGAGAGAGACTTACTGACTGGCTGACTGAGAGAGAGACTGACTGACTGACTGAGAGAGAGACTGACTGACTTAATGAGAGAGAAACTGACTGACTGAGAGAGAGACTGACTGAGAGAGAGACTGACTGACTGACTGACCGACTGAGAGAGAGACTGACTGACTGACTGACTGACTGAGAGAGAGACTGACTGACTGAGAGAGAGACTGACTGACTGACTGACCGACTGAGAGAGAGACTGACTGACTGACTGACTGAGAGAGAGACTGACTGACTGACTGTCTGAGAGAGTGACTTACTGACTGAGAGAGAGACTGACTGACTGACTGACTGAGTGAGATACTTACTGACTGACTGAGAGAGAGACTGACTTACTGAGAGAGAGACTGACTGACTGAGTGAGAGACTGACTGACTGACTGAGAGAGAGACTGACTGACTGTCTGAGAGAGTGACTGACTGAGAGAGAGACTGACTGACTGACTGACTGACTGAGAGAGAGACTGACTGACTGACTGAGAGACTGACTGACTGACTGAGAGAGAGACTGACTGACTGACTGACTGAGAGAGAGACTTACTGACTGGCTGACAGAGAGAGAGACTGACTGACTAACTGAGAGAGAGACTGACTGACTGACTGACTAAGAGAGAGAGACTGACTGACTGACTGAGAGAGAGTCTGACTGACTGAGAGAGAGAGACTGACTGAGAGAGAGAGACTGACAGACTGACTGAGAGCTAGACTGACTGACTGAGAGAGAGACTTAATGACTGGCTGACTGAGAGAGAGACTGACTGACTGACTGACTGAGAAAGAGATTGACTGACTGACTGACTGACTAAGAGAGAGACTGACTGACTGAGAGAGAGACTTTCTGACTGGCTGACTGAGAGAGAGACTGACTGACTGAGAGAGAGACTGACTGACTTAATGAGAGAGAGACTGACTGACTGAGAGAGAGACTGACTGAGAGAGAGACTGACTGACTGACTGACTGAGAGAGAGACTGACTGACTGACTGAGAGAGAGACTGACTGACTGACTGAGAGAGAGACTGACTGACTGATTGACTGACTGACAGAGAGAGACTGACTGACTGAGAGAGAGACTGACTGACTTGGAGAAGACTGACTGAATGAGAGAGAGACTGACTGACTGACTGACTGAGAGAGAGACTTACTGACTGACTGAATGAGAGAGAGACTGACTGACTGAGAGAGAGACTGACTGAGAGAGAGACTGACTGACTGACCGACTGAGAGAGAGACTGACTGACTGACTGACTGACTGACTGACTGACTGAGAGAGAGACTGACTGACTGACTGTCTGAGAGAGTGACCTACTGACTGAGAGAGAGACTGACTGACTGACTGACTCAGTGAGATAATTACTGACTGACTGAGAGAGAGACTGACTAACTGAGTGAGAGACTGACTGACTGACTGACTGACTGAGAGAGAGACTGACTGACTGAATGAAAGAGAGACTCGCTGACTGAGAGAGAGACTGACTGAGAGAGAGACTGACTGACTGAGAGTGAGACTGACTGACTGACTGAGAAAGAGACTTACTGACTGGCTGACTGAGAAAGATACTGACTGACTGACTGAGAGAGAGATTGACTGACTGACTGACTGACTAATAGAGAGACTGACTGACTGACTGAGAGAGAGAGACTTACTGACTGGCTGACTGAGAGAGAGACTGACTGACTGACTGACTGAGAGAGAGACTGACTGTCTGACTGAGAGAGAGACTGACTGACTTAATGAGAGAGAAACTGACTGACTGAGAGAGAGACTGACTGAGAGAGAGACTGACTGACTGACTGACTGAGAGAGAGACTGACTGACTGAGAGAGAGACTGACTGACTGACTGAGAGAGAGACTGACTGACTGACTGACAGAGAGAGACTGACTGACTGAGAGAGAGACTGACTGACTGGGAGAAGACTGACTGACTGAGAGAGAGACTGACTGACTGACTGACCGACTTAGAGAGAGACTGACTGACTGACTGACTGAGAGAGAGACTGACTGACTGAGTGAGAGACTGACTGACTGACTGAGAGAGAGACTGACTGACTGACTGTCTGAGAGAGTGACTGACTGAGAGAGAGACTGACTGACTGACTGACTGACTGAGAGAGAGACTGACTGACTGACTGAGAGACTGACTGACTGACTGACAGAGAGACTTACTGACTGACTGAGAGAGAGACTGACTGACTGACTGACTGAGAGAGAGACTTACTGACTGGCTGACTGAGAGAGAGATTGACTGACTGACTGACTGACTAATAGAGAGACTGACTGACTGACTGAGAGAGAGAGACTTACTGACTGGCTGACTGAGAGAGAGACTGACTGACTGACTGAGAGAGAGACTGACTGTCTGACTGAGAGAGAGACTGACTGACTTAATGAGAGAGAAACTGACTGACTGAGAGAGAGACTGACTGAGAGAGAGACTGACTGACTGACTGACTGAGAGAGAGACTGACTGACTGAGAGTGAGACTGACTGACTGACTGAGAGAGAGACTGACTGACTGACTGACAGAGAGAGACTGACTGACTGAGAGAGAGACTGACTGACTGGGAGAAGACTGACTGACTGAGAGAGAGACTGACTGACTGACTGACCGACTTAGAGAGAGACTGACTGACTGACTGACTGAGAGAGAGACTGACTGACTGAGTGAGAGACTGACTGACTGACTGAGAGAGAGACTGACTGACTAACTGTCTGAGAGAGTGACTGACTGACTGACTGACTGAGAGAGAGACTGACTGACTGACTGAGAGACTGACTGACTGACTGACAGAGAGACTTACTGACTGACTGAGAGAGAGACTGACTGACTGACTGACTGAGAGAGAGACTTACTGACTGGCTGACTGAGAGAGAGACTGACTGACTAACTGAGAGAGAGACTGACTGACTGACTGACTAAGAGAGAGAGACTGACTGACTGACTGAGAGAGAGACTTACTGACTGGCTGACTGAGAGAGAGACTGACTGACTGAATGAGAGAGAGACTGACTGACAGAGAGAGACTTACTGACTGAGAGAGAGAGTGACTGACTTGGAGAAGACTGACTGACTGAAAGAGAGACTGACTGACTGACTGACTGACTGAGAGAGAGACTTACTGACTGACTGAATGAGAGAGAGACTGACTGACTGAGAGAGAGAGACTGACTGATAGAGAGACTGAATGACTGACCGACTGAGAGAGAGACTGACTGACTGACTGACTGAGAGAGACTGACTGACTGACTGCCTGAGAGAGTGACTTACTGACTGAGAGAGAGACTGACTGACTGGGAGAAAACTGATTGACTGAGAGAGAGACTGACTGACTGACTGACCGACTTAGAGAGAGACTGACTGACTGACTGACTGAGAGAGAGACTGACTGACTGAGTGAGAGACTGACTGACTGACTGAGAGAGAGACTGACTGACTGACTGTCTGAGAGAGTGACTGACTGACTGAGAGAGAGACTGACTGACTGACTGACTGACTGAGAGAGAGACTGACTGACTGACTGAGAGACTGACTGACTGACTGACTGAGAGACTTACTGACTGACTGAGAGAGAGACTGACTGACTGACTGACTGAGAGAGAGACTTACTGACTGGCTGACTGAGAGAGAGATTGACTGACTGACTGACTGACTAATAGAGAGACTGACTGACTGACTGAGAGAGAGAGACTTACTGACTGGCTGACTGAGAGAGAGACTGACTGACTGACTGACTGAGAGAGAGACTGACTGTCTGACTGAGAGAGAGACTGACTGACTTAATGAGAGAGAAACTGACTGACTGAGAGAGAGACTGACTGAGAGAGAGACTGACTGACTGACTGACTGAGAGAGAGACTGACTGACTGAGAGAGAGACTGACTGACTGACTGAGAGAGAGACTGACTGACTGACTGACAGAGAGAGACTGACTGACTGAGAGAGAGACTGACTGACTGGGAGAAGACTGACTGACTGAGAGAGAGACTGACTGACTGACTGACCGACTTAGAGAGAGACTGACTGACTGACTGACTGAGAGAGAGACTGACTGACTGAGTGAGAGACTGACTGACTGACTGAGAGAGAGACTGACTGACTAACTGTCTGAGAGAGTGACTGACTGACTGAGAGAGAGACTGACTGACTGACTGACTGAGAGAGAGACTTACTGACTGGCTGACTGAGAGAGAGATTGACTGACTGACTGACTGACTAATAGAGAGACTGACTGACTGACTGAGAGAGAGAGACTTACTGACTGGCTGACTGAGAGAGAGACTGACTGACTGACTGACTGAGAGAGAGACTGACTGTCTGACTGAGAGAGAGACTGACTGACTTAATGAGAGAGAAACTGACTGACTGAGAGAGAGACTGACTGAGAGAGAGACTGACTGACTGACTGACTGAGAGAGAGACTGACTGACTGAGAGAGAGACTGACTGACTGACTGAGAGAGAGACTGACTGACTGACTGACAGAGAGAGACTGACTGACTGAGAGAGAGACTGACTGACTGGGAGAAGACTGACTGACTGAGAGAGAGACTGACTGACTGACTGACCGACTTAGAGAGAGACTGACTGACTGACTGACTGAGAGAGAGACTGACTGACTGAGTGAGAGACTGACTGACTGACTGAGAGAGAGACTGACTGACTAACTGTCTGAGAGAGTGACTGACTGACTGAGAGAGAGACTGACTGACTGACTGACTGACTGAGATAGAGACTGACTGACTGACTGAGAGACTGACTGACTGACTGACAGAGAGACTTACTGACTGACTGAGAGAGAGACTGACTGACTGACTGAGAGAGAGACTTACTGACTGGCTGACTGAGAGAGAGACTGACTGACTAACTGAGAGAGAGACTGACTGACTGACTGACTGACTGACTGACTGACTGAGATAGAGACTGACTGACTGACTGAGAGACTGACTGACTGACTGACAGAGAGACTTACTGACTGACTGAGAGAGAGACTGACTGACTGACTGACTGAGAGACTTACTGACTGGCTGACTGAGAGAGAGACTGACTGACTGAATGAGAGAGAGACTGACTGACAGAGAGAGACTGACTGACTGAGAGAGAGAGTGACTGACTTGGAGAAGACTGACTGACTGAGAGAGAGACTGACTTACTGGGAGAAGACTGACTGAGAGAGAGACTGACTGACTGGGAGAAGACTGACTGACTGAGAGAGAGACTGACTGACTGACTGACCGACTTAGAGAGAGACTGACTGACTGACTGACTGAGAGAGAGACTGACTGACTGAGTGAGAGACTGACTGACTGACTGAGAGAGAGACTGACTGACTGACTGTCTGAGAGAGTGACTGACTGACTGAGAGAGAGACTGACTGACTGACTGACTGACTGAGAGAGAGACTGACTGACTGACTGAGAGACTGACTGACTGACTGACAGAGAGACTTACTGACTGACTGAGAGAGAGACTGACTGACTGACTGAGAGAGAGATTGACTGACTGACTGACTGACTAATAGAGAGACTGACTGACTGACTGAGAGAGAGAGACTTACTGACTGGCTGACTGAGAGAGAGACTGACTGACTGACTGACTGAGAGAGAGACTGACTGTCTGACTGAGAGAGAGACTGACTGACTTAATGAGAGAGAAACTGACTGACTGAGAGAGAGACTGACTGAGAGAGAGACTGACTGACTGACTGACTGAGAGAGAGACTGACTGACTGAGAGAGAGACTGACTGACTGACTGAGAGAGAGACTGACTGACTGACTGACAGAGAGAGACTGACTGACTGAGAGAGAGACTGACTGACTGGGAGAAGACTGACTGACTGAGAGAGAGACTGACTGACTGACTGACCGACTTAGAGAGAGACTGACTGACTGACTGACTGAGAGAGAGACTGACTGACTGAGTGAGAGACTGACTGACTGACTGAGAGAGAGACTGACTGACTGACTGTCTGAGAGAGTGAATGACTGAGAGAGAGACTGACTGACTGACTGACTGACTGAGAGAGAGACTGACTGACTGACTGAGAGACTGACTGACTGACTGACAGAGAGACTTACTGACTGACTGAGAGAGAGACTGACTGACTGACTGACTGAGAGAGAGACTTACTGACTGGCTGACTGAGAGAGAGATTGACTGACTGACTGACTGACTAATAGAGAGACTGACTGACTGACTGAGAGAGAGAGACTTACTGACTGGCTGACTGAGAGAGAGACTGACTGACTGACTGAGAGAGAGACTGACTGTCTGACTGAGAGAGAGACTGACTGACTTAATGAGAGAGAAACTGACTGACTGAGAGAGAGACTGACTGAGAGAGAGACTGACTGACTGACTGACTGAGAGAGAGACTGACTGACTGAGAGTGAGACTGACTGACTGACTGAGAGAGAGACTGACTGACTGACTGACAGAGAGAGACTGACTGACTGAGAGAGAGACTGACTGACTGGGAGAAGACTGACTGACTGAGAGAGAGACTGACTGACTGACTGACCGACTTAGAGAGAGACTGACTGACTGACTGACTGAGAGAGAGACTGACTGACTGAGTGAGAGACTGACTGACTGACTGAGAGAGAGACTGACTGACTAACTGTCTGAGAGAGTGACTGACTGACTGAGAGAGAGACTGACTGACTGACTGACTGACTGACTGAGAGAGAGACTGACTGACTGACTGAGAGACTGACTGACTGACTGACAGAGAGACTTACTGACTGACTGAGAGAGAGACTGACTGACTGACTGACTGAGAGAGAGACTTACTGACTGGCTGACTGAGAGAGAGACTGACTGACTAACTGAGAGAGAGACTGACTGACTGACTGACTAAGAGAGAGAGACTGACTGACTGACTGAGAGAGAGACTTACTGACTGGCTGACTGAGAGAGAGACTGACTGACTGAATGAGAGAGAGACTGACTGACAGAGAGAGACTGACTGACTGAGAGAGAGAGTGACTGACTTGGAGAAGACTGACTGACTGAAAGAGAGACTGACTGACTGACTGACTGACTGAGAGAGAGACTTACTGACTGACTGAATGAGAGAGAGACTGACTGACTGAGAGAGAGAGACTGACTGATAGAGAGACTGAATGACTGACCGACTGAGAGAGAGACTGACTGACTGACTGACTGAGAGAGACTGACTGACTGACTGCCTGAGAGAGTGACTTACTGACTGAGAGAGAGACTGACTGACTGGGAGAAAACTGATTGACTGAGAGAGAGACTGACTGACTGACTGACCGACTTAGAGAGAGACTGACTGACTGACTGACTGAGAGAGAGACTGACTGACTGAGTGAGAGACTGACTGACTGACTGAGAGAGAGACTGACTGACTGACTGTCTGAGAGAGTGACTGACTGACTGAGAGAGAGACTGACTGACTGACTGACTGACTGAGAGAGAGACTGACTGACTGATTGAGAGACTGACTGACTGACTGACTGAGAGACTTACTGACTGACTGAGAGAGAGACTGACTGACTGACTGACTGAGAGAGAGACTTACTGACTGGCTGACTGAGAGAGAGATTGACTGACTGACTGACTGACTAATAGAGAGACTGACTGACTGACTGAGAGAGAGAGACTTACTGACTGGCTGACTGAGAGAGAGACTGACTGACTGACTGACTGAGAGAGAGACTGACTGTCTGACTGAGAGAGAGACTGACTGACTTAATGAGAGAGAAACTGACTGACTGAGAGAGAGACTGACTGAGAGAGAGACTGACTGACTGACTGACTGAGAGAGAGACTGACTGACTGAGAGAGAGACTGACTGACTGACTGAGAGAGAGACTGACTGACTGACTGACAGAGAGAGACTGACTGACTGAGAGAGAGACTGACTGACTGGGAGAAGACTGACTGACTGAGAGAGAGACTGACTGACTGACTGACCGACTTAGAGAGAGACTGACTGACTGACTGACTGAGAGAGAGACTGACTGACTGACTGAGAGACTGACTGACTGACTGACAGAGAGACTTACTGACTGACTGAGAGAGAGACTGACTGACTGACTGAGAGAGAGATTGACTGACTGACTGACTGACTAATAGAGAGACTGACTGACTGACTGAGAGAGAGAGACTTACTGACTGGCTGACTGAGAGAGAGACTGACTGACTGACTGACTGAGAGAGAGACTGACTGTCTGACTGAGAGAGAGACTGACTGACTTAATGAGAGAGAAACTGACTGACTGAGAGAGAGACTGACTGAGAGAGAGACTGACTGACTGACTGACTGAGAGAGAGACTGACTGACTGAGAGAGAGACTGACTGACTGACTGAGAGAGAGACTGACTGACTGACTGACAGAGAGAGACTGACTGACTGAGAGAGAGACTGACTGACTGGGAGAAGACTGACTGACTGAGAGAGAGACTGACTGACTGACTGACCGACTTAGAGAGAGACTGACTGACTGACTGACTGAGAGAGAGACTGACTGACTGAGTGAGAGACTGACTGACTGACTGAGAGAGAGACTGACTGACTGACTGTCTGAGAGAGTGAATGACTGAGAGAGAGACTGACTGACTGACTGACTGACTGAGAGAGAGACTGACTGACTGACTGAGAGACTGACTGACTGACTGACAGAGAGACTTACTGACTGACTGAGAGAGAGACTGACTGACTGACTGACTGAGAGAGAGACTTACTGACTGGCTGACTGAGAGAGAGATTGACTGACTGACTGACTGACTAATAGAGAGACTGACTGACTGACTGAGAGAGAGAGACTTACTGACTGGCTGACTGAGAGAGAGACTGACTGACTGACTGAGAGAGAGACTGACTGTCTGACTGAGAGAGAGACTGACTGACTTAATGAGAGAGAAACTGACTGACTGAGAGAGAGACTGACTGAGAGAGAGACTGACTGACTGACTGACTGAGAGAGAGACTGACTGACTGAGAGTGAGACTGACTGACTGACTGAGAGAGAGACTGACTGACTGACTGACAGAGAGAGACTGACTGACTGAGAGAGAGACTGACTGACTGGGAGAAGACTGACTGACTGAGAGAGAGACTGACTGACTGACTGACCGACTTAGAGAGAGACTGACTGACTGACTGACTGAGAGAGAGACTGACTGACTGAGTGAGAGACTGACTGACTGACTGAGAGAGAGACTGACTGACTAACTGTCTGAGAGAGTGACTGACTGACTGAGAGAGAGACTGACTGACTGACTGACTGACTGACTGACTGAGAGAGAGACTGACTGACTGACTGAGAGACTGACTGACTGACTGACAGAGAGACTTACTGACTGACTGAGAGAGAGACTGACTGACTGACTGACTGAGAGAGAGACTTACTGACTGGCTGACTGAGAGAGAGACTGACTGACTAACTGAGAGAGAGACTGACTGACTGACTGACTAAGAGAGAGAGACTGACTGACTGACTGAGAGAGAGACTTACTGACTGGCTGACTGAGAGAGAGACTGACTGACTGAATGAGAGAGAGACTGACTGACAGAGAGAGACTGACTGACTGAGAGAGAGAGTGACTGACTTGGAGAAGACTGACTGACTGAAAGAGAGACTGACTGACTGACTGACTGACTGAGAGAGAGACTTACTGACTGACTGAATGAGAAAGAGACTGACTGACTGAGAGAGAGAGACTGACTGATAGAGAGACTGAATGACTGACCGACTGAGAGAGAGACTGACTGACTGACTGACTGAGAGAGACTGACTGACTGACTGCCTGAGAGAGTGACTTACTGACTGAGAGAGAGACTGACTGACTGGGAGAAAACTGATTGACTGAGAGAGAGACTGACTGACTGACTGACCGACTTAGAGAGAGACTGACTGACTGACTGACTGAGAGAGAGACTGACTGACTGAGTGAGAGACTGACTGACTGACTGAGAGAGAGACTGACTGACTGACTGTCTGAGAGAGTGACTGACTGACTGAGAGAGAGACTGACTGACTGACTGACTGACTGAGAGAGAGACTGACTGACTGATTGAGAGACTGACTGACTGACTGACTGAGAGACTTACTGACTGACTGAGAGAGAGACTGACTGACTGACTGACTGAGAGAGAGACTTACTGACTGGCTGACTGAGAGAGAGATTGACTGACTGACTGACTGACTAATAGAGAGACTGACTGACTGACTGAGAGAGAGAGACTTACTGACTGGCTGACTGAGAGAGAGACTGACTGACTGACTGACTGAGAGAGAGACTGACTGTCTGACTGAGAGAGAGACTGACTGACTTAATGAGAGAGAAACTGACTGACTGAGAGAGAGACTGACTGAGAGAGAGACTGACTGACTGACTGACTGAGAGAGAGACTGACTGACTGAGAGAGAGACTGACTGACTGACTGAGAGAGAGACTGACTGACTGACTGACAGAGAGAGACTGACTGACTGAGAGAGAGACTGACTGACTGGGAGAAGACTGACTGACTGAGAGAGAGACTGACTGACTGACTGACCGACTTAGAGAGAGACTGACTGACTGACTGACTGAGAGAGAGACTGACTGACTGAGTGAGAGACTGACTGACTGACTGAGAGAGAGACTGACTGACTAACTGTCTGAGAGAGTGACTGACTGACTGAGAGAGAGACTGACTGACTGACTGACTGACTGACTGAGATAGAGACTGACTGACTGACTGAGAGACTGACTGACTGACTGACAGAGAGACTTACTGACTGACTGAGAGAGAGACTGACTGACTGACTGAGAGAGAGACTTACTGACTGGCTGACTGAGAGAGAGACTGACTGACTAACTGAGAGAGAGACTGACTGACTGACTGACTGACTGACTGAGATAGAGACTGACTGACTGACTGAGAGACTGACTGACTGACTGACTGACAGAGAGACTTACTGACTGACTGAGAGAGAGACTGACTGACTGACTGACTGAGAGACTTACTGACTGGCTGACTGAGAGAGAGACTGACTGACTGAATGAGAGAGAGACTGACTGACAGAGAGAGACTGACTGACTGAGAGAGAGAGTGACTGACTTGGAGAAGACTGACTGACTGAGAGAGAGACTGACTTACTGGGAGAAGACTGACTGAGAGAGAGACTGACTGACTGGGAGAAGACTGACTGACTGAGAGAGAGACTGACTGACTGACTGACCGACTTAGAGAGAGACTGACTGACTGACTGACTGAGAGAGAGACTGACTGACTGAGTGAGAGACTGACTGACTGACTGAGAGAGAGACTGACTGACTGACTGTCTGAGAGAGTGACTGACTGACTGAGAGAGAGACTGACTGACTGACTGACTGACTGAGAGAGAGACTGACTGACTGACTGAGAGACTGACTGACTGACTGACAGAGAGACTTACTGACTGACTGAGAGAGAGACTGACTGACTGACTGAGAGAGAGATTGACTGACTGACTGACTGACTAATAGAGAGACTGACTGACTGACTGAGAGAGAGAGACTTACTGACTGGCTGACTGAGAGAGAGACTGACTGACTGACTGACTGAGAGAGAGACTGACTGTCTGACTGAGAGAGAGACTGACTGACTTAATGAGAGAGAAACTGACTGACTGAGAGAGAGACTGACTGAGAGAGAGACTGACTGACTGACTGACTGAGAGAGAGACTGACTGACTGAGAGAGAGACTGACTGACTGACTGAGAGAGAGACTGACTGACTGACTGACAGAGAGAGACTGACTGACTGAGAGAGAGACTGACTGACTGGGAGAAGACTGACTGACTGAGAGAGAGACTGACTGACTGACTGACCGACTTAGAGAGAGACTGACTGACTGACTGACTGAGAGAGAGACTGACTGACTGAGTGAGAGACTGACTGACTGACTGAGAGAGAGACTGACTGACTGACTGTCTGAGAGAGTGACTGACTGAGAGAGAGACTGACTGACTGACTGACTGACTGAGAGAGAGACTGACTGACTGACTGAGAGACTGACTGACTGACTGACAGAGAGACTTACTGACTGACTGAGAGAGAGACTGACTGACTGACTGAGAGAGAGACTTACTGACTGGCTGACTGAGAGAGAGATTGACTGACTGACTGACTAATAGAGAGACTGACTGTCTGACTGAGAGAGAGAGACTTACTGACTGGCTGACTGAGAGAGAGACTGACTGACTGACTGAGAGAGAGACTGACTGTCTGACTGAGAGAGAGACTGACTGACTTAATGAGAGAGAAACTGACTGACTGAGAGAGAGACTGACTGAGAGAGAGACTGACTGACTGACTGACTGAGAGAGAGACTGACTGACTGAGAGTGAGACTGACTGACTGACTGAGAGAGAGACTGACTGACTGACTGACAGAGAGAGACTGACTGACTGAGAGAGAGACTGACTGACTGGGAGAAGACTGACTGACTGAGAGAGAGACTGACTGACTGACTGACCGACTTAGAGAGAGACTGACTGACTGACTGACTGAGAGAGAGACTGACTGACTGAGTGAGAGACTGACTGACTGACTGAGAGAGAGACTGACTGACTAACTGTCTGAGAGAGTGACTGACTGACTGAGAGAGAGACTGACTGACTGACTGACTGACTGACTGACTGAGAGAGAGACTGACTGACTGACTGAGAGACTGACTGACTGACTGACAGAGAGACTTACTGACTGACTGAGAGAGAGACTGACTGACTGACTGACTGAGAGAGAGACTTACTGACTGGCTGACTGAGAGAGAGACTGACTGACTAACTGAGAGAGAGACTGACTGACTGACTGACTAAGAGAGAGAGACTGACTGACTGACTGAGAGAGAGACTTACTGACTGGCTGACTGAGAGAGAGACTGACTGACTGAATGAGAGAGAGACTGACTGACAGAGAGAGACTGACTGACTGAGAGAGAGAGTGACTGACTTGGAGAAGACTGACTGACTGAAAGAGAGACTTACTGACTGACTGAATGAGAGAGAGACTGACTGACTGAGAGAGAGAGACTGACTGATAGAGAGACTGAATGACTGACCGACTGAGAGAGAGACTGACTGACTGACTGACTGAGAGAGACTGACTGACTGACTGCCTGAGAGAGTGACTTACTGACTGAGAGAGATTCTGACTGACTGGGAGAAAACTGATTGACTGAGAGAGAGACTGACTGACTGACTGACCGACTTAGAGAGAGACTGACTGACTGACTGACTGAGAGAGAGACTGACTGACTGAGTGAGAGACTGACTGACTGACTGAGAGAGAGACTGACTGACTGACTGTCTGAGAGAGTGACTGACTGACTGAGAGAGAGACTGACTGACTGACTGACTGACTGAGAGAGAGACTGACTGACTGACTGAGAGACTGACTGACTGACTGACTGAGAGACTTACTGACTGACTGAGAGAGAGACTGACTGACTGACTGACTGAGAGAGAGACTTACTGACTGGCTGACTGAGAGAGAGATTGACTGACTGACTGACTGACTAATAGAGAGACTGACTGACTGACTGAGAGAGAGACTGACTGAGAGAGAGACTGACTGACTGACTGAGAGACTTACTGACTGACTGAGAGAGAGACTGACTGACTGACTGACTGAGAGAGAGACTTACTGACTGGCTGACTGAGAGAGAGATTGACTGACTGACTGACTGACTAATAGAGAGACTGACTGACTGACTGAGAGAGAGACTGACTAATAGAGAGACTGACTGACTGACTGAGAGAGAGACTGACTGAGAGAGAGACTGACTGACTGACTGACTGAGAGAGAGACTGACTGACTGAGAGAGAGACTGACTGACTGAGAGAGAGACTGACTGACTGACTGACAGAGAGAGACTGACTGACTGAGAGAGAGACTGACTGACTGGGAGAAGACTGACTGACTGAGAGAGAGACTGACTGACTGACTGACCGACTTAGAGAGAGACTGACTGACTGACTGACTGAGAGAGAGACTGACTGACTGAGTGAGAGACTGACTGACTGACTGAGAGAGAGACTGACTGACTAACTGTCTGAGAGAGTGACTGACTGACTGAGAGAGAGACTGACTGACTGACTGACTGACTGAGATAGAGACTGACTGACTGACTGAGAGACTGACTGACTGACTGACAGAGAGACTTACTGACTGACTGAGAGAGAGACTGACTGACTGACTGAGAGAGAGACTTACTGACTGGCTGACTGAGAGAGAGACTGACTGACTAACTGAGAGAGAGACTGACTGACTGACTGACTGACTGACTGACTGAGATAGAGACTGACTGACTGACTGAGAGTCTGACTGACTGACTGACAGAGAGACTTACTGACTGACTGAGAGAGAGACTGACTGACTGACTGACTGAGAGACTTACTGACTGGCTGACTGAGAGAGAGACTGACTGACTGAATGAGAGAGAGACTGACTGACAGAGAGAGACTGACTGACTGAGAGAGAGAGTGACTGACTTGGAGAAGACTGACTGACTGAGAGAGAGACTGACTGACTGGGAGAAGACTGACTGAGAGAGAGACTGACTGACTGGGAGAAGACTGACTGACTGAGAGAGAGACTGACTGACTGACTGACCGACTTAGAGAGAGACTGACTGACTGACTGACTGAGAGAGAGACTGACTGACTGAGTGAGAGACTGACTGACTGACTGAGAGAGAGACTGACTGACTGACTGTCTGAGAGAGTGACTGACTGACTGAGAGAGAGACTGACTGACTGACTGACTGACTGAGAGAGAGACTGACTGACTGACTGAGAGACTGACTGACTGACTGACAGAGAGACTTACTGACTGACTGAGAGAGAGACTGACTGACTGACTGACTGAGAGAGAGACTTACTGACTGGCTGACTGAGAGAGAGATTGACTGACTGACTGACTGAGAGAGAGAGACTTACTGACTGGCTGACTGAGAGAGAGACTGACTGACTGACTGACTGAGAGAGAGACTGACTGTCTGACTGAGAGAGAGACTGACTGACTTAATGAGAGAGAAACTGACTGACTGAGAGAGAGACTGACTGAGAGAGAGAATGACTGACTGACTGACTGACTGAGAGAGAGACTGACTGACTGAGAGAGAGACTGACTGACTGACTGACTGAGAGAGAGACTGACTGACTGACTGACAGAGAGAGACTGACTGACTGAGAGAGAGACTGACTGACTGGGAGAAGACTGACTGACTGAGAGAGAGACTGACTGACTGACTGACCGACTTAGAGAGAGACTGACTGACTGACTGACTGAGAGAGAGACTGACTGACTGAGTGAGAGACTGACTGACTGACTGAGAGAGAGACTGACTGACTAACTGTCTGAGAGAGTGACTGACTGACTGAGAGAGAGACTGACTGACTGACTGACTGACTGACTGAGAGAGAGACTGACTGACTGACTGAGAGACTGACTGACTGACTGACTGACAGAGAGACTTACTGACTGACTGAGAGAGAGACTGACTGACTGACTGACTGAGAGAGAGACTTACTGACTGGCTGACTGAGAGAGAGACTGACTGACTAACTGAGAGAGAGACTGACTGACTGACTGACTGACTAAGATAGAGAGACTGACTGACTGACTGAGAGAGAGACTTACTGACTGGCTGACTGAGAGAGAGACTGACTGACTGAAGGAGAGAGAGACTGACTGACAGAGAGAGACTGACTGACTGAGAGAGAGAGTGACTGACTTGGAGAAGACTGACTGACTGAAAGAGAGACTGACTGACTGACTGACTGACTGACTGAGAGAGAGACTTACTGACTGACTGAATGAGAGAGAGAGACTGACTGACTGAGAGAGAGAGACTGACTGATAGAGAGACTGAATGACTGACCGACTGAGAGAGAGACTGACTGACTGACTGACTGAGAGAGACTGACTGACTGACTGCCTGAGAGAGTGACTTACTGACTGAGAGAGAGACTGACTGACTGACAGAGAGAGACTGACTGACTGAGAGAGAGACTGACTGACTGGGAGAAGACTGACTGAATGAGAGAGAGACTGACTGACTGACTGACTGACTGAGAGAGAGACTTACTGACTAACTGAATGAGAGAGAGACTGACTGACTGATAGAGAGACTGGCTGACTGAGAGAGAGACTGACTGACTGACCGACTGAGAGAGAGACTGACTGACTGACTGAGAGAGAGACTGACTGACTGACTGAGAGAGAGACTGACTTACTGAGAGAGACTGATTAACTGACTGACTGACTGAGAGAGAGACTGACTGACTGACTGACTGAGTGAGATACTTACTGACTGACTGAGTGAGAGACTGACTGACTGACTGAGAGAAAGACTGACTGACTGACTGTCTGAGAGAGTGACTGACTGACTGAGAGAGAGACTGACTGACTGACTGACTGAGAGAGAGACTGACTGTCTGACTGAGAGACTGACTGACTGAGAGAGAGACTTACTGACTGACTGAGAGAGAGACTGACTGACTGACTGACTGAGAGAGAGACTTACTGACTGGCTGACTGAGAGAGAGACTGACTGACTAACTGAGAGAGAGACTGACTGACTGACCGACTGAGAGAGAGACTGACTGACTGACTGTCTGAGAGAGTGACTTACTGACTGAGAGAGAGACTGACGGACTGACTGACTGAGTGAGATACTTACTGACTGACTGAGAGAGAGACTGACTTACTGAGAGAGAGACTAACTGACTGAGTGAGAGACTGACTGACTGACTGAGAGAGAGACTGACTGACTGACTGAGAGAGTGACTGACTGACTGAGAGAGAGACTGACTGACTGACTGAGAGAGAGACTGACTGACTGACTGAGAGACTGACTGACTGACTGAGAGAGAGACTTACTGACTGACTGAGAGAGAGACTGACTGACTGACTGAGAGAGAGACTTACTGACTGGCTGACTGAGAGAGAGACTGACTGACTAACTGAGAGAGAGACTGACTGACTGACTGACTGACTGACTAAGAGAGAGAGACTGACTGACTGAGAGAGAGACTTACTGACTGGCTGACTGAGAGAGAGACTGACTGACTGAATGAGAGAGAGACTGACTGACTGAGAGAGAGACTGACTGAGAGACTGACTGACTGACTGACTGACTGAGAGAGAGACTGACTGACTAACTGAGAGAGAGACTGACTGACTGTCTGAGAGAGTGACTTACTGAAGGAGAGAGAGACTGGCTGACTGACTGAGAAAGAGACTGACTGACTGACAGAGAGAGAGACTTACTGATTGGCTGACTGAGAGAGAGACTGACTGACTGAAAGAGAGAGAGACTGACTGACTGACGGAGAGAGAGACTGACTGACTGACTGTCTGAGAGAGTGACTTACTGATTGAGAGAGAGACTGACTGACTGACTGACTGACTCAGTGAGATACTTACTGACTGACTGAGAGACTGACTGAGAGACTGACTGAATGAGAGAGAGACTGACTGACTGAGAAAGAGACTGACTGAGAGAGAGACTGATTGACTGACTGAGAGTGAGACTGACTGACTGACTGAGAGAGAGACTTACTGACTGGCTGACTGAGAGACAGACTGACTGACTTACTGAGAGAGAGATTGACTGACTGACTGACTGACTGACTGACTAAGAGAGAGACTGACTGACTGACTGACTGAGAGAGAAACTTACTGACTGGCTGACTGAGAGAGAGACTGACTGACTGACTGAGAGAGAGACTGACTGACTATCTGAGAGAGAGACTGACTGACTGACTGAGAGAGAGACTGACTGACTTAATGAGAGAGAGACTGACTGACTGAGAGAGAGACTGACTGAGAGAGAGACTGACTGACTGACTGAGAGAGAGACTGACTGACTGACTGACTGAGAGAGAGACTGACTGACTGACTGACAGAGAGAGACTGACTGACTGAGAGAGAGACTGACTGACTGGGAGAAGACTGACTGACTGAGAGAGAAACTTACTGACTGGCTGACTGAGAGAGAGACTGACTGACTGACTGAGAGAGAGACTGACTGACTGACTGAGAGAGAGACTGACTGACTGACTGAGAGAGAGACTGACTGACTTAATGAGAGAGAGACTGACTGACTGAGAGAGAGACTGACTGAGAGAGAGACTAACTGACTGACTGAGAGAGAGACTGACTGACTGACTGACTGAGAGAGAGACTGACTGACTGACTGACTGACAGAGAGAGACTGACTGACTGAGAGAGAGACTGACTGACTGGGAGAAGACTGACTGACTGAGAGAGAGACTGACTGACTGACTGACTGAGAGAGAGACTTACTGACTGACTGAATGAGAGAGAGACTGACTGACTGAGAGAGAGACTGACTGACTGAGAGAGAGACTGACTGACTGACCGACTGAGAGAGAGACTGACTGACTGACTGAGAGAGAGACTGACTGACTGACTGTCTGAGAGAGTGACTTACTGACTGAGAGAGAGACTGACGGACTGACTGACTGAGTGAGATACTTACTGACTGACTGAGAGAGAGACTGACTTACTGAGAGAGAGACTAACTGACTGAGTGAGAGACTGACTGACTGACTGACTGAGAGAGAGACTGACTGACTGACTGAGAGAGTGACTGACTGACTGAGAGAGAGACTGACTGACTGACTGAGAGAGAGACTGACTGACTGACTGAGAGACTGACTGACTGACTGAGAGAGAGACTTACTGACTGACTGAGAGAGAGACTGACTGACTGACTGAGAGAGAGACTTACTGACTGGCTGACTGAGAGAGAGACTGACTGACTAACTGAGAGAGAGACTGACTGACTGACTGACTGACTAAGAGAGAGAGACTGACTGACTGAGAGAGAGACTTACTGACTGGCTGACTGAGAGAGAGACTGACTGACTGAATGAGAGAGAGACTAACTGACTGAGAGAGAGACTGACTGAGAGACTGACTGACTGACTGACTGAGAGAGAGACTGACTGACTAACTGAGAGAGAGACTGACTGACTGTCTGAGAGAGTGACTTACTGAAGGAGAGAGAGACTGGCTGACTGACTGAGAAAGAGACTGACTGACTGACAGAGAGAGAGACTTACTGATTGGCTGACTGAGAGAGAGACTGACTGACTGAAAGAGAGAGAGACTGACTGACTGACGGAGAGAGAGACTGACTGACTGACTGAGAGAGAGACTGACTGACTGAATGAGAGAGAGACTGACTGACTGAGAGAGAGACTGACTGAGAGAGAGACTGACTGACTGACTGACTGACTGAGAGTGAGACTGACTGACTGACTGAGAGAGAGACTTACTGACTGGCTGACTGAGAGAGAGACTGACTGACTGAGAGAGAGATTGACTGACTGACTGACTGACTAAGAGAGAGACTGACTGACTGACTGACTGAGAGAGAGACTTACTGACTGGCTGACTGAGAGAGAGACTGACTGACTGAATGAGAGAGAGACTGACTGACTGGCTGACTGACTTACTGAGAGAGAGACTTACTGACTGGCTGACTGAGAGAGAGACTGATTGACTGACTGAGAGAGAGACTGACTGACTGAGAGAGAGACTGACTGAGAGAGAGACTGACTGACTAACTGAGAGAGAGACTGACTGACTGACTGACTGACTGACTAAGAGAGAGAGACTGACTGACTGAGAGAGAGACTTACTGACTGGCTGACTGAGAGAGAGACTGACTGACTGAATGAGAGAGAGACTGACTGACTGAGAGAGAGACTGACTGAAAGACTGACTGACTGACTGACTGACTGACTGACTGAGAGAGAGACTGACTGACTAACTGAGAGAGAGACTGACTGACTGTCTGAGAGAGTGACTTAGTGAAGGAGAGAGAGACTGGCTGACTGACTGAGAAAGAGACTGACTTACTGACAGAGAGAGAGACTTACTGATTGGCTGACTGAGAGAGAGACTGACTGACTGAAAGAGAGAGAGACTGACTGACTGACGGAGAGAGAGACTGACTGACTGATTGAGAGAGAGACTGACTGACTGAATGAGAGAGAGACTGACTGACTGAGAGAGAGACTGACTGAGAGAGAGACTGACTGACTGACTGACTGAGAGTGAGACTGACTGACTGACTGACTGAGAGAGAGACTTACTGACTGGCTGACTGAGAGAGAGACTGACTGACTGAGAGAGAGATTGACTGACTGACTGACTGACTGACTAAGAGAGAGACTGACTGACTGACTGACTGACTGATAGAGAGACTTACTGACTGGCTGACTGAGAGAGAGACTGACTGACTGAATGAGAGAGAGACTGACTGACTGGCTGACTGACTGACTGAGAGAGAGACTTACTGACTGGCTGACTGAGAGAGAGACTGACTGACTGAATGAGAGAGAGACTGACTGACTGAGAGAGAGACTGACTGAGAGAAACTGACTGACTGACTGACTGACTGAGAGAGAGACTGACTGACTGAGAGAGAGACTGACTGACTGAGAGAGTGACATACTGACTGAGAGAGACTGACTGAGTGAGATACATACTGACTGACTGAGAGAGATACTGACTGACTGAGAGAGAGACTGACTGAGAGAGAGACTGACTGACTGACTGAGAGACTGACTGACTGACTGACTGACTGAGAGAGAGACTGACTGACTGACTGAGAGAGAGACTGACTGACTGACTGAGAGAGAGACTGACTGACTGACTGACTGTCTGAGAGAGTGACTTACTGAAGGAGAGACTGACTGACTGACTGACTGACTGAGAGAGAGACTGACTGACTGACTGACTAACTGAGAGAGAGACTGACTGACCGAGAGAGAGACTGACTGGCTGAGAGAGAGACTGACTGAGAGAGAGACTGACTGACTGACTAACTGAGAGAGAGACTGACTGACTGAGAGAGAGATTGACTGACTGACTGACTGACTGACTAAGAGAGAGACTGACTGACTGACTGACTGACTGATAGAGAGACTTACTGACTGGCTGACTGAGAGAGAGACTGACTGACTGAATGAGAGAGAGACTGACTGACTGGCTGACTGACTGACTGAGAGAGAGACTTACTGACTGGCTGACTGAGAGAGAGACTGACTGACTGAATGAGAGAGAGACTGACTGACTGAATGAGAGAGAGACTGACTGACTGAGAGAGAGAATGACTGAGAGAGACTGACTGACTGACTGACTGACTGAGAGAGAGACTGACTGACTGACTGAGAGAGAGACTGACTGACTGAGAGAGTGACATACTGACTGAGAGAGACTGACTGAGTGAGATACATACTGACTAACTGAGAGAGATACTGACTGACTGAGAGAGAGACTGACTGAGAGAGAGACTGACTGACTGACTGAGAGACTGACTGACTGACTGACTGAGAGAGAGACTGACTGACTGACTGAGAGAGAGACTGACTGACTGACTGAGAGAGAGACTTACTGACTGACTGACTGTCTGAGAGAGTGACTTACTGAAGGAGAGACTGACTGACTGACTGACTGAGAGAGAGACTGACTGACTGACTGACTAACTGAGAGAGAGACTGACTGACCGAGAGAGAGACTGACTGGCTGAGAGAGAGAATGACTGAGAGAGAGACTGACTGACTGACTGACTGAATGAGAGAGAAACTGACTGACTGACTGACTGAGAGAGAGACTGACTGATTGACTGACTGACAGAGAGAGACTGACTGACTGAGAGAGAGACTGACTGACTTGGAGAAGACTGACTGACTGAGAGAGAGACTGACTGACTGACTGACTGAGAGAGAGACTTACTGACTGACTGAATGAGAGAGAAACTGACTGACTGAGAGACAGACTGACTGAGAGAGAGACTGGCTGACTGACCGACTGAAAGAGAGACTGACTGACTGACTGAGAGAGAGAGAGACTGACTGACTGACTGTCTGAGAGAGTGACTTACTGACTGAGAGAGAGACTGACTGACTGACTGACTGAGATACTTACTGACTGACTGAGAGAGAGACTGACTGACTGAGAGAGAAACTGACTGACTAAGTGAGAGACTGACTGACTGAGAGAGAGACTGACTGACTGAATGAGAGAGAGACTGACTGACAGAGAGAGACTGACTGAGAGAGAGACTGACTGACTGACTGAGAGTGAGACTGACTGACTGACTGAGAGAGAGACTAACTGACTGGCTGACTGAGAGAGAGACTGACTGACTGACTGAGAGAGAGATTGACTGACTGACTGACTAAGAGAGAGACTGACTGACTGACTGACTGAGATAGAAACGTACTGACTGGCTGACTCAGAGAGAGACTGACTGAATGAGAGAGAGACTGACTGACTGACTGAGAGAGAGACTGAATGACTGACTGTCTGAGAGAGTTACTTACTGAATGAGAGAGAGACTGACTGACTGACTGACTGACTGACTGAGAGAGAGACTGACTGACTGAGAGAGAGACTGACTGACTGAGAGAGAGACTGACTGACTGAGTGAGAGAATGACTGACTGATTGAGAAAGAGACTGACTGACTGACAGAGAAAGAGACTTACTGACTGGCTGACTGAGAGAGAGACTGACTGACTGAAAGAGAGAGAGACTGACTGACTGACGGAGAGAGAGACTGACTGACTGACTGACTGAGAGAGAGACTGACTGACTGACTGAGAAAGAGACTGACTGACTGTCTGAGAGAGTGACTTACTGACTGAGAGAGAAACTGACTGACGGACTGACTGACTGACTAACTGACTGAGTGAGAGACTTACTGACTGACTGAGAGAGAGACTGACAGACTGAGAGAGAGACTGACTGACTGAGTGAGAGACTGACTGACTGACTCAGAAAGAGACTGACTGACTGACAGAGAGAGAGACTTACTGACTGGCTGACTGAGAGAGAGACTGACTGAAAGAGAGAGAGACTGACTGACTGACGGAGAGAGAGACTGACTGACTGACTGAGAGAGAGACTGACTGACTGAATGAGAGAGAGACTGACTGACTGAGAGAGAGACTGACTGAGAGAGAGACTGACTGACTGACTGAGATTGAGACTGACTGACTGACTGACTAAGAGAGAGAGACTGACTGACTGGCTGACTGACTGACTGAGAGAGAGACTTACTGACTGGCTGACTGAGAGAGAGACTGACTGACTGAATGAGAGAGAGACTGACTGACTGAGAGAGAGACTGACTGAGAGAGAGACTGACTGACTAACTGAGAGAGAGACAGACTGACTGACTGACTGACTGACTAAGAGAGAGAGACTAACTGACTGAGAGAGAGACTTACTGACTGGCTGACTGAGAGAGAGACTGACTGAATGAGAGAGAGACTGACTGACTGAGAGAGAGACTGACTGAGAGACTGACTGACTGACTGACTGACTGAGAGAGAGACTGACTGACTAACTGAGAGAGAGACTGACTGACTGTCTGAGAGAGTGACTTAGTGAAGGAGAGAGAGACTGGCTGACTGACTGAGAATGAGACTGACTGACTGACAGAGGGAGAGACTTACTGATTGGCTGACTGAGAGAGAGACTGACTGACTGAAAGAGAGAGAGAGACTGACTGACTGACGGAGAGAGAGACTGACTGACTGACTGAGAGAGAGACTGACTGACTGAATGAGAGAGAGACTGACTGACTGAGAGAGAGACTGACTGAGAGAGAGACTGACTGACTGACTGACTGACTGACTGAGAGTGAGACTGACTGACTGACTGACTGAGAGAGAGACTTACTGACTGGCTGACTGAGAGAGAGACTGACTGACTGAGAGAGAGATTGACTGACTGACTGACTGACTGACTAAGAGAGAGACTGACTGACTGACTGACTGACTGACTGAGAGAGAGACTTACTGACTGGCTGACTGAGAGAGAGACTGACTGACTGAATGAGAGAGAGACTAACTGACTGGCTGACTGACTGACTGAGAGAGAGACTTACTGACTGGCTGACTGAGAGAGAGACTGACTGACTGAATGAGAGAGAGACTGACTGACTGAGAGAGAGACTGACTGAGAGAGAGACTGACTGACTGACTGACTGACTGAGAGAGAGACTGACTGACTGACTGAGAGAGAGACTGACTGACTGAGAGAGTAACTTACTGACTGAGAGAGACTGACTGAGTGAGATAGTTACTGACTGACTGAGAGAGATACTGACTGACTGAGAGAGAGACTGACTGAGAGAGAGACTGACTGACTGACTTAGAGACTGACTGACTGACTGACTGAGAGAGAGACTGACTGACTGACTGAGAGAGAGACTGACTGACTGACTGAGAGAGAGACTTATTGACTGACTGACTGTCTGAGAGAGTGACTTACTGAAGGAGAGACTGACTGACTGACTGACTGAGAGAGAGACTGACTGACTGACTGACTAACTGAGAGAGAGACTGACTGACCGAGAGAGAGACTGACTGGCTGAGAGAGAGACTGACTGAGAGAGAGACTGACTGACTGACTGACTGAATGAGAGAGAGACTGACTGACTGACTGAGAGAGAGACTGACTGATTGACTGACTGACAGAGAGAGACTGACTGACTGAGAGAGAGACTGACTGACTTGGAGAAGACTGACTGACTGAGAGAGAGACTGACTGACTGACTGACTGAGAGAGAGACTTACTGACTGACTGAATGAGAGAGAAACTGACTGACTGAGAGAGAGACTGACTGAGAGAGAAACTGGCTGACTGACCGACTGAGAGAGAGACTGACTGACTGACTGACTGAGAGAGAGACTGACTGACTGAGAGAGAGACTGACTGAGAGAGAGACTGACTGACTGACTGACTGACTGAGAGAGAGACTGACTGACTGACTGAGAGAGAGACTGACTGACTGAGAGAGTGACTTACTGACTGAGAGAGACTGACTGAGTGAGATAGTTACTGACTGACTGAGAGAGATACTGACTGACTGAGAGAGAGACTGACTGAGAGAGAGACTGACTGACTGACTGAGAGACTGACTGACTGACTGACTGAGAGAGAGACTGACTGACTGACTGAGAGAGAGACTGACTGACTGACTGAGAGAGAGACTTATTGACTGACTGACTGTCTGAGAGAGTGACTTACTGAAGGAGAGACTGACTGACTGACTGAGAGAGAGACTGACTGACTGACTGACTAACTGAGAGAGAGACTGACTGACCGAGAGAGAGACTGACTGGCTGAGAGAGAGACTGACTGAGAGAGAGACTGACTGACTGACTGACTGAATGAGAGAGAGACTGACTGACTGACTGAGAGAGAGACTGACTGATTGACTGACTGACAGAGAGAGACTGACTGACTGAGAGAGAGACTGACTGACTTGGAGAAGACTGACTGACTGAGAGAGAGACTGACTGACTGACTGACTGAGAGAGAGACTTACTGACTGACTGAATGAGAGAGAAACTGACTGACTGACCGACTGAGAGAGAGACTGACTGACTGACTGACTGAGAGAGAGACTGACTGACTGACTGTCTGTCTGAGAGAGTGACTTACTGACTGAGAGAGAGACTGACTGACTGACTGACTGAGATACTTACTGACTGACTGAGAGAGAGACTGACTGACTGACTGAGAGAGAGACTGACTGACTAAGTGAGAGACTGACTGACTGAGAGAGAGACTGACTGACTGAATGACAGAGAGACTGACTGACAGAGAGAGACTGACTGAGAGAGAGACTGACTGACTGACTGAGAGTGAGACTGACTGACTGACTGAGAGAGAGACTAACTGACTGGCTGACTGAGAGAGAGACTGACTGACTGAGAGAGAGATTGACTGACTGACTGACTAAGAGAGAAACTGACTGACTGACTGACTGAGAGAGAAACTTACTGACTGGCTGACTGAGAGAGAGACTAACTGAATGAGAGAGAGACTGACTGACTGACTGAGAGAGAGACTGAATGACTGACTGTCTGAGAGAGTGACTTACTGAAGGAGAGAGAGACTGACTGACTGAGTGAGAGAATGACTGACTGATTGAGAAAGAGACTGACTGACTGACAGAGAAAGAGACTTACTGACTGGCTGACTGAGAGAGAGACTGACTGACTGAAAGAGAGAGAGACTGACTGACTGACGGAGAGAGAGACTGACTGACTGACTGACTGAGAGAGAGACTGACTGACTGACTGAGAGAGAGAATGACTGACTGACCGACTGAGAGAGAGACTGACTGACTGACTAAGAGAGAAACTGACTGACTGACTGACTGAGAGAGAAACTTACTGACTGGCTGACTGAGAGAGAGACTAACTGAATGAGAGAGAGACTGACTGACTGACTGAGAGAGAGACTGAATGACTGACTGTCTGAGAGAGTGACTTACTGAAGGAGAGAGAGACTGACTGACTGAGTGAGAGAATGACTGACTGATTGAGAAAGAGACTGACTGACTGACAGAGAAAGAGACTTACTGACTGGCTGACTGAGAGAGAGACTGACTGACTGAAAGAGAGAGAGACTGACTGACTGACGGAGAGAGAGACTGACTGACTGACTGACTGAGAGAGAGACTGACTGACTGACTGAGAGAGAGAATGACTGACTGACCGACTGAGAGAGAGACTGACTGACTGTCTGAGAGAGTGACTTACTGACTGAGAGAGAAACTGACTGACGGACTGACTGACTGACTAACTGACTGAGTGAGAGACTTACTGACTGACTGAGAGAGAGACTGACTGACTGAGAGAGAGACTGACTGACTGAGTGAGAGACTGACTGACTGACTCAGAAAGAGACTGACTGACTGACAGAGAGAGAGACTTACTGACTGGCTGACTGAGAGAGAGACTGACTGAAAGCGAGAGAGACTGACTGACGGAGAGAGAGACTGACTGACTGACTGAGAGAGAGACTGACTGACTGAATGAGAGAGAGACTGACTGACTGAGAGAGAGACTGACTGAGAGAGAGACTAACTGACTGACTGAGATTGAGACTGACTGCTGAGAGAAAGACTTACTAACTGGCTGACTGAGAGAGAGACTGACTGACTGACTGATAGAGAGATTGACTGACTGACTGACTGACTAAGAGAGAGACTGACTGACTGACTGACTGAGAGAGAGACTTACTGACTGGCTGATTGAGAGAGAGACTGACTGACTGAGAGAGAGACTGAATGACTGACTGAGAGAGAGACTGACTGACTTAATGAGAGAGAGACTGACTGACTGAGAGAGAGGCTGACTGAGAGAGAGACTGACTAACTGACTGACTGAGAGAGAGACTGACTGACTGACTGAGAGAGAGAGACTGACTGACTGACTGAGAGAGAGACTGACTGACTGACTGGGAGAGAGACTGACTGACTGACTAACTGACAGAGAGAGACTGACTGACTGAGAGAGAGACTGACTGACTTGGAGAAGACTGCCTGACTGAGAGAGAGACTGACTGACTGACTGACTGAGAGAGAGACTTACTGAATGACTGAATGAGAGAGAGACTGACTGACTGAGAGAGAGACTGACTGAGAGAGAGACATACTGTACTGAGAGAGAGACTGACTGACTGGCTGACTGAGAGAGAGACTGACTGACTGAGAGAGAGACTGACTGACTGAATGAGAGAGAGACTGACTGACTGACTGTCTGAGAGAGTGACATACTGAAGGAGAGAGAGACTGACTGACTGACTGAGAGAGAGACTGACTGACTGACTGACTGAGAGAGAGACTGACTGACTGAGAGAGACTGACTGAAGATCATGGGGGACGCTGGGGAAAATAGGGAACAATGGGATAATCATGGGGACACTGGGAAAATGAAGAGCGATGGGAAGATAATGGGGAAGCTGGGTAAATTGGGGAACAATGGGAAGATCATGGGGGACATTGGGGAAAATGAAGAGCGATGGGAAGATCATGGGGGATGCTGGGGAAAATGGGGAACGATGGGAAGATCATGGGGGATGCTGGGAAACATGGGGATCGATGGGAAGATCATAGGGGACGCTGAGGAAAATGGGGAACGATGGGAAGATCATGGGGGATGCTGGGGAAAATGGGGAATGATGGGAAGATCATGGGGGACGCTGGGGAAAATGGGGAACGATGGGAAGATCATGGGGGACACTGGGGAAAATGGGGAACGATGGAAAGATCATGGGGGACGCTGGGGAAAATGGGGAACAATGGGAAGATCATGAGGGGCACTGGGGAAAATGGGGAACGATGGGAAGTTCATGATGGAAGCTTGGGAAAATTGGGAAGGATGGGAAGATCATGGGGGACACAGCGGAAAATGGGGAACGATGGGAAGATGATGGGAGACGCTGGGGAAAATGGGGAATGATGGGAAGATCATGGGGGACACTGGGGAAAATGGGGAGCGATAGGAAGATCATGGGGGACGCTGGGGAAAATGGGGAACAATGGGAAGATCATGGGTGACACTGGGGAAAATGGGGAACGATGGAATATCATGGGGGACACTGGGAAAATGGGGAATGATGGGAAGATCATGGGGGACGCTGGGGAAAATGGGGAATGATGGGAAGATCAAGTTGGACACTGGGGAAAATGTGGAACGATGGGAAGATCATGGAGGACACTGGGGAAATGTGGAACAATGGGAAGATCATGGGGGACACTGGGGAAAATGGAGAACGATGGGAAGATCATTGCGGGCGCTGGGGGAAATGGGGAACGATGGATAGATCATGGAGGACGCTTGGGAAAATGGGGAAGGATGGGAAGATCATGAGGGACGCTGGGGAAAATGGGGAACTATGGGAAGATCATGGGGGATGCTGGGGAAAATTGGGAATGATGGGAAGATCATGGTTGATGCTGGGGAAAATGGGGAAAGATGGGAAGATCATGGGGGACACTGGGGAAAATGGGGAGCGATGGGAAGATCATGAGGGACGCTGGGGAAAATGGGGAACGATGGGAAGATCATGGGGGATGCTGGGGAAAATTGGGAATGATGGGAAGATCATGGTTGATGCTGGGGAAAATGGGGAAAGATGGGAAGATCATGGGGGACACTGGGGAAAATGGGGAACGATGGGAAGATCATGGGGGACACTGGGGAAAATGGGGAATGATGGGAAGATCATGGGGGGCGCTGGGGAAAATGGGGAACGATGGGAAGATCATGGGGGACACGAAGAAAATGTGGAGCAATGGGAAGATCATGGGGGACACTGGGGAAAATAGGGAATGATGGGAAGATCATGGGGGACACTGGGGAAAATGGGGAGCGATGGGAAAATCATGGGGGATGCTGGGGAAAATGGGGAACGATGGGAAGATCATGGGGGACACTGGGGAAATGGGGAACGATGGGAAGATCATGGGGACGCTGGCGAAAATGGGGAAGGATGGGAATATCATGGGGGACGCTGGGGAAAATGGGGAATGATGGGAAGATCATGGGGGACGCTGTGGAAAATGGTGAATGATGGGAAGATCATGGGGATGCTGGGGAAAATGGGGAAGGATGGGAAGAGCATGGGGACACTGGGGAAAATAGGGAGCGATGGGAAGATCATGGGGGACACTGGGGAAAATGGAGAACGATGGGAAGATCATGAGGGACGCTGGGGAAAATGGGGAACGATGGGAAGATCATGGGAGATGCTTGGGGAAATGGGGAAGGATGGGAAGATCATGGGGGGCACAGAGAAAAATGGGGAGCAATGGTAAGATCATGTGGGACGCTTGGGAAAATGGGGAATGATGGGAAGATCATGGGGGACGCTGTGGAAAATGGGAAAGGATGGAAAGATCATGGGGGACACTGGGGAAAATATGGAGCGATGGGAAGATTATGGGGGACACTGGGGAAATGGGGAACGATGGGAATATCATGGGGGACGCTGGGGAAAATGGGGAATGATGGGAAGATCATGGGGGACGCTGTGGAAAATGGGAAAGGATGGGAAGATCATTGGGGACGCTGGGGAAAATGGGGAATGATGGGAAGATCATGGGGGACGCTGGGGAAAATGGGGAATGATGGGAAGATTATGGGGATGCTGGGGAAAATGGGGAAGGATGGGAAGATCATGGGGGACACTGGGGAAGATAGGGAACAATGGGATAATCATGGGGACACTGGGAAAATGAAGAGTGATGGGAAGATAATGGGGGATGCTGGGGAAAATGGGGAACGATGAGAAGATCATGGGGGATGCTGGGGAAAATGGGGAACGATGGGAAGATCATGGGGGACGCTGGGGAAAATGGGGAACGATGGAAAGATCATGGGGGACGCTGAGAAAAATGTTGAACAATGGGAAGATCATGGGGGACACAGGGGAAAATTGGGAACGATGGGAAGTTCATGGGGGATGTTGGGGAAAATAGGGAACCATGGGAAGATCATGGGGGACACTGGGGAAAATGGGGAAGGATGGGTATATCAAGAGGGACGCTGGGGAAAATGGGGAACAATGGGATAATCATGGGGGACACTGAGGAAAATGAAGAGCAATGGAAAGATCATGGGGGATGCTTGGGTAAATGGGGAACGATGAGAAGATCATGGGGGACTCTGGGGAAAATGGGGAACAATGGGAAGATCATGGGGGGTGCTGGGGAAAATGGGGAAGGATTGGAAGATCATGGGGGACACAGCAGAAAATGGGGAATGATGGGAAGATGATGGTGGACGCTGGGGAAAATGGGGAAGGATGGGAAGATCATGGGGGACACAGCAGAAAATAGGGAATGATGGGAAGATGATGGTGGATGCTGGGTAAAATGGGGAACGATGGGAAGATCATGGGGAACACTAGGGAAAATGGGGAGCAATAGGAAGATCATGGGGGACGCTGGGGAAAATGGGGAACAATGGGAAGATCATGGGGGACACTGGGGAAAATGGGGAACGATGGGAAGATCATGGGGGACGCTGGGGAAAATGGGGAATGATGGGAAGATCATATGGGACGCTGGGGAAAATGGGGAATGATGGGAAGATCATGTTGGACACTGGGGAAAATGGGGAACGATGGGAAGATCCTGGGGGACACTGGGGAAAATGGGGAAGGATGGGAAGATCATGAGGGACGCTGCGGAAAATGGGAAACGATGGGAAGATCATGGGGGACACTGGGGAAAATGGGGAACGATGGAACGATCATGGGGGACGCTTGGGAAAATGGGGAAGGATGGGAAGATCATGATGGACGCTGGGGAAAATGGGGAACGATAGGAAGATCATGGGGGATGCTGGGGAAAATTGAGAATGATGGAACGATCATGGGGGACGCTTGGGAAAATGGGGAGCGAAGGAAAAATCATGGGGGATGCTGGGGAAAATGGGGAACGATGGGAAGATCATGGGTGACGCTGGGGAAAATTGGGAATGATGGGAAGATCATGGGGGATGCTGGGGAAAATGGGGAAGGATGAGAAGATCATGGGGGACACTGGGGAAAATGGGGAGCGATGGGAAGATCATGGGGGACACTGGGGAAAATGGGGAACAATGGGAAGATCATGGGGGACACTGGGGAAAATGGGGAACGATGGGAAGATCATGGGGGACGCTGGGGAAAATGGGGAATGATGGGAAGATCATCGGGGACGCTGGGGAAAATGGGGAATGATGGGAAGATCATGGGGGACGCTGGGGAAAATGGGGAATGATGGGAAGATCTTGTTGGACACTGGGGAAAATGGGAACGATGGGATGGAAGCTTGGGAAAATGGGTAAGGATGGGAAGATCATGGGTTACACAGCAGAAAATGGGGAATGATGGGAAGATGATGGGGGATGCTGGGGAAAATGGGGAACAATGGGAAGATCATGGGGGACACTGGGGAAAATGGGGAACAATGGCAAATTCATGGTGGACGCTGGGGAAAATGGGGAATGATGGGAAGATCATGAGGGACGCTGGGGAAAATGGGGAACTATGGGAAGAACATGGGGGATGCTGGGGAAAATTGGGAATGATGGGATGATCATGGTTGATGCTGGGGAAAATGGGGAAGGATGGGAAGATCATGGTGGACGCTGGGGAAAATGGGGAATGATGGGAAGATCATGAGGGACGCTGGGGAAAATGGGGAACTATGGGAAGAACATGGGGGATGCTGGGGAAAATGGGGAACGATGGGAAGATCATGGGGGACACTGGGGAAATGGGGAACGATGGGAAGATCATGGGGACGCTGGCGAAAATGGGGAAGGATGGGAATATCATGGGGGACGCTGGGGAAAATGGGGAATGATGGGAAGATCATGGGGGACGCTGTGGAAAATGGTGAATGATGGGAAGATCATGGGGATGCTGGGGAAAATGGGGAAGGATGGGAAGAGCATGGGGACACTGGGGAAAATAGGGAGCGATGGGAAGATCATGGGGGACACTGGGGAAAATGGAGAACGATGGGAAGATCATGAGGGACGCTGGGGAAAATGGGGAACGATGGGAAGATCATGGGAGATGCTTGGGGAAATGGGGAAGGATGGGAAGATCATGGGGGGCACAGAGAAAAATGGGGAGCAATGGTAAGATCATGTGGGACGCTTGGGAAAATGGGGAATGATGGGAAGATCATGGGGGACGCTGTGGAAAATGGGAAAGGATGGAAAGATCATGGGGGACACTGGGGAAAATATGGAGCGATGGGAAGATTATGGGGGACACTGGGGAAATGGGGAACGATGGGAATATCATGGGGGACGCTGGGGAAAATGGGGAACGATGGGAAGATCATGGGGGATGCTGGGGAAAATTGGGAATGATGGGAAGATCATGGTTGATGCTGGGGAAAATGGGGAAAGATGGGAAGATCATGGGGGACACTGGGGAAAATGGGGAACGATGGGAAGATCATGGGGGACACTGGGGAAAATGGGGAATGATGGGAAGATCATGGGGGGCGCTGGGGAAAATGGGGAACGATGGGAAGATCATGGGGGACACGAAGAAAATGTGGAGCAATGGGAAGATCATGGGGGACACTGGGGAAAATAGGGAATGATGGGAAGATCATGGGGGACACTGGGGAAAATGGGGAGCGATGGGAAAATCATGGGGGATGCTGGGGAAAATGGGGAACGATGGGAAGATCATGGGGGACACTGGGGAAATGGGGAACGATGGGAAGATCATGGGGACGCTGGCGAAAATGGGGAAGGATGGGAATATCATGGGGGACGCTGGGGAAAATGGGGAATGATGGGAAGATCATGGGGGACGCTGTGGAAAATGGTGAATGATGGGAAGATCATGGGGATGCTGGGGAAAATGGGGAAGGATGGGAAGAGCATGGGGACACTGGGGAAAATAGGGAGCGATGGGAAGATCATGGGGGACACTGGGGAAAATGGAGAACGATGGGAAGATCATGAGGGACGCTGGGGAAAATGGGGAACGATGGGAAGATCATGGGAGATGCTTGGGGAAATGGGGAAGGATGGGAAGATCATGGGGGGCACAGAGAAAAATGGGGAGCAATGGTAAGATCATGTGGGACGCTTGGGAAAATGGGGAATGATGGGAAGATCATGGGGGACGCTGTGGAAAATGGGAAAGGATGGAAAGATCATGGGGGACACTGGGGAAAATATGGAGCGATGGGAAGATTATGGGGGACACTGGGGAAATGGGGAACGATGGGAATATCATGGGGGACGCTGGGGAAAATGGGGAATGATGGGAAGATCATGGGGGACGCTGTGGAAAATGGGAAAGGATGGGAAGATCATTGGGGACGCTGGGGAAAATGGGGAATGATGGGAAGATCATGGGGGACGCTGGGGAAAATGGGGAATGATGGGAAGATTATGGGGATGCTGGGGAAAATGGGGAAGGATGGGAAGATCATGGGGGACACTGGGGAAGATAGGGAACAATGGGATAATCATGGGGACACTGGGAAAATGAAGAGTGATGGGAAGATAATGGGGGATGCTGGGGAAAATGGGGAACGATGAGAAGATCATGGGGGATGCTGGGGAAAATGGGGAACGATGGGAAGATCATGGGGGACGCTGGGGAAAATGGGGAACGATGGAAAGATCATGGGGGACGCTGAGAAAAATGTTGAACAATGGGAAGATCATGGGGGACACAGGGGAAAATGAAGAGCGATGGGAAGATCATGGGGGATGCTGGGGTAAATGGGGAACAATGAGAAGATCATGGGGGATGCTGGAGTAAATGGGGAACGATGGGAAGATCATCGGGGACGCTGGGGAAAATTGGGAACGATGGGAAGTTCATGGGGGATGTTGGGGAAAATAGGGAACCATGGGAAGATCATGGGGGACACTGGGGAAAATGGGGAAGGATGGGTATATCAAGAGGGACGCTGGGGAAAATGGGGAACAATGGGATAATCATGGGGGACACTGAGGAAAATGAAGAGCAATGGAAAGATCATGGGGGATGCTTGGGTAAATGGGGAACGATGAGAAGATCATGGGGGACTCTGGGGAAAATGGGGAACAATGGGAAGATCATGGGGGGTGCTGGGGAAAATGGGGAAGGATTGGAAGATCATGGGGGACACAGCAGAAAATGGGGAATGATGGGAAGATGATGGTGGACGCTGGGGAAAATGGGGAAGGATGGGAAGATCATGGGGGACACAGCAGAAAATAGGGAATGATGGGAAGATGATGGTGGATGCTGGGTAAAATGGGGAACGATGGGAAGATCATGGGGAACACTAGGGAAAATGGGGAGCAATAGGAAGATCATGGGGGACGCTGGGGAAAATGGGGAACAATGGGAAGATCATGGGGGACACTGGGGAAAATGGGGAACGATGGGAAGATCATGGGGGACGCTGGGGAAAATGGGGAATGATGGGAAGATCATATGGGACGCTGGGGAAAATGGGGAATGATGGGAAGATCATGTTGGACACTGGGGAAAATGGGGAACGATGGGAAGATCCTGGGGGACACTGGGGAAAATGGGGAAGGATGGGAAGATCATGAGGGACGCTGCGGAAAATGGGAAACGATGGGAAGATCATGGGGGACACTGGGGAAAATGGGGAACGATGGAACGATCATGGGGGACGCTTGGGAAAATGGGGAAGGATGGGAAGATCATGATGGACGCTGGGGAAAATGGGGAACGATAGGAAGATCATGGGGGATGCTGGGGAAAATTGAGAATGATGGAACGATCATGGGGGACGCTTGGGAAAATGGGGAGCGAAGGAAAAATCATGGGGGATGCTGGGGAAAATGGGGAACGATGGGAAGATCATGGGTGACGCTGGGGAAAATTGGGAATGATGGGAAGATCATGGGGGATGCTGGGGAAAATGGGGAAGGATGAGAAGATCATGGGGGACACTGGGGAAAATGGGGAGCGATGGGAAGATCATGGGGGACACTGGGGAAAATGGGGAACAATGGGAAGATCATGGGGGACACTGGGGAAAATGGGGAACGATGGGAAGATCATGGGGGACGCTGGGGAAAATGGGGAATGATGGGAAGATCATCGGGGACGCTGGGGAAAATGGGGAATGATGGGAAGATCATGGGGGACGCTGGGGAAAATGGGGAATGATGGGAAGATCTTGTTGGACACTGGGGAAAATGGGAACGATGGGATGGAAGCTTGGGAAAATGGGTAAGGATGGGAAGATCATGGGTTACACAGCAGAAAATGGGGAATGATGGGAAGATGATGGGGGATGCTGGGGAAAATGGGGAACAATGGGAAGATCATGGGGGACACTGGGGAAAATGGGGAACAATGGCAAATTCATGGTGGACGCTGGGGAAAATGGGGAATGATGGGAAGATCATGAGGGACGCTGGGGAAAATGGGGAACTATGGGAAGAACATGGGGGATGCTGGGGAAAATTGGGAATGATGGGATGATCATGGTTGATGCTGGGGAAAATGGGGAAGGATGGGAAGATCATGGTGGACGCTGGGGAAAATGGGGAATGATGGGAAGATCATGAGGGACGCTGGGGAAAATGGGGAACTATGGGAAGAACATGGGGGATGCTGGGGAAAATGGGGAACGATGGGAAGATCATGGGGGACACTGGGGAAATGGGGAACGATGGGAAGATCATGGGGACGCTGGCGAAAATGGGGAAGGATGGGAATATCATGGGGGACGCTGGGGAAAATGGGGAATGATGGGAAGATCATGGGGGACGCTGTGGAAAATGGTGAATGATGGGAAGATCATGGGGATGCTGGGGAAAATGGGGAAGGATGGGAAGAGCATGGGGACACTGGGGAAAATAGGGAGCGATGGGAAGATCATGGGGGACACTGGGGAAAATGGAGAACGATGGGAAGATCATGAGGGACGCTGGGGAAAATGGGGAACGATGGGAAGATCATGGGAGATGCTTGGGGAAATGGGGAAGGATGGGAAGATCATGGGGGGCACAGAGAAAAATGGGGAGCAATGGTAAGATCATGTGGGACGCTTGGGAAAATGGGGAATGATGGGAAGATCATGGGGGACGCTGTGGAAAATGGGAAAGGATGGAAAGATCATGGGGGACACTGGGGAAAATATGGAGCGATGGGAAGATTATGGGGGACACTGGGGAAATGGGGAACGATGGGAATATCATGGGGGACGCTGGGGAAAATGGGGAATGATGGGAAGATCATGGGGGACGCTGTGGAAAATGGGAAAGGATGGGAAGATCATTGGGGACGCTGGGGAAAATGGGGAATGATGGGAAGATCATGGGGGACGCTGGGGAAAATGGGGAATGATGGGAAGATTATGGGGATGCTGGGGAAAATGGGGAAGGATGGGAAGATCATGGGGGACACTGGGGAAGATAGGGAACAATGGGATAATCATGGGGACACTGGGAAAATGAAGAGTGATGGGAAGATAATGGGGGATGCTGGGGAAAATGGGGAACGATGAGAAGATCATGGGGGATGCTGGGGAAAATGGGGAACGATGGGAAGATCATGGGGGACGCTGGGGAAAATGGGGAACGATGGAAAGATCATGGGGGACGCTGAGAAAAATGTTGAACAATGGGAAGATCATGGGGGACACAGGGGAAAATGAAGAGCGATGGGAAGATCATGGGGGATGCTGGGGTAAATGGGGAACAATGAGAAGATCATGGGGGATGCTGGAGTAAATGGGGAACGATGGGAAGATCATCGGGGACGCTGGGGAAAATTGGGAATGATGGGAAGTTCATGGGGGAAGTTGGGGAAAATAGGGAACCATGGGAAGATCATGGGGGACACTGGGGAAAATGGGGAAGGATGGGTATATCAAGAGGGACGCTGGGGAAAATGGGGAACAATGGGATAATCATGGGGGACACTGAGGAAAATGAAGAGCAATGGAAAGATCATGGGGGATGCTTGGGTAAATGGGGAACGATGAGAAGATCATGGGGGACTCTGGGGAAAATGGGGAACAATGGGAAGATCATGGGGGGTGCTGGGGAAAATGGGGAAGGATTGGAAGATCATGGGGGACACAGCAGAAAATGGGGAATGATGGGAAGATGATGGTGGACGCTGGGGAAAATGGGGAAGGATGGGAAGATCATGGGGGACACAGCAGAAAATAGGGAATGATGGGAAGATGATGGTGGATGCTGGGTAAAATGGGGAACGATGGGAAGATCATGGGGAACACTAGGGAAAATGGGGAGCAATAGGAAGATCATGGGGGACGCTGGGGAAAATGGGGAACAATGGGAAGATCATGGGGGACACTGGGGAAAATGGGGAACGATGGGAAGATCATGGGGGACGCTGGGGAAAATGGGGAATGATGGGAAGATCATATGGGACGCTGGGGAAAATGGGGAATGATGGGAAGATCATGTTGGACACTGGGGAAAATGGGGAACGATGGGAAGATCCTGGGGGACACTGGGGAAAATGGGGAAGGATGGGAAGATCATGAGGGACGCTGCGGAAAATGGGAAACGATGGGAAGATCATGGGGGACACTGGGGAAAATGGGGAACGATGGAACGATCATGGGGGACGCTTGGGAAAATGGGGAAGGATGGGAAGATCATGATGGACGCTGGGGAAAATGGGGAACGATAGGAAGATCATGGGGGATGCTGGGGAAAATTGAGAATGATGGAACGATCATGGGGGACGCTTGGGAAAATGGGGAGCGAAGGAAAAATCATGGGGGATGCTGGGGAAAATGGGGAACGATGGGAAGATCATGGGTGACGCTGGGGAAAATTGGGAATGATGGGAAGATCATGGGGGATGCTGGGGAAAATGGGGAAGGATGAGAAGATCATGGGGGACACTGGGGAAAGTGGGGAGCGATGGGAAGATCATGGGGGACACTGGGGAAAATGGGGAACAATGGGAAGATCATGGGGGACACTGGGGAAAATGGGGAACGATGGGAAGATCATGGGGGACGCTGGGGAAAATGGGGAATGATGGGAAGATCATCGGGGACGCTGGGGAAAATGGGGAATGATGGGAAGATCATGGGGGACGCTGGGGAAAATGGGGAATGATAGGAAGATCTTGTTGGACACTGGGGAAAATGGGAACGATGGGATGGAAGCTTGGGAAAATGGGTAAGGATGGGAAGATCATGGGTTACACAGCAGAAAATGGGGAATGATGGGAAGATGATGGGGGATGCTGGGGAAAATGGGGAACAATGGGAAGATCATGGGGGACACTGGGGAAAATGGGGAACAATGGCAAATTCATGGTGGACGCTGGGGAAAATGGGGAATGATGGGAAGATCATGAGGGACGCTGGGGAAAATGGGGAACTATGGGAAGAACATGGGGGATGCTGGGGAAAATTGGGAATGATGGGATGATCATGGTTGATGCTGGGGAAAATGGGGAAGGATGGGAAGATCATGGGGGGCACAGGGGAAAATGGGCAGCAATGGGAAGATCATGGGGGACACTGGGGAAAATGGGGGAGGATGGGAAGATCATGAGGGACGCTTCGGAAAATGGGAAACGATGGGAAGATCATGGGGGACACTGGGAAAAATGGGGAACAATGGGAAGATCATGGGGGACACTGGGGAAAATGGGGAACGATGGGAAGATCATGGGGGACGCTTGGGAAAATGGGGAAGGATGGGAAGATCATGGGGGGCACAGGGGAAAATGGGCAGCAATGGTAAGATCATGGGGGACGCTTGGGAAAATGGGGAAGGATGGGAAGATCATGAGGGACGCTGGGGAAAATGGGGAACGATGGGAAGATCATGGGGGATGCTGGGGAAAATTGGGAATGATGGGATGATCATGGTTGATGCTGGGGAAAATGGGGAAGGATGGGAAGATCATGGGGGACACTGGGGAAAATGGGGAGCAATGGGAAGATCATGGGGGATGCTGGCGAAAATGGGAACGATGGGAAGATCATGGGGGACACTGGGGAAAATGGGGAGCAATGGGAAGATCATGGGGGATGCTGGCGAAAATGGGAACAATGGGAAGATCATGGGGGACACTGGGGAAAATGGGGAACGATGGGAAGATCATGGGGGACACTGGGGAAATGGTGAACGATGGGAAGATCATGGGGGACACTGGCAAAAATGGGGAAGGATGGGAATATCATGGGGGACGCTGGGGAAAATGGGGAATGATGGGAAGATCATGGAGGACGCTGGGGAAAATTGGGAATGATGGGAAGATCATGGGGGATGCTGGGGAAAATGGGGAAGGATGAGAATATCATGGGGGACACTGGGGAAAATGGGGAGCGATGTGAAGATCATGGGGGACACTGGGGAAAATGGGGAACAATTGGAAGATCATGGGGGGGCGCTGGGGAAAATGGGGAACGATGGGAAGATCATGATGGAAGTTTGGGAAAATGGGGAAGGATGGGAAGATCATGGGGGACGCTGGGGAAAATGGGGAATGATGGGAAGATCATGGGGGACACTGGGGACAATGGGGAGCGATAGGAAGATCATGAGGGACACTGGGGAAAATGGGGAATGATGGGAAGATCATGTTGGACACTGGGGAAAATGGGGAACGATGGGAAGATCCTGGGAGCAACTGGGGAAAATGGGGAAGGATGGGAAGATCATGAGGGACTCTGCGGAAAATGGGAAACGATGGGAAGATCATGAGGGACACTAGGGAAAATGGGGAACGATGGGAAGATCATGGGGGACGCTTGGGAAAATGGGGAAGGATGGGAAGATCCTGGGGGACACTGGGGAAAATGGGGAAGGATGGGAAGATCATGAGGGACGCTGCGGAAAATGGGAAACGATATGAAGATCATGGGGGACACTGGGGAAAATGGGGAACAATGGGAAAATCATGGGGGACACTGGGGAAAATGGGGAACGATGGGAAGATCATGGGGAGTGCTGGGGAAAATGGGGAACGATGGAAAGATCATGGGGGAAGCTTGGGAAAATGGGGAAGGATGGGAAGATCATGAGGGACGCTGGGGAAAATGGGGAACTATGGGAAGAACATGGGGGATGCTGGGGAAAATTGGGAATGATGGGATGATCATGGTTGATGCTGGGGAAAATGGGGAAGGATGGGAAGATCTTGGGGGGCACAGGGGAAAATGGGCAGCAATGGGAAGATCATGGGGGACACTGGGGAAAATGGGGAAGGATGGGAAGATCATGAGGGACGCTGCGGAAAATGGGAAACGATGGGAAGATCATGGGGGATGCTTGGGAAAATGGGGAATGATGGGAAGATCATGGGGGGCACAGGGGAAAATGGGCAGCAATGGGAAGATCATGGGGGACGCTTGGGGAAAATGGGGAACGATGGGAAGATCATGGGGGATGCTGGGGAAAATTGGGAATAATGGGATGATCATGGTTGATGCTGGGGAAAATGGGGAAGGATGGGAAGATCATGGGGGACACTGGGGAAAATGGGGAGCAATGGGAAGATCATGGGGGATGCTGGCGAAAATGGGAACAATGGGAAGATCATGGGGGACACTTGGGAAAATGGGGAACGATGGGAAGATCATGGGGGACATTGGGGAAAATGGGGAACGATGGGAAGATCATGGGGGGCGCTGGGGAAAATGGGGAACGATGGGAAGATCATGGGGGACATTGGGGAAAATGGGGAACGATGGGAAGATCATGGGGGGCACAGGGGAAAATGGGCAGCAATGGGAAGATCATGGGGGACACTGGGGAAAATGGGGAATGATAGGAAGATCATGGGAGACACTGGGGAAAATGGGGAGCGAGGGAAAAATCATGGGGGATGCTGGGGAAAATGGGGAATGATGGGAAGATCATGGGGGACACTGGGGAAATGGGGAACGATGGGAAGATCATGGGGGACGCTGGCAAAAATGGGGAAGAATGGGAATATCATGGGGGACGCTGGGGAAAATGGGGAATGATGGGAAGATCATGGGGGACGCTGGGGAATATTGGGAATGATGGGAAGATCATGGGGGATGCTGGGGAAAATGGGGAAGGATGAGAAGATCATGGGGGACACTGGGGAAAATGGGGAGCGATGGGAAGATCATGGGGGACACTGGGGAAAATGGGGAACAATTGGAAGATCATGGTGGGGCGCTGGGGAAAATGGGGAACGATGGGAAGTTCATGATGGAAGCTTGGGAAAATGGGGAAGGATGGGAAGATCATGGGGGAAGCTGGGGAAATGGGGAACAATGGGAAATCATGGGGGACACTGGGGACAATGGGGAGCGATAGGAAGATCATGGGGGACGCTGGGGAAAATGGGGAACAATGGGAAGATCATGGGGGATGCTGGGGAAAATGGGGAATGATGGGAAAATCATGGGGGAAGATGGGGAAAATGTTGAATGATGGGAAGATCATGTTGGACACTGGGGAAAATGGGGAACGATGGGAAGATCCTGGGGGACACTGGAGAAAATGGGGAAGGATGGGAAGATCATGAGGGATGCTGCGGAAAATGGGAAACGATGGGAAGATCATGAGGGACACTGGGGAAAATGGGGAACGATGGGAAGATCATGTGGGACGCTTGGGAAAATGGGGAAGGATGGGAAGATCATTGGGGGCACAGGGGAAAATGGGGAGCGATGGGAAGATCATGGGGGACACTAGAGAAAATGGGGAGCGATAGGAAGATCATGGGGGACGCTGGGGAAAATGGGGAACAATGGGAAGATCATGGGGGACACTGGGGAAAATGGGGAACGATGGGAAGATCATGGGTGACGCTGGGGAAAATGGGGAATGATGGGAAGATCATGGGTGACGCTGGGGAAAATGGGGAATGATGGGAAGATCATGTTGGACACTGGGGAAAATGGGGAATGATGGGAAGATCCTGGGGGACACTGGGAAAAATGGGGAAGGATGGGAAGATCATGAGGGATGCTGCGGAAAATGGGAAACGATGGGAAGATCATGGGGGACACTGGAGAAAATGGGAAACAATGGGAAGATCATGGGGGACACTGAGGAAAATGGGGAACGATGGAAAGATCATGGGGGACGCTTGGGAAAATGGGGAAGGTTGGGAAGATCATGATGTATGCTGGGGAAAATGGGGAACGATGGGAAGATCATGGGGGATGCTGGGGAAAATTGGGAATGATGGGATGATCATGGTTAATGCTGGGGAAAATAGGGAAGGATGGGAAGATCATGGGGGACGCTGGGGAAAATGGGGAATGATGGGAAGATCCTGGGGGACACTGGGGAAAATGGGGAAGGATGGGAAGATCATGAGTGACGCTGCGGAAAATGGGAAACGATGGGAAGATCATGGGGGACACTGGAGAAAATGGGAAACAATGGGAAGATCATGGGGGACACTGAGGAAAATGGGGAACGATGGAAAGATCATGGGGGATGCTGGCGAAAATGGGAACAATGGGAAGATCATGGGTGACACTGGGGAAAATGGGGAAGGATGGGAAGATCATGGGGGATGCTGGGGAAAATGGGGAACCATGGGAAGTTCATGGGGGATGCTGGGGAAAATGGGGAACCATTGGAAGATCATGGGGGACACTGGGGAAAATGGGGAAGGATGGGTATATCAAGAGTGACGCTGGGGAAAATGGGGAACAATGGGATAATCGTGGGGGACACTGGGGAAAATGAAGAGCAATGGAAAGATCATGGGGGACGCTGGGGAAAATGGGGAAGGATGGGAAGATCATGGGGGACACTGGGGAAAATGGGGAACGATGGAAAGATCATGGGGGACGCTGGGGAAAATGGGGAACAATGGGAAGATCATGGGGGGCGCTGGGGAAAATGGGGAATGATGGGAAGATCATGATGGAAACTTGGTAAAATGGGGAAGGATGGGAAGATGATAGGGGACGCTGGGGAAAATGGGGAACGATGGGAAGATCATGGGGGACGCTGGGGAAAATAGGGAACAATGGGATAATCATGGGGACACTGGGAAAATGAAGAGTGATGGGAAGATAATGGGGGAAGCTGGGGAAAATGGGGAATGATGGGAAGATCATGGGGGATGCTGGGGAAAATGGGGAATGATGGGAAGATCATGTTGGACACTGGGGAAAATGGGGAACGATGGGAAGAACCTGGGGGACGCTGGGGAAAATGGGGAATGATGGGAAGATCATGGGGGATGCTGGGGAAAATGGGGAATGATGGGAAGATCATGTTGGACACTGGGGAAAATGGGGAACGATGGGAAGATCCTGGGGGACGCTGGGGAAAATGGGGAACGATGGAAAGATCATGGGGGAAGCTTGGGAAAATGGAGAAGGATGGGAAGATCATGAGGGACGCTGGGGAAAATGGGGAACTATGGGAAGATCATGGGGGACACTGGGGAAATGGGGAACGATGGGAAGATCATGGGGGACACTGGGGAAAATGGGGAACAATGGGAAGATCATTGGGGACACTGGGGAAAATGAAGAACGATGGGAAGATCATGAGGGACGCTGTGGAAAATGGGGAACGATAGGAAGATCATGGGGGACGCTGGGGAAAATAGGGAACAATGGGATAATCATGGGGACACTGGGAAAATGAAGAGTGATGGGAAGATAATGGGGGAAGCTGGGGAAAATGGGGAATGATGGGAAGATCATGGGGGACACTGGGGAAAATGGGGAACGATGGGAAGATAATGGGGGACATTGGGTAAAATGGAGAAGGATGGGTATATCAAGAGGGACGCTGGGGAAAATGGGGAACAATGGGATAATCATGGGGGACGCTGGGGAAAATGGGTAACGATGGGAAGATCATGGGTGACGCTGGGGAAAATGGGGAATGATGGGAAGATCATGGGTGACGCTGGGGAAAATGGGGAATGATGGGAAGATCATGGGGGACGCTGGGGAAAATGGGGAATGATGGGAAGATCATGTTGGACACTGGGGAAAATGGGGAATGATGGGAAGATCCTGGGGGACACTGGGGAAAATGGGGAAGGATGGGAAGATCATGAGGGATGCTGCGGAAAATGGGAAACGATGGGAAGATCATGGGGGACACTGGAGAAAATGGGAAACAATGGGAAGATCATGGGGGACGCTTGGGAAAATGGGGAAGGTTGGGAAGATCATGATGTATGCTGGGGAAAATGGGGAACGATGGGAAGATCATGGGGGATGCTGGGGAAAATTGGGAATGATGGGATGATCATGGTTAATGCTGGGGATAATAGGGAAGGATGGGAAGATCATGGGGGACGCTGGGGAAAATGGGGAATGATGGGAAGATCCTGGGGGACACTGGGGAAAATGGGGAAGGATGGGAAGATCCTGGGGGACACTGGAGAAAATGGGAAACAATGGGAAGATCATGGGGGACACTGAGGAAAATGGAAAACGATGGAAAGATCATGGAGGATGCTGGCGAAAATGGGAACAATGGGAAGATCATGGGTGACACTGGGGAAAATGGGGAACGATGGGAAGATCATGGGGGATGCATGGGAAAATGGGGAAGGATGGGAAGATCATGGGGGGCACAGGGGAAAATGGGCAGCAATGGGAAGATCATGGGGGACACTGAGGAAAATGGGGAACGATGGAAAGATCATGGGGGACGCTTGGGAAAATGGGGAAGGATGGGAAGATCATGGGGGATGCTGGGGAAAATGGGGAACCATGGGAAGTTCATGGGGGATGCTGGGGAAAATGGGGAACCATTGGAAGATCATGGGGGACACTGGGGAAAATGGGGAAGGATGGGTATATCAAGAGTGACGCTGGGGAAAATGGGGAACAATGGGATAATCGTGGGGGACACTGGGGAAAATGAAGAGCAATGGAAAGATCATGGGGGACGCTGGGGAAAATGGGGAAGGATGGGAAGATCATGGGGGACACTGGGGAAAATGGGGAACGATGGAAAGATCATGGGGGACGCTGGGGAAAATGGGGAAAATTGAGAAGATCATGGGGGGCGCTGGGGAAAATGGGGAATGATGGGAAGATCATGATGGAAACTTGGTAAAATGGGGAAGGATGGGAAGATGATAGGGGACGCTGGGGAAAATGGGGAACGATGGGAAGATCATGGGGGACGCTGGGGAAAATAGGGAACAATGGGATAATCATGGGGACACTGGGAAAATGAAGAGTGATGGGAAGATAATGGGGGAAGCTGGGGAAAATGGAGAATGATGGGAAGATCATGGGGGATGCTGGGGAAAATGGGGAATGATGGGAAGATCATGTTGGACACTGGGGAAAATGGGGAACGATGGGAAGATCCTGGGGGACGCTGGGGAAAATGGGGAATGATGGGAAGATCATGGGGGACGCTGGGGAAAATGAGGAATGATGGGAAGATCATGTTGGACACTGGGGAAAATGGGGAATGATGGGAAGATCCTGGGGGACACTGGGAAAAATGGGGAAGGATGGGAAGATCATGAGGGATGCTGCGGAAAATGGGAAACGATGGGAAGATCATGGGGGGCACTGGAGAAAATGGGAAACAATGGGAAGATCATGGGGGACACTGAGGAAAATGGGGAACGATGGAAAGATCATGGGGGACGCTTGGGAAAATGGGGAAGGTTGGGAAGATCATGATGTATGCTGGGGAAAATGGGGAACGATGGGAAGATCATGGGGGATGCTGGGGAAAATTGGGAATGATGGGATGATCATGATGTATGCTGGGGAAAATAGAGAAGGATGGGAAGATCATGGGGGACGCTGGGGAAAATGGGGAATGATGGGAAGATCCTGGGGGACACTGGGGAAAATGGGGAAGGATGGGAAGATCATGAGGGACGCTGCGGAAAATGGGAAACGATGGGAAGATCATGAGGGACACTGGAGAAAATGGGAAACAATGGGAAGATCATGGGGGACACTGAGGAAAATGGGGAACGATGGAAAGATCATGGGGGATGCTGGCGAAAATGGGAACAATGGGAAGATCATGGGTGATACTGGGGAAAATGGGGAACGATGGGAAGATCATGGGGGATGCTTGGGAAAATGGGGAAGGATGGGAAGATCATGGGGGGCACAGGGGAAAATGGGCAGCAATGGGAAGATCATGGGGGACACTGAGGAAAATGGGGAACGATGGAAAGATCATGGGGGACGCTTGGGAAAATGGGGAAGGATGGGAAGATCATGGGGGATGCTGGGGAAAATGGGGAACCATGGGAAGTTCATGGGGGATGCTGGGGAAAATGGGGAACCATTGGAAGATCATGGGGGACACTGGGGAAAATGGGGAAGGATGGGTATATCAAGAGTGACGCTGGGGAATATGGGGAACAATGGGATAATCGTGGGGGACACTGGGGAAAATGAAGAGCAATGGAAAGATCATGGGGGACGCTGGGGAAAATGGGGAAGGATGGGAAGATCATGGGGGACACTGGGGAAAATGGGGAACGATGGAAAGATCATGGGGGACGCTGGGGAAAATGGGGAACAATGGGATAATCATGGGGACACTGGGAAAATGAAGAGTGATGGGAAGATAATGGGGGAAGCTGGGGAAAATGGGGAATGATGGGAAGATCATGGGGGATGCTGGGGAAAATGGGGAATGATGGGAAGATCATGATGGAATCTTGGTAAAATGGGGAAGGATGGGAAGATGATAGGGGACGCTGGGGAAAATGGGGAACGATGGGAAGATCATGGGGGACGCTGGGGAAAATAAGGAACAATGGGATAATCATGGGGACACTGGGAAAATGAAGAGTGATGGGAAGATAATGGGGGAAGCTGGGGAAAATTGGGAATGTTGGGAAGATCATGGGGGATGCTGGGGAAAATGGGGAATGATGGGAAGATCATGTTGGACACTGGGGAAAATGGGGAACGATGGGAAGATCCTGGGGGACGCTGGGGAAAATGGGGAATGATGGGAAGATCATGGGGGATGCTGGGGAAAATGGGGAATGATGGGAAGATCATGTTGGACACTGGGGAAAATGGGGAACGATGGGAAGATCCTGGGGGACGCTGGGGAAAATGGGGAACGATGGAAAGATCATGGGGGAAGCTTGGGAAAATGGGGAAGGATGGGAAGATCATGAGGGACGCTGGGGAAAATGGGGAACTATGGGAAGATCATGGGGGATGCTGGGGAAAATGGGGAATGATGGGAAGATCATGGGGGACACTGGGGAAATGGGGAACGATGGGAAGATCATGGGGGACACTGGGGAAAATGGGGAACAATGGGAAGATCATTGGGGACACTGGGGAAAATGGAGAACGATGGGAAGATCATGAGGGACGCTGTGGAAAATGGGGAACGATAGGAAGATCATGGGGGACGCTGGGGAAAATAGGGAACAATGGGATAATCATGGGGACACTGGGAAAATGAAGAGTGATGGGAAGATAATGGGGGAATCTGGGGAAAATGGGGAATGATGGGAAGATCATGGGGGACACTGGGGAAAATGAACAGTGATGGGAAGCTCATGGGGGACGCTGGGGAAAATGGGGAACAATGGGACGATCATAGGGGATGCTGGGGAAAATGGGGAACGATGGGAAGATCATGGGGGATGCTGGGGAAAATGGGGAACAATGGGAAGATCATGGGGGACGCTGGGGAAAATGGGGAACGATGGGAAGATCATGGGGGACATTGGGTAAAATGGGGAAGGATGGGTATATCAAGAGGGACGCTGGGGAAAATGGGGAACAATGGGATAATCATGGGGGATGCTGGGGAAAATGGGGAACGATGGGAAGATCATGGGTGACACTGGGGAAAATGGGGAATGATGGGAAGATCATGGGTGACGCTGGGGAAAATGGGGAATGATGGGAAGATCATGGGGGACGCTGGGGAAAATGGGGAATGATGGGAAGATCATGTTGGACACTGGGGAAAATGGGGAATGATGGGAAGATCCTGGGGGACACTGGGGAAAATGGGGAAGGATGGGAAGATCATGAGGGATGCTGCGGAAAATGGGAAACGATGGGAAGATCATGGGGGACACTGGAGAAAATGGGAAACAATGGGAAGATCATGGGGGACACTGAGGAAAATGGGGAACGATGGAAAGATCATGGGGGACGTTTGGGAAAATGGGGAAGGTTGGGAAGATCATGATGTATGCTGGGGAAAATGGGGAACGATGGGAAGATCATGGGGGATGCTGGGGATAATTGGGAATGATGGGATGATCATGGTTAATGCTGGGGAAAATAGGGAAGGATGGGAAGATCATGGGGGACGCTGGGGAAAATGGGGAATGATGGGAAGATCCTGGGGGACACTGGGAAAAATGGGGAAGGATGGGAAGATCATGAGGGATGCTGCGGAAAATGGGAAACGATGGGAAGATCATGGGGGACACTGGAGAAAATGGGAAACAATGGGAAGATCATGGGGGACACTGAGGAAAATGGGGAACGATGGAAAGATCATGGGGGACGCTTGGGAAAATGGGGAAGGTTGGGAAGATCATGATGTATGCTGGGGAAAATGGGGAACGATGGGAAGATCATGGGGGATGCTGGGGAAATATGGGAATGATGGGATGATCATGATGTATGCTGGGGAAAATAGAGAAGGATGGGAAGATCATGGGGGACGCTGGGGAAAATGGGGAATGATGGGAAGATCCTGGGGGACACTGGGGAAAATGGGGAAGGATGGGAAGATCATGAGGGACGCTGCGGAAAATGGGAAACGATGGGAAGATCATGGGGGACACTGGAGAAAATGGGAAACAATGGGAAGATCATGGGGGACACTGAGGAAAATGGGGAACGATGGAAAGATCATGGGGGATGCTGGCGAAAATGGGAACAATGGGAAGATCATGGGTGATACTGGGGAAAATGGGGAACGATGGGAAGATCATGGGGGATGCTTGGGAAAATGGGGAAGGATGGGAAGATCATGGGGGGCACAGGGGAAAATGGGCAGCAATGGGAAGATCATGGGGGACACTGAGGAAAATGGGGAACGATGGAAAGATCATGGGGGACGCTTGGGAAAATGGGGAAGGATGGGAAGATCATGGGGGATGCTGGGGAAAATGGGGAACCATGGGAAGTTCATGGGGGATGCTGGGGAAAATGGGGAACCATTGGAAGATCATGGGGGACACTGGGGAAAATGGGGAAGGATGGGTATATCAAGAGTGACGCTGGGGAATATGGGGAACAATGGGATAATCGTGGGGGACACTGGGGAAAATGAAGAGCAATGGAAAGATCATGGGGGACGCTGGGGAAAATGGGGAAGGATGGGAAGATCATGGGGGACACTGGGGAAAATGGGGAACGATGGAAAGATCATGGGGGACGCTGGGGAAAATGGGGAACAATGGGATAATCATGGGGACACTGGGAAAATGAAGAGTGATGGGAAGATAATGGGGGAAGCTGGGGAAAATGGGGAATGATGGGAAGATCATGGGGGATGCTGGGGAAAATGGGGAATGATGGGAAGATCATGATGGAAACTTGGTAAAATGGGGAAGGATGGGAAGATGATAGGGGACGCTGGGGAAAATGGGGAACGATGGGAAGATCATGGGGGACGCTGGGGAAAATAGGGAACAATGGGATAATCATGGGGACACTGGGAAAATGAAGAGTGATGGGAAGATAATGGGGGAAGCTGGGGAAAATGGGGAATGATGGGAAGATCATGGGGGATGCTGGGGAAAATGGGGAATGATGGGAAGATCATGTTGGACACTGGGGAAAATGGGGAACGATGGGAAGATCCTGGGGGACGCTGGGGAAAATGGGGAATGATGGGAAGATCATGGGGGATGCTGGGGAAAATGGGGAATGATGGGAAGATCATGTTGGACACTGGGGAAAATGGGGAACGATGGGAAGATCCTGGGGGACGCTGGGGAAAATGGGGAACGATGGAAAGATCATGGGGGAAGCTTGGGAAAATGGGGAAGGATGGGAAGATCATGAGGGACGCTGGGGAAAATGGGGAACTATGGGAAGATCATGGGGGATTCTGGGGAAAATGGGGAATGATGGGAAGATCATGGGGGACACTGGGGAAATGGGGAACGATGGGAAGATCATGGGGGACACTGGGGAAAATGGGGAACAATGGGAAGATCATTGGGGACACTGGGGAAAATGGAGAACGATGGGAAGATCATGAGGGACGCTGTGGAAAATGGGGAACGATAGGAAGATCATGGGGGACGCTGGGGAAAATAGGGAACAATGGGATAATCATGGGGACACTGGGAAAATGAAGAGTGATGGGAAGATAATGGGGGAATCTGGGGAAAATGGGGAATGATGGGAAGATCATGGGGGACACTGGGGAAAATGAACAGTGATGGGAAGCTCATGGGGGACGCTGGGGAAAATGGGGAACAATGGGACGATCATAGGGGATGCTGGGGAAAATGGGGAACGATGGGAAGATCATGGGGGATGCTGGGGAAAATGGGGAACAATGGGAAGATCATGGGGGACGCTGGGGAAAATGGGGAACGATGGGAAGATCATGGGGGACATTGGGTAAAATGGGGAAGGATGGGTATATCAAGAGGGACGCTGGGGAAAATGGGGAACAATGGGATAATCATGGGGGATGCTGGGGAAAATGGGGAACGATGGGAAGATCATGGGTGACGCTGGGGAAAATGGGGAATGATGGGAAGATCATGGGTGACGCTGGGGAAAATGGGGAATGATGGGAAGATCATGGGGGACGCTGGGGAAAATGGGGAATGATGGGAAGATCATGTTGGACACTGGGGAAAATGGGGAATGATGGGAAGATCCTGGGGGACACTGGGGAAAATGGGGAAGGATGGGAAGATCATGAGGGATGCTGCGGAAAATGGGAAACGATGGGAAGATCATGGGGGACACTGGAGAAAATGGGAAACAATGGGAAGATCATGGGGGACACTGAGGAAAATGGGGAACGATGGAAAGATCATGGGGGACGCTTGGGAAAATGGGGAAGGTTGGGAAGATCATGATGTATGCTGGGGAAAATGGGGAACGATGAGAATATCATGGGGGATGCTGGGGATAATTGGGAATGATGGGATGATCATGGTTAATGCTGGGGAAAATAGGGAAGGATGGGAAGATCATGGGGGACGCTGGGGAAAATGGGGAATGATGGGAAGATCCTGGGGGACACTGGGGAAAATGGGGAAGGATGGGAAGATCATGAGGGACGCTGCGGAAAATGGGAAATGATGGGAAGATCATGGGGGACACTGGAGAAAATGGGAAACAATGGGAAGATCATGGGGGACACTGAGGAAAATGGGGAACGATGGAAAGATCATGGGGGATGCTGGCGAAAATGGGAACAATGGGAAGATCATGGGTGACACTGGGGAAAATGGGGAACGATGGGAAGATCATGGGGGATGCTTGGGAAAATGGGGAAGGATGGGAAGATCATGGGGGGCACATGGAAAAATGGGCAGCAATGGGAAGATCATGGGGGACACTGAGGAAAATGGGGAACGATGGAAAGATCATGGGGGACGCTTGGGAAAATGGGGAAGGATGGGAAGATCATGGGGGATGCTGGGGAAAATGGGGAACAATGGGAAGATCATTGGGGACACTGGGGAAAATGGGGAACAATGGGAAGATCATGGGGGACACTGGGGAAAATGGGGAACAATGGGAAGATCATTGGGGACACTGGGGAAAATGGAGAACGATGGGAAGATCATGAGGGACGCTGTGGAAAATGGGGAACGATAGGAAGATCATGGGGGACGCTGGGGAAAATAGGGAACAATGGGATAATCATGGGGACACTGGGAAAATGAAGAGTGATGGGAAGATAATGGGGGAAGCTGGGGAAAATGGGGAATGATGGGAAGATCATGGGGGACACTGGGGAAAATGAAGAGTGATGGGAAGCTCATGGGGGACGCTGGGGAAAATGGGGAACAATGGGACGATCATAGGGGATGCTGGGGAAAATGGGGAACGATGGGAAGATCATGGGGGATGCTGGGGAAAATGGGGAACAATGGGAAGATCATGTTGGACACTGGGGAAAATGGGGAATGATGGGAAGATCCTGGGGGACACTGGGGAAAATGGGGAAGGATGGGAAGATCATGAGGGATGCTGCGGAAAATGGGAAACGATGGGAAGATCATGGGGGACACTGGAGAAAATGGGAAACAATGGGAAGATCATGAGGGACGCTGTGGAAAATGGGGAACGATAGGAAGATCATGGGGGACGCTGGGGAAAATAGGGAACAATGGGATAATCATGGGGACACTGGGAAAATGAAGAGTGATGGGAAGATAATGGGGGAAGCTGGGGAAAATGGGGAATGATGGGAAGATCATGGGGGACACTGGGGAAAATGAAGAGTGATGGGAAGCTCATGGGGGACGCTGGGGAAAATGGGGAACAATGGGACGATCATAGGGGATGCTGGGGAAAATGGGGAACGATGGGAAGATCATGGGGGATGCTGGGGAAAATGGGGAACAATGGGAAGATCATGTTGGACACTGGGGAAAATGGGGAATGATGGGAAGATCCTGGGGGACACTGGGGAAAATGGGGAAGGATGGGAAGATCATGAGGGATGCTGCGGAAAATGGGAAACGATGGGAAGATCATGGGGGACACTGGAGAAAATGGGAAACAATGGGAAGATCATGGGGGACACTGAGGAAAATGGGGAACGATGGAAAGATCATGGGGGACGCTTGGGAAAATGGGGAAGGTTGGGAAGATCATGATGTATGCTGGGGAAAATGGGGAACGATGGGAAGATCATGGGGGATGCTGGGGATAATTGGGAATGATGGGATGATCAAGGTTAATGCTGGGGAAAATAGGGAAGGATGGGAAGATCATGGGGGACGCTGGGGAAAATGGGGAATGATAGGAAGATCCTGGGGGACACTGGGGAAAATGGGGAAGGATGGGAAGATCATGAGGGACGCTGCGGAAAATGGGAAACGATGGGAAGGTCATGGGGGACACTGGAGAAAATGGGAAACAATGGGAAGATCATGGGGGACACTGAGGAAAATGGGGAACGATGGAAAGATCATGGGGGATGCTGGCGAAAATGGGAACAATGGGAAGATCATGGGTGACACTGGGGAAAATGGGGAACGATGGGAAGATCATGGGGGATGCTTGGGAAAATGGGGAAGGATGGGAAGATCATGGGGGGCACATGGAAAAATGGGCAGCAATGGGAAGATCATGGGGGACACTGAGGAAAATGGGGAACGATGGAAACATCATGGGGGACGCTTGGGAAAATGGGGAAGGATGGGAAGATCATGGGGGATGCTGGGGAAAATGGGGAACCATGGGAAGTTCATGGGGGATGCTGGGGAAAATGGGGAACCATTGGAAGATCATGGGGGACACTGGGGAAAATGGGGAAGGATGGGTATATCAAGAGTGACGCTGGGGAAAATGGGGAACAATGGGATAATCGTGGGGGACACTGGGGAAAATGAAGAGCAATGGAAAGATCATGGGGGACGCTGGGGAAAATGGGGAAGGATGGGAAGATCATGGGGGACACTGGGGAAAATGGGGAACGATGGAAAGATCATGGGGGACGCTGGGGAAAATGGGGAACAATGGGAAGATCATGGGGGGCGCTGGGGAAAATGGGGAATGATGGGAAGATCATGATGGAAACTTGGTAAAATGGGGAAGGATGGGAAGATGATAGGGGACGCTGGGGAAATGGGGAACGATGGGAAGATCATGGGGGACACTGGGGAAAATGGGAAACAATGGGAAGATCATTGGGGACACTGGGGAAAATGGAGAACGATGGGAAGATCATGAGGGACGCTGTGGAAAATGGGGAACGATAGGAAGATCATGGGGGACGCTGGGGAAAATAGGGAACAATGGGATAATCATGGGGACAATGGGAAAATGAAGAGTGATGGGAAGATAATGGGGGAAGCTGGGGAAAATGGGGAATGATGGGAAGATCATGGGGGACACTGGGGAAAATGAAGAGTGATGGGAAGCTCATGGGGGACGCTGGGGAAAATGGGGAACGATGGGACGATCATAGGGGATGCTGGGGAAAATGGGGAACGATGGGTAGATCATGGGGGATGCTGGGGAAAATGGAGAACAATGGGAAGATCATGGGGGACGCTGGGGAAAATGGGGAACGATGGGAAGATCATGGGGGACATTGGGTAAAATGGGGAAGGATGGGTATATCAAGAGGGACGCTGGGGAAAATGGGGAACAATGGGATAATCATGGGGGACGCTGTGGAAAATGGGGAACGATGGAAAGATCATGGGGGACGCTGAGGAAAATGTTGAACAATGGGAAAATCATGGGGGGTGCTGGGGAAAATGGGGAATGATAGCAAGATCATGGGGGACGCTGGGGAAAATGGGGAACAATGGGATAATCATGGGGACACTGGGGAAAATGATGAGTGATGGGACGATAATGGGGGAAGCTGGGTAAAATGGGGAACAATGGGAAGATCATGGGGTACACTGGGGAAAATGAAGAGCGATGGGAAGATCATGGGGGATGCTGGGGAAAATGGGGAACCATGGGAAGTTCGTGGGGGATGCTGCGGAAAATGGGGAACCATTGGAAGATCATGGGGGACACTGGGGAAAATGGGGAAGGATGGGTATATCAAGAGTGACGCTGGGGAAAATGGGGAACAATGGGATAATCGTGGGGGACACTGGGGAAAATGAAGAGCAATGGAAAGATCATGGGGGATGCTGGGGAAAATGGGGAACGATGGGAAGATCATGGGGGACACTGGGGAAAATGGGGAACGATGGAAAGATCATGGGGGACGCTGGGGAAAATGGGGAACAATGGGAAGATCATGGGGGGCGCTGGGGAAAATGGGGAATGATGGGAAGATCATGATGGAAACCTGGGAAAATGGGGAAGGATGGGAAGATGATAGGGGACGCTGTGGAAAATGGGGAACGATGGGAAGATCATGGGGGACACTGGGGAAAATGGGAAACGATGGGAAGATCTTTGGGGATGCTGGGGAAAATGGGGAACAATGGCAAAATCATGGGGGACACTGGAGAAAATGGGGAACGATGGGAAGATCATTGGGGACGCTGGGGAAAATGGGGAATGATGGGAAGATCATGGGGGACGCTGGGGAAAATGGGGAATGATGGGAAGATCATGTTGGACACTGGGGAAAATGGGGAACGATGGGAAGATCCTGGGGGACACTGGGGAAAATGGGGAACGATTGGAAGATCATGGGAGACGCTGGGGAAAATGGGGAATGATGGGAAGATCATGGGGGAAACTGGGGAAAATGGGGAACGATGGGAAGATCCTGGGGGACACTGGGGAAAATGGGGACGATGGGAAGATCATGGGGGACACTGGGGAAAATGGGGAATGATGGGAAGATCATGGTTGACACTGGGGAAAATGGGGAACGATGGGAAGATCATGGGGGACGCTGGGGAAAATTGGGAAAATGGGAAGATCATGGGGGACACTGGGGAAAATGGGGAACGATGGGAAGATCATGGGGGAACTGGGGAAAATGGGGAACGATGGAAAGATCATGGGGGATGCTTGGGAAAATGGGGAAGGATGGGAAGATCATGAGGGATGCTGGGGAAAATGGGGAATGATGGAAAGATCATGGGGGATGCTGGGGAAAATTGGGAATGATGGGAAGATAATGGTTGATGCTGGGGAAAATGGGGAAGGATGGGAAGATCATGGGGGACAGTGGGGAAAATGGGGAGCGATGGGAAGATCATGGGGGATGCTGGCAAAAATGGGAACAATGGGAAGATCATGGGGGACACTGGGGAAAATGGGGAACGATGGGAAGATCATGGGGGATGCTGGGGAAAATGGGGAACGATGGGAAGATCATGGGGGACGCTGGGGAAAATGGGGAACGATGGGAAGATCATGGGGGACGCTGGGGAAAATGGGGAACGATGGGAAGATCATGGGGGACACTGGGGAAAATGGGGAAGGATTGGAAGATCATGGGGGACACTGGGGAAAATGGGGAATGATGGGAAGATCCTGGGGGACACTGGGGAAAATGGGGACGATGGGAAGATCATGGGGGACACAGGGGAAAATGGGGAACGATGGGAAGATCATGGGGGACACTGGGGAAAATGGGGAAGGATGGGAAGATCATGGGGGACACCGGTGGAAAATGGGGAGCGATGGGAAGATCATGGGGGATGCTGGCAAAAATGGGAACAATGGGAAGATCATAGGGTACACTGGGGAAAATGGGGAACGATGGGAAGATCATGGGGGATGCTGGGGAAAATGGGGAATGATGGGAAGATAATGAGGTACGTTGGGAAATATGGGGAATGATGAGAAGATCATGGGGGACGCTGGGTAATATGGGGAACGGTGGAAAGATCATGGGGGACGCTGGGGAGAATGGGGAATGATGGGAAGATAATGGGGGACACTGGGGAAAATGGGGACGATGGGAAGATCATGGGGGACGCTGGGGAAAATGGGGAACGATGGGAAGATCATGGGGGACACTGGGGAAAATGGGGAACGATGGGAAGATCATGGGTGACGCTGGGGAAAATGGGGAACGATGGGAAGATCATGGGGGATGCTGGGGAAAATGGGGAACAATGAGAAGATCATGGGGTACACTGGGGAAAATGGGGAACAATGGGAAGATCACAGGGGACGCTTGGGAAAATGGGGAAGGATGGGAAGATCATGAGGGACGCTGGGGAAAATGGGGAATGATGGGAAGATCATGGGGGACGCTGGGTAAAATGGGGAACGATGGAAAGATCATGGGAGACGCTGGGGAAAATGAGGAATGATGGGAAGATCATGGGGGAAACTGGGGAAAATGGGGAACGATGGGAAGATCCTGGGGGACACTGGGGAAAATGGGGACGATGGGAAGATCATGGGGAACGCTGGGGAAAATGGGGAACGATGGGAAGATCATGGGGGACACTGGGGAAAATGGGGAATGATGAGAAGATCATGGTTGACACTGGGGAAAATGGGGAACGATGGGAAGATCATGAGGGACGCTGGGGAAAATGGGGAACAATGGGAAGATCATGGGGGACGCTGGGGAAAATTGGGAAAATGGGAAGATCATGGGGGACACTGGGGAAAATGGGGAACGATGGGATGATCATGGGGGAACTGGGGAAAATGGGGAACGATGGAAAGATCATGGGGGACGCTTGGGAAAATGGGGAAGGATGGGAAGATCATGAGGGACGCTGGGGAAAATGGGGAATGATGGAAAGATCATGGGGGATGCTGGGGAAAATTGGGAATGATGGGAAGATAATGGTTGATGCTGGGGAAAATGGGGAAGGATGGGAAGATCATGGGGGACACTGGGGAAAATGGGGAGCGATGGGAATATCATGGGGGATGCTGGCAAAAATGGGAACAATGGGAAGATCATGGGGGACACTGGGGAAAATGGGGAACGATGGGAAGATCATGGGGGTTGCTGGGGAAAATGGGGAACGATGGGAAGATCATGGGGGACGCTGGGGAAAATGGGGAACGATGGGAAGATCATGGGGGACGCTGGGGAAAATGGGGAACGATGGGAAGATCCTGGGGGACACTGGGGAAAATGGGGACGATGGGAAGATCATGGGGGACACTGGGGAAAATGGGGAACGATGGGAAGATCATGGGGGACACTGGGGAAAATGGGGAAGGATGGGAAGATCATGGGGGACACTGGGGAAAATGGGGAATTATGGGAAGATCCTGGGGGACACTGGGGAAAATGGGGACGATGGGAAGATCATGGGGGACACTGGGGAAAATGGGGAACGATGGGAAGATCATGGGGGACACTGGGGAAAATGGGGAAGGATGGGAAGATCATGGGGGACACTGGGGAAAATGGGGAATGATGGGAAGATCCTGGGGGACACTGGGGAAAATGGGGACGATGGGAAGATCATGGGGGACACTGGGGAAAATGGGGAATGATGGGAAGATCATGGGGGACACTGGGGAAAATGGGGAAGGATGGGAAGATCATGGGGGACACCGGTGGAAAATGGGGAGCGATGGGAAGATCATGGGGGATGCTGGCAAAAATGGGAACAATGGGAAGATCATAGGGGACACTGGGGAAAATGGGGAACGATGGGAAGATCATGGGGGATGCTGGGGAAAATGGGGAATGATGGGAAGGTCATGGGGGACGCTGGGGATAATGGGGAACGATGGGAAGATCATGGGGGACGCTGGGGAAAATGGGGAATGATGGGAAGATCATGAGGTACGTTGGGAAAAATGGGGAATGATGGGAAGATCATGGGGGACGCTGGGTAATATGGGGAACGGTGGAAAGATCATGGGGGACACTGGGGAAAATGGGGAATGATGAGAAGATCATGGGGGACACTGGGGAAAATGGGGAACGATGGGAAGATCATGGGGGACGCTGGGGAAAATGGGGAACAATGGGAAGATCATGGGGGACGCTGGGGAAAATTTGGAAAATGGGAAGATCATGGGGGACACTGGGGAAAATGGGGAACGATGGGAAGATCATGGGGGAACTGGGGAAAATGGGGAACGATGGAAAGATCATGGGGGACGCTTGGGAAAATGGGGAAGGATGGGAAGAACATGAGGGACGCTGGGGAAAATGGGGAATGATGGAAAGATCATGGGGGATGCTGGGGAAAATTGGGAATGATGGGAAGATAATGGTTGATGCTGGGGAAAATGGGGAAGGATGGGAAGATCATGGGGGACACTGGGGAAAATGGGGAGCGATGGGAAGATCATGGGGGATGCTGGCAAAAATGGGAACAATGGGAAGATCATGGGGGACACTGGGGAAAATGGGGAACGATGGGAAGATCATGGGGGTTGCTGGGGAAAATGGGGAACGATGGGAAGATCATGGGGAACGCTGGGGAAAATGGGGAACGATGGGAAGATCATGGGGGACGCTGGGGAAAATGGGGAACGATGGGAAGATCCTGGGGGACACTGGGGAAAATGGGGACGATGGGAAGATCATGGGGGACACTGGGGAAAATGGGGAACGATGGGAAGATCATGGGGGACACTGGGGAAAATGGGGAAGGATGGGAAGATCATGGGGGACACTGGGGAAAATGGGGAATTATGGGAAGATCCTGGGGGACACTGGGGAAAATGGGGACGATGGGAAGATCATGGGGGACACTGGGGAAAATGGGGAACGATGGGAAGATCATGGGGGACACTGGGGAAAATGGGGAACGATGGGAAGATCATGGGGGACACTGGGGAAAATGGGGAAGGATGGGAAGATCATGGGGGACACTGGGGAAAATGGGGAATGATGGGAAGATCCTGGGGGACACTGGGGAAAATGGGGACGATGGGAAGATCATGGGGGACACTGGGGAAAATGGGGAATGATGGGAAGATCATGGGGGACACTGGGGAAAATGGGGAAGGATGGGAAGATCATGGGGGACACCGGTGGAAAATGGGGAGCGATGGGAAGATCATGGGGGATGCTGGCAAAAATGGGAACAATGGGAAGATCATAGGGGACACTGGGGAAAATGGGGAACGATGGGAAGATCATGGGGGATGCTGGGGAAAATGGGGAATGATGGGAAGATCATGAGGTACGTTGGGAAAAATGGGGAATGATGGGAAGATCATGGGGGACGCTGGGTAATATGGGGAACGGTGGAAAGATCATGGGGGATGCTGGGGAGAATGGGGAATGATGGGAAGATAATGGGGGACACTGGGGAAAATGGGGAACGATGGGAAGGTCCTGGGGAACACTTTGGAAAATGGGGACGATGGGAAGATCATGGGGGACGCTGGGGAAAATGGGGAACGATGGGAAGATCATGGGGGACACTGGGGAAAATGGGGAATGATGGGAAAATCATGGGGGAAACTGGGGAAAATGGGGAGCGATGGGAAGATCATGGGGGATGCTGGCAAAAATGGGAACAATGGGAAGATCATGGGGGACACTGGGGAAAATGGGGAACGATGGCAAGATCATGGGGGTTGCTGGGGAAAATGGGGAACGATGGGAAGATCATGGGGGACGCTGGGGAAAATGGGGAACGATGGGAAGATCATGGGGGACGCTGGGGAAAATAGGGAACGATGGGAAGATCCTGGGGGACACTGGGGAAAATGGGGACGATGGGAAGATCATGGGGGATGCTGGCAAAAATGGGAACAATGGGAAGATCATAGGGGACACTGGGGAAAATGGGGAACGATGGGAAGATCATGGGGGATGCTGGGGAAAATGGGGAATGATGGGAAGATCTTGGGGGACGCTGGGGAAAATGGGGAACGATGGGAAGATCATGGGGGACGCTGGGGAAAATGGGGAATGATGGGAAGATCATGAGGTACGTTGGGAAAAATGGGGAATGATGGGAAGATCATGGGGGACGCTGGGTAATATGGGGAACGGTGGAAAGATCATGGGGGACGCTGGGGAGAATGGGGAATGATGGGAAGATAATGGGGGACACTGGGGAAAATGGGGAACGATGGGAAGGTCCTGGGGGACACTGGGGAAAATGGGGACGATGGGAAGATCATGGGGGATACTGGGGAAAATGGGGAACGATGGGAAGATCATGGGTGACACTGGGGAAAATGGGGAACGATGGGAAGATCATGGGGGACACTGGGGAAAATGGAGAACGATGGGAAGATCATGGGGGAAGCTGGGGAAAATGGGGAACAATGGGAAGATCATGGGGGACACTGGGGAAAATGAAGAGCGATGGGAAGCTCATGGGGGACGCTGGGGAAAATGGGGAATGATGGGAAGATCATAGGGGACGCTGGGGAAAATGGGGAACGAAGGGAAGATCATGGGGGATGCTGGGGAATATGGAACGATGGGAAGATCATGGGGGACGCTGGGGAAAATGGGGAACGATGGGAAGATCATGGGGGACACTGGGGAAAATGGGGAATGATGGAAAGATCATGGGGGACGCTGGGGAAAATGAAGAGCGATGGGAAGATCATGGGGGATGCTGGGTAAAATGGGGAACGATGGGAAGATCATAGGGGACGCTGGGGAAAATTGGGAACGATGGGAAGTTCATGGGGGATGCTGGGGAAAAAGGGGAACCATTGGAATATCATGGGGGACACTGGGGAAAATGGGGAAGGATGGGTATATCAAGAGTGATGCTGGGGAAAATGGGGAACAATGGGATAATCATGGGGGACACTGGGGAAAATGAAGAGCAATGGAAAGATCATGGGGGACGCTGGGGAAAAAGGGGAACGATGGGAATATCATGGGGGACTCTGGGGGAAATGGGGAACGATGGAAAGATCATGGGGGACGCTGGGGAAAATGGGGAACAATGGGAAGATCATGGGGGACGCTTGGGAAAATGGGGAAGGATGGGAAGATCATGAGGGACGCTGGGGAAAATGGGGAATTATGGAAAGATCATGGGGGATGCTGGGGAAAATTGGGAATGATGGGAAGATAATGGTTGATGCTGGGGAAAATGGGGAAGGATGGGAAGATCATGAGGGACGCTGGGGAAAATGGGAAATGATGGAAAGATCATGGGGGATGCTGGGGAAAATTGGGATTGATGGGAAGATAATGGTTGATGCTGGGGAAAATGGGGAAGGATGGGAAGATCATGGGGGACACTGGGGAAAATGGGGAGCAATGGGAAGATCATGGGGGATGCTGGCAAAAATGGGAACAATGGGAAGATCATGGGGGACACTGGGGAAAATGGGGAACGATGGGAAGATCATGGGGGATGCTGGGGAAAATGGGGAACGATGGGAAGATCATGGGGGACGCTGGGGAAAATGGGGAACGATGGGAAGATCATGGGGGACGCTGGGTAAAATGGGGAACGATGGGAAGATCCTGGGGGACACTGGGGAAAATGGGGATGATGGGAAGATCATGGGGGATGCTGGGGAAAATTGGGAACGATGGGAAGATCATGGGGGACACTGGGGAAAATGGGGAAGGATGGGAAGATCATGAGGGACGCTGGGGAAAATGGGGAATGATGGAAAGATCATGGGGGACGCTGGGTAATATGGGGAACGGTGGAAAGATCATGGGGGACACTGGGGAAAATGGAGAATGATGGGAAGATCATGGGGGACGCTGGGGAAAATGGGAACGATGGGAATATAATGGGGGACGCTGGGGAAAATGGGGAACGAAGGGAAGATCATGAGGGATGCTGGGGAAAATGGGGAACGATGGGAAGATCATGAGGGACGCTGTGGAAAATGGGGAACGATAGGAAGATCATGGGGTACGCTGGGGAAAATAGGAAACAATGGGATAATCATGGGGACACTGGGAAAATGAAGAGTGATGGGAAGATCATGGGGGAAGCTGGGGAAAATGGGGAACAATGGGAAGATCATGGGGGACACTGGGGAAAATGAAGAGCGATGGGAAGCTCATGGGGGACGCTGGGGAAAATGGGGAATGATGGGAAGATCATAGGGGACGCTGGGGAAAATGGGGAACGAAGGGAAGATCATGGGGGATGCTGGGGAATATGGGGAACGATGGTAAGATCATGGGGGACGCTGGGGAAAATGGGGAACGATGGGAAGATCATGGGGGACACTGGGGAAAATGGGGAATGATGGAAAGATCATGGGGGACGCTGGGGAAAATGAAGAGCGATGGGAAGATCATGGGGGATGCTGGGTAAAATGGGGAACGATGGGAAGATCATAGGGGACGCTGGGGAAAATTGGGAACGATGGGAAGTTCATGGGGGATGCTGGGGAAAAAGGGGAACCATTGGAATATCATGGGGGACACTGGGGAAAATGGGGAAGGATGGGTATATCAAGAGTGATGCTGGGGAAAATGGGGAACAATGGGATAATCATGGGGGACACTGGGGAAAATGAAGAGCAATGGAAAGATCATGGGGGACGCTGGGGAAAATGGGGAACGATGGGAATATCATGGGGGACTCTGGGGGAAATGGGGAACGATGGAAAGATCATGGGGGACGCTGGGGAAAATGGGGAACAATGGGAAGATCATGGGGGACGCTTGGGAAAATGGGGAAGGATGGGAAGATCATGAGGGACGCTGGGGAAAATGGGGAATTATGGAAAGATCATGGGGGATGCTGGGGAAAATTGGGAATGATGGGAAGATAATGGTTGATGCTGGGGAAAATGGGGAAGGATGGGAAGATCATGAGGGACGCTGGGGAAAATGGGAAAAGATGGAAAGATCATGGGGGATGCTGGGGAGAATGGGGAATTATGGGAAGATCATGGGGGACACTGGGGAAAATGGGGAACGATGGGAAGATCCTGGGGGACACTGGGGAAAATGGGGACGATGGGAAGATCATGGGGGATGCTGGGGAAAATGGGGAACGATGGGAAGATCATGGGGGACACTGGGGAAAATGGGGAAGGATGGGAAGATCATGAGGGACGCTGGGGAAAATGGGGAATGATGGAAAGATCATGGGGATGCTGGGGAAAATTGGGAATGATGGGAAGATAATGGTTGACGCTGGGGAAAATGGGGAAGGATGGGAAGATCATGAGGGACGCTGGGGAAAATGGGAAAAGATGGAAAGATCATGGGGGATGCTGGGGAGAATGGGGAATTATGGGAAGATCATGGGGGACACTGGGGAAAATGGGGAACGATGGGAAGATCCTGGGGGACACTGGGGAAAATGGGGACGATGGGAAGATCATGGGGGATGCTGGGGAAAATGGGGAACGATGGGAAGATCATGGGGACACTGGGAAAATGAAGAGTGATGGGAAGATAATGGGGGAAGCTGGGGAAAATGGGGAACAATGGGAAGATCATGGGGGACACTGGGGAAAATGAAGAGCGATGGGAAGCTCATGGGGGACGCTGGGGTAAATGTGGAACAATGAGAATATCATGGGGGATTCTGGGGGAAATTGGGAAAGATGGGAAGTTCATGGGGGATGCTGGGGAAAAAGGGGAACCATTGGAAGATCATGGGGGACACTGGGGAAAATGTGGAAGGATGGGATAATCATGGGGGACACTGGGGAAAATGGAGAGCAATGGAAAGATCATGGGGGACGCTGGGGAAAAAGGGGAACGATGGGAATATCATGGGGGACTCTGGGGGAAATGGGGAACGATGGAAAGATCATGGGGGACGCTGGGGAAAATGGGGAACAATGGGAAGATCATGGGGGGCGCTGGGGAAAATGGGGAATGATGGGAAGATCATGATGGAAGCTTGGGAAAATGGGGAAGGATGGGAAGATCATGGGGGACACTGGGGAAAATGGGGAGCGATGGGAATATCATGGGGGACACTGGAGAAAATGGGGAACGATAGGAAGATCATGGAGGACGCTGGGGAAAATGGGGAATGATGGGAAGATCATGGGGGACACTGGGGAAAATGGGGATGATGGGAAGATCATGTTGGACACTGGGGAAAATGGGGAACGATAGGAAGATCATGGGGGACGCTGGGGAAAATAGGAAACAATGGGATAATCATGGGGACACTGGGAAAATGAAGAGTGATGGGAAGATAATGGGGGAAGCTGGGGAAAATGGGGAACAATGGGAAGATCATGGGGGACACTGGGGAAAATGAAGAGCGATGGGAAGCTCATGGGGGACGCTGCGGAAAATGGGGAACGATGGGAAGATCATGGGGACGCTGGGGAAAATGGGGAACGATGGGAAGATCATGGGGGATGCTGGGGAAAATGGGGAATGATGGGAAGATCATGGGGGACGCTGCGGAAAATGGGAAACGATGGGAAGATCATGGGGGACACTGGGGAAAATGGTGAACAATGGGAAGATCATGGGGGACACTGGGGAAAATGGGGAACGATGTAAAGATCATGGGGGACGCTGGGGAAAATGGGGAACAATGGGAAGATCATGGGGGACGCTGGGGAAAATGGGGAACGATGGGAAGATCATGAGGGACACTGTGGAAAATGGGGAACGATAGGAAGATCATGGGGGACGCTGGGGAAAATGGGGAACGATGGGAAGATCATGGGGGACACTGGGGAAAATGGGGAGCAATGGGAAGATCATGGGGACACTGAGGACAAGGGTGAACAATAGGAAGATCATGGGGGCACTGGGGAAAATGGGGAAGGATGGGAAGATCATGGGGGACACTGGGGAAAATGAAGAGCGATGGGAAGATCATGGGGGATGCTGTGGTAAATGTGGAACGATGAGAAGATCATGGGGGACGCTGGGGAAAATGGGGAACGATGGGAAGATCATAGGGGACGCTGGGGAAAATTGGGAAAGATGGGAAGTTCATGGGGGATGCTGGGGAAAAAGGGGAACCATTGGAAGATCATGGGGGACACTGGGGAAAATGGGGAAGGATGGGTATATCAAGAGTGACGCTGGGGAAAATGGGGAACAATGGGATAATCATGGGGGACACTGGGGAAAATGAAGAGCAATGGAAAAATCATGGGGGACGCTGGGGAAAATGGGGAACGATGGGAATATCATGGGGGACTCTGGGAGAAATGGGGAACGATGGAAAGATCATGGGGGACACTGGGGAAAATGGGGAACGATGGGAAGATCATGGGGGACGCTGGGGAAAATGGGGAATTATGGGAAGATCATGAGGGACGTTGGGAAAAATGGGGAATGATGGGAAGATCATGAGGGACGCTGGGTAAAATGGGGAACGATAGGAAGATCATGGGGGACGCTGGGGAAAATAGGAAACAATGGGATAATCATGGGGACACTGGGAAAATGAAGAGTGATGGGAAGATAATGGGGGAAGCTGTGGAAAATGGGGAACAATGGGAAGATCATGGGGGACACTGGGGAAAATGAAGAGCGATGGGAAGCTCATGGGGGACGCTGGGGTAAATGTGGAACGATGAGAATATCATGGGGGATTCTGGGGGAAATTGGGAAAGATGGGAAGTTCATGGGGGATGCTGGGGAAAATGGGGAACAATGGGAAATCATGGGGGACACTTGGGAAAATGGGGAAGGATGGGAAGATCATGAGGGACGCTGGGGAAAATGGGGAATTATGGAAAGATCATGGGGGATGCTGGGGAAAATTGGGAATGATGGGAAGATAATGGTTGATGCTGGGGAAAATGGGGAAGGATGGGAAGATCATGAGGGACGCTGGGGAAAATGGGAAAAGATGGAAAGGTCATGGGGGATGCTGGGGAAAATTGGGATTGATGGGAAGATAATGGTTGATGCTGGGGAAAATGGGGAAGGATGGGAAGATCATGGGGGACACTGGGGAAAATGGGGAGCAATGGGATGATCATGGGGGATGCTGGCAAAAATGGGTACAATGGGAAGATCATGGGGGACACTGGGGAAAATGGGGAACGATGGGAAGATCATGGGGGATGCTGGGGAAAATGGGGAACGATGGGAAGATCATGGGGGACGCTGGGGAAAATGGGGAACGATGGGAAGATCATGGGGGACGCTGGGTAAAATGGGGAATGATGGAAAGATCATGGGGGATGCTGGGGAGAATGGGGAATTATGGGAAGATCATGGGGGACACTGGGGAAAATGGGGAACGATGGGAAGATCCTGGGGGACACTGGGGAAAATGGGGACGATGGGAAGATCATGGGGGACGCTGGGGAAAATGGGGAACGATGGGAAGATCATGGGGGACACTGGGGAAAATGGGGAAGGATGGGAAGATCATGAGGGACGCTGGGGAAAATGGGGAATGATGGAAAGATCATGGGGATGCTGGGGAAAATTGGGAATGATGGGAAGATAATGGTTGATGCTGGGGAAAATGGGAAAGGATGGGAAGATCATGGGGGACACTGGGGAAAATGGGGAGCGATGGGAAGATCATGGGGGATGCTGGCAAAAATGGGAACAATGGGAAGATCATGGGGGACACTGGGGAAAATGGGTAACGATGGGAAGATCATGGGGGATGCTGGGGAAAATGGGGAACGATGGGAAGATCATGGGGGACGCTGGGGAAAATGGGGAACGATGGGAAGATCATGGGGGACGCTGGGGAAAATGGGGAATGATGGGAAGATCATGAGGGACGTTGGGAAAAATGGGGAATGATGGGAAGATCATGAGGGATGCTGGGTAAAATGGGGAACGATAGGAAGATCATGGGGGACGCTGGGGAAAATAGGAAACAATGGGATAATCATGGGGACACTGGGAAAATGAAGAGTGATGGGAAGATAATGGGGGAAGCTGGGGAAAATGGGGAACAATGGGAAGATCATGGGGGACACTGGGGAAAATGAAGAGCGATGGGAAGCTCATGGGGGACGCTGGGGTAAATGTGGAACAATGAGAATATCATGGGGGATTCTGGGGGAAATTGGGAAAGATGGGAAGTTCATGGGGGATGCTGGGGAAAAAGGGGAACCATTGGAAGATCATGGGGGACACTGGGGAAAATGTGGAAGGATGGGATAATCATGGGGGACACTGGGGAAAATGGAGAGCAATGGAAAGATCATGGGGGACGCTGGGGAAAATGGGGAACGATGGGAATATCATGGGGGACTCTGGGGGAAATGGGGAACGATGGAAAGATCATGGGGGACGCTGGGGAAAATGGGGAACAATGGGAAGATCATGGGGGGCGCTGGGGAAAATGGGGAATGATGGGAAGATCATGATGGAAGCTTGGGAAAATGGGGAAGGATGGGAAGATCATGGGGGACACTGGGGAAAATGGGGAGCGATGGGAATATCATGGGGGACACTGGAGAAAATGGGGAACGATAGGAAGATCATGGAGGACGCTGGGGAAATGGGGAATGATGGGAAGATCATGGGGGACGCTGGGGAAAATGGGGATGATGGGAAGATCATGTTGGACACTGGGGAAAATGGGGAACGATAGGAAGATCATGGGGGACGCTGGGGAAAATAGGAAACAATGGGATAATCATGGGGACACTGGGAAAATGAAGAGTGATGGGAAGATAATGGGGGAAGCTGGGGAAAATGGTGAACAATGGGAAGATCATGGGGGACACTGGGGAAAATGGGGAACGATGGGAAGATCCTGGGGGACACTGGGAAAATGGGGAAGGATGGGAAGATCATGAGGAACGCTGCGGAAAATGGGAAACGATGGGAAGATCATGGGGGACACTGGGGAAAATGGGGAAGGATGGGAAGATCATGGGGGACGCTGTGGAAAATGGGGATGATGGGAAGATCATGTTGGAAACTGGGGAAAATGGGGAACGATGGGAAGATCATGGTTGATGCTGGGGAAAATGGGGAAGGATGGGAAGATCATGGGGGACACTGGGGAAAATGGGGAGCGATGGGAAGATCATGGGTTGTGCTGGCGAAAATGGGAACAATGGGAAGATCATGGGGGACACTGGGGAAAATGTGGAACGATGGGAAGATCCTGGGGGACACTGGGAAAATGGGGAAGGATGGGAAGATCATGAGGAACGCTGCGGAAAATGGGAAACGATGGGAAGATCATGGGGGACACTGGGGAAAATGGGGAAGGATGGGAAGATCATGGGGGACGCTGGGGAAAATGGGGATGATGGGAAGATCATGTTGGACACTGGGGAAAATGGGGAACGATGGGAAGATCCTGGGGGACACTGGGAAAATGGGGAAGGATGGGAAGATCATGAGGAATGCTGCGGAAAATGGGAAACGATGAGAAGATCATGGGGCACACTGGGGAAAATGGTGAACAATGGGAAGATCATGGGGGCACTGGGGAAAATGGGGAACGATGGAAAGATCATGGGGGACGCTTGGGAAAATGGGGAAGGATGGGAAGATCATGAGGGACGCTGGTGAAAATGGGGAATGATGGAAAGATCATGGGGGATGCTGGGGAAAATTGGGAATGATGGGAAGATCATGGTTGATGCTGGGGAAAATGGGGAAGGATGGGAAGATCATGGGGGACACTGGGGAAAATGGGGAGCGATGGGAAGATCATGGGGACGCTGGAGAAATGGGGAACGATGGGAAGATCATGGGGGACACTGGGGAAAATGGTGAACAATGGGAAGATCATGGGGGACACTGGGGAAAATGGGGAACGATGGGAAGATCCTGGGGGACACTGGGAAAATGGGGAAGGATGGGAAGATCATGAGGAACGCTGCGGAAAATGGGAAACGATGGGAAGATCATGGGGGACACTGGGGAAAATGGGGAAGGATGGGAAGATCATGGGGGACGCTGTGGAAAATGGGGATGATGGGAAGATCATGTTGGAAACTGGGGAAAATGGGGAACGATGGGAAGATCATGGTTGATGCTGGGGAAAATGGGGAAGGATGGGAAGATCATGGGGGACACTGGGGAAAATGGGGAGCGATGGGAAGATCATGGGTTGTGCTGGCGAAAATGGGAACAATGGGAAGATCATGGGGGACACTGGGGAAAATGTGGAACGATGGGAAGATCCTGGGGGACACTGGGAAAATGGGGAAGGATGGGAAGATCATGAGGAACGCTGCGGAAAATGGGAAACGATGGGAAGATCATGGGGGACACTGGGGAAAATGGGGAAGGATGGGAAGATCATGGGGGACGCTGGGGAAAATGGGGATGATGGGAAGATCATGTTGGACACTGGGGAAAATGGGGAACGATGGGAAGATCCTGGGGGACACTGGGAAAATGGGGAAGGATGGGAAGATCATGAGGAATGCTGCGGAAAATGGGAAACGATGAGAAGATCATGGGGCACACTGGGGAAAATGGTGAACAATGGGAAGATCATGGGGGCACTGGGGAAAATGGGGAACGATGGAAAGATCATGGGGGACGCTTGGGAAAATGGGGAAGGATGGGAAGATCATGAGGGACGCTGGTGAAAATGGGGAATGATGGAAAGATCATGGGGGATGCTGGGGAAAATTGGGAATGATGGGAAGATCATGGTTGATGCTGGGGAAAATGGGGAAGGATGGGAAGATCATGGGGGACACTGGGGAAAATGGGGAGCGATGGGAAGATCATGGGGGGTGCTGGCGAAAATGGGAACAATGGGAAGATCATGGGGAACACTGGGGAAAATGGGGAATGATGGGAAGATCATAGGGGACACTGGGGAAAATGGGGAAAGATGGGAAGATCATGGGGTACGCTGGGGAAAATGGGGAATGATGGGAAGATCATGGGGGACGCTGGGGAAAATGGGGATGATGGGAAGATCATGTTGGACACTGGGGAAAATGGGGAATGATGGGAAGATCATGGGGGCACTGGGGAAATGGTGAACAATAGGAAGATCATGGGGGACACTGGGGAAAATGGGGAATGATGGGAAGATCATGGGGGACACTGGGGAAAATGAAGAGCAATGGAAAGATCATGGGGGACGCTGGGGAAAATGGGGAACGATGGGAATATCATGGGGGACTCTGGGGGAAATGGGGAACGATGGAAAGATCATGGGGGACGCTGGGGAAAATGGGGAATAATGGGAAGATCATGGGGGGCGCTGGGGAAAATGGGGAATGATGGGAAGATCATGATGGAAGCTTGGGAAAATGGGGAAAGATGGGAAGATCATGGGGGACACTGGGGAAAATGGGGAGCGATGGGAAGATCATGGGGGACGCTGGGGAAAATGGGGAAGGATGGGAATATCAAGAGTGACGCTGGGGAAAATGGGGAACAATGGGATAATCATGGGGGACACTGGGGAAAATGAAGAGCAATGGAAAGATGATGGGGGACGCTGGGGAAAATGGGGAACGATGGGAATATCATGGGGGACTCTGGGGGAAATGGGGAACGATGGAAAGATCATGGGGGACGCTGGGGAAAATGGGGAACAATGGGAAGATCTTGGGGGGCGCTGGGGAAAATGGGGAATGATGGGAAGATCATGATGGAAGCTTGGGAAAATGGGGAAAGATGGGAAGATCATGGGGGACACTGGGGAAAATGGGGAGCGATGGGAAGATCATGGGGGACGTTGGGGAAAATGGGGAACAATGGCAAAATCATGGGGGACACTGGAGAAAATGGGTAACGATAGGAAGATCATGGAGGACGCTGGGGAAAATGGGGAATGATAGGAAGATCATGGGGGACGCTGGGGATAATGGGGAATGATGGGAAGATCATGGGGGATGCTGGGGAAAATGGGGATGATGGGAAGATCATGTTGGACACTGGGGAAAATGGGGAACGATGGGAAGATCCTGGGGGACACTGGGAAAATGGGGAAGGATGGGAAGATCATGAGGAATGCTGCGGAAAATGGGAAATGATGAGAAGATCATGGGGCACACTGGGGAAAATGGTGAACAATGGGAAGATCATGGGGGACACTGGGGAAAATGGGGAATGATGGGAAGATCATGGGGGCACTGGGGAAAATGGGGAACGATGGAAAGATCATGGGGGACGCTTGGGAAAATGGGGAAGGATGGGAAGATCATGAGGGACGCTGGTGAAAATGGGGAATGATGGAAAGATCATGGGGGATGCTGGGGAAAATTGGGAATGATGGGAAGATCATGGTTGATGCTGGGGAAAATGGGGAAGGATGGGAAGATCATGGGGGACACTGGGGAAAATGGGGAGCGATGGGAAGATCATGGGGGGTGCTGGCGAAAATGGGAACAATGGGAAGATCATGGGGAACACTGGGGAAAATGGGGAATGATGGGAAGATCATAGGGGACACTGGGGAAAATGGGGAAAGATGGGAAGATCATGGGGTACGCTGGGGAAAATGGGGAATGATGGGAAGATCATGGGGGACGCTGGGGAAAATGGGGATGATGGGAAGATCATGTTGGACACTGGGGAAAATGGGGAATGATGGGAAGATCATGGGGGCACTGGGGAAATGGTGAACAATAGGAAGATCATGGGGGACACTGGGGAAAATGGGGAATGATGGGAAGATCATGGGGGACACTGGGGAAAATGAAGAGCAATGGAAAGATCATGGGGGACGCTGGGGAAAATGGGGAACGATGGGAATATCATGGGGGACTCTGGGGGAAATGGGGAACGATGGAAAGATCATGGGGGACGCTGGGGAAAATGGGGAATAATGGGAAGATCATGGGGGGCGCTGGGGAAAATGGGGAATGATGGGAAGATCATGATGGAAGCTTGGGAAAATGGGGAAAGATGGGAAGATCATGGGGGACACTGGGGAAAATGGGGAGCGATGGGAAGATCATGGGGGACGCTGGGGAAAATGGGGAAGGATGGGAATATCAAGAGTGACGCTGGGGAAAATGGGGAACAATGGGATAATCATGGGGGACACTGGGGAAAATGAAGAGCAATGGAAAGATGATGGGGGACGCTGGGGAAAATGGGGAACGATGGGAATATCATGGGGGACTCTGGGGGAAATGGGGAACGATGGAAAGATCATGGGGGACGCTGGGGAAAATGGGGAACAATGGGAAGATCTTGGGGGGCGCTGGGGAAAATGGGGAATGATGGGAAGATCATGATGGAAGCTTGGGAAAATGGGGAAAGATGGGAAGATCATGGGGGACACTGGGGAAAATGGGGAGCGATGGGAAGATCATGGGGGACGTTGGGGAAAATGGGGAACAATGGCAAAATCATGGGGGACACTGGAGAAAATGGGTAACGATAGGAAGATCATGGAGGACGCTGGGGAAAATGGGGAATGATAGGAAGATCATGGGGGACGCTGGGGATAATGGGGAATGATGGGAAGATCATGGGGGATGCTGGGGAAAATGGGGATGATGGGAAGATCATGTTGGACACTGGGGAAAATGGGGAACGATGGGAAGATCCTGGGGGACACTGGGAAAATGGGGAAGGATGGGAAGATCATGAGGAATGCTGCGGAAAATGGGAAATGATGAGAAGATCATGGGGCACACTGGGGAAAATGGTGAACAATGGGAAGATCATGGGGGACACTGGGGAAAATGGGGAATGATGGGAAGATCATGGGGGCACTGGGGAAAATGGGGAACGATGGAAAGATCATGGGGGACGCTTGGGAAAATGGGGAAGGATGGGAAGATCATGAGGGACGCTGGTGAAAATGGGGAATGATGGAAAGATCATGGGGGATGCTGGGGAAAATTGGGAATGATGGGAAGATCATGGTTGATGCTGGGGAAAATGGGGAAGGATGGGAAGATCATGGGGGACACTGGGGAAAATGGGGAGCGATGGGAAGATCATGGGGGGTGCTGGCGAAAATGGGAACAATGGGAAGATCATGGGGAACACTGGGGAAAATGGGGAATGATGGGAAGATCATAGGGGACACTGGGGAAAATGGGGAAAGATGGGAAGATCATGAGGTACGCTGGGGAAAATGGGGAATGATGGGAAGATCATGGGGGACGCTGGGGAAAATGGGGATGATGGGAAGATCATGTTGGACACTGGGGAAAATGGGGAATGATGGGAAGATCATGGGGGCACTGGGGAAATGGTGAACAATGGGAAGATCATGGGGGACACTGGGGAAAATGGGGAATGATGGGAAGATCATGGGGGACACTGGGGAAAATGAAGAGCAATGGAAAGATCATGGGGGACGCTGGGGAAAATGGGGAACGATGGGAATATCATGGGGGACACTGGGGGAAATGGGGAACGATGGAAAGATCATGGGGGACGCTGGGGAAAATGGGGAATAATGGGAAGATCATGGGGGGCGCTGGGGAAAATGGGGAATGATGGGAAGATCATGATGGAAGCTTGGGAAAATGGGGAAAGATGGGAAGATCATGGGGGACACTGGGGAAAATGGGGAGCGATGGGAAGATCATGGGGGACGCTGGGGAAAATGGGGAAGGATGGGAATATCAAGAGTGACGCTGGGGAAAATGGGGAACAATGGGATAATCATGGGGGACACTGGGGAAAATGAAGAGCAATGGAAAGATGATGGGGGACGCTGGGGAAAATGGGGAACGATGGGAATATCATGGGGGACTCTGGGGGAAATGGGGAACGATGGAAAGATCATGGGGGACGCTGGGGAAAATGGGGAACAATGGGAAGATCATGGGGGGCGCTGGGGAAAATGGGGAATGATGGGAAGATCATGATGGAAGCTTGGGAAAATGGGGAAAGATGGGAAGATCATGGGGGACACTGGGGAAAATGGGGAGCGATGGGAAGATCATGGGGGACGTTGGGGAAAATGGGGAACAATGGCAAAATCATGGGGGACACTGGAGAAAATGGGTAACGATAGGAAGATCATGGAGGACGCTGGGGAAAATGGGGAATGATAGGAAGATCATGGGGGACGCTGGGGATAATGGGGAATGATGGGAAGATCATGGGGGATGCTGGGGAAAATGGGGATGATGGGAAGATCATGTTGGACACTGGGGAAAATGGGGAACGATGGGAAGATCCTGGGGGACACTGGGAAAATGGGGAAGGATGGGAAGATCATGAGGAATGCTGCGGAAAATGGGAAATGATGAGAAGATCATGGGGCACACTGGGGAAAATGGTGAACAATGGGAAGATCATGGGGGACACTGGGGAAAATGGGGAATGATGGGAAGATCATGGGGGCACTGGGGAAAATGGGGAACGATGGAAAGATCATGGGGGACGCTTGGGAAAATGGGGAAGGATGGGAAGATCATGAGGGACGCTGGTGAAAATGGGGAATGATGGAAAGATCATGGGGGATGCTGGGGAAAATTGGGAATGATGGGAAAATCATGGTTGATGCTGGGGAAAATGGGGAAGGATGGGAAGATCATGAGGGACGCTGGTGAAAATGGGGAATGATGGAAAGATCATGGGGGATGCTGGGGAAAATTGGGAATGATGGGAAGATCATTGTTGATGCTGGGGAAAATGGGGAAGGATGGGAAGATCATGGGGGACACTGGGGAAAATGGGGAGCGATGGGAAGATCATGGGGGGTGCTGGCGAAAATGGGAACAATGGGAAGATCATGGGGGACACTGGGGAAAATGGGGAATGATGGGAAGATCATAGGGGAAACTGGGGAAAATGGGGAACGATGGGAAGATCATGGGGGATGCTGGGGAAAATGGGGAATGATGGGAAGATCATGGGGGACACTGGGGAAAATGAAGAGCAATGGAAAGATCATGGGGGACGCTGGGGAAAATGGGGAACAATGGGAATATCATGGGGGACTCTGGGGGAAATGGGAAACGATGGAAAGATCATGGGGGACGCTGGGGAAAATGGGGAATAATGGGAAGATCATGGGGGGCGCTGGGGAAAATGGGGAATAATGGGAAGATCATGATGGAAGCTTGGGAAAATGGGGAAGGATGGGTATATCAAGAGTGACGCTGGGGAAAATGGGGAACAATGGGATAATCATTGGGGACACTGGGGAAAATGAAGAGCAATGGAAAGATCATGGGGGACGCTGGGGAAAATGGGGAACGATGGGAATATCATGGGGGACTCTGGGGGAAATGGGGAACGATGGAAAGATCATGGGGGACGCTGGGTAAAATGGGGAAGAATGGGAAGATCCTGGGGACACTGGGGAAATGGGGAACAATGGCAAAATCATGGGGGACACTGGAGAAAATGGGTAACGATAGGAAGATCATGGAGGACGCTGGGGTAAATGTGGAACGATGAGAAGATCATAGGGGACGCTGGGGAAAATGGGGAATAATGGGAAGATCATGGGGGGAGCTGGGGAAAATGGGGAATGATGGTAAGATCATGATGGAAGCTTGGGAAAATGGGGAAAGATGGGAAGATCATGGGGGACACTGGGGAAAATGGGGAACAATGGCAAAATCATGGGGGACACTGGAGAAAATGGGTAACGATAGGAAGATCATGGAGGACGCTGGGTTAAATGTGGAACGATGAGAAGATCATAGGGGACGCTGGGGAAAATGGGGAACAATGGCAAAATCATGGGGGACACTGGAGAAAATGGGTAACGATAGGAAGATCATGGAGGACGCTGAGGTAAATGTGAAACGATGAGAAGATCATAGGGGACGCTGGGGAAAATGGGGAACGATGGGAAGTTCATGGGGGATGCTGGGGAAAAAGGGGAACAATGGCAAAATCATGGGGGACACTGGAGAAAATGGGTAACGATAGGAAGATCATGGAGGACGCTGAGGTAAATGTGAAACGATGAGAAGATCATAGGGGACTCTGGGGGGAATGGGGAACGATGGAAAGATCATGGGGACGCTGGGGAAAATGGGGAACAATGGGAAGATCATGGGGGGCGCTGGGGAAAATGGGGAATGATGGGAAGATCATGATGGAAGCTTGGGAAAATGGGGAACAATGGGAAGATCATGGGGGACACTGGGGAAAATGGGGAGCGATGGGAAGATCATGGGGGACGCTGGGGAAAATGGGGTAGAATGGGAAGATCATGAGGAACGCTGCAGAAAATGGGAAACGATGGGAAGATCATGGGGGACACTTGGGAAAATGGTGAACAATGGGAAGATCATGGGGGACACTGGGGAAAATGGGGAATGATGAGAAGATCATGGGGGCACTGGGGAAAATGGGGAACGATGGAAAGATCATGGGGGACGCTTGGGAAAATGGGGAAGGATGGGAAGATCATGAGGGACGCTGGTGAAAATGGGGAATGATGGAAAGATCATGGGGGATGCTGGGGAAAATTGGGAATAATGGGAAGATCATGGGGGACTGGGGAAAATGGGGAGCAATGGGAAGATCATGGGGGGTGCTGGCGAAAATGGAAACAATGGGAAGATCATGGGGGACACTAGGAAAAATGGGGAACGATAGGAAGATCATGGGGTATGCTGGGGAAAATGGGGAACGATGGGAAGATCATGGGGGACGCTGGGGAAAATGGGGAATGATGGGAAGATCATGAGGGACGTTGGGAAAAATGGGGAATGATGGGAAGATCATGGGGGACGCTGGGTAAAATGGGGAACGATGGAAAGATCATGGGGGACGCTGGGGAAAATGGGGAATGATGGGAAGATCATGGGCGATGCTGGGGAAAATGGGGAACAATGGGTATATCAAGAGTGACGCTGGGGAAAATGGGGAACGATGGGAAGATCATAGGGGATGCTGGGGAAAATGGGGAACGATGGGAAGTTCATGGGGGACACTGGGGAAAATGGTGAAGAATGGGTATATCAAGAGTGACGCTGGGGAAAATGGGGAACAATGGGATAATCATGGGGGACACTGGAGAACATGGGGAACGATAGGAAGATCATGGAGGATGCTGGGGAAAATGGGGAATGATGGGAAGATCATGGGGGACGCTGGGAAAAATGGGGAATGATGGGAAGATCATGGAGGACGCTGGGGAAAATGGGGATGATGGGAAGATCATGTTGGACACTGGAGAAAATGGGGAACGATGGGAAGATCCTGGGGGACACTGGGGAAAATGGGGAAGGATGGGAAGATCATGAGGAACGCTGCAGAAAATGGGAAACTATGGGAAGATCATGAGGAACGCTGCAGAAAATGGGAAACGATGGGAAGATCATGGAGGACACTGGGGAAAATGGTGAACAATGGGAAGATCATGGGGGACACTGGGGAAAATGGGGAATGATGGGAAGATCATGGGGGCACTGGGGAAAATGGGGAGCGATGGAAAGATCATGGGGGAGGCTTGGGAAAATGGGGAAGGATGGGAAGATCATGAGGGACGCTGGTGAAAATGGGGAATGTTGGAAAGATCATGGGGCATGCTGGGGAAAATTGGGAATGATGGGAAGATCATGGTTGATGCTGGAGAAAATGGGGAAGGATGGGAAGATCATGGGGGACACTGGGGAAAATGGGGAGCGATGGGAAGATCATGGGGGTTGCTGGCGAAAATGGGAACAATGGGAAGATCATGGGGGACACTGGGGAAAATGGGGAACGATGGGAAGATCATAGGGGACGCTGGGCAAAATTGGGAACGATGGGAAGTTCATTGGGAATGCTGTTGAAAAAGGGGAACCATTGGAAAATCATGGGGGACACTGGGTAAAATGGGTAAGGATGGGTATATCAAGAGTGACGCTGGGGAAAATGGGGAACAATGGGATAATCATGGGGGACACTGGGGAAAATAAAGAGCAATGGAAAGATCATGGGGGACGCTGGGGAAAATGGGGAACAATGGGAAGTTCATGGGGGATGCTGGGGAAAAAGGGGAACCATTGGAAGATCATGGGGGACACTGGGGAAAATGGGGAAGGATGGGTATATCAAGAATGACGCTGGGGAAAATGGGGAACAATGGGATAATCATGGGGGACACTGGGGAAAATGAAGAGCAATGGAAAGATCATGGGGACGCTGGGGAAAATGGGGAAGGATGGTAAGATCATGAGGGACGCTGGTGAAAATGGGGAATGATGGAAAGATCATGGGGGGTGCTGGCGAAAATGGGAACAATGGGATGATCATGGTTGATGCTGGGGAAAATGGGGAAGGATGGGAAGATCATAGGGGACACTGGGGAAAATGACGAGTGATGGGAAGATAATGGGGGAAGCTGGGTAAAATGGGGAACAATGGGAAGATCATGGGGGACACTGGGGAAAATGAAGAGCGATGGGAAGATCATGGGGGATGCTGGGGTAAATTGGGAACGATGAGAAGATCATAGGGGACGCTGGGGAAAATGGGGAACAATGGGAAGTTCATGGGGGATGCTGGGGAAAAAGGGGAACCATTGGAAGATCATGGGGGACACTGGGGAAAATGGGGAAGGATGGGTATATCAAGAGTGATGCTGGGGAAAATGGGGAACAATGGGATAATCATGGGGGACACTGGGGAAAATGGGGAACGATGGGAATATCATGGGGGACTCTGGGGGGAATGGGGAACGATGGAAAGATCATGGGGGACGCTGGGGAAAATGGGGAACAATGGGAAGATCATGGGGGGCGATGGGGAAAATGGGGAATGATGGGAAGATCATGATGGAAGCTTGGGAAAATGGGGAAAGATGGGAAGATCATGGGGGACACTGTGGAAAATGGGGAGCGATGGGAAGATCATGGGGGACGCTGGGGAAAATGGGGAACAATGGCAAAATCATGGGGGACACTGGAGAAAATGGGGAACGATAGGAAGAACATGGAGGACGCTGGGGAAAATGGGGAATGATGGGTAGATCATGGGGGACGCTGGGGAAAATAGGGAATGATGGGAAGATCATGGGGGCACTGGGGAAAATGGGGAACCATGGGAAGATGCTGGGGACACTGGGGAAAATGGGGAAGGATGGGAAGATCATGAGGAACGCTGCAGAAAATGGGAAGCGATGGGAAGATCATGGGGGACACTGGGGAAAATGGTGAACAATGGGAAGATCATGGGGGACACTGGGGAAAATGGGGAATGATGGGAAGATCATGGGGGATGCTGGGGAAAATGGGGAACGATGGAAAGATCATGGGGGACGCTTGGGAAAATGGGGAAGGATGGCAAGATCATGAGGGACGCTGGTGAAAATGGGGAATGATGGAAAGATCATGGGGGATGCTGGGGAAAATTGGGAATAATGGGAAGATCATGGGGGACTGGGGAAAATGGGGAGCAATGGGAAGATCATGGGGGGTGCTGGCGAAAATGGAAACAATGGGAAGATCATGGGGGACACTAGGAAAAATGGGGAACGATAGGAAGATCATGGGGGATGCTGGGGAAAATGGGGAACGATGGGAAGATCATGGGGGACGCTGGGGAAAATGGGGAATGATGGGAAGATCATGAGGGACATTGGGAAAAATGGGGAATGATGGGAAGATCATGGGGGACGCTGGGTAAAATGGGGAACGATGGAAAGATCATGGGGGACGCTGGGGAAAATGGGGAATGATGGGAAGATCATGGGGTACACTGGGGAAAATGGGGAATGATGGGAAGATCCTGGGGGACACTGGGGAAAATGGGGAACAATGGGATAATCATGGGGGACACTGGGGAAAATGAAGAGCAATGGAAAGATCATGGGGGACGCTGGGGAAAATGGGGAACAATGGGAAGTTCATGGGGGATGCTGGGGAAAAAGGGGAACCATTGGAAGATCATGGGGGACACTGGGGAAAATGGGGAAGGATGGGTATATCAAGAATGACGCTGGGGAAAATGGGGAACAATGGGATAATCATGGGGGACACTGGGGAAAATGAAGAGCAATGGAAAGATCATGGGGACGCTGGGGAAAATGGGGAAGGATGGTAAGATCATGAGGGACGCTGGTGAAAATGGGGAATGATGGAAAGATCATGGGGGGTGCTGGCGAAAATGGGAACAATGGGATGATCATGGTTGATGCTGGGGAAAATGGGGAAGGATGGGAAGATCATAGGGGACACTGGGGAAAATGACGAGTGATGGGAAGATAATGGGGGAAGCTGGGTAAAATGGGGAACAATGGGAAGATCATGGGGGACACTGGGGAAAATGAAGAGCGATGGGAAGATCATGGGGGATGCTGGGGTAAATGTGGAACGATGAGAAGATCATAGGGGACGCTGGGGAAAATGGGGAACAATGGGAAGTTCATGGGGGATGCTGGGGAAAAAGGGGAACCATTGGAAGATCATGGGGGACACTGGGGAAAATGAGGAAGGATGGGTATATCAAGAGTGATGCTGGGGAAAATGGGGAACAATGGGATAATCATGGGGGACACTGGGGAAAATGGGGAACGATGGGAATATCATGGGGGACTCTGGGGGGAATGGGGAACGATGGAAAGATCATGGGGGACGCTGGGGAAAATGGGGAACAATGGGAAGATCATGGGGGGCGATGGGGAAAATGGGGAATGATGGGAAGATCATGATGGAAGCTTGGGAAAATGGGGAAAGATGGGAAGATCATGGGGGACACTGTGGAAAATGGGGAGCGATGGGAAGATCATGGGGGACGCTGGGGAAAATGGGGAACAATGGCAAAATCATGGGGGACACTGGAGAAAATGGGGAACGATAGGAAGAACATGGAGGACGCTGGGGAAAATGGGGAATGATGGGTAGATCATGGGGGACGCTGGGGAAAATGGGGAATGATGGGAAGATCATGGGGGCACTGGGGAAAATGGGGAACCATGGGAAGATGCTGGGGACACTGGGGAAAATGGGGAAGGATGGGAAGATCATGAGGAACGCTGCAGAAAATGGGAAGCGATGGGAAGATCATGGGGGACACTGGGGAAAATGGTTAACAATGGGAAGATCATGGGGGACACTGGGGAAAATGGGGAATGATGGGAAGATCATGGGGGATGCTGGGGAAAATGGGGAACGATGGAAAGATCATGGGGGACGCTTGGGAAAATGGGGAAGGATGGCAAGATCATGAGGGACGCTGGTGAAAATGGGGAATGATGGAAAGATCATGGGGGATGCTGGGGAAAATTGGGAATAATGGGAAGATCATGGGGGACTGGGGAAAATGGGGAGCAATGGGAAGATCATGGGGGGTGCTGGCGAAAATGGAAACAATGGGAAGATCATGGGGGACACTAGGAAAAATGGGGAACGATAGGAAGATCATGGGGGATGCTGGGGAAAATGGGGAACGATGGGAAGATCATGGGGGACGCTGGGGAAAATGGGGAATGATGGGAAGATCATGAGGGACATTGGGAAAAATGGGGAATGATGGGAAGATCATGGGGGACGCTGGGTAAAATGGGGAACGATGGAAAGATCATGGGGGACGCTGGGGAAAATGGGGAATGATGGGAAGATCATGGGGTACACTGGGGAAAATGGGGAATGATGGGAAGATCCTGGGGGACACTGGGGAAAATGGGGAGGATGGGAAGATCATGGGGGACACTGGGGAAAATGGGGAGCGATGGGAAGATCATGGGGGGTGCTGGCGAAAATGGGAACATTGGGAAGATCATGGGGGACACTGGGGAAAATGGGGAACGATGGGAAGATCATATGGGACACTGGGGAAAATGGGGAACGATGGGAAGATCATGGGGGATGCTGGGGAAAATGGGGAATGATGGGAAGAACATTGGGACACTGGGAAAATGACGAGTGATGGGAAGATAATGGGGGAAGCTGGGTAAAATGGGGAACGATGGGAAGATCATGGGGGACGCTGGGGAAAATGGGGAATGATGGGAAGATCATGGGGTACACTGGGGAAAATGGGGAATGATGGGAAGATCATGGTTGATGCTGGGGAAAATGGGGAAGGATGGGAAGATCATGGGGGACACTGGGGAAAATGGGGAGCGATGGGAAGATCATGGGGGGTGCTGGCGAAAATGGGAACAATGGGAAGATCATGGGGGACACTGGGGAAAATGGGGAACGATGGGAAGATCATAGGGGACACTGGGGAAAATGGGGAACGATGGGAAGATCATGGGGGATGCTGGGGAAAATGGGGAATGATGGGAAGAACATTGGGACACTGGAAAAATGACGAGTGATGGGAAGATAATGGGGGAAGCTGGGTAAAATGGGGAACGATGGGAAGATCATGGGGGACACTGGGGAAAATGAAGAGCGATGGGAAGATCATGGGGGATGCTGGGGTAAATGTGGAACGATGAGAAGATCATAGGGGACGCTGGGGAAAATGGGGAAAAATGGGAAGTTCATGGGGGATGCTGGGGAAAAAGGGGAACCATTGGAAGATCATGGGGGACACTGGGGAAAATGGGGAAGGATGGGTATATCAAGAATGACGCTGGGGAAAATGGGGAACAATGGGATAATCATGGGGGACACTGGGGAAAATGAAGAGCAATGGAAAGATCATGGGGACGCTGGGGAAAATGGGGAACGATGGGAATATCATTGGGGACTCTGGGGGAAATGGGGAACGATGGAAAGATCATGGGGGACGCTGGGGAAAATGGGGAACAATGGGAAAATCATGGGGGGCGCTGGGGAAAATGGGGAATGATGGGAAGATCATGATGGAAGCTTGGGAAAATGGGGAAAGATGGGAAGATCATGGGGGACACTGGGGAAAATGGGGAGCGATGGGAAGATCATGGGGGATGCTGGGGAAAATGGGGAACAATTGCAAAATCATGGGGGACACTGGAGAAAATGGGGAACGATAGGAAGATCATGGAGGACGCTGGGGAAATGGGGAATGATGGGAAGATCATGGGGTACGCTGGGGAAAATGGGGAATGATGGGAAGATCATGGGGGACGCTGGGGAAAATGGGGATGATGGGAAGATCATGTTGGACACTGGGGAAAATGGGGAATGATGGGAAGATCATGGGGGCACTGGGGAAATGGGGAAGGATGGGAAGATCATGAGGAACGCTGCGGAAAATGGGAAACAATGGGAAGATCATGGGGGACACTGGGGAAAATGGTGAACAATGGGAAGATCATGGGGGACACTGGGGAAAATGGGGAATGATGGGAAGATCATGGGGGCACTGGGGAAAATGGGGAACGATGGAAAGATCATGGGGGACGCTTGGGAAAATGGGGAAGGATGGTAAGATCATGAGGGACGCTGGTGAAAATGGGGAATGATGGAAAGATCATGGGGGGTGCTGGCGAAAATGGGAACAATGGGATGATCATGGTTGATGCTGGGGAAAATGGGGAAGGATGGGAAGATCATAGGGGACACTGGGGAAAATGACGAGTGATGGGAAGATAATGGAGGAAGCTGGGTAAAATGGGGAACAATGGGAAGATCATGGGGGACACTGGGGAAAATGAAGAGCGATGGGAAGATCATGGGGGATGCTGGGGTAAATTTTGAACGATGAGAAGATCATAGGGGACGCTGGGGAAAATGGGGAATGATGCGAAGATCATAGGGGACACTGGGGAAAATGGGGAACGATGGAAAGATCATGGGGGACGCTTGGGAAAATGGGGAAGGATGGGAAGATCATGAGGGACGCTGGTGAAAATGGGGAATGATGGAAAGATCATGGGGGATGCTGGGGAAAATTGGGAATGATGGGAAGATCATGGTTGATGCTGGGGAAAATGGGAACGATGGGAAGATCATGGGGGACGCTGGGGAAAATGGGGAATGATGCGAAGATCATAGGGGACACTGGGGAAAATTGGGAACGAAAGGAAGATCATGGGGGATGCTGGGGAAAATGGGAACGATGGGAAGATCATGGGGGACGCTGGGGAAAATGGGGAACGATGGGAAGATCATGGGGGATGCTGGGGAAAATGGGGAATGATGGGAAGATCATGAGGGACGTTGGGAAAAATGGGGAATGATGGGAAGATCATGGAGGACGCTGGGTAAAATGGGTAACGATGGAAAGATCATGGGGGACGCTGGGGAAATTGGGGAATGATGGGAAGATCATGGGGTACACTGGGGAAAATGGGGAATGATGGGAAGATCCTGGGGGACACTGGGGAAAATGGGGAGGATGGGAAGATCATGGGGGACGCTGGGGAAAATAGGGAACGATGGGAAGATCATGGGGGACACTGGGGAAAATGAAGAGCGATGGGAAGATCATGGGGGATGCTGGGGTAAATGTGGAACGATGAGAAGATCATAGGGGACGCTGGGGAAAATGGGGAACAATGGTAAGTTCATGGAGGATGCTGGGGAAAAAGGGGAACCATTGGAAGATCATGGGGGACACTGGGGAAAATGGGGAAGGATGGGTATATCAAGAGTGATGCTGGGGAAAATGGGGAACAATGGGATAATCATGGGGGACACTGGGGAAAATGGGGAACGATGGGAATATCATGGGGGACTCTGGGGGGAATGGGGAACGATGGAAAGATCATGGGGGACGCTGGGGAAAATGGGGAACAATGGGAAGATCATGGGGGGCGATGGGGAAAATGGGGAATGATGGGAAGATCATGATGGAAGCTTGGGAAAATGGGGAAAGATGGGAAGATCATGGGGGACACTGTGGAAAATGGGGAGCGATGGGAAGATCATGGGGGACGCTGGGGAAAATGGGGAACAATGGCAAAATCATGGGGGACACTGGAGAAAATGGGGAACGATAGGAAGAACATGGAGGACGCTGGGGAAAATGGGGAATGATGGGTAGATCATGGGGGACGCTGGGGAAAATGGGGAATGATGGGAAGATCATGGGGGACGCTGGGGAAAATGGGGATAATGGGAAGATCATGTTGGACACTGGGGAAAATGGGGAATGATGGGAAGATCATGGGGGCACTGGGGAAAATGGGGAACCATGGGAAGATGCTGGGGACACTGGGGAAAATGGGGAAGGATGGGAAGATCATGAGGAACGCTGCAGAAAATGGGAAGCGATGGGAAGATCATGGGGGACACTGGGGAAAATGGTGAACAATGGGAAGATCATGGGGGATGCTGGGGAAAATTGGGAATGATGGGAAGATCATGGTTGATGCTGGGGAAAATGGGAACGATGGGAAGATCATGGGGGACGCTGGGGAAAATGGGGAATGATGCGAAGATCATAGGGGACACTGGGGAAAATTGGGAACGAAAGGAAGATCATGGGGGATGCTGGGGAAAATGGGAACGATGGGAAGATCATGGGGGACGCTGGGGAAAATGGGGAACGATGGGAAGATCATGGGGGATGCTGGGGAAAATGGGGAATGATGGGAAGATCATGAGGGACGTTGGGAAAAATGGGGAATGATGGGAAGATCATGGAGGACGCTGGGTAAAATGGGTAACGATGGAAAGATCATGGGGGACGCTGGGGAAATTGGGGAATGATGGGAAGATCATGGGGTACACTGGGGAAAATGGGGAATGATGGGAAGATCCTGGGGGACACTGGGGAAAATGGGGAGGATGGGAAGATCATGGGGGACGCTGGGGAAAATAGGGAACGATGGGAAGATCATGGGGGACACTGGGGAAAATGGGGAACGATGGAAAGATCATGGGGGACGCTGCGGAAAATTGGGAACAAAAGGAAAATAATGGGGGACACTGGGGAAAATGGGGAACGATGTGAAGATCATGGGGGACGCTTGGGAAAATGGGGAAGGATGGGAAGATCATGGGGGGCACAGGGGAAAATGGGGAGCGATGGGAAGATCATGGGGGACGTTGGGGAAATGGGGAACGATGGGAAGATCATGGGGGACGTTGGGGAAAATGGGGAACGATGGGAAGATCATGGGGGACACTGGGGAAAATGGGGAAGAATGGGTATATCAAGAGTGACGCTGGGGAAAATGGGGAACAATGGGATAATCATGGGGGACACTGGAGAAAATGGGGAACGATAGGTAGATCATGGAGGACGCTGGGGAAAATGGGGAAGGATGGGAAGATCATGAGGAACGCTGCGGAAAATGGGAAACGATGGGAAGATCATGGGGGACACTGGGGAAAATGGTGAACAATGGGAAGATCATGGGGGACACTGGGGAAAATGGGGAATGATGGGAAGATCATGGGGGACAGTGGGGAAATGGGGAACGATGGGAAGATCATGGGGGACGTTGGGGAAAATGGGGAACGATGGGAAGATCATGGGGGATGCTGGGGAAAATGGGGAACCATTGGAAGATCATGGGGGACACTGGGGAAAATGGGGAAGAATGGGTATATCAAGAGTGACGCTGGGGAAAATGGGGAACAATGGGATAATCATGGGGGACACTGGAGAAAATGGGGAACGATAGGAAGATCATGGAGGACGCTGGGGAAAATGGGGAATGATGGGAAGATCATGGGGGACGCTGGGGAAAATGGGGAATGATGGGAAGATCATGGGGGACGCTGGGGAAAATGGGGATGATGAGAAGATCATGTTGGACACTGGGGAAAATGGGGAACGATGGGAAGATCCTGGGGGACACTGGGGAAAATGGGGAAGGATGGGAAGATCATGGGGGACACTGGGGAAAATGGGGAATGATGGGAAGATCATGGGGGCACTGGGGAAAATGGGGAACGATGGAAAGATCCTGGGGGACACTGAGGAAAATGGGGAAGGATGGGAAGATCATGAGGAATGCTGCAGAAAATAGGAAACGATGGGAAGATCATGGGGGACACTGGGGAAAATGGTGAACAATGGGAAGATCATGGGGGACACTGGGGAAAATGGGGAATGATGGTAAGATCATGGGGGCACTGGGGAAAATGGTGAACGATGGAAAGATCATGGGGGACGCTTGGGAAAATGGGGAAGGATGGAAAAATCATGGGGGATGCTGGGGAAAATTTGGAATGATGGGAAGATCATGTTTGATGCTGGGGAAAATGGGGAAGGATGGGAAGATCATGGGGGACACTGGGGAAAATGGGGAACGATGGGAATATCATGGGGGGTGCTGGCGAAAATGGGAACAATGGGAAGATCATGGGGGACGCTGGGGAAAATGGGGAACAATGGGATAATCATGGGGGACACTGGGGAAAATGAAGAGCAATGGAAAGTTCATGGGGGACGCTGGGGAAAATGGGGAACAATGGGAATATCATGGGGGACTCTGGGGGAAATGGGGAACGATGGAAAGATCATGGGGGACGCTGGGGAAAATGGAGAACAATGGGAAGATCATGGGGGGCGCTGGGGAAAATGGGGAATGATGGGAAGATCATGATGGAAGCTTGGGAAAATGGGGAAAGATGGGAAGATCATGGGGGACACTGGGGAAAATGGGGAGCAATGGGAAGATCATGGGGGACGCTGGGGAAAATGGGGAACAATGGCAAAATCATGGGGGACACTGGAGAAAATGGGGAACGATAGGAAGATCATGGAGGACGCTGGGGAAAATGGGGAATGATGGGAAGATCATGGGGGACGCTGGGGAAAATGGGGAATGATGGGAAGATCATGGGGGACACTGGGGAAATGGGGAAGGATGGGAAGATCATGAGGGACGCTGTGGAAAATGGGGAACGATGGGAAGGTCATGGGGGATGCTGGGGAAAATGGGGAACAATGGTAAGATCATGGGGGACACTGGGGAAAATGGGGAATGATGGGTAGATCATGGGGGACGCTGGGGAAAATGGGGAATGATGGGAAGATCATGGGGGACGCTGGGGAATATGGGGATAATGGGAAGATCATGTTGGACACTGGGGAAAATGGGGAATGATGGGAAGATCATGGGGGCACTGGGGAAAATGGGGAACCATGGGAAGATGCTGTGGACACTGGGGAAAATGGGGAAGGATGGGAAGATCATGAGGAACGCTGCAGAAAATGGGAAGCGATGGGAAGATCATGGGGGACACTGGGGAAAATGGTGAACAATGGGAAGATCATGGGGGACACTGGGGAAAATGGGGAATGATGGGAAGATCATGGTTGATGCTGGGGAAAATGGGAACGATGGGAAGATCATGGGGGACGCTGGGGAAAATGGGGAATGATGCGAAGATCATAGGGGACACTGGGGAAAATTGGGAACGAAAGGAAGATCATGGGGGATGCTGGGGAAAATGGGAACGATGGGAAGATCATGGGGGACGCTGGGGAAAATGGGGAACGATGGGAAGATCATGGGGGATGCTGGGGAAAATGGGGAATGATGGGAAGATCATGAGGGACGTTGGGAAAAATGGGGAATGATGGGAAGATCATGGAGGACGCTGGGTAAAATGGGTAACGATGGAAAGATCATGGGGGACGCTGGGGAAATTGGGGAATGATGGGAAGATCATGGGGTACACTGGGGAAAATGGGGAATGATGGGAAGATCCTGGGGGACACTGGGGAAAATGGGGAGGATGGGAAGATCATGGGGGACGCTGGGGAAAATAGGGAACGATGGGAAGATCATGGGGGCACTGGGGAAATGGGGAACGATGGGAAGATCATGGGGGACGCTGCGGAAAATTGGGAACAATGGGAAAATAATGGGGGACACTGGGGAAAATGGGGAACGATGGGAAGATCATGGGGGACGCTTGGGAAAATGGGGAAGGATGGGAAGATCATGGGGGGCACAGGGGAAAATGGGGAGCGATGGGAAGATCATGGGGGACGTTGGGGAAATGGGGAACGATGGGAAGATCATGGGGGACGTTGGGGAAAATGGGGAACGATGGGAAGATCATGGGGGACACTGGGGAAAATGGGGAAGAATGGGTATATCAAGAGTGACGCTGGGGAAAATGGGGAACAATGGGATAATCATGGGGGACACTGGAGAAAATGGGGAACGATAGGTAGATCATGGAGGACGCTGGGGAAAATGGGGAAGGATGGGAAGATCATGAGGAACGCTGCGGAAAATGGGAAACGATGGGAAGATCATGGGGGACACTGGGGAAAATGGTGAACAATGGGAAGAACATGGGGGACACTGGGGAAAATGGGGAATGATGGGAAGATCATGGGGGACAGTGGGGAAATGGGGAACGATGGGAAGATCATGGGGGACGTTGGGGAAAATGGGGAACGATGGGAAGATCATGGGGGATGCTGGGGAAAATGGGGAAGAATGGGTATATCAAGAGTGACGCTGGGGAAAATGGGGAACAATGGTATAATCATGGGGGACACTGGAGAAAATGGGGAACGATAGGAAGATCATGGAGGACGCTGGGGAAAATGGGGAATGATGGGAAGATCATGGGGGACGCTGGGGAAAATGGGGAATGATGGGAAGATCATGGGGGACGCTGGGGAAAATGGGGATGATGAGAAGATCATGTTGGACACTGGGGAAAATGGGGAACGATGGGAAGATCCTGGGGGACACTGGGGAAAATGGGGAAGGATGGGAAGATCATGGGGGACACTGGGGAAAATGGGGAATGATGGGAAGATCATGGGGGCACTGGGGAAAATGGGGAACGATGGAAAGATCCTGGGGGACACTGAGGAAAATGGGGAAGGATGGGAAGATCATGAGGAATGCTGCAGAAAATTGGAAACGATGGGAAGATCATGGGGGACATTGGGGAAAATGGTGAACAATGGGAAGATCATGGGGGACACTGGGGAAAATGGGGAATGATGGTAAGATCATGGGGGCACTGGGGAAAATGGTGAACGATGGAAAGATCATGGGGGACGCTTGGGAAAATGGGGAAGGATGGAAAAATCATGGGGGATGCTGGGGAAAATTTGGAATGATGGGAAGATCATGTTTGATGCTGGGGAAAATGGGGAAGGATGGGAAGATCATGGGGGACACTGGGGAAAATGGGGAACGATGGGAAGATCATGGGGGGTGCTGGCGAAAATGGGAACAATGGGAAGATCATGGGGGACGCTGGGGAAAATGGGGAACAATGGGATAATCATGGGGGACACTGGGGAAAATGAAGAGCAATGGAAAGATCATGGGGGACGCTGGGGAAAATGGGGAACAATGGGAATATCATGGGGGACTCTGGGGGAAATGGGGAACGATGGAAAGATCATGGGGGACGCTGGGGAAAATGGAGAACAATGGGAAGATCATGGGGGGCGCTGGGGAAAATGGGGAATGATGGGAAGATCATGATGGAAGCTTGGGAAAATGGGGAAAGATGGGAAGATCATGGGGGACACTGGGGAAAATGGGGAGCAATGGGAAGATCATGGGGGACGCTGGGGAAAATGGGGAACAATGGCAAAATCATGGGGGACACTGGAGAAAATGGGGAACGATAGGAAGATCATGGAGGACGCTGGGGAAAATGGGGAATGATGGGAAGATCATGGGGGACGCTGGGGAAAATGGGGAATGATGGGAAGATCATGGGGGACGCTGGGGAAAATGGGGATGATGGGAAGATCATGTTGGACACTGGGGAAAATGGGGAATGATGGGAAGATCATGGGGGCACTGGGGAAAATGGGGAACGATGGGAAGATCCTGGGGACACTGGGGAAATGGGGAAGGATGGGAAGATCATGAGGAACGCTGCGGAAAATGGGAAACGATGGGAAGATCATGGGGGACACTGGGGAAAATGGTGAACAATGGGAAGATTATGGGGGACACTGGGGAAAATGGGGAATGATGGGAAGATCATGGGGGCACTAGGGAAAATGGGGAATGATGGAAAGATCATGGGGGACGCTTGGGAAAATGGGGAAGGATGGGAAGATCATGAGGGACGCTGGTGAAAATGGGGAATGATGGAAAGATCATGGGGGGTGCTGGCGAAAATGGGAACAATGGGAAGAACATGGGGGACACTGGGGAAAATGGGGAACGATGGGAAGATCATAGGGGACACTGGGGAAAATGGGGAACGATGGGAAGATCATGGGGGATGCTGGGGAAAATGGGGAACGATGGGAAGATCATGGGGACACTGGGAAAATGATGAGTGATGGGAAGATAATGGGGGTAGCTGGGTAAAATGGGGAACAATGGGAAGATCATGGGGGACACTGGGGAAAATGAAGAGCGATGGGAAGATCCTGGGGACACTGGGGAAAATGGGGAAGGATGGGAAGATCATGAGGGACGCTGGGGAAAATGGGGAAGGATGGGAAGATCATGAGGGACGCTGGGGAAAATTGGGAATGATGGGAAGATCATGGTTGATGCTGGGGAAAATGGGGAAGGATGGGAAGATCATGGGGGACACTGGGGAAAATGGGGAGCGATGGGAAGATCATGGGGGGTGCTGGCGAAAATGGATACAATGGGAAGATCATGGGGGACACTAGGGAAAATGGGGAGCGATGGGAAGATCATGGGGGATGCTGGGGAAAATGGGAACGATGGGAAGATCATGGGGGACGCTGGGGAAAATGGGGAATGATGGGAAGAACATGGGGTAGACTGGGGAAAATGGGGAATGATGGGAAGATCCTGGTGGACACTGGGGAAAATGGGGAGGATGGGAAGATCATGGGGGATGCTGGGGAAAATGGGGAACGATGGGAAGATCATGGGGGACACTGGGGAAAATGGGGAACGATGGGAAGATCATGGGGGATGCTGGGGAAAATGGGGAACAATGGGAAAATCATGGGGGACACTGGGGAAAATGGGGAACGATGGGAAGATCATGGGGGACGCTTGGGAAAATGGGGAAGGATGGGAAGATCATGGGGGGCACAGGGGAAAATGGGGAGCGATGGGAAGATCATGGGGGACACTGGGGAAAATGGGGAACGATGGGATGATCATAGGGGATGCTGGGGAAAATGGGGAACAATGAGAAGTTCATGGGGGATGCTGGGGAAAATGGGGAACCATTGGAAGATCATGGGGGACACTGGGGAAAATGGGTAAGAATGGGTATATCAAGAGTGACGCTGGGGAAAATGGGGAACAATGGGATAATCATGGGGGACACTGGAGAAAATGGGGAACGATAGGAAGATCATGGAGGAAGCTGGGGAAAATGGGGAATGATGGGAAGATCATGGGGGACGCTGGGGAAAATGGGGAACCATTGAAGATCATGGGGGACACTGGGGAGAATGGGGAAGGATGGGTATATCAAGAGTGATGCAGGGGAAAATGGGGAACAATGGGATAATCATTGGGGACACTGGAGAAAATGGGGAACGATAGGAAGATCATGGAGGACGCTGGGGAAAATGGGGAATGATGGGAAGATCATGGGGGACGCTGGGGAAAATGGGGATGATGGGAAGATCATGTTGGACACTGGGGAAAATGGGGAATGATGGGAAGATCCTGGGGGACACTGGGGAAAATGGGAAAGGATGGGAAGATCATGAGGAACGCTGCGGAAAATGGGAAACGATGGGAAGATCATGGGGGACACTGGGGAAAATGGTGAACAATGGGAAGATCATGGGGGACGCTTGGGAAAATGGGGAAGGATGGGAAGATCATGGGGGACGCTAGGGAAAATGGGGAAGGATGGGAAGATCATGGGGGGCACAGGGGAAAATGGGGAGCGATGGGAAGATCATGGGGGACACTGGGGAAATGGGTAATGATGGGAAGATCATGGGGGACACTGGGGAAATGGGGAACGATGGGAGGAACATGGGGGACGTTGGGGAAAATGGGGAATGATGGGAAGATCATAGGGGATGCTGAGGAAAATTGGGAATGATGGGAAGTTCATGGGGATGCTGGGGAAAATGGGGAACCATTGGAAGATCATGGGGGACACTGGGGAAAATGGGGAAGAATGGGTATATCAAGAGTGACGCTGGGGAAAATGGGGAACAATGGGATAATCATGGAGGACACTGGAGAAAATGGGGAACGATAGGAAGATCATGGAGGACGCTGGGGAAAATGGGGAATGATGGGAAGATCATGGGGGATGCTGGGGAAAATGGGGAATGATGGGAAGATCATGGGGATGCTGGGGAAAATGGGGAACGATGGGAAGATCATGGGGACACTGGGAAAATGATGAGTGATGGGAAGATAATGGGGGAAGCTGGGTAAAATGGGGAACAATGGGAAGATCATGGGGGACACTGGGGAAAATGAAGAGCGATGGGAAGATCCTGGGGACACTGGGGAAAATGGGGAATGATGGGAAGATCATGGGGATGCTGGGGAAAATGGGGATGATGGGAAGATCATGTTGGACACTGGGGAAAATGGGGAACGATGGGAAGATCCTGGGGGACATTGGGGAAAATGGGGAAGGATGGAAAGATCATGGGGGGTGCTGGCGAAAATGGGAACAATGGGAAGATCATGGGGGACACTGGGGAAAATGGGGAACGATGGGAAGATCATAGGGGACACTGGGGAAAATGGGGAACGATGGGAAGATCATGGGGGATGCTGGGGAAAATGGGGAACGATGGGAAGATCATGGGGACACTGGGAAAATGATGAGTGATGGGAAGATAATGGGGGAAGCTGGGTAAAATGGGGAACAATGGGAAGATCATGGGGGACACTGGGGAAAATGAAGAGCGATGGGAAGATCATGGGGGACGCTGGGGAAAATGGGGATGATGGGAAGATCATGTTGGACACTGGGGAAAATGGGGAATGATGGGAAGATCATGGGGGCACTGGGGAAAATAGGGAACGATGGGAAGATCCTGGGGACACTGGGGAAAATGGGGAAGGATGGGAAGATCATGAGGAACGCTGCAGAAAATGGGAAACGATGGGAAGATCATGGGGAACACTGGGGAAAATGGTGAACAATGGGAAGATCATGGGGGACGCTTGGGAAAATGGGGAAGGATGGGAAGATCATGAGGGACGCTGGGGAACATTGGGAATGATGGGAAGATCATGGTTGATGCTGGGGAAAATGGGGATGATGGGAAGATCATGTTGGACACTGGGGAAAATGGGGAATGATGGGAAGATCATGGGGGACGCTGGGGAAAATGGGGATGATGGGAAGATCATGTTGGACACTGGGGAAAATGGGGAATGATGGGAAGATCATGGGGGCACTGGGGAAATGGGGAAGGATGGGAAGATCATGAGGAACGCTGCGGAAAATGGGAAACAATGGGAAGATCATGGGGGACACTGGGGAAAATGGTGAACAATGGGAAGATCATGGGGGACACTGGGGAAAATGGGGAATGATGGGAAGATCATGGGGGCACTGGGGAAAATGGGGAACGATGGAAAGATCATGGGGGACGCTTGGGAAAATGGGGAAGGATGGTAAGATCATGAGGGACGCTGGTGAAAATGGGGAATGATGGAAAGATCATGGGGGGTGCTGGCGAAAATGGGAACAATGGGATGATCATGGTTGATGCTGGGGAAAATGGGGAAGGATGGGAAGATCATAGGGGACACTGGGGAAAATGACGAGTGATGGGAAGATAATGGAGGAAGCTGGGTAAAATGGGGAACAATGGGAAGATCATGGGGGACACTGGGGAAAATGAAGAGCGATGGGAAGATCATGGGGGATGCTGGGGTAAATTTTGAACGATGAGAAGATCATAGGGGACGCTGGGGAAAATGGGGAATGATGCGAAGATCATAGGGGACACTGGGGAAAATGGGGAACGATGGAAAGATCATGGGGGACGCTTGGGAAAATGGGGAAGGATGGGAAGATCATGAGGGACGCTGGTGAAAATGGGGAATGATGGAAAGATCATGGGGGATGCTGGGGAAAATTGGGAATGATGGGAAGATCATGGTTGATGCTGGGGAAAATGGGAACGATGGGAAGATCATGGGGGACGCTGGGGAAAATGGGGAATGATGCGAAGATCATAGGGGACACTGGGGAAAATTGGGAACGAAAGGAAGATCATGGGGGATGCTGGGGAAAATGGGAACGATGGGAAGATCATGGGGGACGCTGGGGAAAATGGGGAACGATGGGAAGATCATGGGGGATGCTGGGGAAAATGGGGAATGATGGGAAGATCATGAGGGACGTTGGGAAAAATGGGGAATGATGGGAAGATCATGGAGGACGCTGGGTAAAATGGGTAACGATGGAAAGATCATGGGGGACGCTGGGGAAATTGGGGAATGATGGGAAGATCATGGGGTACACTGGGGAAAATGGGGAATGATGGGAAGATCCTGGGGGACACTGGGGAAAATGGGGAGGATGGGAAGATCATGGGGGACGCTGGGGAAAATAGGGAACGATGGGAAGATCATGGGGGACACTGGGGAAAATGAAGAGCGATGGGAAGATCATGGGGGATGCTGGGGTAAATGTGGAACGATGAGAAGATCATAGGGGACGCTGGGGAAAATGGGGAACAATGGTAAGTTCATGGAGGATGCTGGGGAAAAAGGGGAACCATTGGAAGATCATGGGGGACACTGGGGAAAATGGGGAAGGATGGGTATATCAAGAGTGATGCTGGGGAAAATGGGGAACAATGGGATAATCATGGGGGACACTGGGGAAAATGGGGAACGATGGGAATATCATGGGGGACTCTGGGGGGAATGGGGAACGATGGAAAGATCATGGGGGACGCTGGGGAAAATGGGGAACAATGGGAAGATCATGGGGGGCGATGGGGAAAATGGGGAATGATGGGAAGATCATGATGGAAGCTTGGGAAAATGGGGAAAGATGGGAAGATCATGGGGGACACTGTGGAAAATGGGGAGCGATGGGAAGATCATGGGGGACGCTGGGGAAAATGGGGAACAATGGCAAAATCATGGGGGACACTGGAGAAAATGGGGAACGATAGGAAGAACATGGAGGACGCTGGGGAAAATGGGGAATGATGGGTAGATCATGGGGGACGCTGGGGAAAATGGGGAATGATGGGAAGATCATGGGGGACGCTGGGGAAAATGGGGATAATGGGAAGATCATGTTGGACACTGGGGAAAATGGGGAATGATGGGAAGATCATGGGGGCACTGGGGAAAATGGGGAACCATGGGAAGATGCTGGGGACACTGGGGAAAATGGGGAAGGATGGGAAGATCATGAGGAACGCTGCAGAAAATGGGAAGCGATGGGAAGATCATGGGGGACACTGGGGAAAATGGTGAACAATGGGAAGATCATGGGGGATGCTGGGGAAAATTGGGAATGATGGGAAGATCATGGTTGATGCTGGGGAAAATGGGAACGATGGGAAGATCATGGGGGACGCTGGGGAAAATGGGGAATGATGCGAAGATCATAGGGGACACTGGGGAAAATTGGGAACGAAAGGAAGATCATGGGGGATGCTGGGGAAAATGGGAACGATGGGAAGATCATGGGGGACGCTGGGGAAAATGGGGAACGATGGGAAGATCATGGGGGATGCTGGGGAAAATGGGGAATGATGGGAAGATCATGAGGGACGTTGGGAAAAATGGGGAATGATGGGAAGATCATGGAGGACGCTGGGTAAAATGGGTAACGATGGAAAGATCATGGGGGACGCTGGGGAAATTGGGGAATGATGGGAAGATCATGGGGTACACTGGGGAAAATGGGGAATGATGGGAAGATCCTGGGGGACACTGGGGAAAATGGGGAGGATGGGAAGATCATGGGGGACGCTGGGGAAAATAGGGAACGATGGGAAGATCATGGGGGACACTGGGGAAAATGGGGAACGATGGAAAGATCATGGGGGACGCTGCGGAAAATTGGGAACAAAAGGAAAATAATGGGGGACACTGGGGAAAATGGGGAACGATGTGAAGATCATGGGGGACGCTTGGGAAAATGGGGAAGGATGGGAAGATCATGGGGGGCACAGGGGAAAATGGGGAGCGATGGGAAGATCATGGGGGACGTTGGGGAAATGGGGAACGATGGGAAGATCATGGGGGACGTTGGGGAAAATGGGGAACGATGGGAAGATCATGGGGGACACTGGGGAAAATGGGGAAGAATGGGTATATCAAGAGTGACGCTGGGGAAAATGGGGAACAATGGGATAATCATGGGGGACACTGGAGAAAATGGGGAACGATAGGTAGATCATGGAGGACGCTGGGGAAAATGGGGAAGGATGGGAAGATCATGAGGAACGCTGCGGAAAATGGGAAACGATGGGAAGATCATGGGGGACACTGGGGAAAATGGTGAACAATGGGAAGATCATGGGGGACACTGGGGAAAATGGGGAATGATGGGAAGATCATGGGGGACAGTGGGGAAATGGGGAACGATGGGAAGATCATGGGGGACGTTGGGGAAAATGGGGAACGATGGGAAGATCATGGGGGATGCTGGGGAAAATGGGGAACCATTGGAAGATCATGGGGGACACTGGGGAAAATGGGGAAGAATGGGTATATCAAGAGTGACGCTGGGGAAAATGGGGAACAATGGGATAATCATGGGGGACACTGGAGAAAATGGGGAACGATAGGAAGATCATGGAGGACGCTGGGGAAAATGGGGAATGATGGGAAGATCATGGGGGACGCTGGGGAAAATGGGGAATGATGGGAAGATCATGGGGGACGCTGGGGAAAATGGGGATGATGAGAAGATCATGTTGGACACTGGGGAAAATGGGGAACGATGGGAAGATCCTGGTTGACACTGGGGAAAATGGGGAAGGATGGGAAGATCATGGGGGACACTGGGGAAAATGGGGAATGATGGGAAGATCATGGGGGCACTGGGGAAAATGGGGAACGATGGAAAGATCCTGGGGGACACTGAGGAAAATGGGGAAGGATGGGAAGATCATGAGGAATGCTGCAGAAAATAGGAAACGATGGGAAGATCATGGGGGACACTGGGGAAAATGGTGAACAATGGGAAGATCATGGGGGACACTGGGGAAAATGGGGAATGATGGTAAGATCATGGGGGCACTGGGGAAAATGGTGAACGATGGAAAGATCATGGGGGACGCTTGGGAAAATGGGGAAGGATGGAAAAATCATGGGGGATGCTGGGGAAAATTTGGAATGATGGGAAGATCATGTTTGATGCTGGGGAAAATGGGGAAGGATGGGAAGATCATGGGGGACACTGGGGAAAATGGGGAACGATGGGAATATCATGGGGGGTGCTGGCGAAAATGGGAACAATGGGAAGATCATGGGGGACGCTGGGGAAAATGGGGAACAATGGGATAATCATGGGGGACACTGGGGAAAATGAAGAGCAATGGAAAGTTCATGGGGGACGCTGGGGAAAATGGGGAACAATGGGAATATCATGGGGGACTCTGGGGGAAATGGGGAACGATGGAAAGATCATGGGGGACGCTGGGGAAAATGGAGAACAATGGGAAGATCATGGGGGGCGCTGGGGAAAATGGGGAATGATGGGAAGATCATGATGGAAGCTTGGGAAAATGGGGAAAGATGGGAAGATCATGGGGGACACTGGGGAAAATGGGGAGCAATGGGAAGATCATGGGGGACGCTGGGGAAAATGGGGAACAATGGCAAAATCATGGGGGACACTGGAGAAAATGGGGAACGATAGGAAGATCATGGAGGACGCTGGGGAAAATGGGGAATGATGGGAAGATCATGGGGGACGCTGGGGAAAATGGGGAATGATGGGAAGATCATGGGGGACACTGGGGAAATGGGGAAGGATGGGAAGATCATGAGGGACGCTGTGGAAAATGGGGAACGATGGGAAGGTCATGGGGGATGCTGGGGAAAATGGGGAACAATGGTAAGATCATGGGGGACACTGGGGAAAATGGGGAATGATGGGTAGATCATGGGGGACGCTGGGGAAAATGGGGAATGATGGGAAGATCATGGGGGACGCTGGGGAATATGGGGATAATGGGAAGATCATGTTGGACACTGGGGAAAATGGGGAATGATGGGAAGATCATGGGGGCACTGGGGAAAATGGGGAACCATGGGAAGATGCTGTGGACACTGGGGAAAATGGGGAAGGATGGGAAGATCATGAGGAACGCTGCAGAAAATGGGAAGCGATGGGAAGATCATGGGGGACACTGGGGAAAATGGTGAACAATGGGAAGATCATGGGGGACACTGGGGAAAATGGGGAATGATGGGAAGATCATGGTTGATGCTGGGGAAAATGGGAACGATGGGAAGATCATGGGGGACGCTGGGGAAAATGGGGAATGATGCGAAGATCATAGGGGACACTGGGGAAAATTGGGAACGAAAGGAAGATCATGGGGGATGCTGGGGAAAATGGGAACGATGGGAAGATCATGGGGGACGCTGGGGAAAATGGGGAACGATGGGAAGATCATGGGGGATGCTGGGGAAAATGGGGAATGATGGGAAGATCATGAGGGACGTTGGGAAAAATGGGGAATGATGGGAAGATCATGGAGGACGCTGGGTAAAATGGGTAACGATGGAAAGATCATGGGGGACGCTGGGGAAATTGGGGAATGATGGGAAGATCATGGGGTACACTGGGGAAAATGGGGAATGATGGGAAGATCCTGGGGGACACTGGGGAAAATGGGGAGGATGGGAAGATCATGGGGGACGCTGGGGAAAATAGGGAACGATGGGAAGATCATGGGGGACACTGGGGAAATGGGGAACGATGGGAAGATCATGGGGGACGCTGCGGAAAATTGGGAACAATGGGAAAATAATGGGGGACACTGGGGAAAATGGGGAACGATGGGAAGATCATGGGGGACGCTTGGGAAAATGGGGAAGGATGGGAAGATCATGGGGGGCACAGGGGAAAATGGGGAGCGATGGGAAGATCATGGGGGACGTTGGGGAAATGGGGAACGATGGGAAGATCATGGGGGACGTTGGGGAAAATGGGGAACGATGGGAAGATCATGGGGGACACTGGGGAAAATGGGGAAGAATGGGTATATCAAGAGTGACGCTGGGGAAAATGGGGAACAATGGGATAATCATGGGGGACACTGGAGAAAATGGGGAACGATAGGTAGATCATGGAGGACGCTGGGGAAAATGGGGAAGGATGGGAAGATCATGAGGAACGCTGCGGAAAATGGGAAACGATGGGAAGATCATGGGGGACACTGGGGAAAATGGTGAACAATGGGAAGATCATGGGGGACACTGGGGAAAATGGGGAATGATGGGAAGATCATGGGGGACAGTGGGGAAATGGGGAACGATGGGAAGATCATGGGGGACGTTGGGGAAAATGGGGAACGATGGGAAGATCATGGGGGATGCTGGGGAAAATGGGGAAGAATGGGTATATCAAGAGTGACGCTGGGGAAAATGGGGAACAATGGTATAATCATGGGGGACACTGGAGAAAATGGGGAACGATAGGAAGATCATGGAGGACGCTGGGGAAAATGGGGAATGATGGGAAGATCATGGGGGACGCTGGGGAAAATGGGGAATGATGGGAAGATCATGGGGGACGCTGGGGAAAATGGGGATGATGAGAAGATCATGTTGGACACTGGGGAAAATGGGGAACGATGGGAAGATCCTGGGGGACACTGGGGAAAATGGGGAAGGATGGGAAGATCATGGGGGACACTGGGGAAAATGGGGAATGATGGGAAGATCATGGGGGCACTGGGGAAAATGGGGAACGATGGAAAGATCCTGGGGGACACTGAGGAAAATGGGGAAGGATGGGAAGATCATGAGGAATGCTGCAGAAAATTGGAAACGATGGGAAGATCATGGGGGACATTGGGGAAAATGGTGAACAATGGGAAGATCATGGGGGACACTGGGGAAAATGGGGAATGATGGTAAGATCATGGGGGCACTGGGGAAAATGGTGAACGATGGAAAGATCATGGGGGACGCTTGGGAAAATGGGGAAGGATGGAAAAATCATGGGGGATGCTGGGGAAAATTTGGAATGATGGGAAGATCATGTTTGATGCTGGGGAAAATGGGGAAGGATGGGAAGATCATGGGGGACACTGGGGAAAATGGGGAACGATGGGAAGATCATGGGGGGTGCTGGCGAAAATGGGAACAATGGGAAGATCATGGGGGACGCTGGGGAAAATGGGGAACAATGGGATAATCATGGGGGACACTGGGGAAAATGAAGAGCAATGGAAAGATCATGGGGGACGCTGGGGAAAATGGGGAACAATGGGAATATCATGGGGGACTCTGGGGGAAATGGGGAACGATGGAAAGATCATGGGGGACGCTGGGGAAAATGGAGAACAATGGGAAGATCATGGGGGGCGCTGGGGAAAATGGGGAATGATGGGAAGATCATGATGGAAGCTTGGGAAAATGGGGAAAGATGGGAAGATCATGGGGGACACTGGGGAAAATGGGGAGCAATGGGAAGATCATGGGGGACGCTGGGGAAAATGGGGAACAATGGCAAAATCATGGGGGACACTGGAGAAAATGGGGAACGATAGGAAGATCATGGAGGACGCTGGGGAAAATGGGGAATGATGGGAAGATCATGGGGGACGCTGGGGAAAATGGGGAATGATGGGAAGATCATGGGGGACGCTGGGGAAAATGGGGATGATGGGAAGATCATGTTGGACACTGGGGAAAATGGGGAATGATGGGAAGATCATGGGGGCACTGGGGAAAATGGGGAACGATGGGAAGATCCTGGGGACACTGGGGAAATGGGGAAGGATGGGAAGATCATGAGGAACGCTGCGGAAAATGGGAAACGATGGGAAGATCATGGGGGACACTGGGGAAAATGGTGAACAATGGGAAGATTATGGGGGACACTGGGGAAAATGGGGAATGATGGGAAGATCATGGGGGCACTAGGGAAAATGGGGAATGATGGAAAGATCATGGGGGACGCTTGGGAAAATGGGGAAGGATGGGAAGATCATGAGGGACGCTGGTGAAAATGGGGAATGATGGAAAGATCATGGGGGGTGCTGGCGAAAATGGGAACAATGGGAAGAACATGGGGGACACTGGGGAAAATGGGGAACGATGGGAAGATCATAGGGGACACTGGGGAAAATGGGGAACGATGGGAAGATCATGGGGGATGCTGGGGAAAATGGGGAACGATGGGAAGATCATGGGGACACTGGGAAAATGATGAGTGATGGGAAGATAATGGGGGTAGCTGGGTAAAATGGGGAACAATGGGAAGATCATGGGGGACACTGGGGAAAATGAAGAGCGATGGGAAGATCCTGGGGACACTGGGGAAAATGGGGAAGGATGGGAAGATCATGAGGGACGCTGGGGAAAATGGGGAAGGATGGGAAGATCATGAGGGACGCTGGGGAAAATTGGGAATGATGGGAAGATCATGGTTGATGCTGGGGAAAATGGGGAAGGATGGGAAGATCATGGGGGACACTGGGGAAAATGGGGAGCGATGGGAAGATCATGGGGGGTGCTGGCGAAAATGGATACAATGGGAAGATCATGGGGGACACTAGGGAAAATGGGGAGCGATGGGAAGATCATGGGGGATGCTGGGGAAAATGGGAACGATGGGAAGATCATGGGGGACGCTGGGGAAAATGGGGAATGATGGGAAGAACATGGGGTAGACTGGGGAAAATGGGGAATGATGGGAAGATCCTGGTGGACACTGGGGAAAATGGGGAGGATGGGAAGATCATGGGGGATGCTGGGGAAAATGGGGAACGATGGGAAGATCATGGGGGACACTGGGGAAAATGGGGAACGATGGGAAGATCATGGGGGATGCTGGGGAAAATGGGGAACAATGGGAAAATCATGGGGGACACTGGGGAAAATGGGGAACGATGGGAAGATCATGGGGGACGCTTGGGAAAATGGGGAAGGATGGGAAGATCATGGGGGGCACAGGGGAAAATGGGGAGCGATGGGAAGATCATGGGGGACACTGGGGAAAATGGGGAACGATGGGATGATCATAGGGGATGCTGGGGAAAATGGGGAACAATGAGAAGTTCATGGGGGATGCTGGGGAAAATGGGGAACCATTGGAAGATCATGGGGGACACTGGGGAAAATGGGTAAGAATGGGTATATCAAGAGTGACGCTGGGGAAAATGGGGAACAATGGGATAATCATGGGGGACACTGGAGAAAATGGGGAACGATAGGAAGATCATGGAGGACGCTGGGGAAAATGGGGAATGATGGGAAGATCATGGGGGACGCTGGGGAAAATGGGGAACCATTGAAGATCATGGGGGACACTGGGGAGAATGGGGAAGGATGGGTATATCAAGAGTGATGCAGGGGAAAATGGGGAACAATGGGATAATCATTGGGGACACTGGAGAAAATGGGGAACGATAGGAAGATCATGGAGGACGCTGGGGAAAATGGGGAATGATGGGAAGATCATGGGGGACGCTGGGGAAAATGGGGATGATGGGAAGATCATGTTGGACACTGGGGAAAATGGGGAATGATGGGAAGATCCTGGGGGACACTGGGGAAAATGGGAAAGGATGGGAAGATCATGAGGAACGCTGCGGAAAATGGGAAACGATGGGAAGATCATGGGGGACACTGGGGAAAATGGTGAACAATGGGAAGATCATGGGGGACGCTTGGGAAAATGGGGAAGGATGGGAAGATCATGGGGGACGCTAGGGAAAATGGGGAAGGATGGGAAGATCATGGGGGGCACAGGGGAAAATGGGGAGCGATGGGAAGATCATGGGGGACACTGGGGAAATGGGTAATGATGGGAAGATCATGGGGGACACTGGGGAAATGGGGAACGATGGGAGGAACATGGGGGACGTTGGGGAAAATGGGGAATGATGGGAAGATCATAGGGGATGCTGAGGAAAATTGGGAATGATGGGAAGTTCATGGGGATGCTGGGGAAAATGGGGAACCATTGGAAGATCATGGGGGACACTGGGGAAAATGGGGAAGAATGGGTATATCAAGAGTGACGCTGGGGAAAATGGGGAACAATGGGATAATCATGGAGGACACTGGAGAAAATGGGGAACGATAGGAAGATCATGGAGGACGCTGGGGAAAATGGGGAATGATGGGAAGATCATGGGGGATGCTGGGGAAAATGGGGAATGATGGGAAGATCATGGGGATGCTGGGGAAAATGGGGAACGATGGGAAGATCATGGGGACACTGGGAAAATGATGAGTGATGGGAAGATAATGGGGGAAGCTGGGTAAAATGGGGAACAATGGGAAGATCATGGGGGACACTGGGGAAAATGAAGAGCGATGGGAAGATCCTGGGGACACTGGGGAAAATGGGGAATGATGGGAAGATCATGGGGATGCTGGGGAAAATGGGGATGATGGGAAGATCATGTTGGACACTGGGGAAAATGGGGAACGATGGGAAGATCCTGGGGGACATTGGGGAAAATGGGGAAGGATGGAAAGATCATGGGGGGTGCTGGCGAAAATGGGAACAATGGGAAGATCATGGGGGACACTGGGGAAAATGGGGAACGATGGGAAGATCATAGGGGACACTGGGGAAAATGGGGAACGATGGGAAGATCATGGGGGATGCTGGGGAAAATGGGGAACGATGGGAAGATCATGGGGACACTGGGAAAATGATGAGTGATGGGAAGATAATGGGGGAAGCTGGGTAAAATGGGGAACAATGGGAAGATCATGGGGGACACTGGGGAAAATGAAGAGCGATGGGAAGATCATGGGGGACGCTGGGGAAAATGGGGATGATGGGAAGATCATGTTGGACACTGGGGAAAATGGGGAATGATGGGAAGATCATGGGGGCACTGGGGAAAATAGGGAACGATGGGAAGATCCTGGGGACACTGGGGAAAATGGGGAAGGATGGGAAGATCATGAGGAACGCTGCAGAAAATGGGAAACGATGGGAAGATCATGGGGAACACTGGGGAAAATGGTGAACAATGGGAAGATCATGGGGGACGCTTGGGAAAATGGGGAAGGATGGGAAGATCATGAGGGACGCTGGGGAACATTGGGAATGATGGGAAGATCATGGTTGATGCTGGGGAAAATGGGGAAGGATGGGAAGATCATGGGGGACACTGGGGAAAATGGGGAGCGATGGGAAGATCATGGGGGGTGCTGGCGAAAATTGATACAATGGGAAGATCATGGGGGACACTAGCGAAAATGGGGAACGATGGGATGATCATAGGGGACACTGGGGAAAATGGGGAACGATAGGAAGATCATGGGGGATGCTGGGGAAAATGGGAACGATGAGAAGATCATGGGGGACGCTGGGGAAAATGGGGAATGATGGGAAGAACATGGGGTAGACTGGGGTAAATGGGGAATGATGGGAAGATCCTGGGGGACACTGGGGAAAATGGGGAGGATGGGAAGATCATGGGGGACGCTGGGGAAAATGGGGAAGGATGGGAAGATCATGGGGGGCACAGGGGAAAATGGGGAGCGATGGGAAGATCATGGGGGACACTGGGGAAAATGGGGAATGATGGGAAGATCATGGGGGACACTGGGGAAATGGGGAACGATGGGAAGATCATGGGGGACGTTGGGGAAAATGGGGAACGATGGGAAGATCATAGGGGATGCTGGGGAAAATGGGGAACCATTGGAAGATCATGGGTTACACTGGGGAAAATGGGGAAGAATGGGTATATGAAGAGTGACGCTGGGGAAAATGGGGAACAAAGGGATAATCATGGGGGACACTGGAGAAAATGGGGAACGATAGGAAGATCATGGAGTACGCTGGGGAAAATGGGGAATGATGGGAAGATCATGGGGGACGCTGGGGAAAATGGGGAATGATGGGAAGATCCTGGGGGACACTGGGGAAAATGGGGAAGGATGGGAAGATCATGGGGACACTGGGAAAATGATGAGTGATGGGAAGATAATGGGGGAAGCTGGGTAAAATGGGGAACAATGGGAAGATCATGGGGGACACTGGGGAAAATGAAGAGCGATGGGAAGATCATGGGGGACGCTGGGGAAAATGGGGATGATGGGAAGATCATGTTGGACACTGGGGAAAATGGGGAATGATGGGAAGATCATGGGGGCACTGGGGAAAATAGGGAACGATGGGAAGATCCTGGTGACACTGGGGAAAATGGGGAAGGATGGGAAGATCATGAGGAACGCTGCAGAAAATGGGAAACGATGGGAAGATCATGGGGAACACTGGGGAAAATGGTGAACAATGGGAAGATCATGGGGGACGCTTGGGAAAATGGGGAAGGATGGGAAGATCATGAGGGACGCTGGGGAACATTGGGAATGATGGGAAGATCATGGTTGATGCTGGGGAAAATGGGGAAGGATGGGAAGATCATGGGGGACACTGGGGAAAATGGGGAGCGATGGGAAGATCATGGGGGGTGCTGGCGAAAATTGATACAATGGGAAGATCATGGGGGACACTAGCGAAAATGGGGAACGATTGGATGATCATAGGGGACACTGGGGAAAATGGGGAACGATAGGAAGATCATGGGGGATGCTGGGGAAAATGGGAACGATGAGAAGATCATGGGGGATGCTGGGGAAAATGGGGAATGATGGGAAGAACATGGGGTAGACTGGGGTAAATGGGGAATGATGGGAAGATCCTGGGGGACACTGGGGAAAATGGGGAGGATGGGAAGATCATGGGGGACGCTGGGGAAAATGGGGAACGATGGGAAGATCATGGGGGACACTGGGGAAAATGGGGAACGATGGGAAGATCATGGGGGACGCTGGGGAAAATGGGGAAGGATGGGAAGATCATGGGGGGCACAGGGGAAAATGGGGAGCGATGGGAAGATCATGGGGGACACTGGGGAAAATGGGGAATGATGGGAAGATCATGGGGGACACTGGGGAAATGGGGAACGATGGGAAGATCATGGGGGACGTTGGGGAAAATGGGGAACGATGGGAAGATCATAGGGGATGCTGGGGAAAATGGGGAACCATTGGAAGATCATGGGTTACACTGGGGAAAATGGGGAAGAATGGGTATATCAAGAGTGACGCTGGGGAAAATGGGGAACAAAGGGATAATCATGGGGGACACTGGAGAAAATGGGGAACGATAGGAAGATCATGGAGTACGCTGGGGAAAATGGGGAATGATGGGAAGATCATGGGGGACGCTGGGGAAAATGGGGAATGATGGGAAGATCCTGGGGGACACTGGGGAAAATGGGGAAGGATGAGAAGATCATGAGGAACGCTGCAGAAAATGGGAAACGATGGGAAGATCATGGGGGACACTGGGGAAAATGGTGAACAATGGGAAGATCATGGGGGACACTGGGGAAAATGGGGAATGATGGGAAGATCATGGGGGCACTGGGGAAAATGGGGAACGATAGGAAGATCATGGGGGATGCTGGGGAAAATGGGAACGATGGGAAGATCATGGGGGACGCTTGGGAAAATGGGGAAGGATGGGAAGATCATGGGGGGCACAGGGGAAAATGGGGAGCGATGGGAAGATCATGGGGGACACTGGGGAAATGGGTAATGATGGGAAGATCATGGGGTACACTGGGGAAATGGGGAACGATGGGAGGATCATGGGGGACGTTGGGGAAAATGGGGAATGATGGGAAGATCATAGGGGATGCTGAGGAAAATGGGGAACGATGGGAAGTTCATGGGGGATGCTGGGGAAAATGGGGAACCATTGGAAGATCATGGGGGACACTGGGGAAAATGGGGAAGAATGGGTATATCAAGAGTGACGCTGGGGAAAATGGGGAACAATGGGATAATCATGGAGGACACTGGAGAAAATGGGGAACGATAGGAAGATCATGGAGGATGCTGGGGAAAATGGGGATGATGGGAAGATCATGTTGGACACTGGGGAAAATGGGGAACGATGGGAAGATCATGGGGGACGCTGGGGAAAATGGGGAATGATGGGAAGATCATGAGGGACGTTGGGAAAAATGGGGAATGATGGGAAGATCATAGGGGATGCTGGGGAAAATGGGGAACGATGGGAAGTTCATGGGGGATGCTGGGGAAAATGGGGAACCATTGGAAGATCATGGGGGACACTGGGTTAATGGGGAAGAATGGGTATATCAAGAGTGATGCTGGGGAAAATGGGGAACAATGGGATAATCATGGGGGACACTGGAGAAAATGGGGAACGATAGGAAGATCATGGAGGACGCTGGGGAAAATGGGGAATGATGTAAAGATCATGGGGGACGCTGGGGAAAATGGGGATGATGGGAAGATCATGTTGGACACTGGGGAAAATGGGGAATGATGGGAAGATCCTGGGGGACACTGGGGAAAATGGGGAAGGATGGGAAGATCATGAGGAACGCTGCGGAAAATGGGAAACGATGGGAAGAACATGGGGGACACTGGGGAAAATGGGGAATGATGGGAAGATCATGGGGGCACTGGGGAAAATGGGGAACGATAGGAAGATCATGGGGGATGCTGGGGAAAATGGGAACGATGGGAAGATCATGGGGGACGCTTGGGAAAATAGGGAAGGATTGGAAGATCATGGGGGGCACAGGGGAAAATGGGGAGGATGGGAAGATCATGGGGGACGCTGGGGAAAATGGGGAATGATGGGAAGATCATGGGGGACGCTGGGTAAAATGGGGAATAATGGAAAGATCATGGGGGACGCTGGGGAAAATGGGGAATGATGGGAAGATCATGGGGTACACTGGGGAAAATGGGGAATGATGGGAAGATCCTGGGGGACACTGGGGAAAATGGGGAGGATGGGAAGATCATGGGGGATGCTTGGGGAAATGGGGAAGGATGGGAAGATCATGGGGGGCACAGGGGAAAATGGGGAGGATGGGAAGATCATGGGGGACGCTGGGGAAAATGGGGAACAATGGGATAATCATGGGGGACACTGGAGAAAATGGGAAACGATAGGAAGATCATGGAGGACGCTGGGGAAAATGGGGTATGATGGGAAGATCATGGGGGACGCTGGGGAAAATGGGGAATGATGGGAAGATCATGGGGGACGCTGGGGAAAATGGGGATGATGAGAAGATCATGTTGGACACTGGGGAAAATGGGGAACGATGGGAAGATCCTGGGGGACACTGGGGAAAATGGGGAAGGATGGGAAGATCATGAAGAACGCTGCGGAAAATGGGAAACGATGGGAAGATCATGGGGGACACTGGGGAAAATGGTGAACAATGGGAAGATCATGGGGGACACTGGGGAAAATGGGGAATGATGGGAAGATCATGGGGGCACTGGGGAAAATGGGGAACGATGGAAAGATCATGGGGGACGCTTGGGAAAATGGGGAAGGATGGAAAGATCATGGGGGATGCTGGGGAAAATTTGGAATGATGGGAAGATCATGTTTGATGCTGGGGAAAATGGGGAAGGATGGGATAATCATGGTTGACACTGGGGAAAATGAAGAGCAATGGAAAGATCATGGGGGACGCTGGGGAAAATGGGGAACAATGGGAATATCATGGGGGACTCTGGGGGAAATGGGGAACGATGGAAAGATCATGGGGGATGCTGGGGAAAATGGGGAACAATGGGAAGATCATGGGGGGCGCTGGGGAAAATGGGGAATGATGGGAAGATCATGATGGAAGCTTGGGAAAATGGGGAAAGATGGGAAGATCATGGGGGACACTGGGGAAAATGGGGAGCGATGGGAAGATCATGGGGGACGCTGGGGAAAATGGGGAACAATGGCAAAATCATGGGGGACACTGGAGAAAATGGGGAACGATAGGAAGATCATGGAGGACGCTGGGGAAAATGGGGAATGATGGGAAGATCATGGGGGACGCTGGGGAAATTGGGGATGATGGGAAGATCATGTTGGACACTGGGGAAAATGGGGAATGATGGGAAGATCATGGGGGCACTGGGGAAAATGGGGAACGATGGGAAGATCCTGGGGACACTGGGGAAATGGGGAAGGATGGGAAGATCATGAGGAACGCTGCGGAAAATGGGAAACGATGGGAAGATCATGGGGGACACTGGGGAAAATGGTGAACAATGGGAAGATCATGGGGGACACTGGGGAAAATGGGGAATGATGGGAAGATCATGGGGGCACTAGGGAAAATGGGGAATGATGGAAAGATCATGGGGGACGCTTGGGAAAATGGGGAAGGATGGGAAGATCATGAGGGACGCTGGTGAAAATGGGGAATGATGGAAAGATCATGGGGGGTGCTGGCGAAAATGGGAACAATGGGAAGAACATGGGGGACACTGGGGAAAATGGGGAACAATGGGAAGATCATAGGGGACACTGGGGAAAATGGGGAACGATGGGAAGATCATGGGGGATGCTGGGGAAAATGGGGAACGATGGGAAAATCATGGGGACACTGGGAAAATGATGAGTGATGGGAAGATAATGGGGGAAGCTGGGTAAAATGGGGAACAATGGGAAGATCATGGGGGACACTGGGGAAAATGAAGAGCGATGGGAAGAACATGGGGGACGCTGGGGAAAATGGGGATGATGGGAAGATCATGTTGGACACTGGGGAAAATGGGGAATGATGGGAAGATCATGGGGGCACTGGGGAAAATGGGGAACGATGGGAAGATCCTGGGGACACTGGGGAAAATGGGGAAGGATGGGAAGATCATGAGGAACGCTTCAGAAAATGGGAAACGATGGGAAGATCATGGGGGACACTGGGGAAAATGGTGAACAATGGGAAGATCATGGGGGACGCTTGGGAAAATGGGGAAGGATGGGAAGATCAAGAGGGACGCTGGTGAAAATTGGGAATGATGGGAAGATGCTGGGGAAAATGGATACAATGGGAAGATCATGGGGGACACTAGGGAAAATGGGGAACGATGGGATGATCATAGGGGACACTGGGGAAAATGGGGAACGATAGGAAGATCATGGGGGATGCTGGGGAAAATGGGAACGATGGGAAGATCATGGGGGACGCTGGGGAAAATGGGGAATGATGGGAAGAACATGGGGTAGACTGGGGAAAATGGGGAATGATGGGAAGATCCTGGGGGACACTGGGGAAAATGGGAGGATGGGAAGATCATGGGGGACGCTGTGGAAAATGGGGAGCGATGGGAAGATCATGGGGGACACTGGGGAAAATGGGGAACGATGGGAAGATAATAGGGGATGCTGGGGAAAATGGGGAACGATGGGAAGTTCATGGGGGATGCTGGGGAAAATGGGGAACCATTGGAAGATCATGGGGGACACAGGGGAAAATGGGGAAGAATGGGTATATCAATATTGACGCTGGGGAAAATGGGGAACAATGGGATAATCATGGGGGACACTGGAGAAAATGGGGAATGATAGGAAGATCATGGAGGACGCTGGGGAAAATGGGGAATGATGGGAAGATCATGGGGGACGCTGGGGAAAATGGGGATGATGGGAAGATCATGTTGGACACTGGGGAAAATGGGGAATGATGGGAAGATCATGGGGGACGCTTGGGAAAATGGGGAAGGATGGGAAGATCAAGAGGGACGCTGGTGAAAATTGGGAATGATGGGAAGATGCTGGGGAAAATGGATACAATGGGAAGATCATGGGGGACACTAGGGAAAATGGGGAACGATGGGATGATCATAGGGGACACTGGGGAAAATGGGGAACGATAGGAAGATCATGGGGGATGCTGGGGAAAATGGGAACGATGGGAAGATCATGGGGGACGCTGGGGAAAATGGGGAATGATGGGAAGAACATGGGGGATGCTGGGGAAAATGGGGAACGATGGGAAGTTCATGGGGGATGCTGGGGAAAATGGGGAACCATTGGAAGATCATGGGGGACACAGGGGAAAATGGGGAAGAATGGGTATATCAATATTGACGCTGGGGAAAATGGGGAACAATGGGATAATCATGGGGGACACTGGAGAAAATGGGGAATGATAGGAAGATCATGGAGGACGCTGGGGAAAATGGGGAATGATGGGAAGATCATGGGGGACGCTGGGGAAAATGGGGATGATGGGAAGATCATGTTGGACACTGGGGAAAATGGGGAATGATGGGAAGATCCTGGGGGACACTGGGGAAAATGGGGAATGATGGGAAGATCATGGGGGGCGCTGGGGAAAATGGGGAATGATGGGAAGATCATGATGGAAGCTTGGGAAAATGGGGAGCGATGGGAAGATCATGGGGGACGCTGGGGAAAATGGGGAACAATGGCAAAATCATGGGGGACACTGGAGAAAATGGGGAACGATAGGAAGATCATGGAGGACGCTGGGGAAAATGGGGAATGATGGGAAGATCATGGGGGACGCTGGGGAAATTGGGGAAGGATGGGAAGATCATGAGGAACGCTGCGGAAAATGGGAAACAATGGGAAGATCATGAGGGACACTGGGGAAAATGGTGAACAATGGGAAGATCATGGGGACACTGGGGATATGGGGAAGGATGGGAAGATCATGAGGAACGCTGCGGAAAATGGGAAACGATGGGAAGATCATGGGGGACACTGGGGAAAATGGTGAACAATGGGAAGATCATGGGGGACACTGGGGAAAATGGGGAATGATGGGAAGATCATGGGGGCACTAGGGAAAATGGGGAATGATGGAAAGATCATGGGGGACACTGGGGAAAATGGGGAACGATGGGAAGATAATGGGGGATGCTGGGGAAAATGGGGAACGATGGGAAGATCATGGGGACACTGGGAAAATGATGAGTGATGGGAAGATAATGGGGGAAGCTGGGTAAAATGGGGAACAATGGGAAGATCATGGGGGACACTGGGGAAAATGAAGAGCGATGGGAAGATCATGGGGGACGCTGGGGAAAATGGGGATGATGGGAAGATCATGTTGGACACTGGGGAAAATGGGGAATGATGGGAAGATCATGTGGGCACTGGGGAAAATGGGGAACGATGGGAAGATCCTGGGGACACTGGGGAAAATGGGGAAGGATGGGAAGATCATGAGGAACGCTGCAGAAAATGGGAAACAATGGGAAGATCATGGGGGACGCTTGGGAAAATGGGGAAGGATGGGAAGATCATGAGGGACGCTGGGGAAATTTGGGAATGATGGGAAGATCATGGTTGATGCTGGGGAAAATGGATACAATGGGAAGATCATGGGGGACACTAGGGAAAATGGGGAACGATGGGATGATCATAGGGGACACTGGGGAAAATGGGGAATGATAGGAAGATCATGGGGGATGCTGGGGAAAATGGGAACGATGGGAAGATCATGGGGGACGCTGGGGAAAATGGGGAATGATGGGAAGAACATGGGGAAGACTGGGGAAAATGGGGAATGATGGGAAGATCCTGGGGGACACTGGGGAAAATGGGAGGATGGGAAGATCATGGGGGACGCTGTGGAAAATGGGGAACGATGGGAAGATCATGGGGGACACTGGGGAAAATGGGGAACGATGGGAAGATCATGGGGGATGCTGGGGAAAATGGGGAACAATGGGAAAATCATGGGGGACACTGGTGAAAATGGGGAACGATGGGAAGATCATGGGGGACGCTTCGGAAAATGGGGAAGGATGGGAAGATCATGGGGGGCACAGGGGAAAATGGGGAGCGATGGGAAGATCATGGGGGACACTGGGGAAAATGGGGAACGATGGGAAGATCATAGGGGATGCTGGGGAAAATGGGGAACGATGGGAAGTTCATGGGGGATGCTGGGGAAAATGGGGAACCATTGGAAGATCATGGGGGACACTGGGGAAAATGGGGAAGAATGGGTATATCAAGATTGACGCTGGGGAAAATGGGGAACAATGGGATAATCATGGGGGACACTGGAGAAAATGGGGAACGATAGGAAGATCATGGAGGACGCTGGGGAAAATGGGGAATGATGGGAAGATCATGGGGGACGCTGGGGAAAATGGGGATGATGGGAAGATCATGTTGGACTCTGGGGAAAATGGGGAATGATGGGAAGATCCTGGGGGACACTGGGGAAAATGGGGAAGGATGGGAAGATCATGAGGAACGCTGCGGAAAATGGGAAACGATGGGAAGATCATGGGGGACACTGGGGAAAATGGTGAACAATGGGAAGATCATGGGGGACACTGGGGAAAATGGGGAATGATGGGAAGATCATGGGGGCACTGGGGAAAATGGGGAACGATAGGAAGATCATGGGGGATGCTGGGGAAAATGGGAACGATGGGAAGATCATGGGGGACGCTTGGGAAAATGGGGAAGGATGGGAAGATTATGGGGGGCACAGGGGAAAATGGGGAGCGATGGGAAGATCATGGGGGACACTGGGGAAATGGGTAATGATGGGAAGATCATGGGGGACACTGGGGAAATGGGGAACGATGGGAGGAACATGGGGGACGTTGGGGAAAATGGGGAATGATGGGAAGATCATAGGGGATGCTGAGGAAAATTGGGAACGATGGGAAGTTCATGGGGGATGCTGGGGAAAATGGGGAACCATTGGAAGATCATGGGGGACACTGGGGAAAATGGGGAAGAATGGGTATATCAAGAGTGACGCTGGGGAAAATGGGGAACAATGGGATAATCATGGAGGACACTGGAGAAAATGGGGAACGATAGGAAGATCATGGAGGACACTGGGGAAAATGGGGAATGATGGGAAGATCATGGGGGACGCTGGGGAAAATGGGGAATGATGGGAAGATCATGGGGATGCTGGGGAAAATGGGGATGATGGGAAGATCATGTTGGACACTGGGGAAAATGGGGAACGATGGGAAGATCCTGGGGGACACTGGGGAAAATGGGGAAGGATGGAAAGATAATGGGGGGTGCTGGCGAAAATGGGAACAATGGGAAGATCATGGGGGACACTGGGGAAAATGGGGAACGATGGGAAGATCATAGGGGACACTGGGGAAAATGGGGAACGATGGGAAGATCATGGGGGATGCTGGGGAAAATGGGGAACGATGGGAAGATCATGGGGACACTGGGAAAATGATGAGTGATGGGAAGATAATGGGGGAAGCTGGGTAAAATGGGGAACAATGGGAAGATCATGGGGGACACTGGGGAAAATGAAGAGCGATGGGAAGATCATGGGGGACGCTGGGGAAAATGGGGATGATGGGAAGATCATGTTGGACACTGGGGAAAATGGGGAATGATGGGAAGATCATGGGGGCACTGGGGAAAATTGGGAACGATGGGAAGATCCTGGGGACACTGGGGAAAATGGGGAAGGTTGGGAAGATCATGAGGAACGCTGCAGAAAATGGGAAACGATGGGAAGATCATGGGGAACACTGGGGAAAATGGTGAACAATGGGAAGATCATGGGGGACGCTTGGGAAAATGGGGAAGGATGGGAAGATCATGAGGGACACTGGTGAAAATGGGGAATGATGGAAAGATCATGGGGGGTGCTGGCGAAAATGGGAACAATGGGAAGAACATGGGGGACACTGGGGAAAATGGGGAACGATGGGAAGATCATAGGGGACACTGGGGAAAATTGGGAACGATGGGAAGATCATGGGGGATGCTGGGGAAAATGGGGAACGATGGGAAGATCATGGGGACACTGGGAAAATGATGAGTGATGGGAAGATAATGGGGGAAGCTGGGTAAAATGGGGAACAATGGGAAGATCATGGGGGACACTGGGGAAAATGAAGAGCGATGGGAAGATCCTGGGGACACTGGGGAAAATGGGGAAGGATGGGAAGATCATGAGGAACGCTGCAGAAAATGGGAAACGATGGGAAGATCATGGGGGACACTGGGGAAAATGGTGAACAATGGGAAGATCATGGGGGACGCTGGGGAAAATTGGGAATGATGGGAAGATCATGGTTGATGCTGGGGAAAATGGATACAATGGGAAGATCATGGGGGACACTAGGGAAAATGGGGAACGATGGGATGATCATAGGGGACACTGGGGAAAATGGGGAACGATAGGAAGATCATGGGGGATGCTGGGGAAAATGGGAACGATGGGAAGATCATGGGGGACGCTGGGGAAAATGGGGAATGATGGGAAGAACATGGGGTAGACTGGGGAAAATGGGGAATGATGGGAAGATCCTGGGGGACACTGGGGAAAATGGGAGGATGGGAAGATCATGGGGGACGCTGTGGAAAATGGGGAACGATGGGAAGATCATGGGGGACACTGGGGAAAATGGGGAACGATGGGAAAATCATGGGGGACACTGGTGAAAATGGGGAACGATGGGAAGATCATGGGGGACGCTTGGGAAAATGGGGAAGGATGGGAAGATCATGGGGGGCACAGGGGAAAATGGGGAGCGATGGGAAGATCATGGGGGACACTGGGGAAAATGGGGAACACCGGGAAGATCATAGGGGATGCTGGGGAAAATGGGGAACGATGGGAAGTTCATGGGGGATGCTGGGGAAAATGGGGAACCATTGGAAGATCATGGGGGACACTGGGGAAAATGGGGAAGAATGGGTATATCAAGATTGACGCTGGGGAAAATGGGGAACAATGGGATAATCATGGGGGACACTGGAGAAAATGGGGAACGATAGGAAGATCATGGAGGACGCTGGGGAAAATGGGGAATGATGGGAAGATCATGATGGAAGCTTGGGAAAATGGGGAAAGATGGGAAGATCATGGGGGACACTGGGGAAAATGGGGAGCGATGGGAAGATCATGGGGAACGCTGGGGATAATGGGGAACAATGGCAAAATCATGGGGGACACTGGAGAAAATGGGGAACGATAGGAAGATCATGGAGGACGCTGGGGAAAATGGGGAATGATGGGAAGATCCTGGGGACACTGGGGAAAATGGGGAAGGTTGGGAAGATCATGAGGAACGCTGCAGAAAATGGGAAACGATGGGAAGATCATGGGGAACACTGGGGAAAATGGTGAACAATGGGAAGATCATGGGGGACGCTTGGGAAAATGGGGAAGGATGGGAAGATCATGAGGAACGCTGCGGAAAATGGGGAATGATGGAAAGATCATGGGGGGTGCTGGCGAAAATGGGAACAATGGGAAGAACATGGGGGACACTGGGGAAAATGGGGAACGATGGGAAGATCATAGGGGACACTGGGGATAATGGGGAACGATGGGAAGATCATGGGGGATGCTGGGGAAAATGGGGAACGATGGGAAGATCATGGGGACACTGGGAAAATGATGAGTGATGGGAAGATAATGGGGGAAGCTGGGTAAAATGGGGAACAATGGGAAGATCATGGGGGACACTGTGGAAAATGAAGAGCGATGGGAAGATCATGAGGGACGCTGGGGAAAATGGGGATGATGGGAAGATCATGTTGGACACTGGGGAAAATGGGGAATGATGGGAAGATCATGGGGGCACTGGGGAAAATGGGGAACGATGGGAAGATCCTGGGGACACTGGGGAAAATGGGGAAGGATGGGAAGATCATGAGGAACGCTGCAGAAAATGGGAAACGATGGGAAGATCATGGGGGACACTGGGTAAATGGTGAACAATGGGAAGATCATGGGGGACGCTTGGGAAAATGGGGAAGGATGGGAAGATCATGAGGGACGCTGGGGAAAATTGGGAATGATGGGAAGATCATGGTTGATGCTGGGGAAAATGGATACAATGGGAAGATCATGGGGGACACTAGGGAAAATGGGGAACGATGGGATGATCATAGGGGACACTGGGGAAAATGGGGAACGATAGGAAGATCATGGGGGATGCTGGGAAAAATGGGAACGATGGGAAGATCATGGGGGACGCTGGGGAAAATGGGGAATGATGGGAAGAACATGGGGTAGACTGGGGAAAATGGGGAATGATGGGAAGATCCTGGGGGACACTGGGGAAAATGGGAGGATGGGAAGATCATGGGGGACGCTGTGGAAAATGGGGAACGATGGGAAGATCATGGGGGACACTGGGGAAAATGGGGAACGATGGGAAGATCATGGGGGATGCTGGGGAAAATGGGGAACAATGGGAAAATCATGGGGGACACTGGTGAAAATGGGGAACGATGGGAAGATCATGGGGGACGCTTGGGAAAATGGGGAAGGATGGGAAGATCATGGGGGGCACAGGGCAAAATGGGGAGCGATGGGAAGATCATGGGGGACACTGGGGAAAATGGGGAACGATGGGAAGATCATAGGGGATGCTGGGGAAAATGGGGAACCATTGGAAGATCATGGGGGACACTGGGGAAAATGGGGAAGAATGGGTATATCAAGATTGACGCTGGGGAAAATGGGGAACAATGGGATAATCATGGGGGACACTGGAGAAAATGGGGAACGATAGGAAGATCATGGAGGACGCTGGGGAAAATGGTGAATGATGGGAAGATCATGGGGGACGCTGGGGAAAATGGGGATGATGGGAAGATCATGTTGGACACTGGGGAAAATGGGGAATGATGGGAAGATCCTGGGGGAAACTGGGGAAAATTGGGAATGATGGGAAGATCATGGGGGGCGCTGGGGAAAATGGGGAATGATGGGAAGATCATGATGGAAGCTTGGGAAAATGGGGAAAGATGGGAAGATCATGGGGGACACTGGGGAAAATGGGGAACAATGGCAAAATCATGGGGGACACTGGAGAAAATGGGGAACGATAGGAAGATCATGGAGGACGCTGGGGAAAATGGGGAATGATGGGAAGATCCTGGGGACACTGGGGAAAATGGGGAAGGTTGGGAAGATCATGAGGAACGCTGCAGAAAATGGGAAACGATGGGAAGATCATGGGGAACACTGGGGAAAATGGTGAACAATGGGAAGATCATGGGGGACGCTTGGGAAAATGGGGAAGGATGGGAAGATCATGAGGAACGCTGCGGAAAATGGGGAATGATGGAAAGATCATGGGGGGTGCTGGCGAAAATGGGAACAATGGGAAGAACATGGGGGACACTGGGGAAAATGGGGAACGATGGGAAGATCATAGGGGACACTGGGGATAATGGGGAACGATGGGAAGATCATGGGGGATGCTGGGGAAAATGGGGAACGATGGGAAGATCATGGGGACACTGGGAAAATGATGAGTGATGGGAAGATAATGGGGGAAGCTGGGTAAAATGGGGAACAATGGGAAGATCATGGGGGACACTGTGGAAAATGAAGAGCGATGGGAAGATCATGAGGGACGCTGGGGAAAATGGGGATGATGGGAAGATCATGTTGGACACTGGGGAAAATGGGGAATGATGGGAAGATCATGGGGGCACTGGGGAAAATGGGGAACGATGGGAAGATCCTGGGGACACTGGGGAAAATGGGGAAGGATGGGAAGATCATGAGGAACGCTGCAGAAAATGGGAAACGATGGGAAGATCATGGGGGACACTGGGTAAATGGTGAACAATGGGAAGATCATGGGGGACGCTTGGGAAAATGGGGAAGAATGGGAAGATCATGAGGGACGCTGGGGAAAATTGGGAATGATGGGAAGATCATGGTTGATGCTGGGGAAAATGGATACAATGGGAAGATCATGGGGGACACTAGGGAAAATGGGGAACGATGGGATGATCATAGGGGACACTGGGGAAAATGGGGAACGATAGGAAGATCATGGGGGATGCTGGGAAAAATGGGAACGATGGGAAGATCATGGGGGACGCTGGGGAAAATGGGGAATGATGGGAAGAACATGGGGTAGACTGGGGAAAATGGGGAATGATGGGAAGATCCTGGGGGACACTGGGGAAAATGGGAGGATGGGAAGATCATGGGGGACGCTGTGGAAAATGGGGAACGATGGGAAGATCATGGGGGACACTGGGGAAAATGGGGAACGATGGGAAGATCATGGGGGATGCTGGGGAAAATGGGGAACAATGGGAAAATCATGGGGGACACTGGTGAAAATGGGGAACGATGGGAAGATCATGGGGGACGCTTGGGAAAATGGGGAAGGATGGGAAGATCATGGGGGGCACAGGGCAAAATGGGGAGCGATGGGAAGATCATGGGGGACACTGGGGAAAATGGGGAACGATGGGAAGATCATAGGGGATGCTGGGGAAAATGGGGAACCATTGGAAGATCATGGGGGACACTGGGGAAAATGGGGAAGAATGGGTATATCAAGATTGACGCTGGGGAAAATGGGGAACAATGGGATAATCATGGGGGACACTGGAGAAAATGGGGAACGATAGGAAGATCATGGAGGACGCTGGGGAAAATGGTGAATGATGGGAAGATCATGGGGGACGCTGGGGAAAATGGGGATGATGGGAAGATCATGTTGGACACTGGGGAAAATGGGGAATGATGGGAAGATCCTGGGGGAAACTGGGGAAAATTGGGAATGATGGGAAGATCATGGGGGGCGCTGGGGAAAATGGGGAATGATGGGAAGATCATGATGGAAGCTTGGGAAAATGGGGAAAGATGGGAAGATCATGGGGGACACTGGGGAAAATGGGGAACAATGGCAAAATCATGGGGGACACTGGAGAAAATGGGGAACGATAGGAAGATCATGGAGGACGCTGGGGAAAATGGGGAATGATGGGAAGATCATGGGGGACGCTGGGGAAATTGGGGATGATGGGAAGATCATGTTGGACACTGGGGAAAATGGGGAATGATGGGAAGAACATGGGGGCACTGGGGAAAATGGGGAACGATGGGAAGATCATGGGGGGCGCTGGGGAAAATGGGGAATGATGGGAAGATCATGATGGAAGCTTGGGAAAATGGGGAAAGATGGGAAGATCATGGGGGACGCTGGGGAAAATGGGGAACAATGGCAAAATCATGGGTGACACTGGAGAAAATGGGGAACGATAGGAAGATCATGGAGGACGCTGGGGAAAATGGGGAATGATGGGAAGATCATGGGGGACGCTGGGGAAATTGGGGATGATGGGAAGATCATGTTGGACACTGGGGAAAATGGGGAATGATGGGAAGAACATGGGGGCACTGGGGAAAATGGGGAACGATGGGAAGATCATGGGGGGCGCTGGGGAAAATGGGGAATGATGGGAAGATCATGATGGAAGCTTGGGAAAATGGGGAAAGATGGGAAGATCATGGGGGACACTGGGGAAAATGGGGAGCGATGGGAAGATCATGGGGAACGCTGGGGAAAATGGGGAACAATGGCAAAATCATGGGGGACACTGGAGAAAATGGGGAACGATTGGAAGATCATGGAGGACGCTGGGGAAAATGGGGAATGATGGGAAGATCCTGGGGACACTGGGGAAAATGGGGAAGGTTGGGAAGATCATGAGGAACGCTGCAGAAAATGGGAAACGATGGGAAGATCATGGGGAACACTGGGGAAAATGGTGAACAATGGGAAGATCATGGGGGACGCTTGGGAAAATGGGGAAGGATGGGAAGATCATGAGGAACGCTGCGGAAAATGGGGAATTATGGAAAGATCATAGGGGACACTGGGGATAATGGGGAACGATGGGAAGATCATGGGGGATGCTGTGGAAAATGGGGAACGATGGGAAGATCATGGGGACACTGGGAAAATGATGAGTGATGGGAAGATAATGGGGGAAGCTGGGTAAAATGGGGAACAATGGGAAGATCATGGGGGACACTGGGGAAAATGAAGAGCAATGGGAAGATCATGAGGGACGCTGGGGAAAATGGGGATGATGGGAAGATCATGTTGGACACTGGGGAAAATGGGGAATGATGGGAAGATCATGGGGGCACTGGGGAAAATGGGGAACGATGGGAAGATCCTGGGGACACTGGGGAAAATGGGAAACGATGGGAAGATCATGGGGGACACTGGGGAAAATGGGGAAGGATGGGAAGATCATGGGGGACGCTGTGGAAAATGGGGATGATGGGAAGATCATGTTGGAAACTGGGGAAAATGGGGAACGATGGGAAGATCATGGTTGATGCTGGGGAAAATGGGGAAGGATGGGAAGATCATGGGGGACACTGGGGAAAATGGGGAGCGATGGGAAGATCATGGGTTGTGCTGGCGAAAATGGGAACAATGGGAAGATCATGGGGGACACTGGGGAAAATGTGGAACGATGGGAAGATCCTGGGGGACACTGGGAAAATGGGGAAGGATGGGAAGATCATGAGGAACGCTGCGGAAAATGGGAAACGATGGGAAGATCATGGGGGACACTGGGGAAAATGGGGAAGGATGGGAAGATCATGGGGGACGCTGGGGAAAATGGGGATGATGGGAAGATCATGTTGGACACTGGGGAAAATGGGGAACGATGGGAAGATCCTGGGGGACACTGGGAAAATGGGGAAGGATGGGAAGATCATGAGGAATGCTGCGGAAAATGGGAAACGATGAGAAGATCATGGGGCACACTGGGGAAAATGGTGAACAATGGGAAGATCATGGGGGCACTGGGGAAAATGGGGAACGATGGAAAGATCATGGGGGACGCTTGGGAAAATGGGGAAGGATGGGAAGATCATGAGGGACGCTGGTGAAAATGGGGAATGATGGAAAGATCATGGGGGATGCTGGGGAAAATTGGGAATGATGGGAAGATCATGGTTGATGCTGGGGAAAATGGGGAAGGATGGGAAGATCATGGGGGACACTGGGGAAAATGGGGAGCGATGGGAAGATCATGGGGGGTGCTGGCGAAAATGGGAACAATGGGAAGATCATGGGGAACACTGGGGAAAATGGGGAATGATGGGAAGATCATAGGGGACACTGGGGAAAATGGGGAAAGATGGGAAGATCATGGGGTACGCTGGGGAAAATGGGGAATGATGGGAAGATCATGGGGGACGCTGGGGAAAATGGGGATGATGGGAAGATCATGTTGGACACTGGGGAAAATGGGGAATGATGGGAAGATCATGGGGGCACTGGGGAAATGGTGAACAATGGGAAGATCATGGGGGACACTGGGGAAAATGGGGAATGATGGGAAGATCATGGGGGACACTGGGGAAAATGAAGAGCAATGGAAAGATCATGGGGGACGCTGGGGAAAATGGGGAACGATGGGAATATCATGGGGGACTCTGGGGGAAATGGGGAACGATGGAAAGATCATGGGGGACGCTGGGGAAAATGGGGAATAATGGGAAGATCATGGGGGGCGCTGGGGAAAATGGGGAATGATGGGAAGATCATGATGGAAGCTTGGGAAAATGGGGAAAGATGGGAAGATCATGGGGGACACTGGGGAAAATGGGGAGCGATGGGAAGATCATGGGGGACGCTGGGGAAAATGGGGAAGGATGGGAATATCAAGAGTGACGCTGGGGAAAATGGGGAACAATGGGATAATCATGGGGGACACTGGGGAAAATGAAGAGCAATGGAAAGATGATGGGGGACGCTGGGGAAAATGGGGAACGATGGGAATATCATGGGGGACTCTGGGGGAAATGGGGAACGATGGAAAGATCATGGGGGACGCTGGGGAAATTGGGGAACAATGGGAAGATCATGGGGGGCGCTGGGGAAAATGGGGAATGATGGGAAGATCATGATGGAAGCTTGGGAAAATGGGGAAAGATGGGAAGATCATGGGGGACACTGGGGAAAATGGGGAGCGATGGGAAGATCATGGGGGACGTTGGGGAAAATGGGGAACAATGGCAAAATCATGGGGGACACTGGAGAAAATGGGTAACGATAGGAAGATCATGGAGGACGCTGGGGAAAATGGGGAATGATAGGAAGATCATGGGGGACGCTGGGGATAATGGGGAATGATGGGAAGATCATGGGGGATGCTGGGGAAAATGGGGATGATGGGAAGATCATGTTGGACACTGGGGAAAATGGGGAACGATGGGAAGATCCTGGGGGACACTGGGAAAATGGGGAATGATGGGAAGATCATGGGGGCACTGGGGAAAATGGGGAACGATGGAAAGATCATGGGGGACGCTTGGGAAAATGGGGAAGGATGGGAAGATCATGAGGGACGCTGGTGAAAATGGGGAATGATGGAAAGATCATGGGGGATGCTGGGGAAAATTGGGAATGATGGGAAGATCATGGTTGATGCTGGGGAAAATGGGGAAGGATGGGAAGATCATGGGGGACACTGGGGAAAATGGGGAGCGATGGGAAGATCATGGGGGGTGCTGGCGAAAATGGGAACAATGGGAAGATCATGGGGAACACTGGGGAAAATGGGGAATGATGGGAAGATCATAGGGGACACTGGGGAAAATGGGGAAAGATGGGAAGATCATGGGGTACGCTGGGGAAAATGGGGAATGATGGGAAGATCATGGGGGACGCTGGGGAAAATGGGGATGATGGGAAGATCATGTTGGACACTGGGGAAAATGGGGAATGATGGGAAGATCATGGGGGCACTGGGGAAATGGTGAACAATGGGAAGATCATGGGGGACACTGGGGAAAATGGGGAATGATGGGAAGATCATGGGGGACACTGGGGAAAATGAAGAGCAATGGAAAGATCATGGGGGACGCTGGGGAAAATGGGGAACGATGGGAATATCATGGGGGACTCTGGGGGAAATGGGGAACGATGGAAAGATCATGGGGGACGCTGGGGAAAATGGGGAATAATGGGAAGATCATGGGGGGCGCTGGGGAAAATGGGGAATGATGGGAAGATCATGATGGAAGCTTGGGAAAATGGGGAAAGATGGGAAGATCATGGGGGACACTGGGGAAAATGGGGAGCGATGGGAAGATCATGGGGACGCTGGGGAAAATGGGGAAGGATGGGAATATCAAGAGTGACACTGGGGAAAATGGGGAACAATGGGATAATCATGGGGGACACTGGGGAAAATGAAGAGCAATGGAAAGATGATGGGGGACGCTGGGGAAAATGGGGAACGATGGGAATATCATGGGGGACTCTGGGGGAAATGGGGAACGATGGAAAGATCATGGGGGACGCTGGGGAAAATGGGGAACAATGGGAAGATCATGGGGGGCACTGGGGAAAATGGGGAATGATGGGAAGATCATGATGGAAGCTTGGGAAAATGGGGAAAGATGGGAAGATCATGGGGGACACTGGGGAAAATGGGGAGCGATGGGAAGATCATGGGGGACGTTGGGGAAAATGGGGAACAATGGCAAAATCATGGGGGACACTGGAGAAAATGGGTAACGATAGGAAGATCATGGAGGACGCTGGGGTAAATGTGGAACGATGAGAAGATCATAGGGGACGCTGGGGAAAATGGGGAATACTGGGAAGATCATGGGGGGAGCTGGGGAAAATGGGGAATGATGGTAAGATCATGATGGAAGCTTGGGAAAATGGGGAAAGATGGGAAGATCATGGGGGACACTGGGGAAAATGGGGAACAATGGCAAAATCATGGGGGACACTGGAGAAAATGGGTAACGATAGGAAGATCATGGAGGACGCTGGGTTAAATGTGGAACGATGAGAAGATCATAGGGGACGCTGGGGAAAATGGGGAACAATGGCAAAATCATGGGGGACACTGGAGAAAATGGGTAACGATAGGAAGATCATGGAGGACGCTGAGGTAAATGTGAAACGATGAGAAGATCATAGGGGACGGTGGGGAAAATGGGGAACGATGGGAAGTTCATGGGGGATGCTGGGGAAAAAGGGGAACAATGGCAAAATCATGGGGGACACTGGAGAAAATGGGTAACGATAGGAAGATCATGGAGGACGCTGAGGTAAATGTGAAACGATGAGAAGATCATAGGGGACTCTGGGGGGAATGGGGAACGATGGAAAGATCATGGGGACGCTGGGGAAAATGGGGAACAATGGGAAGATCATGGGGGGCGCTGGGGAAAATGGGGAATGATGGGAAGATCATGATGGAAGCTTGGGAAAATGGGGAACAATGGGAAGATCATGGGGGACACTGGGGAAAATGGGGAGCGATGGGAAGAGCATGGGGGACGCTGGGGAAAATGGGGTAGGATGGGAAGATCATGAGGAACGCTGCAGAAATTGGGAAACGATGGGAAGATCATGGGGGACACTTGGGAAAATGGTGAACAATGGGAAGATCATGGGGGACACTGGGGAAAATGGGGAATGATGAGAAGATCATGGGGGCACTGGGGAAAATGGGGAACGATGGAAAGATCATGGGGGACGCTTGGGAAAATGGGGAAGGATGGGAAGATCATGAGGGACGCTGGTGAAAATGGGGAATGATGGAAAGATCATGGGGGATGCTGGGGAAAATTGGGAATAATGGGAAGATCATGGGGGACTGGGGAAAATGGGGAGCAATGGGAAGATCATGGGGGGTGCTGGCGAAAATGGAAACAATGGGAAGATCATGGGGGACACTAGGAAAAATGGGGAACGATAGGAAGATCATGGGGGATGCTGGGGAAAATGGGGAACGATGGGAAGATCATGGGGGACGCTGGGGAAAATGGGGAATGATGGGAAGATCATGAGGGACGTTGGGAAAAATGGGGAATGATGGGAAGATCATGGGGGACGCTGGGTAAAATGGGGAACGATGGAAAGATCATGGGGGACGCTGGGGAAAATGGGGAATGATGGGAAGATCATGGGGTACACTGGGGAAAATGGGGAATGATGGGAAGATCCTGGGGGACACTGGGGAAAATGGGGAGGATGGGAAGATCATGGGGGACACTGGGGAAAATGGGGAACGATGGGAAGATCATGGGCGATGCTGGGGAAAATGGGGAACAATGGGTATATCAAGAGTGACGCTGGGGAAAATGGGGAACGATGGGAAGATCATAGGGGATGCTGGGGAAAATGGGGAACGATGGGAAGTTCATGGGGGACACTGGGGAAAATGGTGAAGAATGGGTATATCAAGAGTGACGCTGGGGAAAATGGGGAACAATGGGATAATCATGGGGGACACTGGAGAACATGGGGAACGATAGGAAGATCATGGAGGACGCTGGGGAAAATGGGGAATGATGGGAAGATCATGGGGGACGCTGGGAAAAATGGGGAATGATGGGAAGATCATGGAGGACGCTGGGGAAAATGGGGATGATGGGAAGATCATGTTGGACACTGGGGAAAATGGGGAACGATGGGAAGATCCTGGGGGACACTGGGGAAAATGGGGAAGGATGGGAAGATCATGAGGAACGCTGCAGAAAATGGGAAACTATGGGAAGATCATGAGGAACGCTGCAGAAAATGGGAAACGATGGGAAGATCATGGAGGACACTGGGGAAAATGGTGAACAATGGGAAGATCATGGGGGACACTGGGGAAAATGGGGAATGATGGGAAGATCATGGGGTCACTGGGGAAAATGGGGAGCGATGGAAAGATCATGGGGGAGGCTTGGGAAAATGGGGAAGGATGGGAAGATCATGAGGGTCGCTGGTGAAAATGGGGAATGTTGGAAAGATCATGGGGGATGCTGGGGAAAATTGGGAATGATGGGAAGATCATGGTTGATGCTGGAGAAAATGGGGAAGGATGGGAAGATCATGGGGGACACTGGGGAAAATGGGGAGCGATGGGAAGATCATGGGGGTTGCTGGCGAAAATGGGAACAATGGGAAGATCATGGGGGACACTGGGGAAAATGGGGAACGATGGGAAGATCATAGGGGACGCTGGGCAAAATTGGGAACGATGGGAAGTTCATTGGGAATGCTGTGGAAAAAGGGGAACTATTGGAAAATCATGGGGGACACTGGGTAAAATGGGTAAGGATGGGTATATCAAGAGTGACGCTGGGGAAAATGGGGAACAATGGGATAATCATGGGGGACACTGGGGAAAATGAAGAGCAATGGAAAGATCATGGGGGACGCTGGGGAAAATGGGGAACAATGGGAAGTTCATGGGGGATGCTGGGGAAAAAGGGGAACCATTGGAAGATCATGGGGGACACTGGGGAAAATGGGGAAGGATGGGTATATCAAGAATGACGCTGGGGAAAATGGGGAACAATGGGATAATCATGGGGGACACTGGGGAAAATGAAGAGCAATGGAAAGATCATGGGGACGCTGGGGAAAATGGGGAACGATGGGAATATCATTGGGGACTCTGGGGGAAATGGGGAACGATGGAAAGATCATGGGGGACGCTGGGGAAAATGGGGAACAATGGGAAAATCATGGGGGGCGCTGGGGAAAATGGGGAATGATGGGAAGATCATGATGGAAGCTTGGGAAAATGGGGAAAGATGGGAAGATCATGGGGGACACTGGGGAAAATGGGGAGCGATGGGAAGATCATGGGGGACGCTGGGGAAAATGGGGAACAATTGCAAAATCATGGGGGACACTGGAGAAAATGGGGAACGATAGGAAGATCATGGAGGACGCTGGGGAAAATGGGGAATGATGGGAAGATCATGGGGTACGCTGGGGAAAATGGGGAATGATGGGAAGATCATGGGGGACGCTGGGGAAAATGGGGATGATGGGAAGATCATGTTGGACACTGGGGAAAATGGGGAATGATGGGAAGATCATGGGGGCACTGGGGAAATGGGGAAGGATGGGAAGATCATGAGGAACGCTGCGGAAAATGGGAAACAATGGGAAGATCATGGGGGACACTGGGGAAAATGGTGAACAATGGGAAGATCATGGGGGACACTGGGGAAAATGGGGAATGATGGGAAGATCATGGGGGTTGCTGGCGAAAATGGGAACAATGGGAAGATCATGGGGGACACTGGGGAAAATGGGGAACGATGGGAAGATCATAGGGGACGCTGGGCAAAATTGGGAACGATGGGAAGTTCATTGGGAATGCTGTGGAAAAAGGGGAACCATTGGAAAATCATGGGGGACACTGGGTAAAATGGGTAAGGATGGGTATATCAAGAGTGACGCTGGGGAAAATGGGGAACAATGGGATAATCATGGGGGACACTGGGGAAAATGAAGAGCAATGGAAAGATCATGGGGGACGCTGGGGAAAATGGGGAACAATGGGAAGTTCATGGGGGATGCTGGGGAAAAAGGGGAACCATTGGAAGATCATGGGGGACACTGGGGAAAATGGGGAAGGATGGGTATATCAAGAATGACGCTGGGGAAAATGGGGAACAATGGGATAATCATGGGGGACACTGGGGAAAATGAAGAGCAATGGAAAGATCATGGGGACGCTGGGGAAAATGGGGAACGATGGGAATATCATTGGGGACTCTGGGGGAAATGGGGAACGATGGAAAGATCATGGGGGACGCTGGGGAAAATGGGGAACAATGGGAAAATCATGGGGGGCGCTGGGGAAAATGGGGAATGATGGGAAGATCATGATGGAAGCTTGGGAAAATGGGGAAAGATGGGAAGATCATGGGGGACACTGGGGAAAATGGGGAGCGATGGGAAGATCATGGGGGATGCTGGGGAAAATGGGGAACAATTGCAAAATCATGGGGGACACTGGAGAAAATGGGGAACGATAGGAAGATCATGGAGGACGCTGGGGAAAATGGGGAATGATGGGAAGATCATGGGGTACGCTGGGGAAAATGGGGAATGATGGGAAGATCATGGGGGACGCTGGGGAAAATGGGGATGATGGGAAGATCATGTTGGACACTGGGGAAAATGGGGAATGATGGGAAGATCATGGGGGCACTGGGGAAATGGGGAAGGATGGGAAGATCATGAGGAACGCTGCGGAAAATGGGAAACAATGGGAAGATCATGGGGGACACTGGGGAAAATGGTGAACAATGGGAAGATCATGGGGGACACTGGGGAAAATGGGGAATGATGGGAAGATCATGGGGGCACTGGGGAAAATGGGGAACGATGGAAAGATCATGGGGGACGCTTGGGAAAATGGGGAAGGATGGTAAGATCATGAGGGACGCTGGTGAAAATGGGGAATGATGGAAAGATCATGGGGGGTGCTGGCGAAAATGGGAACAATGGGATGATCATGGTTGATGCTGGGGAAAATGGGGAAGGATGGGAAGATCATAGGGGACACTGGGGAAAATGACGAGTGATGGGAAGATAATGGGGGAAGCTGGGTAAAATGGGGAACAATGGGAAGATCATGGGGGACACTGGGGAAAATGAAGAGCGATGGGAAGATCATGGGGGATGCTGGGGTAAATGTGGAACGATGAGAAGATGATAGGGGACGCTGGGGAAAATGGGGAACAATGGGAAGTTCATGGGGGATGCTGGGGAAAAAGGGGAACCATTGGAAGATCATGGGGGACACTGGGGAAAATGGGGAAGGATGGGTATATCAAGAGTGATGCTGGGGAAAATGGGGAACAATGGGATAATCATGGGGGACACTGGGGAAAATGGGGAACGATGGGAATATCATGGGGGACTCTGGGGGGAATGGGGAACGATGGAAAGATCATGGGGGACGCTGGGGAAAATGGGGAACAATGGGAAGATCATGGGGGGCGATGGGGAAAATGGGGAATGATGGGAAGATCATGATGGAAGCTTGGGAAAATGGGGAAAGATGGGAAGATCATGGGGGACACTGGGGAAAATGGGGAATGATGGGAAGATCATGGTTGATGCTGGGGAAAATGGGGAAGGATGGGAAGATCATGGGGGACACTGGGGAAAATGGGGAGCGATGGGAAGATCATGGGGGGTGCTGGCGAAAATGGGAACAATGGGAAGATCATGGGGGACACTGGGGAAAATGGGGAACGATGGGAAGATCATAGGGGACACTGGGGAAAATGGGGAACGATGGGAAGATCATGGGGGATGCTGGGGAAAATGGGGAATGATGGGAAGAACATTGGGACACTGGGAAAATGACGAGTGATGGGAAGATAATGGGGGAAGCTGGGTAAAATGGGGAACGATGGGAAGATCATGGGGGACGCTGGGGAAAATGGGGAATGATGGGAAGATCATGGGGTACACTGGGGAAAATGGGGAATGATGGGAAGATCATGGTTGATGCTGGGGAAAATGGGGAAGGATGGGAAGATCATGGGGGACACTGGGGAAAATGGGGAGCGATGGGAAGATCATGGGGGGTGCTGGCGAAAATGGGAACAATGGGAAGATCATGGGGGACACTGGGGAAAATGGGGAACGATGGGAAGATCATAGGGGACACTGGGGAAAATGGGGAACGATGGGAAGATCATGGGGGATGCTGGGGAAAATGGGGAATGATGGGAAGAACATTGGGACACTGGGAAAATGACGAGTGATGGGAAGATAATGGGGGAAGCTGGGTAAAATGGGGAACGATGGGAAGATCATGGGGGACACTGGGGAAAATGAAGAGCGATGGGAAGATCATGGGGGATGCTGGGGTAAATGTGGAACGATGAGAAGATCATAGGGGACGCTGGGGAAAATGGGGAACAATGGGAAGTTCATGGGGGATGCTGGGGAAAAAGGGGAACCATTGGAAGATAATGGGGGACACTGGGGAAAATGGGGAAGGATGGGTATATCAAGAATGACGCTGGGGAAAATGGGGAACAATGGGATAATCATGGGGGACACTGGGGAAAATGAAGAGCAATGGAAAGATCATGGGGACGCTGGGGAAAATGGGGAACGATGGGAATATCATTGGGGACTCTGGGGGAAATGGGGAACGATGGAAAGATCATGGGGGACGCTGGGGAAAATGGGGAACAATGGGAAAATCATGGGGGGCGCTGGGGAAAATGGGGAATGATGGGAAGATCATGATGGAAGCTTGGGAAAATGGGGAAAGATGGGAAGATCATGGGGGACACTGGGGAAAATGGGGAGCGATGGGAAGATCATGGGGGACGCTGGGGAAAATGGGGAACAATTGCAAAATCATGGGGGACACTGGAGAAAATGGGGAACGATAGGAAGATCATGGAGGACGCTGGGGAAATGGGGAATGATGGGAAGATCATGGGGTACGCTGGGGAAAATGGGGAATGATGGGAAGATCATGGGGGACGCTGGGGAAAATGGGGATGATGGGAAGATCATGTTGGACACTGGGGAAAATGGGGAATGATGGGAAGATCATGGGGGCACTGGGGAAATGGGGAAGGATGGGAAGATCATGAGGAACGCTGCGGAAAATGGGAAACAATGGGAAGATCATGGGGGACACTGGGGAAAATGGTGAACAATGGGAAGATCATGGGGGACACTGGGGAAAATGGGGAATGATGGGAAGATCATGGGGGCACTGGGGAAAATGGGGAACGATGGAAAGATCATGGGGGACGCTTGGGAAAATGGGGAAGGATGGTAAGATCATGATGGAAGCTTGGGAAAATGGGGAAAGATGGGAAGATCATGGGGGACACTGGGGAAAATGGGGAGCGATGGGAAGATCATGGGGGACGCTGGGGAAAATGGGGAACAATTGCAAAATCATGGGGGACACTGGAGAAAATGGGGAACGATAGGAAGATCATGGAGGACGCTGGGGAAATGGGGAATGATGGGAAGATCATGGGGTACGCTGGGGAAAATGGGGAATGATGGGAAGATCATGGGGGACGCTGGGGAAAATGGGGATGATGGGAAGATCATGTTGGACACTGGGGAAAATGGGGAATGATGGGAAGATCATGGGGGCACTGGGGAAATGGGGAAGGATGGGAAGATCATGAGGAACGCTGCGGAAAATGGGAAACAATGGGAAGATCATGGGGGACACTGGGGAAAATGGTGAACAATGGGAAGATCATGGGGGACACTGGGGAAAATGGGGAATGATGGGAAGATCATGGGGGCACTGGGGAAAATGGGGAACGATGGAAAGATCATGGGGGACGCTTGGGAAAATGGGGAAGGATGGTAAGATCATGAGGGACGCTGGTGAAAATGGGGAATGATGGAAAGATCATGGGGGGTGCTGGCGAAAATGGGAACAATGGGATGATCATGGTTGATGCTGGGGAAAATGGGGAAGGATGGGAAGATCATAGGGGACACTGGGGAAAATGACGAGTGATGGGAAGATAATGGGGGAAGCTGGGTAAAATGGGGAACAATGGGAAGATCATGGGGGACACTGGGGAAAATGAAGAGCGATGGGAAGATCATGGGGGATGCTGGGGTAAATGTGGAACGATGAGAAGATCATAGGGGACGCTGGGGAAAATGGGGAACAATGGTAAGTTCATGGAGGATGCTGGGGAAAAAGGGGAACCATTGGAAGATCATGGGGGACACTGGGGAAAATGGGGAAGGATGGGGAAAATGGGGAAGGATGGGAAGATAATGGGGGAAGCTGGGTAAAATGGGGAACAATGGGAAGATCATGGGGGACACTGGGGAAAATGAAGAGCGATGGGAAGATCATGGGGGATGCTGGGGTAAATGTGGAACGATGAGAAGATCATAGGGGACGCTGGGGAAAATGGGGAACAATGGTAAGTTCATGGAGGATGCTGGGGAAAAAGGGGAACCATTGGAAGATCATGGGGGACACTGGGGAAAATGGGGAAGGATGGGTATATCAAGAGTGATGCTGGGGAAAATGGGGAACAATGGGATAATCATGGGGGACACTGGGGAAAATGGGGAACGATGGGAATATCATGGGGGACTCTGGGGGGAATGGGGAACGATGGAAAGATCATGGGGGACGCTGGGGAAAATGGGGAACAATGGGAAGATCATGGGGGGCGATGGGGAAAATGGGGAATGATGGGAAGATCATGATGGAAGCTTGGGAAAATGGGGAAAGATGGGAAGATCATGGGGGACACTGTGGAAAATGGGGAGCGATGGGAAGATCATGGGGGACGCTGGGGAAAATGGGGAACAATGGCAAAATCATGGGGGACACTGGAGAAAATGGGGAACGATAGGAAGAACATGGAGGACGCTGGGGAAAATGGGGAATGATGGGTAGATCATGGGGGACGCTGGGGAAAATGGGGAATGATGGGAAGATCATGGGGGACGCTGGGGAAAATGGGGATAATGGGAAGATCATGTTGGACACTGGGGAAAATGGGGAATGATGGAAGATCATGGGGGCACTGGGGAAAATGGGGAACCATGGGAAGATGCTGGGGACACTGGGGAAAATGGGGAAGGATGGGAAGATCATGAGGAACGCTGCAGAAAATGGGAAGCGATGGGAAGATCATGGGGGACACTGGGGAGAATGGTGAACAATGGGAAGATCATGGGGGACACTGGGGAAAATGGGGAAGGATGGGTATATCAAGAGTGATGCTGGGGAAAATGGGGAACAATGGGATAATCATGGGGGACACTGGGGAAAATGGGGAACGATGGGAATATCATGGGGGACTCTGGGGGGAATGGGGAACGATGGAAAGATCATGGGGGACGCTGGGGAAAATGGGGAACAATGGGAAGATCATGGGGGGCGATGGGGAAAATGGGGAATGATGGGAAGATCATGATGGAAGCTTGGGAAAATGGGGAAAGATGGGAAGATCATGGGGGACACTGGGGAAAATGGGGAATGATGGGAAGATCATGGTTGATGCTGGGGAAAATGGGGAAGGATGGGAAGATCATGGGGGACACTGGGGAAAATGGGGAGCGATGGGAAGATCATGGGGGGTGCTGGCGAAAATGGGAACAATGGGAAGATCATGGGGGACACTGGGGAAAATGGGGAACGATGGGAAGATCATAGGGGACACTGGGGAAAATGGGGAACGATGGGAAGATCATGGGGGATGCTGGGGAAAATGGGGAATGATGGGAAGAACATTGGGACACTGGGAAAATGACGAGTGATGGGAAGATAATGGGGGAAGCTGGGTAAAATGGGGAACGATGGGAAGATCATGGGGGACGCTGGGGAAAATGGGGAATGATGGGAAGATCATGGGGTACACTGGGGAAAATGGGGAATGATGGGAAGATCATGGTTGATGCTGGGGAAAATGGGGAAGGATGGGAAGATCATGGGGGGTGCTGGCGAAAATGGGAACAATGGGAAGATCATGGGGGACACTGGGGAAAATGGGGAACGATGGGAAGATCATAGGGGACACTGGGGAAAATGGGGAACGATGGGAAGATCATGGGGGATGCTGGGGAAAATGGGGAATGATGGGAAGAACATTGGGACACTGGGAAAATGACGAGTGATGGGAAGATAATGGGGGAAGCTGGGTAAAATGGGGAACGATGGGAAGATCATGGGGGACGCTGGGGAAAATGGGGAATGATGGGAAGATCATGGGGTACACTGGGGAAAATGGGGAATGATGGGAAGATCATGGTTGATGCTGGGGAAAATGGGGAAGGATGGGAAGATCATGGGGGACACTGGGGAAAATGGGGAGCGATGGGAAGATCATGGGGGGTGCTGGCGAAAATGGGAACAATGGGAAGATCATGGGGGACACTGGGGAAAATGGGGAACGATGGGAAGATCATAGGGGACACTGGGGAAAATGGGGAACGATGGGAAGATCATGGGGGATGCTGGGGAAAATGGGGAATGATGAGAAGATCATGGGGGACACTGGGGAAATGACGAGTGATGGGAAGATAATGGGGGAAGCTGGGTAAAATGGGGAACGATGGGAAGATCATGGGGGACACTGGGGAAAATGAAGAGCGATGGGAAGATCATGGGGGATGCTGGGGTAAATGTGGAACGATGAGAAGATCATAGGGGACGCTGGGGAAAATGGGGAACAATGGGAAGTTCATGGGGGATGCTGGGGAAAAAGGGGAACCATTGGAAGATAATGGGGGACACTGGGGAAAATGGGGAAGGATGGGTATATCAAGAATGACGCTGGGGAAAATGGGGAACAATGGGATAATCATGGGGGACACTGGGGAAAATGAAGAGCAATGGAAAGATCATGGGGACGCTGGGGAAAATGGGGAACGATGGGAATATCATTGGGGACTCTGGGGGAAATGGGGAACGATGGAAAGATCATGGGGGACGCTGGGGAAAATGGGGAACAATGGGAAAATCATGGGGGGCGCTGGGGAAAATGGGGAATGATGGGAAGATCATGATGGAAGCTTGGGAAAATGGGGAAAGATGGGAAGATCATGGGGGACACTGGGGAAAATGGGGAGCGATGGGAAGATCATGGGGGACGCTGGGGAAAATGGGGAACAATTGCAAAATCATGGGGGACACTGGAGAAAATGGGGAACGATAGGAAGATCATGGAGGACGCTGGGGAAATGGGGAATGATGGGAAGATCATGGGGTACGCTGGGGAAAATGGGGAATGATGGGAAGATCATGGGGGACGCTGGGGAAAATGGGGATGATGGGAAGATCATGTTGGACACTGGGGAAAATGGGGAATGATGGGAAGATCATGGGGGCACTGGGGAAATGGGGAAGGATGGGAAGATCATGAGGAACGCTGCGGAAAATGGGAAACAATGGGAAGATCATGGGGGACACTGGGGAAAATGGTGAACAATGGGAAGATCATGGGGGACACTGGGGAAAATGGGGAATGATGGGAAGATCATGGGGGCACTGGGGAAAATGGGGAACGATGGAAAGATCATGGGGGACGCTTGGGAAAATGGGGAAGGATGGTAAGATCATGATGGAAGCTTGGGAAAATGGGGAAAGATGGGAAGATCATGGGGGACACTGGGGAAAATGGGGAGCGATGGGAAGATCATGGGGGACGCTGGGGAAAATGGGGAACAATTGCAAAATCATGGGGGACACTGGAGAAAATGGGGAACGATAGGAAGATCATGGAGGACGCTGGGGAAATGGGGAATGATGGGAAGATCATGGAGTACGCTGGGGAAAATGGGGAATGATGGGAAGATCATGGGGGACGCTGGGGAAAATGGGGATGATGGGAAGATCATGTTGGACACTGGGGAAAATGGGGAATGATGGGAAGATCATGGGGGCACTGGGGAAATGGGGAAGGATGGGAAGATCATGAGGAACGCTGCGGAAAATGGGAAACAATGGGAAGATCATGGGGGACACTGGGGAAAATGGTGAACAATGGGAAGATCATGGGGGACACTGGGGAAAATGGGGAATGATGGGAAGATCATGGGGGCACTGGGGAAAATGGGGAACGATGGAAAGATCATGGGGGACGCTTGGGAAAATGGGGAAGGATGGTAAGATCATGAGGGACGCTGGTGAAAATGGGGAATGATGGAAAGATCATGGGGGGTGCTGGCGAAAATGGGAACAATGGGATGATCATGGTTGATGCTGGGGAAAATGGGGAAGGATGGGAAGATCATAGGGGACACTGGGGAAAATGACGAGTGATGGGAAGATAATGGGGGAAGCTGGGTAAAATGGGGAACAATGGGAAGATCATGGGGGACACTGGGGAAAATGAAGAGCGATGGGAAGATCATGGGGGATGCTGGGGTAAATGTGGAACGATGAGAAGATCATAGGGGACGCTGGGGAAAATGGGGAACAATGGTAAGTTCATGGAGGATGCTGGGGAAAAAGGGGAACCATTGGAAGATCATGGGGGACACTGGGGAAAATGGGGAAGGATGGGTATATCAAGAGTGATGCTGGGGAAAATGGGGAACAATGGGATAATCATGGGGGACACTGGGGAAAATGGGGAACGATGGGAATATCATGGGGGACTCTGGGGGGAATGGGGAACGATGGAAAGATCATGGGGGACGCTGGGGAAAATGGGGAACAATGGGAAGATCATGGGGGGCGATGGGGAAAATGGGGAATGATGGGAAGATCATGATGGAAGCTTGGGAAAATGGGGAAAGATGGGAAGATCATGGGGGACACTGTGGAAAATGGGGAGCGATGGGAAGATCATGGGGGACGCTGGGGAAAATGGGGAACAATGGCAAAATCATGGGGGACACTGGAGAAAATGGGGAACGATAGGAAGAACATGGAGGACGCTGGGGAAAATGGGGAATGATGGGTAGATCATGGGGGACGCTGGGGAAAATGGGGAATGATGGGAAGATCATGGGGGACGCTGGGGAAAATGGGGATAATGGGAAGATCATGTTGGACACTGGGGAAAATGGGGAATGATGGAAGATCATGGGGGCACTGGGGAAAATGGGGAACCATGGGAAGATGCTGGGGACACTGGGGAAAATGGGGAAGGATGGGAAGATCATGAGGAACGCTGCAGAAAATGGGAAGCGATGGGAAGATCATGGGGGACACTGGGGAGAATGGTGAACAATGGGAAGATCATGGGGGACACTGGGGAAAATGGGGAATGATGGGAAGATCATGGGGGATGCTGGGGAAAATTGGGAATGATGGGAAGATCATGGTTGATGCTGGGGAAAATGGGAACGATGGGAAGATCATGGGGGACGCTGGGGAAAATGGGGAATGATGCGAAGATCATAGGGGACACTGGGGAAAATTGGGAACGAAAGGAAGATCATGGGGGATGCTGGGGAAAATGGGAACGATGGGAAGATCATGGGGGACGCTGGGGAAAATGGGGAACGATGGGAAGATCATGGCGAATGCTGGGGAAAATGGGGAATGATGGGAAGATCATGAGGGACGTTGGGAAAAATGGGGAATGATGGGAAGATCATGGAGGACGCTGGGTAAAATGGGTAACGATGGAAAGATCATGGGGGACGCTGGGGAAATTGGGGAATGATGGGAAGATCATGGGGTACACTGGGGAAAATGGGGAATGATGGGAAGATCCTGGGGGACACTGGGGAAAATGGGGAGGATGGGAAGATCATGGGGGACGCTGGGGAAAATAGGGAACGATGGGAAGATCATGGGGGACACTGGGGAAAATGGGGAACGATGGGAAGATCATGGGGGACGCTGCGGAAAATTGGGAACAATGGGAAAATAATGGGGGACACTGGGGAAAATGGGGAACGATGGGAAGATCATGGGGGACGCTTGGGAAAATGGGGAAGGATGGGAAGATCATGGGGGGCACAGGGGAAAATGGGGAGCGATGGGAAGATCATGGGGGACGTTGGGGAAATGGGGAACGATGGGAAGATCATGGGGGACGTTGGGGAAAATGGGGAACGATGGGAAGATCATGGGGGACACTGGGGAAAATGGGGAAGAATGGGTATATCAAGAGTGACGCTGGGGAAAATGGGGAACAATGGGATAATCATGGGGGACACTGGAGAAAATGGGGAACGATAGGTAGATCATGGAGGACGCTGGGGAAAATGGGGAAGGATGGGAAGATCATGAGGAACGCTGCGGAAAATGGGAAACGATGGGAAGATCATGGGGGACACTGGGGAAAATGGTGAACAATGGGAAGATCATGGGGGACACTGGGGAAAATGGGGAATGATGGGAAGATCATGGGGGACAGTGGGGAAATGGGGAACGATGGGAAGATCATGGGGGACGTTGGGGAAAATGGGGAACGATGGGAAGATCATGGGGGATGCTGGGGAAAATGGGGAACCATTGGAAGATCATGGGGGACACTGGGGAAAATGGGGAAGAATGGGTATATCAAGAGTGACGCTGGGGAAAATGGGGAACAATGGGATAATCATGGGGGACACTGGAGAAAATGGGGAACGATAGGAAGATCATGGAGGACGCTGGGGAAAATGGGGAATGATGGGAAGATCATGGGGGACGCTGGGGAAAATGGGGAATGATGGGAAGATCATGGGGGACGCTGGGGAAAATGGGGATGATGAGAAGATCATGTTGGACACTGGGGAAAATGGGGAACGATGGGAAGATCCTGGGGGACACTGGGGAAAATGGGGAAGGATGGGAAGATCATGGGGGACACTGGGGAAAATGGGGAATGATGGGAAGATCATGGGGGCACTGGGGAAAATGGGGAACGATGGAAAGATCCTGGGGGACACTGAGGAAAATGGGGAAGGATGGGAAGATCATGAGGAATTGCTGCAGAAAATAGGAAACGATGGGAAGATCATGGGGGACACTGGGGAAAATGGTGAACAATGGGAAGATCATGGGGGACACTGGGGAAAATGGGGAATGATGGTAAGATCATGGGGGCACTGGGGAAAATGGTGAACGATGGAAAGATCATGGGGGACGCTTGGGAAAATGGGGAAGGATGGAAAAATCATGGGGGATGCTGGGGAAAATTTGGAATGATGGGAAGATCATGTTTGATGCTGGGGAAAATGGGGAAGGATGGGAAGATCATGGGGGACACTGGGGAAAATGGGGAACGATGGGAATATCATGGGGGGTGCTGGCGAAAATGGGAACAATGGGAAGATCATGGGGGACGCTGGGGAAAATGGGGAACAATGGGATAATCATGGGGGACACTGGGGAAAATGAAGAGCAATGGAAAGATCATGGGGGACGCTGGGGAAAATGGGGAACAATGGGAATATCATGGGGGACTCTGGGGGAAATGGGGAACGATGGAAAGATCATGGGGGACGCTGGGGAAAATGGAGAACAATGGGAAGATCATGGGGGGTGCTGGGGAAAATGGGGAATGATGGGAAGATCATGATGGTAGCTTGGGAAAATGGGGAAAGATGGGAAGATCATGGGGGACACTGGGGAAAATGGGGAGCAATGGGAAGATCATGGGGGACGCTGGGGAAAATGGGGAACAATGGCAAAATCATGGGGGACACTGGAGAAAATGGGGAACGATAGGAAGATCATGGAGGACGCTGGGGAAAATGGGGAATGATGGGAAGATCATGGGGGACGCTGGGGAAAATGGGGAATGATGGGAAGATCATGGGGGACGCTGGGGAAAATGGGGATGATGGGAAGATCATGTTGGACACTGGGGAAAATGGGGAATGATGGGAAGATCATGGGGGCACTGGGGAAAATGGGGAACGATGGGAAGATCCTGGGGACACTGGGGAAATGGGGAAGGATGGGAAGATCATGAGGAACGCTGCAGAAAATGGGAAATGATGGGAAGATCATGGGGGACACTGGGGAAAATGGTGAACAATGGGAAGATCATGGGGGACGCTTGGGAAAATGGGGAAGGATGGGAAGATCATGAGGGACGCTGGGGAAAATTGGGAATGATGGGAAGATCATGGTTGATGCTGGGGAAAATGGGGAAGGATGGGAAGATCATGGGGGACACTGGGGAAAATGGGGAGCGATGGGAAGATCATGGGGGGTGCTGGCGAAAATGGATACAATGGGAAGATCATGGGGACACTAGGGAAAATGGGGAGCGATGGGAAGATCATGGGGGATGCTGGGGAAAATGGGAACGATGGGAAGATCATGGGGGACGCTGGGGAAAATGGGGAATGATGGGAAGAACATGGGGTAGACTGGGGAAAATGGGGAATGATGGGAAGATCCTGGTGGACACTGGGGAAAATGGGGAGGATGGGAAGATCATGGGGGATGCTGGGGAAAATGGGAACGATGGGAAGATCATGGGTGACACTGGGAAAATGATGAGTGATGGGAAGATAATGGGGGAAGCTGGGTAAAATGGGGAACAATGGGAAGATCATGGGGGACACTGGGGAAAATGAAGAGCGATGGGAAGATCCTGGGGACACTGGGGAAAATGGGGAAGGATGGGAAGATCATGAGGAACGCTGCAGAAAATGGGAAACGATGGGAAGATCATGGGGGACACTGGGGAAAATGTTGAACAATGGGAAGATCATGGGGGACGCTTGGGAAAATGGGGAAGGATGGGAAGATCATGAGGGACGCTGGGGAAAATTGGGAATGATGGGAAGATCATGGTTGATGCTGGGGAAAATGGGGAAGGATGGGAAGATCATGGGGGACACTGGGGAAAATGGGGAGCGATGGGAAGATCATGGGGGGTGCTGGCGAAAATGGATACAATGGGAAGATCATAGGGGACACTAGGGAAAATGGGGAGCGATGGGAAGATCATGGGGGATGCTGGGGAAAATGGGAACGATGGGAAGATCATGGGGGACGCTGGGGAAAATGGGGAATGATGGGAAGAACATGGGGTAGACTGGGGAAAATGGGGAATGATGGGAAGATCCTGGTGGACACTGGGGAAAATGGGGAGGATGGGAAGATCATGGGGGATGCTGGGGAAAATGGGGAACGATGGGAAGATCATGGGGGACACTGGGGAAAATGGGGAACGATGGGAAGATCATGGGGGATGCTGGGGAAAATGGGGAACAATGGGAAAATCATGGGGGACACTGGGGAAAATGGGGAACGATGGGAAGATCATGGGGGACGCTTGGGAAAATGGGGAAGGATGGGAAGATCATGGGGGGCACAGGGGAAAATGGGGAGCGATGGGAAGATCATGGGGGACACTGGGGAAAATGGGGAAAGATGGGAAGATCATAGGGGATGCTGGGGAAAATGGGGAACAATGAGAAGTTCATGGGGGATGCTGGGGAAAATGGGGAACCATTGGAAGATCATGGGGGACACTGGGGAAAATGGGTAAGAATGGGTATATCAAGAGTGACGCTGGGGAAAATGGGGAATGATGGGAAGATCATGGGGGACGCTGGGGAAAATGGGGAACCATTGAAGATCATGGGGGACACTGGGGAGAATGGGGAAGGATGGGTATATCAAGAGTGATGCAGGGGAAAATGGGGAACAATGGGATAATCATTGGGGACACTGGAGAAAATGGGGAACGATAGGAAGATCATGGAGGACGCTGGGGAAAATGGGGAATGATGGGAAGATCATGGGGGACGCTGGGGAAAATGGGGATGATGGGAAGATCATGTTGGACACTGGGGAAAATGGGGAATGATGGGAAGATCATGGGGGACGCTTGGGAAAATGGGGAAGGATGGGAAGATCATGGGGGACGCTTGGGAAAATGGGGAAGGATGGGAAGATCATGGGGGGCACAGGGGAAAATGGGGAGCGATGGGAAGATCATGGGGGACACTGGGGAAATGGGTAATGATGGGAAGATCATGGGGGACACTGGGGAAATGGGGAACGATGGGAGGAACATGGGGGACGTTGGGGAAAATGGGGAATGATGGGAAGATCATAGGGGATGCTGAGGAAAATTGGGAATGATGGGAAGTTCATGGGGATGCTGGGGAAAATGGGGAACCATTGGAAGATCATGGGGGACACTGGGGAAAATGGGGAAGAATGGGTATATCAAGAGTGACGCTGGGGAAAATGGGGAACAATGGGATAATCATGGAGGACACTGGAGAAAATGGGGAACGATAGGAAGATCATGGAGGACGCTGGGGAAAATGGGGAATGATGGGAAGATCATGGGGGATGCTGGGGAAAATGGGGAATGATGGGAAGATCATGGGGATGCTGGGGAAAATGGGGATGATGGGAAGATCATGTTGGACACTGGGAAAAATGGGGAACGATGGGAAGATCCTGGGGGACATTGGGGAAAATGGGGAAGGATGGAAAGATCATGGGGGGTGCTGGCGAAAATGGGAACAATGGGAAGATCATGGGGGACACTGGGGAAAATGGGGAACGATGGGAAGATCATAGGGGACACTGGGGAAAATGGGGAACGATGGGAAGATCATGGGGGATGCTGGGGAAAATGGGGAACGATGGGAAGATCATGGGGACACTGGGAAAATGATGAGTGATGGGAAGATAATGGGGGAAGCTGGGTAAAATGGGGAACAATGGGAAGATCATGGGGGACACTGGGGAAAATGAAGAGCGATGGGAAGATCATGGGGGACGCTGGGGAAAATGGGGATGATGGGAAGATCATGTTGGACACTGGGGAAAATGGGGAATGATGGGAAGATCATGGGGGCACTGGGGAAAATAGGGAACGATGGGAAGATCCTGGGGACACTGGGGAAAATGGGGAAGGATGGGAAGATCATGAGGAACGCTGCAGAAAATGGGAAACGATGGGAAGATCATGGGGAACACTGGGGAAAATGGTGAACAATGGGAAGATCATGGGGGACGCTTGGGAAAATGGGGAAGGATGGGAAGATCATGAGGGACGCTGGGGAACATTGGGAATGATGGGAAGATCATGGTTGATGCTGGGGAAAATGGGGAAGGATGGGAAGATCATGGGGGACACTGGGGAAAATGGGGAGCGATGGGAAGATCATGGGGGGTGCTGGCGAAAATTGATACAATGGGAAGATCATGGGGGACACTAGCGAAAATGGGGAACGATGGGATGATCATAGGGGACACTGGGGAAAATGGGGAACGATAGGAAGATCATGGGGGATGCTGGGGAAAATGGGAACGATGAGAAGATCATGGGGGACGCTGGGGAAAATGGGGAATGATGGGAAGAACATGGGGTAGACTGGGGTAAATGGGGAATGATGGGAAGATCATGGGGGACACTGGGGAAAATGGGGAACGATGGGAAGATCATGGGGGACGCTGGGGAAAATGGGGAAGGATGGGAAGATCATGGGGGGCACAGGGGAAAATGGGGAGCGATGGGAAGATCATGGGGGACACTGGGGAAAATGGGGAATGATGGGAAGATCATGGGGGACACTGGGGAAATGGGGAACGATGGGAAGATCATGGGGGACGTTGGGGAAAATGGGGAACGATGGGAAGATCATAGGGGATGCTGGGGAAAATGGGGAACCATTGGAAGATCATGGGTTACACTGGGGAAAATGGGGAAGAATGGGTATATCAAGAGTGACGCTGGGGAAAATGGGGAACAAAGGGATAATCATGGGGGACACTGGAGAAAATGGGGAACGATAGGAAGATCATGGAGTACGCTGGGGAAAATGGGGAATGATGGGAAGATCATGGGGGACGCTGGGGAAAATGGGGAATGATGGGAAGATCCTGGGGGACACTGGGGAAAATGGGGAAGGATGGGAAGATCATGGGGACACTGGGAAAATGATGAGTGATGGGAAGATAATGGGGGAAGCTGGGTAAAATGGGGAACAATGGGAAGATCATGGGGGACACTGGGGAAAATGAAGAGCGATGGGAAGATCATGGGGGACGCTGGGGAAAATGGGGATGATGGGAAGATCATGTTGGACACTGGGGAAAATGGGGAATGATGGGAAGATCATGGGGGCACTGGGGAAAATAGGGAACGATGGGAAGATCCTGGGGACACTGGGGAAAATGGGGAAGGATGGGAAGATCATGAGGAACGCTGCAGAAAATGGGAAACGATGGGAAGATCATGGGGAACACTGGGGAAAATGGTGAACAATGGGAAGATCATGGGGGACGCTTGGGAAAATGGGGAAGGATGGGAAGATCATGAGGGACGCTGGGGAACATTGGGAATGATGGGAAGATCATGGTTGATGCTGGGGAAAATGGGGAAGGATGGGAAGATCATGGGGGACACTGGGGAAAATGGGGAGCGATGGGAAGATCATGGGGGGTGCTGGCGAAAATTGATACAATGGGAAGATCATGGGGGACACTAGCGAAAATGGGGAACGATGGGATGATCATAGGGGACACTGGGAAAATGGGGAACGATAGGAAGATCATGGGGGATGCTGGGGAAAATGGGAACGATGAGAAGATCATGGGGGACGCTGGGGAAAATGGGGAATGATGGGAAGAACATGGGGTAGACTGGGGTAAATGGGGAATGATGGGAAGATCCTGGGGGACACTGGGGAAAATGGGGAGGATGGGAAGATCATGGGGGACGCTGGGGAAAATGGGGAACGATGGGAAGATCATGGGGGACACTGGGGAAAATGGGGAACGATGGGAAGATCATGGGGGACACTGGGGAAAATGGGGAATGATGGGAAGATCATGGGGGACACTGGGGAAATGGGGAACGATGGGAAGATCATGGGGGACGTTGGGGAAAATGGGGAATGATGGGAAGATCATGGGGGACGCTGGGGAAAATGGGGAATGATGGGAAGATCCTGGGGGACACTGGGGAAAATGGGGAAGGATGAGAAGATCATGAGGAACGCTGCAGAAAATGGGTAACGATGGGAAGATCATGGGGGACACTGGGGAAAATGGTGAACAATGGGAAGATCATGGGGGACACTGGGGAAAATGGGGAATGATGGGAAGATCATGGGGGCACTGGGGAAAATGGGGAACGATAGGAAGATCATGGGGGATGCTGGGGAAAATGGGAACGATGGGAAGATCATGGGGGACGCTTGGGAAAATGGGGAAGGATGGGAAGATCATGGGGGGCACAGGGGAAAATGGGGAGCGATGGGAAGATCATGGGGGACACTGGGGAAATGGGTAATGATGGGAAGATCATGGGGTACACTGGGGAAATGGGGAACGATGGGAGGATCATGGGGGACGTTGGGGAAAATGGGGAATGATGGGAAGATCATAGGGGATGCTGAGGAAAATGGGGAACGATGGGAAGTTCATGGGGGATGCTGGGGAAAATGGGGAACCATTGGAAGATCATGGGGGACACTGGGGAAAATGGGGAAGAATGGGTATATCAAGAGTGACGCTGGGGAAAATGGGGAACAATGGGATAATCATGGAGGACACTGGAGAAAATGGGGAACGATAGGAAGATCATGGAGGACGCTGGGGAAAATGGGGAATGATGGGAAGATCATGGGGGACGCTGGGGAAAATGGAAAATGATGGGAAGATCATGGGGGATGCTGGGGAAAATGGGGATGATGGGAAGATCATGTTGGACACTGGGGAAAATGGGGAACGATGGGAAGATCATGGGGGACGCTGGGGAAAATGGGGAATGATGGGAAGATCATGAGGGACGTTGGGAAAATGGGGAATGATGGGAAGATCATAGGGGATGCTGGGGAAAATGGGGAACGATGGGAAGTTCATGGGGGATGCTGGGGAAAATGGGGAACCATTGGAAGATCATGGGGGACACTGGGTTAATGGGGAAGAATGGGTATATCAAGAGTGATGCTGGGGAAAATGGGGAACAATGGGATAATCATGGGGGACACTGGAGAAAATGGGGAACGATAGGAAGATCATGGAGGACGCTGGGGAAAATGGGGAATGATGTAAAGATCATGGGGGACGCTGGGGAAAATGGGGATGATGAGAAGATCATGTTGGACACTGGGGAAAATGGGGAACGATGGGAAGATCCTGGGGGACACTGGGGAAAATGGGGAAGGATGGGAAGATCATGAAGAACGCTGCGGAAAATGGGAAACGATGGGAAGATCATGGGGGACACTGGGGAAAATGGTGAACAATGGGAAGACCATGGGGGACACTGGGGAAAATGGGGAATGATGGGAAGATCATGGGGGCACTGGGGAAAATGGGGAACGATGGAAAGATCATGGGGGACGCTTGGGAAAATGGGGAAGGATGGAAAGATCATGGGGGATGCTGGGGAAAATTTGGAATGATGGGAAGATCATGTTTGATGCTGGGGAAAATGGGGAAGGATGGGATAATCATGGTTGACACTGGGGAAAATGAAGAGCAATGGAAAGATCATGGGGGACGCTGGGGAAAATGGGGAACAATGGGAATATCATGGGGGACTCTGGGGGAAATGGGGAACGATGGAAAGATCATGGGGGACGCTGGGGAAAATGGGGAACAATGGGAAGATCATGGGGGGCGCTCGGGAAAATGGGGAATGATGGGAAGATCATGATGGAAGCTTGGGAAAATGGGGAAAGATGGGAAGATCATGGGGGACACTGGGGAAAATGGGGAGCGATGGGAAGATCATGGGGGACGCTGGGGAAAATGGGGAACAATGGCAAAATCATGGGGGACACTGGAGAAAATGGGGAACGATAGGAAGATCATGGAGGACGCTGGGGAAAATGGGGAATGATGGGAAGATCATGGGGGACGCTGGGGAAATTGGGGATGATGGGAAGATCATGTTGGACACTGGGGAAAATGGGGAATGATGGGAAGATCATGGGGGCACTGGGGAAAATGGGGAACGATGGGAAGATCCTGGGGACACTGGGGAAATGGGGAAGGATGGGAAGATCATGAGGAACGCTGCGGAAAATGGGAAACGATGGGAAGATCATGGGGGACACTGGGGAAAATGGTGAACAATGGGAAGATCATGGGGGACACTGGGGAAAATGGGGAACGATGGGAAGATCATAGGGGACACTGGGGAAAATGGGGAACGATGGGAAGATCATGGGGGATGCTTGGGGAAATGGGGAAGGATGGGAAGATCATGGGGGGCACAGGGGAAAATGGGGAGGATGGGAAGATCATGGGGGACGCTGGGGAAAATGGGGAACAATGGGATAATCATGGGGGACACTGGAGAAAATGGGAAACGATAGGAAGATCATGGAGGACGCTGGGGAAAATGGGGAATGATGGGAAGATCATGGGGGACGCTGGGGAAAATGGGGAATGATGGGAAGATCATGGGGGACGCTGGGGAAAATGGGGATGATGAGAAGATCATGTTGGACACTGGGGAAAATGGGGAACGATGGGAAGATCCTGGGGGACACTGGGGAAAATGGGGAAGGATGGGAAGATCATGAAGAACGCTGCGGAAAATGGGAAACGATGGGAAGATCATGGGGGACACTGGGGAAAATGGTGAACAATGGGAAGACCATGGGGGACACTGGGGAAAATGGGGAATGATGGGAAGATCATGGGGGCACTGGGGAAAATGGGGAACGATGGAAAGATCATGGGGGACGCTTGGGAAAATGGGGAAGGATGGAAAGATCATGGGGGATGCTGGGGAAAATTTGGAATGATGGGAAGATCATGTTTGATGCTGGGGAAAATGGGGAAGGATGGGATAATCATGGTTGACACTGGGGAAAATGAAGAGCAATGGAAAGATCATGGGGGACGCTGGGGAAAATGGGGAACAATGGGAATATCATGGGGGACTCTGGGGGAAATGGGGAACGATGGAAAGATCATGGGGGACGCTGGGGAAAATGGGGAACAATGGGAAGATCATGGGGGGCGCTGGGGAAAATGGGGAATGATGGGAAGATCATGATGGAAGCTTGGGAAAATGGGGAAAGATGGGAAGATCATGGGGGACACTGGGGAAAATGGGGAACGATGGGAAGATCATAGGGGACACTGGGGAAAATGGGGAACGATGGGAAGATCATGGGGGATGCTGGGGAAAATGGGGAACGATGGGAAAATCATGGGGACACTGGGAAAATGATGAGTGATGGGAAGATAATGGGGGAAGCTGGGTAAAATGGGGAACAATGGGAAGATCATGGGGGACACTGGGGAAAATGAAGAGCGATGGGAAAATCATGGGGACACTGGGGAAAATGGGGAACGATGGGAAGATCATGGGGGATGCTGGGGAAAATGGGGAACGATGGGAAAATCATGGGGACACTAGGAAAATGATGAGTGATGGGAAGATAATGGGGGAAGCTGGGTAAAATGGGGAACAATGGGAAGATCATGGGGGACACTGGGGAAAATGAAGAGCGATGGGAAAATCATGGGGACACTGGGAAAATGATGAGTGATGGGAAGATAATGGGGGAAGCTGGGTAAAATGGGGAACAATGGGAAGATCATGGGGGACACTGGGGAAAATGAAGAGCGATGGGAAGAACATGGGGGACGCTGGGGAAAATGGGGATGATGGGAAGATCATGTTGGACACTGGGGAAAATGGGGAATGATGGGAAGATCATGGGGGCACTGGGGAAAATGGGGAACGATGGGAAGATCCTGGGGACACTGGGGAAAATGGGGAAGGATGGGAAGATCATGAGGAACGCTTCAGAAAATGGGAAACGATGGGAAGATCATGGGGGACACTGGGGAAAATGGTGAACAATGGGAAGATCATGGGGGACGCTTGGGAAAATGGGGAAGGATGGGAAGATCAAGAGGGACGCTGGTGAAAATTGGGAATGATGGGAAGATCATGGTTGATGCTGGGGAAAATGGATACAATGGGAAGATCATGGGGGACACTAGGGAAAATGGGGAACGATGGGATGATCATAGGGGACACTGGGGAAAATGGGGAACGATAGGAAGATCATGGGGGATGCTGGGGAAAATGGGAACGATGGGAAGATCATGGGGGACGCTGGGGAAAATGGGGAATGATGGGAAGAACATGGGGTAGACTGGGGAAAATGGGGAATGATGGGAAGATCCTGGGGGACACTGGGGAAAATGGGAGGATGGGAAGATCATGGGGGACGCTGTGGAAAATGGGGAGCGATGGGAAGATCATGGGGGACACTGGGGAAAATGGGGAACGATGGGAAGATCATAGGGGATGCTGGGGAAAATGGGGAACGATGGGAAGTTCATGGGGGATGCTGGGGAAAATGGGGAACCATTGGAAGATCATGGGGGACACAGGGGAAAATGGGGAAGAATGGGTATATCAAGATTGACGCTGGGGAAAATGGGGAACAATGGGATAATCATGGGGGACACTGGAGAAAATGGGGAATGATAGGAAGATCATGGAGGACGCTGGGGAAAATGGGGAATGATGGGAAGATCATGGGGGACGCTGGGGAAAATGGGGATGATGGGAAGATCATGTTGGACACTGGGGAAAATGGGGAATGATGGGAAGATCCTGGGGGACACTGGGGAAAATGGGGAATGATGGGAAGATCATGGGGGGCGCTGGGGAAAATGGGGAATGATGGGAAGATCATGATGGAAGCTTGGGAAAATGGGGAGCGATGGGAAGATCATGAGGGACGCTGGGGAAAATGGGGAACAATGGCAAAATCATGGGGGACACTGGAGAAAATGGGGAACGATAGGAAGATCATGGAGGACGCTGGGGAAAATGGGGAATGATGGGAAGATCATGGGGGACGCTGGGGAAATTGGGGAAGGATGGGAAGATCATGAGGAACGCTGCGGAAAATGGGAAACAATGGGAAGATCATGGGGGACACTGGGGAAAATGGTGAACAATGGGAAGATCATGGGGACACTGGGGAAATGGGGAAGGATGGGAAGATCATGAGGAACGCTGCGGAAAATGGGAAACGATGGGAAGATCATGGGGGACACTGGGGAAAATGGTGAACAATGGGAAGATCATGGGGGACACTGGGGAAAATGGGGAATGATGGGAAGATCATGGGGGCACTAGGGAAAATGGGGAATGATGGAAAGATCATGGGGGACACTGGGGAAAATGGGGAACGATGGGAAGATCATGGGGGATGCTGGGGAAAATGGGGAACGATGGGAAGATCATGGGGACACTGGGAAAATGATGAGTGATGGGAAGATAATGGGGGAAGCTGGGTAAAATGGGGAACAATGGGAAGATCATGGGGGACACTGGGGAAAATGAAGAGCGATGGGAAGATCATGGGGGACGCTGGGGAAAATGGGGATGATGGGAAGATCATGTTGGACACTGGGGAAAATGGGGAATGATGGGAAGATCATGGGGGCACTGGGGAAAATGGGGAACGATGGGAAGATCCTGGGGACACTGGGGAAAATGGGGAAGGATGGGAAGATCATGAGGAACGCTGCAGAAAATGGGAAACAATGGGAAGATCATGGGGGACGCTTGGGAAAATGGGGAAGGATGGGAAGATCATGAGGGACGCTGGGGAAAATTGGGAATGATGGGAAGATCATGGTTGATGCTGGGGAAAATGGATACAATGGGAAGATCATGGGGGACACTAGGGAAAATGGGGAACGATGGGATGATCATAGGGGACACTGGGGAAAATGGGGAATGATAGGAAGATCATGGGGGATGCTGGGGAAAATGGGAACGATGGGAAGATCATGGGGGACGCTGGGGAAAATGGGGAATGATGGGAAGAACATGGGGTAGACTGGGGAAAATGGGGAATGATGGGAAGATCCTGGGGGACACTGGGGAAAATGGGAGGATGGGAAGATCATGGGGGACGCTGTGGAAAATGGGGAACGATGGGAAGATCATGGGGGACACTGGGGAAAATGGGGAACGATGGGAAGATCATGGGGGATGCTGGGGAAAATGGGGAACAATGGGAAAATCATGGGGGACACTGGTGAAAATGGGGAACGATGGGAAGATCATGGGGGACGCTTCGGAAAATGGGGAAGGATGGGAAGATCATGGGGGGCACAGGGGAAAATGGGGAGCGATGGGAAGATCATGGGGGACACTGGGGAAAATGGGGAACGATGGGAAGATCATAGGGGATGCTGGGGAAAATGGGGAACGATGGGAAGTTCATGGGGGATGCTGGGGAAAATGGGGAACCATTGGAAGATCATGGGGGACACTGGGGAAAATGGGGAAGAATGGGTATATCAAGATTGACGCTGGGGAAAATGGGGAACAATGGGATAATCATGGGGGACACTGGAGAAAATGGGGAACGATAGGAAGATCATGGAGGACGCTGGGGAAAATGGGGAATGATGGGAAGATCATGGGGGACGCTGGGGAAAATGGGGATGATGGGAAGATCATGTTGGACTCTGGGGAAAATGGGGAATGATGGGAAGATCCTGGGGGACGCTGGGGAAAATGGGGATGATGGGAAGATCATGTTGGACTCTGGGGAAAATGGGGAATGATGGGAAGATCATGGGGGACACTGGGGAAAATGGTGAACAATGGGAAGATCATGGGGGACACTGGGGAAAATGGGGAATGATGGGAAGATCATGGGGGCACTGGGGAAAATGGGGAACGATAGGAAGATCATGGGGGATGCTGGGGAAAATGGGAACGATGGGAAGATCATGGGGGACACTTGGGAAAATGGGGAAGGATGGGAAGATTATGGGGGGCACAGGGGAAAATGGGGAGCGATGGGAAGATCATGGGGGACACTGGGGAAATGGGTAATGATGGGAAGATCATGGGGGACACTGGGGAAATGGGGAACGATGGGAGGAACATGGGGGACGTTGGGGAAAATGGGGAATGATGGGAAGATCATAGGGGATGCTGAGGAAAATTGGGAACGATGGGAAGTTCATGGGGGATGCTGGGGAAAATGGGGAACCATTGGAAGATCATGGGGGACACTGGGGAAAATGGGGAAGAATGGGTATATCAAGAGTGACGCTGGGGAAAATGGGGAACAATGGGATAATCATGGAGGACACTGGAGAAAATGGGGAACGATAGGAAGATCATGGAGGACACTGGGGAAAATGGGGAATGATGGGAAGATCATGGGGGACGCTGGGGAAAATGGGGAATGATGGGAAGATCATGGGGATGCTGGGGAAAATGGGGATGATGGGAAGATCATGTTGGACACTGGGGAAAATGGGGAACGATGGGAAGATCCTGGGGGACACTGGGGAAAATGGGGAAGGATGGAAAGATAATGGGGGGTGCTGGCGAAAATGGGAACAATGGGAAGATCATGGGGGACACTGGGGAAAATGGGGAACGATGGGAAGATCATAGGGAACACTGGCGAAAATGGGGAACGATGGGAAGATCATGGGGGATGCTGGGGAAAATGGGGAACGATGGGAAGATCATGGGGACACTGGGAAAATGATGAGTGATGGGAAGATAATGGGGGAAGCTGGGTAAAATGGGGAACAATGGGAAAATCATGGGGGACACTGGGGAAAATGAAGAGCGATGGGAAGATCATGGGGGACGCTGGGGAAAATGGGGATGATGGGAAGATCATGTTGGACACTGGGGAAAATGGGGAATGATGGGAAGATCATGGGGGCACTGGGGAAAATTGGGAACGATGGGAAGATCCTGGGGACACTGGGGAAAATGGGGAAGGTTGGGAAGATCATGAGGAACGCTGCAGAAAATGGGAAACGATGGGAAGATCATGGGGAACACTGGGGAAAATGGTGAACAATGGGAAGATCATGGGGGACGCTTGGGAAAATGGGGAAGGATGGGAAGATCATGAGGGACGCTGGTGAAAATGGGGAATTATGGAAAGATCATGGGGGGTGCTGGCGAAAATGGGAACAATGGGAAGAACATGGGGGACACTGGGGAAAATGGGGAACGATGGGAAGATCATAGGGGACACTGGGGAAAATGGGGAACGATGGGAAGATCATGGGGGATGCTGGGGAAAATGGGGAACGATGGGAAGATCATGGGGACACTGGGAAAATGATGAGTGATGGGAAGATAATGGGGGAAGCTGGGTAAAATGGGGAACAATGGGAAGATCATGGGGGACACTGGGGAAAATGAAGAGCGATGGGAAGATCCTGGGGACACTGGGGAAAATGGGGAAGGATGGGAAGATCATGAGGAACGCTGCAGAAAATGGGAAACGATGGGAAGATCATGGGGGACACTGGGGAAAATGGTGAACAATGGGAAGATCATGGGGGACGCTGGGGAAAATTGGGAATGATGGGAAGATCATGGTTGATGCTGGGGAAAATGGATACAATGGGAAGATCATGGGGGACACTAGGGAAAATGGGGAACGATGGGATGATCATAGGGGACACTGGGGAAAATGGGGAACGATAGGAAGATCATGGGGGATGCTGGGGAAAATGGGAACGATGGGAAGATCATGGGGGACGCTGGGGAAAATGGGGAATGATGGGAAGAACATGGGGTAGACTGGGGAAAATGGGGAATGATGGGAAGATCCTGGGGGACACTGGGGAAAATGGGAGGATGGGAAGATCATGGGGGACGCTGTGGAAAATGGGGAACGATGGGAAGATCATGGGGGACACTGGGGAAAATGGGGAACGATGGGAAAATCATGGGGGACACTGGTGAAAATGGGGAACGATGGGAAGATCATGGGGGACGCTTGGGAAAATGGGGAAGGATGGGAAGATCATGGGGGGCACAGGGGAAAATGGGGAGCGATGGGAAGATCATGGGGGACACTGGGGAAAATGGGGAACGATGGGAAGATCATAGGGGATGCTGGGGAAAATGGGGAACGATGGCAAGTTCATGGGGGATGCTGGGGAAAATGGGGAAGAATGGGTATATCAAGATTGACGCTGGGGAAAATGGGGAACAATGGGATAATCATGGGGGCACTGGAGAAAATGGGGAACGATAGGAAGATCATGGAGGACGCTGGGGAAAATGGGGAATGATGGGAAGATCATGGGGGACGCTGGGGAAAATGGGGAATGATGGGAAGATCATGGGGGACGCTGGGGAAAATGGGGAATGATGGGAAGATCATGGGGGGCGCTGGGGAAAATGGGGAATGATGGGAAGATCATGATGGAAGCTTGGGAAAATGGGGAAAGATGGGAAGATCATGGGGGACACTGGGGAAAATGGGGAGCGATGGGAAGATCATGGGGAACGCTGGGGAAAATGGGGAACAATGGCAAAATCATGGGGGACACTGGAGAAAATGGGGAACGATAGGAAGATCATGGAGGACGCTGGGGAAAATGGGGAATGATGGGAAGATCCTGGGGACACTGGGGAAAATGGGGAAGGTTGGGAAGATCATGAGGAACGCTGCAGAAAATGGGAAACGATGGGAAGATCATGGGGAACACTGGGGAAAATGGTGAACAATGGGAAGATCATGGGGGACGCTTGGGAAAATGGGGAAGGATGGGAAGATCATGAGGAACGCTGCGGAAAATGGGGAATGATGGAAAGATCATGGGGGGTGCTGGCGAAAATGGGAACAATGGGAAGAACATGGGGGACACTGGGGAAAATGGGGAACGATGGGAAGATCATAGGGGACACTGGGGATAATGGGGAACGATGGGAAGATCATGGGGGATGCTGGGGAAAATGGGGAACGATGGGAAGATCATGGGGACACTGGGAAAATGATGAGTGATGGGAAGATAATGGGGGAAGCTGGGTAAAATGGGGAACAATGGGAAGATCATGGGGGACACTGGGGAAAATGAAGAGCGATGGGAAGATCATGAGGGACGCTGGGGAAAATGGGGATGATGGGAAGATCATGTTGGACACTGGGGAAAATGGGGAATGATGGGAAGATCATGGGGGCACTGGGGAAAATGGGGAACGATGGGAAGATCCTGGGGACACTGGGGAAAATGGGGAAGGATGGGAAGATCATGAGGAACGCTGCAGAAAATGGGAAACGATGGGAAGATCATGGGGGACACTGGGGAAAATGGTGAACAATGGGAAGATCATGGGGGACGCTTGGGAAAATGGGGAAGGATGGGAAGATCATGAGGGACGCTGGGGAAAATGGGGAAGGATGGGAAGATCATATGGGGCACAGGGCAAAATGGGGAACGATGGGAAGATCATAGGGGATGCTGGGGAAAATGGGGAACCATTGGAAGATCATGGGGGACACTGGGGAAAATGGGGAAGAATGGGTATATCAAGATTGACGCTGGGGAAAATGGGGAACAATGGGATAATCATGGGGGACACTGGAGAAAATGGGGAACGATAGGAAGATCATGGAGGACGCTGGGGAAAATGGGGAATGATGGGAAGATCATGGGGGACGCTGGGGAAAATGGGGAATGATGGGAAGATCATGGGGGACGCTGGGGAAAATGGGGAATGATGGGAAGATCATGGGGGGCGCTGGGGAAAATGGGGAATGATGGGAAGATCATGATGGAAGCTTGGGAAAATGGGGAAAGATGGGAAGATCATGGGGGACACTGGGGAAAATGGGGAGCGATGGGAAGATCATGGGGAACGCTGGGGAAAATGGGGAACAATGGCAAAATCATGGGGGACACTGGAGAAAATGGGGAACGATAGGAAGATCATGGAGGACGCTGGGGAAAATGGGGAATGATGGGAAGATCCTGGGGACACTGGGGAAAATGGGGAAGGTTGGGAAGATCATGAGGAACGCTGCAGAAAATGGGAAACGATGGGAAGATCATGGGGAACACTGGGGAAAATGGTGAACAATGGGAAGATCATGGGGGACGCTTGGGAAAATGGGGAAGGATGGGAAGATCATGAGGAACGCTGCGGAAAATGGGGAATGATGGAAAGATCATGGGGGGTGCTGGCGAAAATGGGAACAATGGGAAGAACATGGGGGACACTGGGGAAAATGGGGAACGATGGGAAGATCATAGGGGACACTGGGGATAATGGGGAACGATGGGAAGATCATGGGGGATGCTGGGGAAAATGGGGAACGATGGGAAGATCATGGGGACACTGGGAAAATGATGAGTGATGGGAAGATAATGGGGGAAGCTGGGTAAAATGGGGAACAATGGGAAGATCATGGGGGACACTGGGGAAAATGAAGAGCGATGGGAAGATCATGAGGGACGCTGGGGAAAATGGGGATGATGGGAAGATCATGTTGGACACTGGGGAAAGTGGGGAATGATGGGAAGATCATGGGGGCACTGGGGAAAATGGGGAACGATGGGAAGATCCTGGGGACACTGGGGAAAATGGGGAAGGATGGGAAGATCATGAGGAACGCTGCAGAAAATGGGAACGATGGGAAGATCATGGGGGACACTGGGGAAAATGGTGAACAATGGGAAGATCATGGGGGACGCTTGGGAAAATGGGGAAGGATGGGAAGATCATGAGGGACGCTGGGGAAAATTGGGAATGATGGGAAGATCATGGTTGATGCTGGGGAAAATGGATACAATGGGAAGATCATGGGGGACACTAGGGAAAATGGGGAACGATGGGATGATCATATTGGACACTGGGGAAAATGGGGAACGATAGGAAGATCATGGGGGATGCTGGGGAAAATGGGAACGATGGGAAGATCATGGGGGACGCTGGGGAAAATGGGGAATGATGGGAAGAACATGGGGTAGACTGGGGAAAATGGGGAATGATGGGAAGATCCTGGGGGACACTGGGGAAAATGGGAGGATGGGAAGATCCAGGGGGACGCTGTGGAAAATGGGGAACGATGGGAAGATCATGGGGGACACTGGGGAAAATGGGGAACGATGGGAAGATCATGGGGGATGCTGGGGAAAATGGGGAACGATGGGAAGATCCTGGGGACACTGGGGAAAATGGGGAAGGATGGGAAGATCATGAGGAACGCTGCAGAAAATGGGAAACGATGGGAAGATCATGGGGGACACTGGGGAAAATGGTGAACAATGGGAAGATCATGGGGGACGCTTGGGAAAATGGGGAAGGATGGGAAGATCATGAGGGACGCTGGGGAAAATTGGGAATGATGGGAAGATCATGGTTGATGCTGGGGAAAATGGATACAATGGGAAGATCATAGGGGACACTGGGGAAAATGGGGAACGATAGGAAGATCATGGGGGATGCTGGGGAAAATGGGAACGATGGGAAGATCATGGGGGACGCTGGGGAAAATGGGGAATGATGGGAAGAACATGGGGTAGACTGGGGAAAATGGGGAATGATGGGAAGATCCTGGGGGACACTGGGGAAAATGGGAGGATGGGAAGATCATGGGGGACACTGGGGAAAATGGTGAACAATGGGAAGATCATGGGGGACACTGGGGAAAATGGGGAACGATGGGAAGATCATAGGGGACACTGGGGAAAATGGGGAACGATGGGAAGATCATGGGGGATGCTGGGGAAAATGGGGAACAATGGGAAAATCATGGGGGACACTGGTGAAAATGGGGAACGATGGGAAGATCATGGGGGACGCTTGGGAAAATGGGGAAGGATGGGAAGATCATGGGGGGCACAGGGCAAAATGGGGAGCGATGGGAAGATCATGGGGGACACTGGGGAAAATGGGGAACGATGGGAAGATCATAGGGGATGCTGGGGAAAATAGGGAACCATTGGAAGATCATGGGGGACACTGGGGAAAATGGGGAAGAATGGGTATATCAAGATTGACGCTGGGGAAAATGGGGAACAATGGGATAATCATGGGGGACACTGGAGAAAATGGGGAACGATAGGAAGATCATGGAGGACGCTGGGGAAAATGGGGAATGATGGGAAGATCATGATGGAAGCTTGGGAAAATGGGGAAAGATGGGAAGATCATGGGGGACACTGTGGAAAATGGGGAGCGATGGGAAGATCATGGGGGACGCTGGGGAAAATGGGGAACAATGGCAAAATCATGGGGGACACTGGAGAAAATGGGGAACGATAGGAAGATCATGGAGGACGCTGGGGAAATTGGGGATGATGGGAAGATCATGTTGGACACTGGGGAAAATGGGGAATGATGGGAAGATCATGGGGGCACTGGGGAAAATGGGGAACGATGGGAAGATCCTGGGGACACTGGGGAAATGGGGAAGGATGGGAAGATCATGAGGAACGCTGCGGAAAATGGGAAACGATGGGAAGATCATGGGGGACACTGGGGAAAATGGTGAACAATGGGAAGATCATGGGGACACTGGGGAAAATGGGGAATGATGGGAAGATCATGGGGGCACTAGGGAAAATGGGGAATGATGGAAAGATCATGGGGGACGCTTGGGAAAATGGGGAAGGATGGGAAGATCATGAGGGACGCTGGTGAAAATGGGGAATGATGGAAAGATCATGGGGGGTGCTGGCGAAAATGGGAACAATGGGAAGATCCTGGGGACACTGGGGAAAATGGGGAAGGATGGGAAGATCATGAGGAACGCTGCAGAAAATGGGAAACGATGGGAAGATCATGGGGGACACTGGGGAAAATGGTGAACAATGGGAAGATCATGGGGGACGCTTGGGAAAATGGGGAAGGATGGGAAGATCATGAGGGACGCTGGGGAAAATTGGGAATAATGGGAAGATCATGGTTGATGCTGGGGAAAATGGATACAATGGGAAGATCATGGGGGACACTAGGGAAAATGGGGAACGATGGGATGATCATACTGTAGGGGACACTGGGGAAAATGGGGAACGATAGGAAGATCATGGGGGATGCTGGGGAAAATGGGAACGATGGGAAGATCATGGGGGACGCTGGGGAAAATGGGGAATGATGGGAAGAACATGGGGTAGACTTGGGAAAATGGGGAATGATGGGAAGATCCTGGGGGACACTGGGGAAAATGGGAGGATGGGAAGATCATGGGGGACGCTGTGGAAAATGGGGAACGATGGGAAGATCATGGGGGACACTGGGGAAAATGGGGAACAATGGGAAGATCATGGGGGATGCTGGGGAAAATGGGGAACAATGGGAAAATCATGGGGGACACTGGTGAAAATGGGGAACGATGGGAAGATCATGGGGGACGCTTGGGAAAATGGGGAAGGATGGGAAGATCATGGGGGGCACAGGGGAAAATGGGGAGCGATGGGAAGATCATGGGGGACACTGGGGAAAATGGGGAACGATGGGAAGATCATAGGGGATGCTGGGGAAAATGGGGAACGATGGGAAGTTCATGGGGGATGCTGGGGAAAATGGGGAACCATTGGAAGATCATGGGGGACACTGGGGAAAATGGGGAAGAATGGGTATATCAAGATTGACGCTGGGGAAAATGGGGAACAATGGGATAATCATGGGGGACACTGGAGAAAATGGGGAACGATAGGAAGATCATGGAGGACGCTGGGGAAAATGGGGAATGATGGGAAGATCCTGGGGACACTGGGGAAAATGGGGAAGGTTGGGAAGATCATGAGGAACGCTGCAGAAAATGGGAAACGATGGGAAGATCATGGGGAACACTGGGGAAAATGGTGAACAATGGGAAGATCATGGGGGACGCTTGGGAAAATGGGGAAGGATGGGAAGATCATGAGGAACGCTGCGGAAAATGGGGAATGATGGAAAGATCATGGGGGGTGCTGGCGAAAATGGGAACAATGGGAAGAACATGGGGGACACTGGGGAAAATGGGGAACGATGGGAAGATCATAGGGGACACTGGGGATAATGGGGAACGATGGGAAGATCATGGGGGATGCTGGGGAAAATGGGGAACGATGGGAAGATCATGGGGACACTGGGAAAATGATGAGTGATGGGAAGATAATGGGGGAAGCTGGGTAAAATGGGGAACAATGGGAAGATCATGGGGGACACTGGGGAAAATGGGGAAGGATGGGAAGATCATGAGGAACGCTGCAGAAAATGGGAAACGATGGGAAGATCATGGGGGACACTGGGGAAAATGGTGAACAATGGGAAGATCATGGGGGACACTTGGGAAAATGGGGAAGGATGGGAAGATCATGAGGGACGCTGGGGAAAATGGGGAAGGATGGGAAGATCATGGGGGGCACAGGGCAAAATGGGGAACGATGGGAAGATCATGGAGGACGCTGGGGAAAATGGGGAATGATGGGAAGATCATGGGGGACGCTGGGGAAAATGGGGAATGATGGGAAGATCATGGGGGACGCTGGGGAAAATGGGGAATGATGGGAAGATCATGGGGGGCGCTGGGGAAAATGGGGAATGATGGGAAGATCATGATGGAAGCTTGGGAAAATGGGGAAAGATGGGAAGATCATGGGGGACACTGGGGAAAATGGGGAGCGATGGGAAGATCATGGGGAACGCTGGGGAAAATGGGGAACAATGGCAAAATCATGGGGGACACTGGAGAAAATGGGGAACGATAGGAAGATCATGGAGGACGCTGGGGAAAATGGGGAATGATGGGAAGATCCTGGGGACACTGGGGAAAATGGGGAAGGTTGGGAAGATCATGAGGAACGCTGCAGAAAATGGGAAACGATGGGAAGATCATGGGGAACACTGGGGAAAATGGTGAACAATGGGAAGATCATGGGGGACGCTTGGGAAAATGGGGAAGGATGGGAAGATCATGAGGAACGCTGCGGAAAATGGGGAATGATGGAAAGATCATGGGGGGTGCTGGCGAAAATGGGAACAATGGGAAGAACATGGGGGACACTGGGGAAAATGGGGAACGATGGGAAGATCATAGGGGACACTGGGGATAATGGGGAACGATGGGAAGATCATGGGGGATGCTGGGGAAAATGGGGAACGATGGGAAGATCATGGGGACACTGGGAAAATGATGAGTGATGGGAAGATAATGGGGGAAGCTGGGTAAAATGGGGAACAATGGGAAGATCATGGGGGACACTGGGGAAAATGAAGAGCGATGGGAAGATCATGAGGGACGCTGGGGAAAATGGGGATGATGGGAAGATCATGTTGGACACTGGGGAAAGTGGGGAATGATGGGAAGATCATGGGGGCACTGGGGAAAATGGGGAACGATGGGAAGATCCTGGGGACACTGGGGAAAATGGGGAAGGATGGGAAGATCATGAGGAACGCTGCAGAAAATGGGAAACAATGGGAAGATCATGGGGGACGCTTGGGAAAATGGGGAAGGATGGGAAGATCATGAGGGACGCTGGGGAAAATTGGGAATGATGGGAAGATCATGGTTGATGCTGGGGAAAATGGATACAATGGGAAGATCATGGGGGACACTAGGGAAAATGGGGAACGATGGGATGATCATAGGGGACACTGGGGAAAATGGGGAATGATAGGAAGATCATGGGGGATGCTGGGGAAAATGGGAACGATGGGAAGATCATGGGGGACGCTGGGGAAAATGGGGAATGATGGGAAGAACATGGGGTAGACTGGGGAAAATGGGGAATGATGGGAAGATCCTGGGGGACACTGGGGAAAATGGGAGGATGGGAAGATCATGGGGGACGCTGTGGAAAATGGGGAACGATGGGAAGATCATGGGGGACACTGGGGAAAATGGGGAACGATGGGAAGATCATGGGGGATGCTGGGGAAAATGGGGAACAATGGGAAAATCATGGGGGACACTGGTGAAAATGGGGAACGATGGGAAGATCATGGGGGACGCTTCGGAAAATGGGGAAGGATGGGAAGATCATGGGGGGCACAGGGGAAAATGGGGAGCGATGGGAAGATCATGGGGGACACTGGGGAAAATGGGGAACGATGGGAAGATCATAGGGGATGCTGGGGAAAATGGGGAACGATGGGAAGTTCATGGGGGATGCTGGGGAAAATGGGGAACCATTGGAAGATCATGGGGGACACTGGGGAAAATGGGGAAGAATGGGTATATCAAGATTGACGCTGGGGAAAATGGGGAACAATGGGATAATCATGGGGGACACTGGAGAAAATGGGGAACGATAGGAAGATCATGGAGGACGCTGGGGAAAATGGGGAATGATGGGAAGATCATGGGGGACGCTGGGGAAAATGGGGATGATGGGAAGATCATGTTGGACTCTGGGGAAAATGGGGAATGATGGGAAGATCCTGGGGGACGCTGGGGAAAATGGGGATGATGGGAAGATCATGTTGGACTCTGGGGAAAATGGGGAATGATGGGAAGATCATGGGGGACACTGGGGAAAATGGTGAACAATGGGAAGATCATGGGGGACACTGGGGAAAATGGGGAATGATGGGAAGATCATGGGGGCACTGGGGAAAATGGGGAACGATAGGAAGATCATGGGGGATGCTGGGGAAAATGGGAACGATGGGAAGATCATGGGGGACACTTGGGAAAATGGGGAAGGATGGGAAGATTATGGGGGGCACAGGGGAAAATGGGGAGCGATGGGAAGATCATGGGGGACACTGGGGAAATGGGTAATGATGGGAAGATCATGGGGGACACTGGGGAAATGGGGAACGATGGGAGGAACATGGGGGACGTTGGGGAAAATGGGGAATGATGGGAAGATCATAGGGGATGCTGAGGAAAATTGGGAACGATGGGAAGTTCATGGGGGATGCTGGGGAAAATGGGGAACCATTGGAAGATCATGGGGGACACTGGGGAAAATGGGGAAGAATGGGTATATCAAGAGTGACGCTGGGGAAAATGGGGAACAATGGGATAATCATGGAGGACACTGGAGAAAATGGGGAACGATAGGAAGATCATGGAGGACACTGGGGAAAATGGGGAATGATGGGAAGATCATGGGGGACGCTGGGGAAAATGGGGAATGATGGGAAGATCATGGGGATGCTGGGGAAAATGGGGATGATGGGAAGATCATGTTGGACACTGGGGAAAATGGGGAACGATGGGAAGATCCTGGGGGACACTGGGGAAAATGGGGAAGGATGGAAAGATAATGGGGGGTGCTGGCGAAAATGGGAACAATGGGAAGATCATGGGGGACACTGGGGAAAATGGGGAACGATGGGAAGATCATAGGGAACACTGGCGAAAATGGGGAACGATGGGAAGATCATGGGGGATGCTGGGGAAAATGGGGAACGATGGGAAGATCATGGGGACACTGGGAAAATGATGAGTGATGGGAAGATAATGGGGGAAGCTGGGTAAAATGGGGAACAATGGGAAAATCATGGGGGACACTGGGGAAAATGAAGAGCGATGGGAAGATCATGGGGGACGCTGGGGAAAATGGGGATGATGGGAAGATCATGTTGGACACTGGGGAAAATGGGGAATGATGGGAAGATCATGGGGGCACTGGGGAAAATTGGGAACGATGGGAAGATCCTGGGGACACTGGGGAAAATGGGGAAGGTTGGGAAGATCATGAGGAACGCTGCAGAAAATGGGAAACGATGGGAAGATCATGGGGAACACTGGGGAAAATGGTGAACAATGGGAAGATCATGGGGGACGCTTGGGAAAATGGGGAAGGATGGGAAGATCATGAGGGACGCTGGTGAAAATGGGGAATTATGGAAAGATCATGGGGGGTGCTGGCGAAAATGGGAACAATGGGAAGAACATGGGGGACACTGGGGAAAATGGGGAACGATGGGAAGATCATAGGGGACACTGGGGAAAATGGGGAACGATGGGAAGATCATGGGGGATGCTGGGGAAAATGGGGAACGATGGGAAGATCATGGGGACACTGGGAAAATGATGAGTGATGGGAAGATAATGGGGGAAGCTGGGTAAAATGGGGAACAATGGGAAGATCATGGGGGACACTGGGGAAAATGAAGAGCGATGGGAAGATCCTGGGGACACTGGGGAAAATGGGGAAGGATGGGAAGATCATGAGGAACGCTGCAGAAAATGGGAAACGATGGGAAGATCATGGGGGACACTGGGGAAAATGGTGAACAATGGGAAGATCATGGGGGACGCTGGGGAAAATTGGGAATGATGGGAAGATCATGGTTGATGCTGGGGAAAATGGATACAATGGGAAGATCATGGGGGACACTAGGGAAAATGGGGAACGATGGGATGATCATAGGGGACACTGGGGAAAATGGGGAACGATAGGAAGATCATGGGGGATGCTGGGGAAAATGGGAACGATGGGAAGATCATGGGGGACGCTGGGGAAAATGGGGAATGATGGGAAGAACATGGGGTAGACTGGGGAAAATGGGGAATGATGGGAAGATCCTGGGGGACACTGGGGAAAATGGGAGGATGGGAAGATCATGGGGGACGCTGTGGAAAATGGGGAACGATGGGAAGATCATGGGGGACACTGGGGAAAATGGGGAACGATGGGAAAATCATGGGGGACACTGGTGAAAATGGGGAACGATGGGAAGATCATGGGGGACGCTTGGGAAAATGGGGAAGGATGGGAAGATCATGGGGGGCACAGGGGAAAATGGGGAGCGATGGGAAGATCATGGGGGACACTGGGGAAAATGGGGAACGATGGGAAGATCATAGGGGATGCTGGGGAAAATGGGGAACGATGGCAAGTTCATGGGGGATGCTGGGGAAAATGGGGAAGAATGGGTATATCAAGATTGACGCTGGGGAAAATGGGGAACAATGGGATAATCATGGGGGCACTGGAGAAAATGGGGAACGATAGGAAGATCATGGAGGACGCTGGGGAAAATGGGGAATGATGGGAAGATCATGGGGGACGCTGGGGAAAATGGGGAATGATGGGAAGATCATGGGGGACGCTGGGGAAAATGGGGAATGATGGGAAGATCATGGGGGGCGCTGGGGAAAATGGGGAATGATGGGAAGATCATGATGGAAGCTTGGGAAAATGGGGAAAGATGGGAAGATCATGGGGGACACTGGGGAAAATGGGGAGCGATGGGAAGATCATGGGGAACGCTGGGGAAAATGGGGAACAATGGCAAAATCATGGGGGACACTGGAGAAAATGGGGAACGATAGGAAGATCATGGAGGACGCTGGGGAAAATGGGGAATGATGGGAAGATCCTGGGGACACTGGGGAAAATGGGGAAGGTTGGGAAGATCATGAGGAACGCTGCAGAAAATGGGAAACGATGGGAAGATCATGGGGAACACTGGGGAAAATGGTGAACAATGGGAAGATCATGGGGGATGCTTGGGAAAATGGGGAAGGATGGGAAGATCATGAGGAACGCTGCGGAAAATGGGGAATGATGGAAAGATCATGGGGGGTGCTGGCGAAAATGGGAACAATGGGAAGAACATGGGGGACACTGGGGAAAATGGGGAACGATGGGAAGATCATAGGGGACACTGGGGATAATGGGGAACGATGGGAAGATCATGGGGGATGCTGGGGAAAATGGGGAACGATGGGAAGATCATGGGGACACTGGGAAAATGATGAGTGATGGGAAGATAATGGGGGAAGCTGGGTAAAATGGGGAACAATGGGAAGATCATGGGGGACACTGGGGAAAATGAAGAGCGATGGGAAGATCATGAGGGACGCTGGGGAAAATGGGGATGATGGGAAGATCATGTTGGACACTGGGGAAAATGGGGAATGATGGGAAGATCATGGGGGCACTGGGGAAAATGGGGAACGATGGGAAGATCCTGGGGACACTGGGGAAAATGGGGAAGGATGGGAAGATCATGAGGAACGCTGCAGAAAATGGGAAACGATGGGAAGATCATGGGGGACACTGGGGAAAATGGTGAACAATGGGAAGATCATGGGGGACGCTTGGGAAAATGGGGAAGGATGGGAAGATCATGAGGGACGCTGGGGAAAATGGGGAAGGATGGGAAGATCATGGGGGGCACAGGGCAAAATGGGGAACGATGGGAAGATCATAGGGGATGCTGGGGAAAATGGGGAACCATTGGAAGATCATGGGGGACACTGGGGAAAATGGGGAAGAATGGGTATATCAAGATTGACGCTGGGGAAAATGGGGAACAATGGGATAATCATGGGGGACACTGGAGAAAATGGGGAACGATAGGAAGATCATGGAGGACGCTGGGGAAAATGGGGAATGATGGGAAGATCATGGGGGACGCTGGGGAAAATGGGGAATGATGGGAAGATCATGGGGGACGCTGGGGAAAATGGGGAATGATGGGAAGATCATGGGGGGCGCTGGGGAAAATGGGGAATGATGGGAAGATCATGATGGAAGCTTGGGAAAATGGGGAAAGATGGGAAGATCATGGGGGACACTGGGGAAAATGGGGAGCGATGGGAAGATCATGGGGAACGCTGGGGAAAATGGGGAACAATGGCAAAATCATGGGGGACACTGGAGAAAATGGGGAACGATAGGAAGATCATGGAGGACGCTGGGGAAAATGGGGAATGATGGGAAGATCCTGGGGACACTGGGGAAAATGGGGAAGGTTGGGAAGATCATGAGGAACGCTGCAGAAAATGGGAAACGATGGGAAGATCATGGGGAACACTGGGGAAAATGGTGAACAATGGGAAGATCATGGGGGACGCTTGGGAAAATGGGGAAGGATGGGAAGATCATGAGGAACGCTGCGGAAAATGGGGAATGATGGAAAGATCATGGGGGGTGCTGGCGAAAATGGGAACAATGGGAAGAACATGGGGGACACTGGGGAAAATGGGGAACGATGGGAAGATCATAGGGGACACTGGGGATAATGGGGAACGATGGGAAGATCATGGGGGATGCTGGGGAAAATGGGGAACGATGGGAAGATCATGGGGACACTGGGAAAATGATGAGTGATGGGAAGATAATGGGGGAAGCTGGGTAAAATGGGGAACAATGGGAAGATCATGGGGGACACTGGGGAAAATGAAGAGCGATGGGAAGATCATGAGGGACGCTGGGGAAAATGGGGATGATGGGAAGATCATGTTGGACACTGGGGAAAGTGGGGAATGATGGGAAGATCATGGGGGCACTGGGGAAAATGGGGAACGATGGGAAGATCCTGGGGACACTGGGGAAAATGGGGAAGGATGGGAAGATCATGAGGAACGCTGCAGAAAATGGGAACGATGGGAAGAACATGGGGGACACTGGGGAAAATGGTGAACAATGGGAAGATCATGGGGGACGCTTGGGAAAATGGGGAAGGATGGGAAGATCATGAGGGACGCTGGGGAAAATTGGGAATGATGGGAAGATCATGGTTGATGCTGGGGAAAATGGATACAATGGGAAGATCATGGGGGACACTAGGGAAAATGGGGAACGATGGGATGATCATAGGGGACACTGGGGAAAATGGGGAACGATAGGAAGATCATGGGGGATGCTGGGGAAAATGGGAACGATGGGAAGATCATGGGGGACGCTGGGGAAAATGGGGAATGATGGGAAGAACATGGGGTAGACTGGGGAAAATGGGGAATGATGGGAAGATCCTGGGGGACACTGGGGAAAATGGGAGGATGGGAAGATCCAGGGGGACGCTGTGGAAAATGGGGAACGATGGGAAGATCATGGGGGACACTGGGGAAAATGGGGAACGATGGGAAGATCATGGGGGATGCTGGGGAAAATGGGGAACGATGGGAAGATCCTGGGGACACTGGGGAAAATGGGGAAGGATGGGAAGATCATGAGGAACGCTGCAGAAAATGGGAAACGATGGGAAGATCATGGGGGACACTGGGGAAAATGGTGAACAATGGGAAGATCATGGGGGACGCTTGGGAAAATGGGGAAGGATGGGAAGATCATGAGGGACGCTGGGGAAAATTGGGAATGATGGGAAGATCATGGTTGATGCTGGGGAAAATGGATACAATGGGAAGATCATAGGGGACACTGGGGAAAATGGGGAACGATAGGAAGATCATGGGGGATGCTGGGGAAAATGGGAACGATGGGAAGATCATGGGGGACGCTGGGGAAAATGGGGAATGATGGGAAGAACATGGGGTAGACTGGGGAAAATGGGGAATGATGGGAAGATCCTGGGGGACACTGGGGAAAATGGGAGGATGGGAAGATCATGGGGGACACTGGGGAAAATGGTGAACAATGGGAAGATCATGGGGGACACTGGGGAAAATGGGGAACGATGGGAAGATCATAGGGGACACTGGGGAAAATGGGGAACGATGGGAAGATCATGGGGGATGCTGGGGAAAATGGGGAACAATGGGAAAATCATGGGGGACACTGGTGAAAATGGGGAACGATGGGAAGATCATGGGGGACGCTTGGGAAAATGGGGAAGGATGGGAAGATCATGGGGGGCACAGGGCAAAATGGGGAGCGATGGGAAGATCATGGGGGACACTGGGGAAAATGGGGAACGATGGGAAGATCATAGGGGATGCTGGGGAAAATAGGGAACCATTGGAAGATCATGGGGGACACTGGGGAAAATGGGGAAGAATGGGTATATCAAGATTGACGCTGGGGAAAATGGGGAACAATGGGATAATCATGGGGGACACTGGAGAAAATGGGGAACGATAGGAAGATCATGGAGGACGCTGGGGAAAATGGGGAATGATGGGAAGATCATGATGGAAGCTTGGGAAAATGGGGAAAGATGGGAAGATCATGGGGGACACTGTGGAAAATGGGGAGCGATGGGAAGATCATGGGGGACGCTGGGGAAAATGGGGAACAATGGCAAAATCATGGGGGACACTGGAGAAAATGGGGAACGATAGGAAGATCATGGAGGACGCTGGGGAAATTGGGGATGATGGGAAGATCATGTTGGACACTGGGGAAAATGGGGAATGATGGGAAGATCATGGGGGCACTGGGGAAAATGGGGAACGATGGGAAGATCCTGGGGACACTGGGGAAATGGGGAAGGATGGGAAGATCATGAGGAACGCTGCGGAAAATGGGAAACGATGGGAAGATCATGGGGGACACTGGGGAAAATGGTGAACAATGGGAAGATCATGGGGACACTGGGGAAAATGGGGAATGATGGGAAGATCATGGGGGCACTAGGGAAAATGGGGAATGATGGAAAGATCATGGGGGACGCTTGGGAAAATGGGGAAGGATGGGAAGATCATGAGGGACGCTGGTGAAAATGGGGAATGATGGAAAGATCATGGGGGGTGCTGGCGAAAATGGGAACAATGGGAAGATCCTGGGGACACTGGGGAAAATGGGGAAGGATGGGAAGATCATGAGGAACGCTGCAGAAAATGGGAAACGATGGGAAGATCATGGGGGACACTGGGGAAAATGGTGAACAATGGGAAGATCATGGGGGACGCTTGGGAAAATGGGGAAGGATGGGAAGATCATGAGGGACGCTGGGGAAAATTGGGAATAATGGGAAGATCATGGTTGATGCTGGGGAAAATGGATACAATGGGAAGATCATGGGGGACACTAGGGAAAATGGGGAACGATGGGATGATCATACTGTAGGGGACACTGGGGAAAATGGGGAACGATAGGAAGATCATGGGGGATGCTGGGGAAAATGGGAACGATGGGAAGATCATGGGGGACGCTGGGGAAAATGGGGAATGATGGGAAGAACATGGGGTAGACTTGGGAAAATGGGGAATGATGGGAAGATCCTGGGGGACACTGGGGAAAATGGGAGGATGGGAAGATCATGGGGGACGCTGTGGAAAATGGGGAACGATGGGAAGATCATGGGGGACACTGGGGAAAATGGGGAACAATGGGAAGATCATGGGGGATGCTGGGGAAAATGGGGAACAATGGGAAAATCATGGGGGACACTGGTGAAAATGGGGAACGATGGGAAGATCATGGGGGACGCTTGGGAAAATGGGGAAGGATGGGAAGATCATGGGGGGCACAGGGGAAAATGGGGAGCGATGGGAAGATCATGGGGGACACTGGGGAAAATGGGGAACGATGGGAAGATCATAGGGGATGCTGGGGAAAATGGGGAACGATGGGAAGTTCATGGGGGATGCTGGGGAAAATGGGGAACCATTGGAAGATCATGGGGGACACTGGGGAAAATGGGGAAGAATGGGTATATCAAGATTGACGCTGGGGAAAATGGGGAACAATGGGATAATCATGGGGGACACTGGAGAAAATGGGGAACGATAGGAAGATCATGGAGGACGCTGGGGAAAATGGGGAATGATGGGAAGATCCTGGGGACACTGGGGAAAATGGGGAAGGTTGGGAAGATCATGAGGAACGCTGCAGAAAATGGGAAACGATGGGAAGATCATGGGGAACACTGGGGAAAATGGTGAACAATGGGAAGATCATGGGGGACGCTTGGGAAAATGGGGAAGGATGGGAAGATCATGAGGAACGCTGCGGAAAATGGGGAATGATGGAAAGATCATGGGGGGTGCTGGCGAAAATGGGAACAATGGGAAGAACATGGGGGACACTGGGGAAAATGGGGAACGATGGGAAGATCATAGGGGACACTGGGGATAATGGGGAACGATGGGAAGATCATGGGGGATGCTGGGGAAAATGGGGAACGATGGGAAGATCATGGGGACACTGGGAAAATGATGAGTGATGGGAAGATAATGGGGGAAGCTGGGTAAAATGGGGAACAATGGGAAGATCATGGGGGACACTGGGGAAAATGGGGAAGGATGGGAAGATCATGAGGAACGCTGCAGAAAATGGGAAACGATGGGAAGATCATGGGGGACACTGGGGAAAATGGTGAACAATGGGAAGATCATGGGGGACACTTGGGAAAATGGGGAAGGATGGGAAGATCATGAGGGACGCTGGGGAAAATGGGGAAGGATGGGAAGATCATGGGGGGCACAGGGCAAAATGGGGAACGATGGGAAGATCATAGGGGATGCTGGGGAAAATGGGGAACCATTGGAAGATCATGGGGGACACTGGGGAAAATGGGGAAGAATGGGTATATCAAGATTGACGCTGGGGAAAATGGGGAACAATGGGATAATCATGGGGGACACTGGAGAAAATGGGGAACGATAGGAAGATCATGGAGGACGCTGGGGAAAATGGGGAATGATGGGAAGATCATGGGGGACGCTGGGGAAAATGGGGAATGATGGGAAGATCATGGGGGACGCTGGGGAAAATGGGGAATGATGGGAAGATCATGGGGGGCGCTGGGGAAAATGGGGAATGATGGGAAGATCATGATGGAAGCTTGGGAAAATGGGGAAAGATGGGAAGATCATGGGGGACACTGGGGAAAATGGGGAGCGATGGGAAGATCATGGGGAACGCTGGGGAAAATGGGGAACAATGGCAAAATCATGGGGGACACTGGAGAAAATGGGGAACGATAGGAAGATCATGGAGGACGCTGGGGAAAATGGGGAATGATGGGAAGATCCTGGGGACACTGGGGAAAATGGGGAAGGTTGGGAAGATCATGAGGAACGCTGCAGAAAATGGGAAACGATGGGAAGATCATGGGGAACACTGGGGAAAATGGTGAACAATGGGAAGATCATGGGGGACGCTTGGGAAAATGGGGAAGGATGGGAAGATCATGAGGAACGCTGCGGAAAATGGGGAATGATGGAAAGATCATGGGGGGTGCTGGCGAAAATGGGAACAATGGGAAGAACATGGGGGACACTGGGGAAAATGGGGAACGATGGGAAGATCATAGGGGACACTGGGGATAATGGGGAACGATGGGAAGATCATGGGGGATGCTGGGGAAAATGGGGAACGATGGGAAGATCATGGGGACACTGGGAAAATGATGAGTGATGGGAAGATAATGGGGGAAGCTGGGTAAAATGGGGAACAATGGGAAGATCATGGGGGACACTGGGGAAAATGAAGAGCGATGGGAAGATCATGAGGGACGCTGGGGAAAATGGGGATGATGGGAAGATCATGTTGGACACTGGGGAAAGTGGGGAATGATGGGAAGATCATGGGGGCACTGGGGAAAATGGGGAACGATGGGAAGATCCTGGGGACACTGGGGAAAATGGGGAAGGATGGGAAGATCATGAGGAACGCTGCAGAAAATGGGAAACGATGGGAAGATCATGGGGGACACTGGGGAAAATGGTGAACAATGGGAAGATCATGGGGGACGCTTGGGAAAATGGGGAAGGATGGGAAGATCATGAGGGACGCTGGGGAAAATTGGGAATGATGGGAAGATCATGGTTGATGCTGGGGAAAATGGATACAATGGGAAGATCATGGGGGACACTAGGGAAAATGGGGAACGATGGGATGATCATAGGGGACACTGGGGAAAATGGGGAACGATAGGAAGATCATGGGGGATGCTGGGGAAAATGGGAACGATGGGAAGATCATGGGGGACGCTGGGGAAAATGGGGAATGATGGGAAGAACATGGGGTAGACTGGGGAAAATGGGGAATGATGGGAAGATCCTGGGGGACACTGGGGAAAATGGGAGGATGGGAAGATCATGGGGGACGCTGTGGAAAATGGGGAACGATGGGAAGATCATGGGGGACACTGGGGAAAATGGGGAACGATGGGAAGATCATGGGGGATGCTGGGGAAAATGGGGAACGATGGGAAGATCCTGGGGACACTGGGGAAAATGGGGAAGGATGGGAAGATCATGAGGAACGCTGCAGAAAATGGGAAACGATGGGAAGATCATGGGGGACACTGGGGAAAATGGTGAACAATGGGAAGATCATGGGGGACGCTTGGGAAAATGGGGAAGGATGGGAAGATCATGAGGGACGCTGGGGAAAATTGGGAATGATGGGAAGATCATGGTTGATGCTGGGGAAAATGGATACAATGGGAAGATCATAGGGGACACTGGGGAAAATGGGGAACGATAGGAAGATCATGGGGGATGCTGGGGAAAATGGGAACGATGGGAAGATCATGGGGGACGCTGGGGAAAATGGGGAATGATGGGAAGAACATGGGGTAGACTGGGGAAAATGGGGAATGATGGGAAGATCCTGGGGGACACTGGGGAAAATGGGAGGATGGGAAGATCATGGGGGACGCTGTGGAAAATGGGGAACGATGGGAAGATCATGGGGGACACTGGGGAAAATGGGGAACGATGGGAAGATCATGGGGGATGCTGGGGAAAATGGGGAACAATGGGAAAATCATGGGGGACACTGGTGAAAATGGGGAACGATGGGAAGATCATGGGGGACGCTTGGGAAAATGGGGAAGGATGGGAAGATCATGGGGGGCACAGGGCAAAATGGGGAGCGATGGGAAGATCATGGGGGACACTGGGGAAAATGGGGAACGATGGGAAGATCATAGGGGATGCTGGGGAAAATGGGGAACCATTGGAAGATCATGGGGGACACTGGGGAAAATGGGGAAGAATGGGTATATCAAGATTGACGCTGGGGAAAATGGGGAACAATGGGATAATCATGGGGGACACTGGAGAAAATGGGGAACGATAGGAAGATCATGGAGGACGCTGGGGAAAATGGGGAATGATGGGAAGATCATGATGGAAGCTTGGGAAAATGGGGAAAGATGGGAAGATCATGGGGGACACTGTGGAAAATGGGGAGCGATGGGAAGATCATGGGGGACGCTGGGGAAAATGGGGAACAATGGCAAAATCATGGGGGACACTGGAGAAAATGGGGAACGATAGGAAGATCATGGAGGACGCTGGGGAAATTGGGGATGATGGGAAGATCATGTTGGACACTGGGGAAAATGGGGAATGATGGGAAGATCATGGGGGCACTGGGGAAAATGGGGAACGATGGGAAGATCCTGGGGACACTGGGGAAATGGGGAAGGATGGGAAGATCATGAGGAACGCTGCGGAAAATGGGAAACGATGGGAAGATCATGGGGGACACTGGGGAAAATGGTGAACAATGGGAAGATCATGGGGACACTGGGGAAAATGGGGAATGATGGGAAGATCATGGGGGCACTAGGGAAAATGGGGAATGATGGAAAGATCATGGGGGACGCTTGGGAAAATGGGGAAGGATGGGAAGATCATGAGGGACGCTGGTGAAAATGGGGAATGATGGAAAGATCATGGGGGGTGCTGGCGAAAATGGGAACAATGGGAAGATCCTGGGGACACTGGGGAAAATGGGGAAGGATGGGAAGATCATGAGGAACGCTGCAGAAAATGGGAAACGATGGGAAGATCATGGGGGACACTGGGGAAAATGGTGAACAATGGGAAGATCATGGGGGACGCTTGGGAAAATGGGGAAGGATGGGAAGATCATGAGGGACGCTGGGGAAAATTGGGAATGATGGGAAGATCATGGTTGATGCTGGGGAAAATGGATACAATGGGAAGATCATGGGGGACACTAGGGAAAATGGGGAACGATGGGATGATCATACTGTAGGGGACACTGGGGAAAATGGGGAACGATAGGAAGATCATGGGGGATGCTGGGGAAAATGGGAACGATGGGAAGATCATGGGGGACGCTGGGGAAAATGGGGAATGATGGGAAGAACATGGGGTAGACTTGGGAAAATGGGGAATGATGGGAAGATCCTGGGGGACACTGGGGAAAATGGGAGGATGGGAAGATCATGGGGGACGCTGTGGAAAATGGGGAACGATGGGAAGATCATGGGGGACACTGGGGAAAATGGGGAACAATGGGAAGATCATGGGGGATGCTGGGGAAAATGGGGAACAATGGGAAAATCATGGGGGACACTGGTGAAAATGGGGAACGATGGGAAGATCATGGGGGACGCTTGGGAAAATGGGGAAGGATGGGAAGATCATGGGGGGCACAGGGGAAAATGGGGAGCGATGGGAAGATCATGGGGGACACTGGGGAAAATGGGGAACGATGGGAAGATCATAGGGGATGCTGGGGAAAATGGGGAACGATGGGAAGTTCATGGGGGATGCTGGGGAAAATGGGGAACCATTGGAAGATCATGGGGGACACTGGGGAAAATGGGGAAGAATGGGTATATCAAGATTGACGCTGGGGAAAATGGGGAACAATGGGATAATCATGGGGGACACTGGAGAAAATGGGGAACGATAGGAAGATCATGGAGGACACTGGGGAAAATGGGGAATGATGGGAAGATCATGGGGGACGCTGGGGAAAATGGGGAATGATGGGAAGATCATGGGGATGCTGGGGAAAATGGGGATGATGGGAAGATCATGTTGGACACTGGGGAAAATGGGGAACGATGGGAAGATCCTGGGGGACACTGGGGAAAATGGGGAAGGATGGAAAGATAATGGGGGGTGCTGGCGAAAATGGGAACAATGGGAAGATCATGGGGGACACTGGGGAAAATGGGGAACGATGGGAAGATCATAGGGGACACTGGGGAAAATGGGGAACGATGGGAAGATCATGGGGGATGCTGGGGAAAATGGGGAACGATGGGAAGATCATGGGGACACTGGGAAAATGATGAGTGATGGGAAGATAATGGGGGAAGCTGGGTAAAATGGGGAACAATGGGAAGATCATGGGGGACACTGGGGAAAATGAAGAGCGATGGGAAGATCATGGGGGACGCTGGGGAAAATGGGGATGATGGGAAGATCATGTTGGACACTGGGGAAAATGGGGAATGATGGGAAGATCATGGGGGCACTGGGGAAAATTGGGAACGATGGGAAGATCCTGGGGACACTGGGGAAAATGGGGAAGGTTGGGAAGATCATGAGGAACGCTGCAGAAAATGGGAAACGATGGGAAGATCATGGGGAACACTGGGGAAAATGGTGAACAATGGGAAGATCATGGGGGACGCTTGGGAAAATGGGGAAGGATGGGAAGATCATGAGGGACGCTGGTGAAAATGGGGAATGATGGAAAGATCATGGGGGGTGCTGGCGAAAATGGGAACAATGGGAAGAACATGGGGGACACTGGGGAAAATGGGGAACGATGGGAAGATCATAGGGGACACTGGGGAAAATGGGGAACGATGGGAAGATCATGGGGGATGCTGGGGAAAATGGGGAACGATGGGAAGATCATGGGGACACTGGGAAAATGATGAGTGATGGGAAGATAATGGGGGAAGCTGGGTAAAATGGGGAACAATGGGAAGATCATGGGGGACACTGGGGAAAATGAAGAGCGATGGGAAGATCCTGGGGACACTGGGGAAAATGGGGAAGGATGGGAAGATCATGAGGAACGCTGCAGAAAATGGGAAACGATGGGAAGATCATGGGGGACACTGGGGAAAATGGTGAACAATGGGAAGATCATGGGGGACGCTGGGGAAAATTGGGAATGATGGGAAGATCATGGTTGATGCTGGGGAAAATGGATACAATGGGAAGATCATGGGGGACACTAGGGAAAATGGGGAACGATGGGATGATCATAGGGGACACTGGGGAAAATGGGGAACGATAGGAAGATCATGGGGGATGCTGGGGAAAATGGGAACGATGGGAAGATCATGGGGGACGCTGGGGAAAATGGGGAATGATGGGAAGAACATGGGGTATACTGGGGAAAATGGGGAATGATGGGAAGATCCTGGGGGACACTGGGGAAAATGGGAGGATGGGAAGATCATGGGGGACGCTGTGGAAAATGGGGAACGATGGGAAGATCATGGGGGACACTGGGGAAAATGGGGAACGATGGGAAAATCATGGGGGACACTGGTGAAAATGGGGAACGATGGGAAGATCATGGGGGACGCTTGGGAAAATGGGGAAGGATGGGAAGATCATGGGGGGCACAGGGGAAAATGGGGAGCGATGGGAAGATTATGGGGGACACTGGGGAAAATGGGGAACGATGGGAAGATCATAGGGGATGCTGGGGAAAATGGGGAACGATGGGAAGTTCATGGGGGATGCTGGGGAAAATGGGGAACCATTGGAAGATCATGGGGGACACTGGGGAAAATGGGGAAGAATGGGTATATCAAGATTGACGCTGGGGAAAATGGGGAACAATGGGATAATCATGGGGGACACTGGAGAAAATGGGGAACGATAGGAAGATCATGGAGGACGCTGGGGAAAATGGGGAATGATGGGAAGATCATGGGGGACGCTGGGGAAAATGGGGAATGATGGGAAGATCATGGGGGACGCTGGGGAAAATGGGGAATGATGGGAAGATCATGGGGGGCGCTGGGGAAAATGGGGAATGATGGGAAGATCATGATGGAAGCTTGGGAAAATGGGGAAAGATGGGAAGATCATGGGGGACACTGGGGAAAATGGGGAGCGATGGGAAGATCATGGGGAACGCTGGGGAAAATGGGGAACAATGGCAAAATCATGGGGGACACTGGAGAAAATGGGGAACGATAGGAAGATCATGGAGGACGCTGGGGAAAATGGGGAATGATGGGAAGATCCTGGGGACACTGGGGAAAATGGGGAAGGTTGGGAAGATCATGAGGAACGCTGCAGAAAATGGGAAACGATGGGAAGATCATGGGGAACACTGGGGAAAATGGTGAACAATGGGAAGATCATGGGGGACGCTTGGGAAAATGGGGAAGGATGGGAAGATCATGAGGAACGCTGCGGAAAATGGGGAATGATGGAAAGATCATGGGGGGTGCTGGCGAAAATGGGAACAATGGGAAGAACATGGGGGACACTGGGGAAAATGGGGAACGATGGGAAGATCATAGGGGACACTGGGGATAATGGGGAACGATGGGAAGATCATGGGGGATGCTGGGGAAAATGGGGAACGATGGGAAGATCATGGGGACACTGGGAAAATGATGAGTGATGGGAAGATAATGGGGGAAGCTGGGTAAAATGGGGAACAATGGGAAGATCATGGGGGACACTGGGGAAAATGAAGAGCGATGGGAAGATCATGAGGGACGCTGGGGAAAATGGGGATGATGGGAAGATCATGTTGGACACTGGGGAAAATGGGGAATGATGGGAAGATCATGGGGGCACTGGGGAAAATGGGGAACGATGGGAAGATCCTGGGGACACTGGGGAAAATGGGGAAGGATGGGAAGATCATGAGGAACGCTGCAGAAAATGGGAACGATGGGAAGATCATGGGGGACACTGGGGAAAATGGTGAACAATGGGAAGATCATGGGGGACGCTTGGGAAAATGGGGAAGGATGGGAAGATCATGAGGGACGCTGGGGAAAATTGGGAATGATGGGAAGATCATGGTTGATGCTGGGGAAAATGGATACAATGGGAAGATCATGGGGGACACTAGGGAAAATGGGGAACGATGGGATGATCATAGGGGACACTGGGGAAAATGGGGAACGATAGGAAGATCATGGGGGATGCTGGGGAAAATGGGAACGATGGGAAGATCATGGGGGACGCTGGGGAAAATGGGGAATGATGGGAAGAACATGGGGTAGACTGGGGAAAATGGGGAATGATGGGAAGATCCTGGGGGACACTGGGGAAAATGGGAGGATGGGAAGATCATGGGGGACGCTGTGGAAAATGGGGAACGATGGGAAGATCATGGGGGACACTGGGGAAAATGGGGAACGATGGGAAGATCATGGGGGATGCTGGGGAAAATGGGGAACGATGGGAAGATCCTGGGGACACTGGGGAAAATGGGGAAGGATGGGAAGATCATGAGGAACGCTGCAGAAAATGGGAAACGATGGGAAGATCATGGGGGACACTGGGGAAAATGGTGAACAATGGGAAGATCATGGGGGACGCTTGGGAAAATGGGGAAGGATGGGAAGATCATGAGGGACGCTGGGGAAAATTGGGAATGATGGGAAGATCATGGTTGATGCTGGGGAAAATGGATACAATGGGAAGATCATAGGGGACACTGGGGAAAATGGGGAACGATAGGAAGATCATGGGGGATGCTGGGGAAAATGGGGAACGATGGGAAGATCATGGGGACACTGGGAAAATGATGAGTGATGGGAAGATAATGGGGGAAGCTGGGTAAAATGGGGAACAATGGGAAGATCATGGGGGACACTGGGGAAAATGAAGAGCGATGGGAAGATCATGGGGGACGCTGGGGAAAATGGGGATGATGGGAAGATCATGTTGGACACTGGGGAAAATGGGGAATGATGGGAAGATCATGGGGGCACTGGGGAAAATTGGGAACGATGGGAAGATCCTGGGGACACTGGGGAAAATGGGGAAGGTTGGGAAGATCATGAGGAACGCTGCAGAAAATGGGAAACGATGGGAAGATCATGGGGAACACTGGGGAAAATGGTGAACAATGGGAAGATCATGGGGGACGCTTGGGAAAATGGGGAAGGATGGGAAGATCATGAGGGACGCTGGTGAAAATGGGGAATGATGGAAAGATCATGGGGGGTGCTGGCGAAAATGGGAACAATGGGAAGAACATGGGGGACACTGGGGAAAATGGGGAACGATGGGAAGATCATAGGGGACACTGGGGAAAATGGGGAACGATGGGAAGATCATGGGGGATGCTGGGGAAAATGGGGAACGATGGGAAGATCATGGGGACACTGGGAAAATGATGAGTGATGGGAAGATAATGGGGGAAGCTGGGTAAAATGGGGAACAATGGGAAGATCATGGGGGACACTGGGGAAAATGAAGAGCGATGGGAAGATCCTGGGGACACTGGGGAAAATGGGGAAGGATGGGAAGATCATGAGGAACGCTGCAGAAAATGGGAAACGATGGGAAGATCATGGGGGACACTGGGGAAAATGGTGAACAATGGGAAGATCATGGGGGACGCTGGGGAAAATTGGGAATGATGGGAAGATCATGGTTGATGCTGGGGAAAATGGATACAATGGGAAGATCATGGGGGACACTAGGGAAAATGGGGAACAATGGGATGATCATAGGGGACACTGGGGAAAATGGGGAACGATAGGAAGATCATGGGGGATGCTGGGGAAAATGGGAACGATGGGAAGATCATGGGGGACGCTGGGGAAAATGGGGAATGATGGGAAGAACATGGGGTATACTGGGGAAAATGGGGAATGATGGGAAGATCCTGGGGGACACTGGGGAAAATGGGAGGATGGGAAGATCATGGGGGACGCTGTGGAAAATGGGGAACGATGAGAAGATCATGGGGGACACTGGGGAAAATGGGGAACGATGGGAAAATCATGGGGGACACTGGTGAAAATGGGGAACGATGGGAAGATCATGGGGGACGCTTGGGAAAATGGGGAAGGATGGGAAGATCATGGGGGGCACAGGGGAAAATGGGGAGCGATGGGAAGATTATGGGGGACACTGGGGAAAATGGGGAACGATAGGAAGATCATAGGGGATGCTGGGGAAAATGGGGAACGATGGGAAGTTCATGGGGGATGCTGGGGAAAATGGGGAACCATTGGAAGATCATGGGGGACACTGGGGAAAATGGGGAAGAATGGGTATATCAAGATTGACGCTGGGGAAAATGGGGAACAATGGGATAATCATGGGGGACACTGGAGAAAATGGGGAACGATAGGAAGATCATGGAGGACGCTGGGGAAAATGGGGAATGATGGGAAGATCATGGGGGACGCTGGGGAAAATGGGGAATGATGGGAAGATCATGGGGGACGCTGGGGAAAATGGGGAATGATGGGAAGATCATGGGGGGCGCTGGGGAAAATGGGGAATGATGGGAAGATCATGATGGAAGCTTGGGAAAATGGGGAAAGATGGGAAGATCATGGGGGACACTGGGGAAAATGGGGAGCGATGGGAAGATCATGGGGAACGCTGGGGAAAATGGGGAACAATGGCAAAATCATGGGGGACACTGGAGAAAATGGGGAACGATAGGAAGATCATGGAGGACGCTGGGGAAAATGGGGAATGATGGGAAGATCCTGGGGACACTGGGGAAAATGGGGAAGGTTGGGAAGATCATGAGGAACGCTGCAGAAAATGGGAAACGATGGGAAGATCATGGGGAACACTGGGGAAAATGGTGAACAATGGGAAGATCATGGGGGACGCTTGGGAAAATGGGGAAGGATGGGAAGATCATGAGGAACGCTGCGGAAAATGGGGAATGATGGAAAGATCATGGGGGGTGCTGGCGAAAATGGGAACAATGGGAAGAACATGGGGGACACTGGGGAAAATGGGGAACGATGGGAAGATCATAGGGGACACTGGGGATAATGGGGAACGATGGGAAGATCATGGGGGATGCTGGGGAAAATGGGGAACGATGGGAAGATCATGGGGACACTGGGAAAATGATGAGTGATGGGAAGATAATGGGGGAAGCTGGGTAAAATGGGGAACAATGGGAAGATCATGGGGGACACTGGGGAAAATGAAAAGCGATGGGAAGATCATGAGGGACGCTGGGGAAAATGGGGATGATGGGAAGATCATGTTGGACACTGGGGAAAGTGGGGAATGATGGGAAGATCATGGGGGCACTGGGGAAAATGGGGAACGATGGGAAGATCCTGGGGACACTGGGGAAAATGGGGAAGGATGGGAAGATCATGAGGAACGCTGCAGAAAATGGGAACGATGGGAAGATCATGGGGGACACTGGGGAAAATGGTGAACAATGGGAAGATCATGGGGGACGCTTGGGAAAATGGGGAAGGATGGGAAGATCATGGGGGACGCTGGGGAAAATTGGGAATGATGGGAAGATCATGGTTGATGCTGGGGAAAATGGATACAATGGGAAGATCATGGGGGACACTAGGGAAAATGGGGAACGATGGGATGATCATAGGGGACACTGGGGAAAATGGGGAACGATAGGAAGATCATGGGGGATGCTGGGGAAAATGGGGAATGATGGGAAGAACATGGGGTAGACTGGGGAAAATGGGGAATGATGGGAAGATCCTGGGGGACACTGGGGAAAATGGGAGGATGGGAAGATCATGGGGGACGCTGTGGAAAATGGGGAACGATGGGAAGATCATGGGGGACACTGGGGAAAATGGGGAATGATGGGAAGATCATGGGGGATGCTGGGGAAAATGGGGAACGATGGGAAGATCCTGGGGACACTGGGGAAAATGGGGAAGGATGGGAAGATCATGAGGAACGCTGCAGAAAATGGGAAACGATGGGAAGATCATGGGGGACACTGGGGAAAATGGTGAACAATGGGAAGATCATGGGGGACGCTTGGGAAAATGGGGAAGGATGGGAAGATCATGAGGGACGCTGGGGAAAATTGGGAATGATGGGAAGATCATGGTTGATGCTGGGGAAAATGGATACAATGGGAAGATCATAGGGGACACTGGGGAAAATGGGGAACGATAGGAAGATCATGGGGGATGCTGGGGAAAATGGGAACGATGGGAAGATCATGGGGGACGCTGGGGAAAATGGGGAATGATGGGAAGAACATGGGGTAGACTGGGGAAAATGGGGAATGATGGGAAGATCCTGGGGGACACTGGGGAAAATGGGAGGATGGGAAGATCATGGGGGACGCTGTGGAAAATGGGGAACGATGGGAAGATCATGGGGGACACTGGGGAAAATGGGGAACGATGGGAAGATCATGGGGGATGCTGGGGAAAATGGGGAACAATGGGAAAATCATGGGGGACACTGGTGAAAATGGGGAACGATGGGAAGATCATGGGGGACGCTTGGGAAAATGGGGAAGGATGGGAAGATCATGGGGGGCACAGGGCAAAATGGGGAGCGATGGGAAGATCATGGGGGACACTGGGGAAAATGGGGAACGATGGGAAGATCATAGGGGATGCTGGGGAAAATGGGGAACCATTGGAAGATCATGGGGGACACTGGGGAAAATGGGGAACAATGGGATAATCATGGGGGACACTGGAGAAAATGGGGAACGATAGGAAGATCATGGAGGACGCTGGGGAAAATGGGGAATGATGGGAAGATCATGATGGAAGCTTGGGAAAATGGGGAAAGATGGGAAGATCATGGGGGACACTGTGGAAAATGGGGAGCGATGGGAAGATCATGGGGGACGCTGGGGAAAATGGGGAACAATGGCAAAATCATGGGGGACACTGGAGAAAATGGGGAACGATAGGAAGATCATGGAGGACGCTGGGGAAATTGGGGATGATGGGAAGATCATGCTGGACACTGGGGAAAATGGGGAATGATGGGAAGATCATGGGGGCACTGGGGAAAATGGGGAACGATGGGAAGATCCTGGGGACACTGGGGAAATGGGGAAGGATGGGAAGATCATGAGGAACGCTGCGGAAAATGGGAAACGATGGGAAGATCATGGGGGACACTGGGGAAAATGGTGAACAATGGGAAGATCATGGGGACACTGGGGAAAATGGGGAATGATGGGAAGATCATGGGGGCACTAGGGAAAATGGGGAATGATGGAAAGATCATGGGGGACGCTTGGGAAAATGTGGAAGGATGGGAAGATCATGAGGGACGCTGGTGAAAATGGGGAATGATGGAAAGATCATGGGGGGTGCTGGCGAAAATGGGAACAATGGGAAGAACATGGGGGACACTGGGGAAAATGGGGAACGATGGGAAGATCATAGGGGACACTGGGGAAAATGGGGAACGATGGGAAGATCATGGGGACACTGGGAAAATGATGAGTGATGGGAAGATAATGGGGGAAGCTGGGTAAAATGGGGAACAATGGGAAGATCATGGGGGACACTGGGGAAAATGAAGAGCGATGGGAAGATCATGGGGGACGCTGGGGAAAATGGGGATGATGGGAAGATCATGTTGGACACTGGGGAAAATGGGGAATGATGGGAAGATCATGGGGGCACTGGGGAAAATGGGGAACGATGGGAAGATCCTGGGGACACTGGGGAAAATGGGGAAGGATGGGAAGATCATGAGGAACGCTGCAGAAAATGGGAAACGATGGGAAGATCATGGGGGACACTGGGGAAAATGGTGAACAATGGGAAGATCATGGGGGACGCTTGGGAAAATGGGGAAGGATGGGAAGATCATGAGGGACGCTGGGGAAAATTGGGAATGATGGGAAGATCATGGTTGATGCTGGGGAAAATGGATACAATGGGAAGATCATGGGGGACACTAGGGAAAATGGGGAACGATGGGATGATCATACTGTAGGGGACACTGGGGAAAATGGGGAACGATAGGAAGATCATGGGGGATGCTGGGGAAAATGGGAACGATGGGAAGATCATGGGGGACGCTGGGGAAAATGGGGAATGATGGGAAGAACATGGGGTAGACTTGGGAAAATGGGGAATGATGGGAAGATCCTGGGGGACACTGGGGAAAATGGGAGGATGGGAAGATCATGGGGGACGCTGTGGAAAATGGGGAACGATGGGAAGATCATGGGGGACACTGGGGAAAATGGGGAACGATGGGAAGATCATGGGGGATGCTGGGGAAAATGGGGAACAATGGGAAAATCATGGGGGACACTGGTGAAAATGGGGAACGATGGGAAGATCATGGGGGACGCTTGGGAAAATGGGGAAGGATGGGAAGATCATGGGGGGCACAGGGGAAAATGGGGAGCGATGGGAAGATCATGGGGGACACTGGGGAAAATGGGGAACGATGGGAAGATCATAGGGGATGCTGGGGAAAATGGGGAACGATGGGAAGTTCATGGGGGATGCTGGGGAAAATGGGGAACCATTGGAAGATCATGGGGGACACTGGGGAAAATGGGGAAGAATGGGTATATCAAGATTGACGCTGGGGAAAATGGGGAACAATGGGATAATCATGGGGGACACTGGAGAAAATGGGGAACGATAGGAAGATCATGGAGGACGCTGGGGAAAATGGGGAATGATGGGAAGATCATGGGGGACGCTGGGGAAAATGGGGATGATGGGAAGATCATGTTGGACACTGGGGAAAATGGGAAATGATGGAAAGATCCTGGGGGACACTGGGGAAAATGGGGAAGGATGGGAAGATCATGAGGAACGCTGGGGAAAATGGGGAACGATGGGAAGATCATGGGGGATGCTGGGGAAAATGGGGAACAATGGGAAAATCATGGGGGACACTGGTGAAAATGGGGAACGATGGGAAGATCATGGGGGACGCTTGGGAAAATGGGGAAGGATGGGAAGATCATGGGGGCACAGGGCAAAATGGGGAGCGATGGGAAGATCATGGGGGACACTGGGGAAAATGGGGAACGATGGGAAGATCATAGGGGATGCTGGGGAAAATGGGGAACGATGGGAAGATCATAGGGGATGCTGGGGAAAATGGGGAACGATGGGAAGATCATGGGGACACTGGGAAAATGATGAGTGATGGGAAGATAATGGGGGAAGCTGGGTAAAATGGGGAACAATGGGAAGATCATGGGGGACGCTGGGGAAAATGGGGATGATGGGAAGATCATGTTGGACACTGGGGAAAATGGGGAATGATGGGAAGATCATGGGGCCACTGGGGAAAATGGGGAACGATGGGAAGATCCTGGGGACACTGGGGAAAATGGGGAAGGATGGGAAGATCATGAGGAACGCTGCAGAAAATGGGAAACGATGGGAAGATCATGGGGGACACTGGGGAAAATGGTGAACAATGGGAAGATCATGGGGGACGCTTGGGAAAATGGGGAAGGATGGGAAGATCATGAGGGACGCTGGGGAAAATTGGGAATGATGGGAAGATCATGGTTGATGCTGGGGAAAATGGATACAATGGGAAGATCATGGGGGACACTAGGGAAAATGGGGAACGATGGGATGATCATACTGTAGGGGACACTGGGGAAAATGGGGAACGATAGGAAGATCATGGGGGATGCTGGGGAAAATGGGAACGATGGGAAGATCATGGGGGACGCTGGGGAAAATGGGGAATGATGGGAAGAACATGGGGTAGACTTGGGAAAATGGGGAATGATGGGAAGATCCTGGGGGACACTGGGGAAAATGGGAGGATGGGAAGATCATGGGGGACGCTGTGGAAAATGGGGAACGATGGGAAGATCATGGGGGACACTGGGGAAAATGGGGAACGATGGGAAGATCATGGGGGATGCTGGGGAAAATGGGGAACAATGGGAAAATCATGGGGGACACTGGTGAAAATGGGGAACGATGGGAAGATCATGGGGGACGCTTGGGAAAATGGGGAAGGATGGGAAGATCATGGGGGGCACAGGGGAAAATGGGGAGCGATGGGAAGATCATGGGGGACACTGGGGAAAATGGGGAACGATGGGAAGATCATAGGGGATGCTGGGGAAAATGGGGAACGATGGGAAGTTCATGGGGGATGCTGGGGAAAATGGGGAACCATTGGAAGATCATGGGGGACACTGGGGAAAATGGGGAAGAATGGGTATATCAAGATTGACGCTGGGGAAAATGGGGAACAATGGGATAATCATGGGGGACACTGGAGAAAATGGGGAACGATAGGAAGATCATGGAGGACGCTGGGGAAAATGGGGAATGATGGGAAGATCATGGGGGACGCTGGGGAAAATGGGGATGATGGGAAGATCATGTTGGACACTGGGGAAAATGGGAAATGATGGAAAGATCCTGGGGGACACTGGGGAAAATGGGGAAGGATGGGAAGATCATGAGGAACGCTGCGGAAAATGGGAAACGATGGGAAGATCATGGGGGACACTGGGGAAAATGGTGAACAATGGGAAGATCATGGGGGACACTGGGGAAAATGGGAATGATGGGAAGATCATGGGGGCACTGGGGAAAATGGGGAACGATAGGAAGATCATGGGGGATGCTGAGGAAAATTGGGAACGATGGGAAGTTCATGGGGGATGCTGGGGAAAATGGGGAACCATTGGCAGATCATGGGGGACACTGGGGAAAATGGGGAAGAATGGGTATATCAAGAGTGACTCTGGGGAAAATGGGGAACAATGGGATAATCATGGAGGACACTGGAGAAAATGGGGAACGATAGGAAGATCATGGAGGACGCTGGGGAAAATGGGGAATGATGGGAAGATCATGGGGGACGCTGGGGAAAATGGGGAATGATGGGAAGATCATGGGGATGCTGGGGAAAATGGGGATGATGGGAAGATCATGTTGGACACTGGGGAAAATGGGGAATGATGGGAAGATCCTGGGGGACACTGGGGAAAATGGGGAAGGATGGAAAGATCATGGGGGGTGCTGGCGAAAATGGGAACAATGGGAAGATCATGGGGGACACTGGGGAAAATGGGGAACGATGGGAAGATCATAGGGGACACTGGGGAAAATGGGGAACGATGGGAAGATCATGGGGGATGCTGGGGAAAATGGGGAACGATGGGAAGATCATGGGGACACTGGGAAAATGATGAGTGATGGGAAGATAATGGGGGAAGCTGGGTAAAATGGGGAACAATGGGAAGATCATGGGGGACACTGGGGAAAATGAAGAGCGATGGGAAGATCATGGGGGACGCTGGGGAAAATGGGGATGATGGGAAGATCATGTTGGACACTGGGGAAAATGGGGAATGATGGGAAGATCATGGGGGCACTGGGGAAAATTGGGAACGATGGGAAGATCCTGGGGACACTGGGGAAAATGGGGAAGGTTGGGAAGATCATGAGGAACGCTGCAGAAAATTGGAAACGATGGGAAGATCATGGGGAACACTGGGGAAAATGGTGAACAATGGGAAGATCATGGGGGACGCTTGGGAAAATGGGGAAGGATGGGAAGATCATGAGGGACGCTGGGGAACATTGGGAATGATGGGAAGATCATGGTTGATGCTGGGGAAAATGGGGAAGGATGGGAAGATCATGGGGGACACTGGGGAAAATGGGGAGCGATGGGAAGATCATGGGGGGTGCTGGTGAAAATGGATACAATGGGAAGATCATGGGGGACACAAGCGAAAATGGGGAACGATGGGATGATCATAGGGGACACTGGGGAAAATGGGGAACGATAGGAAGATCATGGGGGATGCTGGGGAAAATGGGGAATGATGGGAAGAACATGGGGTAGACTGGGGTAAATGGGGAATGATGGGAAGATCCTGGGGGACACTGGGGAAAATGGGGAGGATGGGAAGATCATGGGGGACGCTGGGGAAAATGGGGAACGATGGGAAGATCATAGGGGATGCTGGGGAAAATGGGGAACCATTGGAAGATCATGGGGGACACTGGGGAAAATGGGGAAGAATGGGTATATCAAGATTGACGCTGGGGAAAATGGGGAACAATGGGATAATCATGGGGGACACTGGAGAAAATGGGGAACGATAGGAAGATCATGGAGGACGCTGGGGAAAATGGGGAATGATGGGAAGATCATGATGGAAGCTTGGGAAAATGGGGAAAGATGGGAAGATCATGGGGGACACTGTGGAAAATGGGGAGCGATGGGAAGATCATGGGGGACGCTGGGGAAAATGGGGAACAATGGCAAAATCATGGGGGACACTGGAGAAAATGGGGAACGATAGGAAGATCATGGAGGACGCTGGGGAAATTGGGGATGATGGGAAGATCATGTTGGACACTGGGGAAAATGGGGAATGATGGGAAGATCATGGGGGCACTGGGGAAAATGGGGAACGATGGGAAGATCCTGGGGACACTGGGGAAATGGGGAAGGATGGGAAGATCATGAGGAACGCTGCGGAAAATGGGAAACAATGGGAAGATCATGGGGGACACTGGGGAAAATGGTGAACAATGGGAAGATCATGGGGACACTGGGGAAAATGGGGAATGATGGGAAGATCATGGGGGCACTAGGGAAAATGGGGAATGATGGAAAGATCATGGGGGACGCTTGGGAAAATGGGGAAGGATGGGAAGATCATGAGGGACGCTGGTGAAAATGGGGAATGATGGAAAGATCATGGGGGGTGCTGGCGAAAATGGGAACAATGGGAAGAACATGGGGGACACTGGGGAAAATGGGGAACGATGGGAAGATCATAGGGGACACTGGGGAAAATGGGGAACGATGGGAAGATCATGGGGGATGCTGGGTAAAATGGGGAACAATGGGAAGATCATGGGGGACACTGGGGAAAATGAAGAGCGAATGGAAGATCATGGGGGACGCTGGGGAAAATGGGGATGATGGGAAGATCATGTTGGACACTGGGGAAAATGGGGAATGATAGGAAGATCATGGGGGCACTGGGGAAAATGGGGAACGATGGGAAGATCCTGGGGACACTGGGGAAAATGGGGAAGGATGGGAAGATCATGAGGAACGCTGCAGAAAATGGGAAACGATGGGAAGATCATGGGGGACACTGGGGAAAATGGTGAACAATGGGAAGATCATGGGGGACGCTTGGGAAAATGGGGAAGGATGGGAAGATCATGAGGGACGCTGGGGAAAATTGGGAATGATGGGAAGATCATGGTTGATGCTGGGGAAAATGGATACAATGGGAAGATCATGGGGGACACTAGGGAAAATGGGGAACGATGGGATGATCATACTGTAGGGGACACTGGGGAAAATGGGGAACGATAGGAAGATCATGGGGGATGCTGGGGAAAATGGGAACGATGGGAAGATCATGGGGGACGCTGGGGAAAATGGGGAATGATGGGAAGAACATGGGGTAGACTTGGGAAAATGGGGAATGATGGGAAGATCCTGGGGGACACTGGGGAAAATGGGAGGATGGGAAGATCATGGGGGACGCTGTGGAAAATGGGGAACGATGGGAAGATCATGGGGGACACTGGGGAAAATGGGGAACGATGGGAAGATCATGGGGGATGCTGGGGAAAATGGGGAACAATGGGAAAATCATGGGGGACACTGGTGAAAATGGGGAACGATGGGAAGATCATGGGGGACGCTTGGGAAAATGGGGAAGGATGGGAAGATCATGGGGGGCACAGGGGAAAATGGGGAGCGATGGGAAGATCATGGGGGACACTGGGGAAAATGGGGAACGATGGGAAGATCATAGGGGATGCTGGGGAAAATGGGGAACGATGGGAAGTTCATGGGGGATGCTGGGGAAAATGGGGAACCATTGGAAGATCATGGGGGACACTGGGGAAAATGGGGAAGAATGGGTATATCAAGATTGACGCTGGGGAAAATGGGGAACAATGGGATAATCATGGGGGACACTGGAGAAAATGGGGAACGATAGGAAGATCATGGAGGACGCTGGGGAAAATGGGAAACGATGGGAAGATCATGGGGGACACTGGGGAAAATGGTGAACAATGGGAAGATCATGGGGGACACTGGGGAAAATGGGGAATGATGGGAAGATCATGGGGGCACTGGGGAAAATGGGGAACGATAGGAAGATCATGGGGGATGCTGGGGAAAATGGGAACGATGGGAAGATCATGGGGGACGCTTGGGAAAATGGGGAAGGATGGGAAGATCATGGGGGGCACAGGGGAAAATGGGGAGCGATGGGAATATTATGGGGGCACTGGGGAAATGGGTAATGATGGGAAGATCATGGGGGACACTGGGGAAATGGGGAACGATGGGAGGAACATGGGGGACGTTGGGGAAAATGGGGAATGATGGGAAGATCATAGGGGATGCTGAGGAAAATTGGGAACGATGGGAAGTTCATGGGGGATGCTGGGGAAAATGGGGAACCATTGGCAGATCATGGGGGACACTGGGGAAAATGGGGAAGAATGGGTATATCAAGAGTGACCCTGGGGAAAATGGGGAACAATGGGATAATCATGGAGGACACTGGAGAAAATGGGGAACGATAGGAAGATCATGGAGGACGCTGGGGAAAATGGGGAATGATGGGAAGATCATGGGGGACGCTGGGGAAAATGGGGAATGATGGGAAGATCATGGGGATGCTGGGGAAAATGGGGATGATGGGAAGATCATGTTGGACACTGGTGAAAATGGGGAATGATGGGAAGATCCTGGGGGACACTGGGGAAAATGGGGAAGGATGGAAAGATCATGGGGGGTGCTGGCGAAAATGGGAACAATGGGAAGATCATGGGGGACACTGGGGAAAATGGGGAACGATGGGAAGATCATAGGGGACACTGGGGAAAATGGGGAACGATGGGAAGATCATGGGGGATGCTGGGGAAAATGGGGAACGATGGGAAGATCATGGGGACACTGGGAAAATGATGAGTGATGGGAAGATCATGGGGGATGCTGGGGAAAATGGGGATGATGGGAAGATCATGTTGGACACTGGGGAAAATGGGGAATGATAGGAAGATCATGGAGGACGCTGGGGAAAATGGGGAATGATGGGAAGATCATGATGGAAGCTTGGGAAAATGGGGAAAGATGGGAAGATCATGGGGGACACTGTGGAAAATGGGGAGCGATGGGAAGATCATGGGGGACGCTGGGGAAAATGGGGAACAATGGCAAAATCATGGGGGACACTGGAGAAAATGGGGAACGATAGGAAGATCATGGAGGACGCTGGGGAAATTGGGGATGATGGGAAGATCATGTTGGACACTGGGGAAAATGGGGAATGATGGGAAGATCATGGGGGCACTGGGGAAAATGGGGAACGATGGGAAGATCCTGGGGACACTGGGGAAATGGGGAAGGATGGGAAGATCATGAGGAACGCTGCGGAAAATGGGAAACGATGGGAAGATCATGGGGGACACTGGGGAAAATGGTGAACAATGGGAAGATCATGGGGACACTGGGGAAAATGGGGAATGATGGGAAGATCATGGGGGCACTAGGGAAAATGGGGAATGATGGAAAGATCATGGGGGACGCTTGGGAAAATGGGGAAGGATGGGAAGATCATGAGGGACGCTGGTGAAAATGGGGAATGATGGAAAGATCATGGGGGGTGCTGGCGAAAATGGGAACAATGGGAAGAACATGGGGGACACTGGGGAAAATGGGGAACGATGGGAAGATCATAGGGGACACTGGGGAAAATGGGGAACGATGGGAAGATCATGGGGGATGCTGGGGAAAATGGGGAACGATGGGAAGATCATGGGGACACTGGGAAAATGATGAGTGATGGGAAGATAATGGGGGAAGCTGGGTAAAATGGGGAACAATGGGAAGATCATGGGGGACACTGGGGAAAATGAAGAGCGAATGGAAGATCATGGGGGACGCTGGGGAAAATGGGGATGATGGGAAGATCATGTTGGACACTGGGGAAAATGGGGAATGATGGGAAGATCATGGGGGCACTGGGGAAAATGGGGAACGATGGGAAGATCCTGGGGACACTGGGGAAAATGGGGAAGGATGGGAAGATCATGAGGAACGCTGCAGAAAATGGGAAACGATGGGAAGATCATGGGGGACACTGGGGAAAATGGTGAACAATGGGAAGATCATGGGGGACGCTTGGGAAAATGGGGAAGGATGGGAAGATCATGAGGGACGCTGGGGAAAATTGGGAATGATGGGAAGATCATGGTTGATGCTGGGGAAAATGGATACAATGGGAAGATCATGGGGGACACTAGGGAAAATGGGGAACGATGGGATGATCATACTGTAGGGGACACTGGGGAAAATGGGGAACGATAGGAAGAACATGGGGTAGACTTGGGAAAATGGGGAATGATGGGAAGATCCTGGGGGACACTGGGGAAAATGGGAGGATGGGAAGATCATGGGGGACGCTGTGGAAAATGGGGAACGATGGGAAGATCATGGGGGACACTGGGGAAAATGGGGAACGATGGGAAGATCATGGGGGATGCTGGGGAAAATGGGGAACAATGGGAAAATCATGGGGGACACTGGTGAAAATGGGGAACGATGGGAAGATCATGGGGGACGCTTGGGAAAATGGGGAAGGATGGGAAGATCATGGGGGGCACAGGGGAAAATGGGGAGCGATGGGAAGATCATGGGGGACACTGGGGAAAATGGGGAACGATGGGAAGATCATAGGGGATGCTGGGGAAAATGGGGAACGATGGGAAGTTCATGGGGGATGCTGGGGAAAATGGGGAACCATTGGAAGATCATGGGGGACACTGGGGAAAATGGGGAAGAATGGGTATATCAAGATTGACGCTGGGGAAAATGGGGAACAATGGGATAATCATGGGGGACACTGGAGAAAATGGGGAACGATAGGAAGATCATGGAGGACGCTGGGGAAAATGGGAAACGATGGGAAGATCATGGGGGACACTGGGGAAAATGGTGAACAATGGGAAGATCATGGGGGACACTGGGGAAAATGGGGAATGATGGGAAGATCATGGGGGCACTGGGGAAAATGGGGAACGATAGGAAGATCATGGGGGATGCTGGGGAAAATGGGAACGATGGGAAGATCATGGGGGACGCTTGGGAAAATGGGGAAGGATGGGAAGATCATGGGGGGCACAGGGGAAAATGGGGAGCGATGGGAAGATTATGGGGGCACTGGGGAAATGGGTAATGATGGGAAGATCATGGGGGACACTGGGGAAATGGGGAACGATGGGAGGAACATGGGGGACGTTGGGGAAAATGGGGAATGATGGGAAGATCATAGGGGATGCTGAGGAAAATTGGGAACGATGGGAAGTTCATGGGGGATGCTGGGGAAAATGGGGAACCATTGGCAGATCATGGGGGACACTGGGGAAAATGGGGAAGAATGGGTATATCAAGAGTGACCCTGGGGAAAATGGGGAACAATGGGATAATTGGGAGGACACTGGAGAAAATGGGGAACGATAGGAAGATCATGGAGGACGCTGGGGAAAATGGGGAATGATGGGAAGATCATGGGGGACGCTGGGGAAAATGGGGAATGATGGGAAGATCATGGGGATGCTGGGGAAAATGGGGATGATGGGAAGATCATGTTGGACACTGGGGAAAATGGGGAATGATGGGAAGATCCTGGGGGACACTGGGGAAAATGGGGAAGGATGGAAAGATCATGGGGGGTGCTGGCGAAAATGGGAACAATGGGAAGATCATGGGGGACACTGGGGAAAATGGGGAACGATGGGAAGATCATAGGGGACACTGGGGAAAATGGGGAACGATGGGAAGATCATGGGGGATGCTGGGGAAAATGGGGAACGATGGGAAGATCATGGGGACACTGGGAAAATGATGAGTGATGGGAAGATCATGGGGGATGCTGGGGAAAATGGGGATGATGGGAAGATCATGTTGGACACTGGGGAAAATGGGGAATGATGGGAAGATCATGGGGGCACTGGGGAAAATTGGGAACGATGGGAAGATCCTGGGGACACTGGGGAAAATGGGGAAGGTTGGGAAGATCATGAGGAACGCTGCAGAAAATTGGAAACGATGGGAAGATCATGGGGAACACTGGGGAAAATGGTGAACAATGGGAAGATCATGGGGGACGCTTGGGAAAATGGGGAAGGATGGGAAGATCATGAGGGACGCTGGGGAACATTGGGAATGATGGGAAGATCATGGTTGATGCTGGGGAAAATAGGGAAGGATGGGAAGATCATGGGGGACACTGGGGAAAATGGGGAGCGATGGGAAGATCATGGGGGGTGCTGGTGAAAATGGATACAATGGGAAGATCATGGGGGACACAAGCGAAAATGGGGAACGATGGGATGATCATAGGGGACACTGGGGAAAATGGAGAACGATAGGAAGATCATGGGGGATGCTGGGGAAAATGGGGAATGATGGGAAGAACATGGGGTAGACTGGGGTAAATGGGGAATGATGGGAAGATCCTGGGGGACACTGGGGAAAATGGGGAGGATGGGAAGATCATGGGGGACGCTGGGGAAAATGGGGAACGATGGGAAGATCATGGGGGACACTGGGGAAAATGGGGAACGATGGGAAGATCATGGGGGACGCTGGGGAAAATGGGGAACAATGGGAAAATCATGGGGGACACTGGGGAAAATGGGGAACAATGGGAAGATCATGGGGGACGCTTGGGAAAATGGGGAAGGATGGGAAGATCATGGGGGGCACAGGGGAAAATGGGGAGCGATGGGAAGATCATGGGGGACACTGGGGAAAATGGGGAATGATGGGAAGATCATGGGGGACACTGGGGAAATGGGGAATGATGGGAAGATCATGGGGGACGTTGGGGAAAATGGGGAACGATGGGAAGATCATAGGGGATGCTGGGGAAAATGGGGAACGAGGGGAAGTTCATGGGGGATGCTGGGGAAAATGGGGAACCATTGGAAGATCATGGGGGACACTGGGGAAAATGGGGAAGAATGGGTATATCAAGAGTGACGCTGGGGAAAATGGGGAACAATAGGATAATCATGGGGGACACTGGAGAAAATGGGGAATGATAGGAAGATCATGGAGGACGCTGGGGAAAATGGGGAATGATGGGAAGATCATGGGGGACGCTGGGGAAAATGGGGATGATGGGAAGATCATGTTGGACACTGGGGAAAATGGGGAATGATGGGAAGATCCTGGGGGACACTGGGGAAAATGGAGAATGATGGGAAGATCATGGGGGCACTGGGGAAAATGGGGAACGATAGGAAGATCATGGGGGATGCTGGGGAAAATGGGAACGATGGGAAGATCATGGGGGACGCTTGGGAAAATGGGGAAGGATGGGAAGATCATGGGGGGCACAGGGGAAAATGGGGAGCGATGGGAAGATCATGGGGGACACTGGGGAAATGGGTAATGATGGGAAGGTCATGGGGGACACTGGGGAAATGGGGAACGATAGGAAGATCATGGAGGACGCTGGGGAAAATGGGGAAGGATGGGAAGATCATTAGGAACGCTGCGGAAAATGGGAAACGATGGGAAGATCATGGGGGACACTGGGGAAAATAGTGAACAATGGGAAGATCATGGGGGACACTGGGGAAAATGGGGAATGATGGGAAGATCATGGGGGCACTGGGGAAAATGGGGAACGATAGGAAGATCATGGGGGATGCTGGGGAAAATGGGAACGATGGGAAGATCCTGGGGGATGCTGGGGAAAATGGGGAACGATGGGAAGATCATGGGGACACTGGGGAAATGGGGAAGAATGGGTATATCAAGAGTGACGCTGGGGAAAATGGGGAACAATGGGATAATCATGGGGGACACTGGAGAAAATGGGGAACGATAGGAAGATCATGAAGGACGCTGGGGAAAATGGGGAATGATGGGAAGATCATGGGGGACGCTGGGGAAAATGGGGAATGATGGGAAGATCATGGGGGACGCTGGGGAAAATGGGGATGATGGGAAGATAATGTTGGACACTGGGGAAAATGGGGAACGATGGGAAGATCCTGGGGGATACTGGGGAAAATGGGGAAGGATGGGAAGATCATGAGGAACGCTGCGGAAAATGGGAAACGATGGGAAGATCATGGGGGACACTGGGGAAAATGGTGAACAATGGGAAGATCATGGGGGACACTGGGGAAAATGGGGAATGATAGAAAGATCCTGGGGGACACTGGGGAAAATGGGGAAGGATGGGAAGATCATGAGGAATGCTGCAGAAAATGGGAAACGATGGGAAGATCATGGGGGCACTGGGGAAAATGGGGAACGATGGAAAGATCATGGGGGACGCTTGGGAAAATGGGGAAGGATGGGAAGATCATGAGGGACGCTGGTGAAAATGGGGAATGATGGAAAGTTCATGGGGGATGCTGGGGAAAATTGGGAATGATGGGAAGATCATGGGGGGCACAGGGGAAAATGGGGAGCGATGGGAAGATCATGGGGGCACTGGGGAAAATGGGGAAGGATGGGAAGATCATGAGGAATGCTGCAGAAAATGGGAAACGATGGGAAGATCATGGGGGACACTGGGGAAAATGGTGAACAATGGGAAGATCATGTGGGACACTGGGGAAAATGGGGAATGATGGGAAGATCATGGGGGCACTGGGGAAAATGGGGAACGATGGAAAGATCATGGGGGACGCTTGGGAAAATGGGGAAGGATGGGAAGATCATGAGGGACGCTGGTGAAAATGGGGAATGATGGAAAGTTCATGGGGGATGCTGGGGAAAATTGGGAATGATGGGAAGATCATGGGGGGCACAGGGGAAAATGGGGAGCGATGGGAAGATCATGGGGGACACTGGGGAAAATGGGGAATGATGGGAAGATCATGGGGGACACTGGGGAAATGGGGAACGATGGGAAGATCATGGGGGATGCTGGGGAAAATGGGGAACGATGGGAAGTTCATGGGGGATGCTGGGGAAAATGGGGAACCATTGGAAGATCATGGGGGACACTGGGGAAAATGGGGAAGAATGGGTATATCAAGAGTGACTCTGGGGAAAATGGGGAACAATGGGATAATCAAGGGGGACACTGGAGAAAATGGGGAACGATAGGAAGATCATGGAGGACGCTGGGGAAAATGGGGAATGATGGGAAGATCATGGGGGACGCTGGGGAAAATGGGGAATGATGGGAAGATCATGGGGGACGCTGGGGAAAAAGGGGAACGATGGGAAGATCCTGGGGGACACTGGGGAAAATGGGGAAGGATGGGAAGATCATGAGGAACGCTGCGGAAAATGGGAAACGATGGGAAGATCATGGGGGACACTGGGGAAAATGGTGAACAATGGGAAGATCATGGGGGACACTGGGGAAAATGGGGAATGATGGGAAGATCATGGGGGCACTGGGGAAAATGGGGAACGATGGAAAGATCCTGGGGGACACTGGGGAAAATGGGGAACGATGGGAAGATCATGGGGACACTTGGGAAAATGGGGAAGGTTGGGAAGATCATGAGGAACGCTGCAGAAAATGGGAAACAATGGGAAGATCATGGGGGACACTGGGGAAAATGGTGAACAATGGGAAGATCATGGGGGACACTGGGGAAAATGGGGAATGATGGGAAGATCATGGGGGCACTGGGGAAAATGGGGAACGATGGAAAGATCATGGGGGATGCTTGGGAAAATGGGGAAGGATGGGAAGATCATGAGGGTAGCTGGTGAAAATGGGGAACGATGGGAAGATCATGGGGACACTTGGGAAAATGGGGAAGGTTGGAAAGATCATGAGGAACGCTGCAGAAAATGGGAAACAATGGGAAGATCATGGGGGACACTGGGGAAAATGGTGAACAATGGGAAGATCATGGGGGACACTGGGGAAAATGGGGAATGATGGGAAGATCATGGGGGCACTGGGGAAAATGGGGAACGATGGAAAGATCATGGGGGATGCTTGGGAAAATGGGGAAGGATGGGAAGATCATGAGGGTAGCTGGTGAAAATGGGGAATGATGGAAAGATCATGGGGGATGCTGGGGAAAATTGGGAATGATGGGAAGATCATGGTTGTTGCTGGGGAAAATGGGGAAGGATGGGAAGATCATGGGGGACACTGGGGAAAATGGGGAGCGATGGGAAGATCATGGGGGGTGCTGGCGAAAATGGAAACAATGGGAAGATCATGGGGGACACTAGGGAAAATGGGGAACGATGGGAAGATCATGGGGGACACTGGGGAAAATGGGGAATGATGGGAAGATCATGGGGGCACTGGGGAAAATGGGGAACGATGGGAAGATCCTGGGGACACTTGGGAAAATGGGGAAGGATGGGAAGATCATGAGGAACACTGCAGAAAATGGGAAACGATGGGAAGATCATGGGGGACACTGGGGAAAATTGTGAACAATGGGAAGATCATGGGGGACACTGGGGAAAATGGGGAATGATGGAAAGATCATGGGGGATGCTGGCGAAAATGGAAACAATGGGAAGATCATGGGGGACACTGGGGAAAATGGGGAATGATGGGAAGATCATGGGGGCACTGGGGAAAATGAGTAACGATGGAAAGATCCTGGGGGACACTGGGGAAAATGGGGAAGGATGGGAAGATCATGAGGAATGCTGCAGAAAATGGGAAACGATGGGAAGATCATGGGGGACACTGGGGAAAATGGTGAACAATGGGAAGATCATGGGGGACACTGGGGAAAATGGGGAATGATGGGAAGATCATGGGGGACGCTTGGGAAAATGGGGAAGGATGGGAAGATCATGAGGGACGCTGGGGAAAATGGGGAACGATGGGAAGATCATGGGGGATGCTGGGGAAAATGGGGAACGATGGGAAGATCATGGGGACACTGGGAAAATGACGAGTGATGAGAAGATAATGGGGGAAGCTGGGTAAAATGGGGAACAATGGGAAGATCATGGGGGACACTGGGGAAAATGAAGAGCCATGGGAAGATCATGTGGGATGCTTGGGTAAATGTGGAACGATGAGAAGATCATAGGGGACGCTGGGGAAAATGGGGAACGATGGGAAGTTCATGGGGGATGCTGGGGAAAAAGGGGAACCATTGGAAGATCATGAGGGACACTGGGGAAAATGGGGAAGGATGGGTATATCAAGAGTGATGCTGGGGAAAATGGGGAATGATGGGAAGATCATGGGGGCACTGGGGAAAATGGGGAACGATGGGAAGATCATAGGGGACACTGGAGAAAATGGGGAACGATGGGAAGATCATGGGGGATGCTGGGGAAAATGGGGAACGATGGGAAGATCATGGGGACACTGGGAAAATGACGAGTGATGGGAAGATAATGGGGGAAGCTGGGGAAAATGGGGAATGATGGGAAGATCATGGGGGACGCTGGGGAAAATGGGGAATGATGGGAAGATCATGGGGGACGCTGGGGAAAATGGGGAACGATGGGAAGATCCTGGGGGACACTGGGGAAAATGGGGAAGGATGGGAAGATCATGAGGAACGCTGCGGAAAATGGGAAACGATGGGAAGATCATGGGGTACACTGGGGAAAATGGTGAACAATGGGAAGATCATGGGGGACACTGGGGAAAATGGGGAATGATGGGAAGATCATGGGGGCACTGGGGAAAATGGGGAACGATGGAAAGATCCTGGGGGACACTGGGGAAAATGGGGAAGGATGGGAAGATCATGAGGAATGCTGCAGAAAATGGGAAACGATGGGAAGATCATGGGGGACACTGGGGAAAATGGTGAACAATGGGAAGATCATGGGGGACACTGGGGAAAATGGGGAATAATGGGAAGATCATGGGGGCACTGGGGAAAATGGGGAACGATGGAAAGATCATGGGGGACGCTTGGAAAAATGGGGAAGGATGGGAAGATCATGAGGGACGCTGGTGAAAATGGGGAATGATGGAAAGATCATGGGGGACACTGGGGAAAATGGGGAATGATGGGAAGATCATGGTTGATGCTGGGGAAAATGGGGAACGATGGGAAGATCATAGGGGACACTGGGGAAAATTGGTAACGATAGGAAGATCATGGGGGATGCTGGGGAAAATGGGGAACGATGGGAAGATCATGGGGGACACTGGGTAAAATGGGGAATGATGGAAAGATCATGGGGGACACTGGGGAAAATGGGGAATGATGGGAAGATCATGGGGGACACAGGGGAAAATGGGGAATGATGGAAAGATCATGGGGGATGCTGGCGAAAATGGAAACAATGGGAAGATCATGGGGGACACTGGGGAAAATGGGGAATGATGGGAAGATCATGGGGGCACTGGGGAAAATGAGTAACGATGGAAAGATCCTGGGGGACACTGGGTAAAATGGGGAATGATGGAAAGATCATGGGGGACACTGGGGAAAATGGGGAATGATGGGAAGATCCTGGGGGACACTGGGGAAAATGGGGAGGATGGGAAGATCATGGGGGACGCTGGGGAAAATGGGGAACGATGGGAAGATCATGGGGGACACTGGGGAAAATGGGGAACGATGGGAAGATCATGGGGGACACTGGGGAAAATGGGGAAGGATGGGAAGATCATGAGGGACGCTGTGGAAAATGGGGAAGGATGGAAAGATCATGGGGGATGCTGGGGAAAATGGGGAACGATGGGAAGATCATGGGGGACGTAGGGGAAAATGGAGAACGATGGGAAGATCATGGGGGATGCTGGGGAAAATGGGGAAACCTGGGAAGATCATGGGGGATGCTGGGGAAAATGGGGAACGATGGAAAGATCATGGGGGAAGCTTGGGAAAATGGGGTAGGATGGGAAGATCATGAGGGACACTGGTGAAAATGGGGAATGATGGAAAGATCATGGGGGATGCTGGGGAAAATTGGGAATGATGGGAAGATCATGGTTGATGCTGGGGAAAATGGGGAAGGATGGGAAGATCATGGGGGACACTGGGGAAAATGAGGAGCGATGGGAAGATCATGGGGGGTGCTGGCGAAAATGGAAACAATGGGAAGATCATGCGGGGAACCCTGGGGAAAATGGGGAATGATGGGAAGATCATGGGGGACACTGGGGAAAATGGTGAACAATGGGAAGATCATGGGGGACACTGGGGAAAATGGGGAATGATGGGAAGATCATGGGGGCACTGGGGAAAATGGGGAACGATGGAAAGATCATGGGGGACGCTTGGGAAAATGGGGAAGGATGGGAAGATCATGAGGGACGGTGGTGAAAATGGGGAATGATGGAAAGATCATGGGGGATTCTGGGGAAAATTGGGAATGATGGGAAGATCATGGGGGGCACAGGGGAAAATGGGGAGCGATGGGAAGATCATGGGGGACACTGGGGAAAATGGGGAATGATGGGAAGATCATGGGGGACACTGGGGAAATGGGGAACGATGGGAAGATCATGGGGGACACTGGGGAAAATGGGGAACGATGGGAAGATCATAGGGGACACTGGAGAAAATGGGGAACGATGGGAAGATCATGGGGGATGCTGGGGAAAATGGGGAACGATGGGAAGATCATGGGGACACTGGGAAAATGACAAGTGATGGGAAGATAATGGGGGAAGCTGGGGAAAATGGGGAATGATGGGAAGATCATGGGGGACGCTGGGGAAAATGGGGAATGATGGGAAGATCATGGGGGACGCTGGGGAAAATGGGGAACGATGGGAAGATCCTGGGGGACACTGGGGAAAATGGGGAAGGATGGGAAGATCATGAGGAACGCTGCGGAAAATGGGAAACGATGGGAAGATCATGGGGTACACTGGGGAAAATGGTGAACAATGGGAAGATCATGGGGGACACTGGGGAAAATGGGGAATGATGGGAAGATCATTGGGGCACTGGGGAAAATGGGGAACGATGGAAAGATCCTGGGGGACACTGGGGAAAATGGGGAAGGATGGGAAGATCATGAGGAATGCTGCAGAAAATGGGAAACGATGGGAAGATCATGGGGGACACTGGGGAAAATGGTGAACAATGGGAAGATCATGGGGGACACTGGGGAAAATGGGGAATAATGGGAAGATCATGGGGGCACTGGGGAAAATGGGGAACGATGGAAAGATCATGGGGGACGCTTGGAAAAATGGGGAAGGATGGGAAGATCATGAGGGACGCTGGTGAAAATGGGGAATGATGGAAAGATCATGGGGGACACTGGGGAAAATGGGGAATGATGGGAAGATCATGGTTGATGCTGGGGAAAATGGGGAACGATGGGAAGATCATAGGGGACACTGGGGAAAATTGGTAACGATAGGAAGATCATGGGGGATGCTGGGGAAAATGGGGAACGATGGGAAGATCATGGGGGACGCTGGGTAAAATGGGGAATGATGGAAAGATCATGGGGGACACTGGGGAAAATGGGGAATGATGGGAAGATCATGGTTGATGCTGGGGAAAATGGGGAAGGATGGGAAGATCATGGGGGACACTGGGGAAAATGGGGAGCTATGGGAAGATCATGGGGGGTGCTGGCGAAAATGGAAACAATGGGAAGATCATGGGGGACACTAGGGAAAATGGGGAACGATGGGAAGATCATAGGGGACACTGGGGAAAATTGGTAACGATAGGAAGATCATGGGGGATGCTGGGGAAAATGGGAACGATGGGAAGATCATGGTTGATGCTGGGGAAAATGGGGAAGGATGGGAAGATCATGGGGGACACTGGGGAAAATGGGGAGCTATGGGAAGATCATGGGGGGTGCTGGCGAAAATGGAAACAATGGGAAGATCATGGGGGACACTAGGGAAAATGGGGAACGATGGGAAGATCATAGGGGACACTGGGGAAAATTGGTAACGATAGGAAGATCATGGGGGATGCTGGGGAAAATGGGAACGATGGGAAGATCATGGGGGACGCTGGGGAAAATGGGGAACGATGGGAAGATCATGGGGGACGCTGGGGAAAATGGGGAATGATGGGAAGATCATGAGGGACGTTGGGAAAAATGGGGAATGATGGGAAGATCATGGGGGACGCTGGGTAAAATGGGGAATGATGGAAAGATCATGGGGGACACTGGGGAAAATGGGGAACGATGGGAAGATCATAGGGGACACTGGAGAAAATGGGGAACGATGGGAAGATCATGGGGGATGCTGGGGAAAATGGGGAACGATGGGAAGATCATGGGGACACTGGGAAAATGACGAGTGATGGGAAGATAATGGGGGAAGCTGGGTAAAATGGGGAACAATGGGAAGATCATGGGGGATGCTGGGGAAAATGGGGAACGATGGGAAGATCATGGGGACACTGGGGAAAATGGGGAACGATGGGAAGATCATAAGGGACACTGTGGAAAATGGGGAACAATGGGAAGATCATGGGGGATGCTGGGGAAAATGGGGAACGATGGGAAGATCCTGGGGACACTTGGGAAAATGGGGAAGGTTGGGAAGATCATGAGGAACGCTGCAGAAAATGGGAAACGATGGGAAGATCATGGGGGGACACTGGGGAAAATGGTGAACAATGGGAAGATCATGGGGGACACTGGGGAAAATGGGGAATGATGGGAAGATCATGGGGGCACTGGGGAAAATGGGGAACGATGGAAAGATCATGGGGGATGCTTGGGAAAATGGGGAAGGATGGGAAGATCATGAGGGTAGCTGGTGAAAATGGGGAATGATGGAAAGATCATGGGGGATGCTGGGGAAAATTGGGAATGATGGGAAGATCATGGTTGTTGCTGGGGAAAATGGAAACAATGGGAAGATCATGGGGGACACTAGGGAAAATGGGGAACGATGGGAAGATCATGGGGGACACTGGGGAAAATGGGGAATGATGGGAAGATCATGGGGGCACTGGGGAAAATGGGGAACGATGGGAAGTTCCTGGGTACACTTGGGAAAATGGGGAAGGATTGGAAGATCATGAGGAACGCTGCAGAAAATGGGAAACGATGGGAAGATCATGGGGGACACTGGGGAAAATGGTGAACAATGGGAAGATCATGGGGGACACGGGAAAATGGGGAACGATGGGAAGATCATGGGGGATGCTGGGGAAAATGGGGAACGATGGGAAGATCATGGGGACACTGGGAAAATGACGAGTGATGGGAAGATAATGGGGGAAGCTGGGTAAAATGGGGAACAATGGGAAGATCATGGGGGACACTGGGGAAAATGACGAGTGATGGGAAGATCATGGGGGATGCTGGGGTAAATGTGGAACGATGAGAAGATCATAGGGGACGCTGGGGAAAATGGGGAACGATGGGAAGTTCATGGGGGATGCTGGGGAAAAAGGGGAACCATTGGAAGATCATGGGGGACACTGGGGAAAATGGGGAAGGATGGGAAGATCATGGGGACACTGGGAAAATGACGAGTGATGGGAAGATAATGGGGGAAGCTGGGTAAAATGGGGAACAATGGGAAGATCATGGGGGACACTGGGGAAAATGACGAGTGATGGGAAGATCATGGGGGATGCTGGGGTAAATGTGGAACGATGAGAAGATCATGGGGGACGCTGGGGAAAATGGGGAACGATGGGAAGTTCATGGGGGATGCTGGGGAAAATGGGGAACGATGGGAAGATCATGGGGACACTGGGAAAATGACGAGTGATGGGAAGATAATGGGGGAAGCTGGGTAAAATGGGGAACATTGGGAAGATCATGGGGGACACTGGGGAAAATGACGAGTGATGGGAAGATCATGGGGGAAGCTTGGGAAAATGGGGAAGGATGGGAAGATCATGAGGGACGCTGGTGAAAATGGGGAATGATGGAAAGATCATGGGGGATGCTGGGGAAAATTGGGAATGATGGGAAGATCATGGTTGATGCTGGGGAAAATGGGGAAGGATGGGAAGATCATGGGGGACACTGGGGAAAATGAGGAGCGATGGGAAGATCATGGGGTGTGCTGACGAAAATGGAAACAATGGGAAGATCATGGGGGACACTAGGGAAAATGGGGAATGATGGGAAGATCATAGGGGACACTGGGGAAAATGGGGAACGATAGGAAGATCATGGGGGATGCTGGGGAAAATGGGAACGATGGGAAGATCGTGGGGGGTGCTGGGGAAAATGGGGAACGATGGGAAGATCATGGGGGATGCTGGGGAAAATGGGGAATGATGGGAAGATCATGAGGGACGTTGGGAAAAATGGGGAATGATGGGAAGATCATGGGGGACGCTGGGAAAAATGGGGAATGATGGGAAGATCATGGGGGACACTGGGGAAATGGGGAACGATGGGAAGATCATAAGGGATGCTGGGGAAAATGGGGAACGATGGGAAGTTCATGGGGGATGCTGGGGAAAATGGGGAACCATTGGAAGATCATGGGGGACACTGGGGAAAATGGGGAAGAATGGGTATATCAAGAGTGACTCTGGGGAAAATGGGGAACAATGGGATAATCAAGGGGGACACTGGAGAAAATGGGGAACAATGGGAAGATCATGGGGGACACTGGGGAAAATGGGGAATGATGGGAAGATCATGAGGAACGCTGCGGAAAATGGGAAACGATGGGAAGATCATGGGGGACACTGGGGAAAATGGTGAACAATGGGAAGATCATGGGGGACACTGGGGAAAATGGGGAATGATGGGAAGATCATGGGGGCACTGGGGAAAATGGGGAACGATGGAAAGATCCTGGGGGACACTGGGGAAAATGGGGAAGGATGGGAAGATCATGGGGGACACTGGGGAAAATGGTGAACAATGGGAAGATAATGGGGGACACTGGGGAAAATGGGGAATGATGGGAAGATCATGAGGAACGCTGCGGAAAATGGGAAACGATGGGAAGATCATGGGGGACACTGGGGAAAATGGTGAACAATGGGAAGATCATGGGGGACACTGGGGAAAATGGGGAATGATGGGAAGATCATGGGGGCACTGGGGAAAATGGGGAACGATGGAAAGATCCTGGGGGACACTGGGGAAAATGGGGAAGGATGGGAAGATCATGGGGGACACTGGGGAAAATGGTGAACAATGGGAAGATAATGGGGGACACTGGGGAAAATGGGGAATAATGGGAAGATCATGGGGGCACTGGGGAAAATGGGGAACGATTGAAAGATCATGGGGGACGCTTGGGAAAATGGGGAAGGATGGGAAGATCATGAGGGACGCTGGTGAAAATGGGGAATGATGGAAAGATCATGGGGGATGCTGGGGAAAATTTGGAATGATGGGAAGATCATGGTTGATGCTGGGGAAAATGGGGAAGGATGGGAAGATCATGGGGGACACTGGGGAAAATGGGGAACGATGGGAAGATCAAGGGGGACGCTGGGGAAAATGGGGAACAATGGGAAGATCATGGGGGGCGCTGGGGAAAATGGGGAATGATGGGAAGATCATGATGGAAGCTTGGGAAAATGGGGAAAGATGGGAAGATCATGGGGGACACTGGGGAAAATGGGGAGCGATGGGAAGATCATGGGGGACGCTGGGGAAAATGGGGAACAATGGCAAAATCATGGGGGACACTGGAGAAAATGGGGAACGATAGGAAGATCATGGAGGACGCTGGGGAAAATGGGGAACGATGGGAAGATCATGGGGACACTGGGAAAATGACGAGTGATGGGAAGATAATGGGGGAAGCTGGGTAAAATGGGGAACAATGGGAAGATCATGGGGGACACTGGGGAAAATGACGAGTGATGGGAAGATCATGGGGGATGCTGGGGTAAATGTGGAACGATGAGAAGATCATAGGGGACGCTGGAGAAAATGGGGAACGATGGGAAGTTCATGGGGGATGCTGGGGAAAAAGGGGAACCATTGGAAGATCATGGGGGACACTGGGGAAAATGGGGAAGGATGGGAAGATCATGGGGACACTGGGAAAATGACGAGTGATGGGAAGATAATGGGGGAAGCTGGGTAAAATGGGGAACAATGGGAAGATCATGGGGGACACTGGGGAAAATGACGAGTGATGGGAAGATCATGGGGGATGCTGGGGTAAATGTGGAACGATGAGAAGATCATAGGGGACGCTGGGGAAAATGGGGAACAATGGGAAGTTCATGGGGGATGCTGGGGAAAATGGGGAACGATGGGAAGATCATGGGGACACTGGGAAAATGACGAGTGATGGGAAGATAATGGGGGAAGCTGGGTAAAATGGGGAACATTGGGAAGATCATGGGGGACACTGGGGAAAATGACGAGTGATGGGAAGATCATGGGGGAAGCTTGGGAAAATGGGGAAGGATGGGAAGATCATGAGGGACGCTGGTGAAAATGGGGAATGATGGAAAGATCATGGGGGATGCTGGGGAAAATTGGGAATGATGGGAAGATCATGGTTGATGCTGGGGAAAATGGGGAAGGATGGGAAGATCATGGGGGACACTGGGGAAAATGAGGAGCGATGGGAAGATCATGGGGTGTGCTGACGAAAATGGAAACAATGGGAAGATCATGGGGGACACTAGGGAAAATGGGGAATGATGGGAAGATCATAGGGGACACTGGGGAAAATGGGGAACGATAGGAAGATCATGGGGGATGCTGGGGAAAATGGGAACGATGGGAAGATCGTGGGGGGCGCTGGGGAAAATGGGGAACGATGGGAAGATCATGGGGGATGCTGGGGAAAATGGGGAATGATGGGAAGATCATGGGGGACGCTGGGAAAAATGGGGAATGATGGGAAGATCATGGGGGACGCTGGGAAAAATGGGGAATGATGGGAAGATCATGGGGGACACTGGGGAAATGGGGAACGATGGGAAGATCATAGGGGATGCTGGGGAAAATGGGGAACGATGGGAAGTTCATGGGGGATGCTGGGGAAAATGGGGAACCATTGGAAGATCATGGGGGACACTGGGGAAAATGGGGAAGAATGGGTATATCAAGAGTGACTCTGGGGAAAATGGGGAACAATGGGATAATCAAGGGGGACACTGGAGAAAATGGGGAACAATGGGAAGATCATGGGGGACACTTGGGAAAATGGGGAATGATGGGAAGATCATGAGGAACGCTGCGGAAAATGGGAAACGATGGGAAGATCATGGGGGACACTGGGGAAAATGGTGAACAATGGGAAGATCATGGGGGACACTGGGGAAAATGGGGAATGATGGGAAGATCATGAGGGCACTGGGGAAAATGGGGAACGATGGAAAGATCCTGGGGGACACTGGGGAAAATGGGGAAGGATGGGAAGATCATGGGGGACACTGGGGAAAATGGTGAACAATGGGAAGATAATGGGGGACACTGGGGAAAATGGGGAATAATGGGAAGATCATGGGGGCACTGGGGAAAATGGGGAACGATTGAAAGATCATGGGGGACGCTTGGGAAAATGGGGAAGGATGGGAAGAACATGAGGGACGCTGGTGAAAATGGGGAATGATGGAAAGATCATGGGGGATGCTGGGGAAAATTTGGAATGATGGGAAGATCATGGTTGATGCTGGGGAAAATGGGGAAGGATGGGAAGATCATGGGGGACACTGGGGAAAATGGGGAACGATGGGAAGATCAAGGGGGACGCTGGGGAAAATGGGGAACAATGGGAAGATCATGGGGGGCGCTGGGGAAAATGGGGAATGATGGGAAGATCATGATGGAAGCTTGGGAAAATGGGGAAAGATGGGAAGATCATGGGGGACACTGGGGAAAATGGGGAGCGATGGGAAGATCATGGGGGACGCTGGGGAAAATGGGGAACAATGGCAAAATCATGGGGGACACTGGAGAAAATGGGGAACGATAGGAAGATCATGGAGGACGCTGGGGAAAATGGGGAATGATGGGAAGATCATGGGGGACGCTGGGGAAAATGGGGAATGATGGGAAGATCATGGGGGACGCTGGGGAAAATGGGGATGATGGGAAGATCATGTTGGACACTGGGGAAAATGGGGAATGATGGGAAGATCATGGGGGCACTGGGGAAAATGGGGAACGATGGGAAGATCCTGGGGACACTGGGGAAATGGGGAAGGATGGGAAGATCATGAGGAATGCTGCGGAAAATGGGAAACGATGGGAAGATCATGGGGGACACTGGGGAAAATGGGGAATGATGGGAAGATCATGGGGGCACTGGGGAAAATGGGGAACGATGGAAAGATCCTGGGGGACACTGGGGAAAATGGGGAAGGATGGGAAGATCATGAGGAATGCTGCAGAAAATGGGAAACGATGGGAAGATCATGGGGACACTGGGAAAATGACGAGTGATGGGAAGATAATGAGGGAAGCTGGGTAAAATGGGGAACAATGGGAAGATCATGGGGGATGCTGGGGAAAATGGGGAACGATGGGAAGATCATGGGGACACTGGGGAAAATGGGGAACGATGGGAAGATCATAAGGGACACTGTGGAAAATGGGGAACGATGGGAAGATCATGGGGGATGCTGGGGAAAATGAGGAACGATGGGAAGATCATGGGGGATGCTGGGGAAAAAGGGGAACCATTGGAAGATCATGGGGGACACTGGGGAAAATGGGGAAGGATGGGTATATCAAGAGTGACGCTCGGGAAAATGGGGAACAATGGGATAATCATGGGGGACACTGGGGAAAATGAAGAGCAATGGAAAGATCATGGGGGACGCTGGGGAAAATGGGAACGATGGGAAGATCATGGGGGACACTGGGGAAAATGGGGAATGATGGGAAGATCATGGGGGCACTGGGGAAAATGGGGAACGATGGGAAGATCCTGGGGACACTTGGGAAAATGGGGAAGGATGGGAAGATCATGAGGAATGCTGCAGAAAATGGGAAACGATGGGAAGATCATGGGGGACACTGGGGAAAATGGTGAACAATGGGAAGATCATGGGGGACACGGCAAAATGGGGAACGATGGGAAGATCATGGGGGATGCTGGGGAAAATGGGGAACGATGGGAAAATCATGGGGACACTGGGAAAATGACGAGTGATGGGAAGATAATGGGGGAAGCTGGGTAAAATGGGGAACAATGGGAAGATCATGGGGGACACTGGGGAAAATGAAGAGCGATGGGAAGATCATGGGGGATGCTGGGGTAAATGTGGAACGATGAGAAGATCATGGGGGACACTGGGGAGAATGGGGAAGGATGGGTATATCAAGAGTGATGCAGGGGAAAATGGGGAACAATGGGATAATCATGGGGGACACTGGGGAAAATGAAGAGCAATGGAAAGATCATGGGGGACGCTGGGGAAAATGGGAAACGATGGGAATATCAGGGGGACACTGGGGGGAATGGGGAACGATGGAAAGATCATGGGGGACGCTGGGGAAAATGGGGAACAATGGGAAGATCATGGGGGGCGCTGGGGAAAATGGGGAATGATGGGAAGATCATGATGGAAGCTTGGGAAAATGGGGAAAGATGGGAAGATCATGGGGGACACTGGGGAAAATGGGGAGCGATGGGAAGATCATGGGGGACGCTGGGGAAAATGGGGAACAATGGCAAAATCATGGGGGACACTGGAGAAAATGGGGAACGATAGGAAGATCATGGAGGACGCTGGGGAAAATGGGGAATGATGGGAAGATCATGGGGGACGCTGGGGAAAATGGGGAATGATGGGAAGATCATGGGGGACGCTGGGGAAAATGGGGATGATGGGAAGATCATGTTGGACACTGGGGAAAATGGGGAATGATGGGAAGATCATGGGGGCACTGGGGAAAATGGGGAACGATGGGAAGATCCTGGGGACACTGGGGAAATGGGGAAGGATGGGAAGATCATGAGGAATGCTGCGGAAAATGGGAAACGATGGGAAGATCATGGGGGACACTGGGGAAAATGGGGAATGATGGGAAGATCATGGGGGCACTGGGGAAAATGGGGAACGATGGAAAGATCCTGGGGGACACTGGGGAAAATGGGGAAGGATGGGAAGATCATGAGGAATGCTGCAGAAAATGGGAAACGATGGGAAGATCATGGGGGACATTGGGGAAAATGGTGAACAATGGAAAGATCATGGGGGACGCTTGGAAAAATGGGGAAGGATGGGAAGATCATGAGGGACGCTGGTGAAAATGGGGAATGATGGAAAGATCATGGGGGATGCTGGGGAAAATTTGGAATGATGGGAAGATCATGGTTGATGCTGAGGAAAATGGGGAAGGATGGGAAGATCATGGGGGACACTGGGGAAAATGGGGAGCGATGGGAAGATCATGGGGGACACTAGGGAAAATGGGGAACGATGGGAAGATGATAGGGGACACTGGGGAAAATTGGTAACGATAGGAAGATCATGGGGGATGCTGGGGAAAATGGGAACGATGGGAAGATCATGGGGGACGCTGGGGAAAATGGGGAACGATGGGAAGATCATGGGGGACGCTGGGGAAAATGGGGAATGATGGGAAGATCATGAGGGACGTTGGGAAAAATGGGGAATGATGGGAAGATCATGGGGGACGCTGGGTAAAATGGGGAATGATGGAAAGATCATGGGGGACACTGGGGAAAATGGGGAACGATGGGAAGATCATAGGGGACACTGGGGAAAATGGGGAACGATGGGAAGATCATGGGGGATGCTGGGGAAAATGGGGAACGATGGGAAGATCATGGGGACACTGGGAAAATGACGAGTGATGGGAAGATAATGGGGGAAGCTGGGTAAAATGGGGAACAATGGAAAGATCATGGGGATGCTGGGGAAAATGGGGAACGATGGGAAGATCATGGGGACACTGGGGAAAATGGGGAACGATGGGAAGATCATAAGGGACACTGTGGAAAATGGGGAACGATGGGAAGATCATGGGGGATGCTGGGGAAAATGAGGAACGATGGGAAGATCATGGGGGATGCTGGGGAAAAAGGGGAACCATTGGAAGATCATGGGGGACACTGGGGAAAATGGGGAAGGATGGGTATATCAAGAGTGACGCTCGGGAAAATGGGGAACAATGGGATAATCATGGGGGACACTGGGGAAAATGAAGAGCAATGGAAAGATCATGGGGGACGCTGGGGAAAATGGGAACGATGGGAATATCATGGGGGACTCTGGGGGAAATGGGGAATGATGGAAAGATCATGGGGGACGCTGGGGAAAATGGGGAACAATGAGAAGATCATGGGGGACGCTTGGGAAAATGGGGAGCGATGGGAAGATCATGGGGGACGCTGGGGAAAATGGGGAACAATGGCAAAATCATGGGGGACACTGGAGAAAATGGGGAACGATAGGAAGATCATGGAGGACGCTGGGGAAAATGGGGAATGATGGAAAGATCATCGGGGGTGCTGGCGAAAATGGGAACAATGGGAAGATCATGGGGAACACTGGGGAAAATGGGGGACGATGGGAAGATCATGGGGGATGCTGGGGAAAATGGGGAATGATGGGAAGATCATGGGGACACTGGGAAAATGACGAGTGATGGGAAGATAATGGGGGAAGCTGGGTAAAATGGGGAACAATGGGAAGATCATGGGGGACACTGGGGAAAATGAAGAGCGATGGGAAGATCATGGGGGATGCTGGGGTTTATGTGGAACGATGAGAAGATCATAGGGGACGCTGGGGAAAATGGGGAATGATGGGAAGTTCATGGGGGATGCTGGGGAAAAAGGGGAACCATTGAAGATCATGGGGGACACTGGGGAGAATGGGGAAGGATGGGTATATCAAGAGTGATGCAGGGGAAAATGGGGAACAATGGGATAATCATGGGGGACACTGGGGAAAATGAAGAGCAATGGAAAGATCATGGGGGACGCTGGGGAAAATGGGGAACAATGGCAAAATCATGGGGGACACTGGAGAAAATGGGGATGATGGGAAGATCATGTTGGACACTGGGGAAAATGGGGAATGATGGGAAGATCATGGGGGCACTGGGGAAAATGGGGAACGATGGGAAGATCCTGGGGACACTGGGGAAATGGGGAAGGATGGGAAGATCATGAGGAATGCTGCGGAAAATGGGAAACGATGGGAAGATCATGGGGGACACTGGGGAAAATGGGGAATGATGGGAAGATCATGGGGGCACTGGGGAAAATGGGGAACGATGGAAAGATCCTGGGGGACACTGGGGAAAATGGGGAAGGATGGGAAGATCATGAGGAATGCTGCAGAAAATGGGAAACGATGGGAAGATCATGGGGGACACTGGGGAAAATGGTGAACAATGGAAAGATCATGGGGGACGCTTGGAAAAATGGGGAAGGATGGGAAGATCATGAGGGACGCTGGTGAAAATGGGGAATGATGGAAAGATCATGGGGGATGCTGGGGAAAATTTGGAATGATGGGAAGATCATGGTTGATGCTGAGGAAAATGGGGAAGGATGGGAAGATCATGGGGGACACTGGGGAAAATGGGGAGCGATGGGAAGATCATGGGGGGTGCTGGCGAAAATGGAAACAATGGGAAGATCATGGGGGACACTAGGGAAAATGGGGAACGATGGGAAGATGATAGGGGACACTGGGGAAAATTGGTAACGATAGGAAGATCATGGGGGATGCTGGGGAAAATGGGAACGATGGGAAGATCATGGGGGACGCTGGGGAAAATGGGGAACGATGGGAAGATCATGGGGGACGCTGGGGAAAATGGGGAATGATGGGAAGATCATGAGGGACGTTGGGAAAAATGGGGAATGATGGGAAGATCATGGGGGACGCTGGGTAAAATGGGGAATGATGGAAAGATCATGGGGGACACTGGGGAAAATGGGGAACGATGGGAAGATCATAGGGGACACTGGGGAAAATGGGGAACGATGGGAAGATCATGGGGGATGCTGGGGAAAATGGGGAACGATGGGAAGATCATGGGGACACTGGGAAAATGACGAGTGATGGGAAGATAATGGGGGAAGCTGGGTAAAATGGGGAACAATGGAAAGATCATGGGGGATGCTGGGGAAAATGGGGAACGATGGGAAGATCATGGGGACACTGGGGAAAATGGGGAACGATGGGAAGATCATAAGGGACACTGTGGAAAATGGGGAACGATGGGAAGATCATGGGGGACACTGGGGAAAATGGGGAAGGATGGGTATATCAAGAGTGACGCTCGGGAAAATGGGGAACAATGGGATAATCATGGGGGACACTGGGGAAAATGAAGAGCAATGGAAAGATCATGGGGGACGCTGGGGAAAATGGGAACGATGGGAATATCATGGGGGACTCTGGGGGAAATGGGGAACGATGGAAAGATCATGGGGGACGCTGGGGAAAATGGGGAACAATGAGAAGATCATGGGGGGCGCTGGGGAAAATGGGGAATGATGGGAAGATCATGGGGGCACTGGGGAAAATGGGGAACGATGGCAAAATCATGGGGGACACTGGAGAAAATGGGGAACGATAGGAAGATCATGGAGGACGCTGGGGAAAATGGGGAATGATGGAAAGATCATCGGGGGTGCTGGCGAAAATGGGAACAATGGGAAGATCATGGGGAACACTGGGGAAAATGGGGGACGATGGGAAGATCATGGGGGATGCTGGGGAAAATGGGTAACGATGGGAAGATCATGGGGACACTGGGAAAATGACGAGTGATGGGAAGGTAATGGGGGAAGCTGGGTAAAATGGGGAACAATGGGAAGATCATGGGGGACACTGGGGAAAATGAAGAGCGATGGGAAGATCATGGGGGATGCTGGGGTTTATGTGGAACGATGAGAAGATCATAGGGGACGCTGGGGAAAATGGGGAATGATGGGAAGTTCATGGGGGATGCTGGGGAAAAAGGGGAACCATTGAAGATCATGGGGGACACTGGGGAGAATGGGGAAGGATGGGTATATCAAGAGTGATGCAGGGGAAAATGGGGAACAATGGGATAATCATGGGGGACACTGGGGAAAATGAAGAGCAATGGAAAGATCATGGGGGACGCTGGGGAAAATGGGGAACGATGGGAATATCAGGGGGACACTGGGGGGAATGGGGAACGATGGAAAGATCATGGGGGACGCTGGGGAAAATGGGGAACAATGGGAAGATCATGGGGGGCGCTGGGGAAAATGGGGAATGATGGGAAGATCATGATGGAAGCTTGGGAAAATGGGGAAAGATGGGAAGATCATGGGGGACACTGGGGAAAATGGGGAGCTATGGGAAGATCATGGGGGACGCTGGGGAAAATGGGGAACAATGGCAAAATCATGGGGGACACTGGAGAAAATGGGGAACGATAGGAAGATCATGGAGGACGCTGGGGAAAATGGGGAATGATGGGAAGATCATGGGGGACTCTGGGGAAAATGGGGAATGATGGGAAGATCATCGGGGGTGCTGGCGAAAATGGGAACAATGGGAAGATCATAGGGAACACTGGGGAAAATGGGGGACGATGGGAAGATCATGGGGGATGCTGGGGAAAATGGGGAACGATGGGAAGATCATGGGGACACTGGGAAAATGACGAGTGATGGGAAGATAATGGGGGAAGCTGGGTAAAATGGGGAACAATGGGAAGATCATGGGGGACACTGGGGAAAATGAAGAGCGATGGGAAGATCATGGGGGACGCTGGGGAAAAAGGGGAACCATTGAAGATCATGGGGGACACTGGGGAGAATGGGGAAGGATGGGTATATCAAGAGTGATGCAGGGGAAAATGGGGAACAATGGGATAATCATGGGGGGCGCTGGGGAAAATGGGGAATGATGGGAAGATCATGATGGAAGCTTGGGAAAATGGGGAAAGATGGGAAGATCATGGGGGACGCTGGGGAAAATGGGGAACAATGGCAAAATCATGGGGGACACTGGAGAAAATGGGGATGATGGGAAGATCATGTTGGACACTGGGGAAAATGGGGAATGATGGGAAGATCATGGGGGCACTGGGGAAAATGGGGAACGATGGGAAGATCCTGGGGACACTGGGGAAATGGGGAAGGATGGGAAGATCATGAGGAATGCTGCGGAAAATGGGAAACGATGGGAAGATCATGGGGGACACTGGGGAAAATGGGGAATGATGGGAAGATCATGGGGGCACTGGGGAAAATGGGGAACGATGGAAAGATCCTGGGGGACACTGGGGAAAATGGGGAAGGATGGGAAGATCATGAGGAATGCTGCAGAAAATGGGAAACGATGGGAAGATCATGGGGGACACTGGGGAAAATGGTGAACAATGGAAAGATCATGGGGGACGCTTGGAAAAATGGGGAAGGATGGGAAGATCATGAGGGACGCTGGTGAAAATGGGGAATGATGGAAAGATCATGGGGGATGCTGGGGAAAATTTGGAATGATGGGAAGATCATGGTTGATGCTGAGGAAAATGGGGAAGGATGGGAAGATCATAGGGGACACTGGGGAAAATGGGGAGCGATGGGAAGAACATGGGGGGTGCTGGCGAAAATGGAAACAATGGGAAGATCATGGGGGACACTAGGGAAAATGGGGAACGATGGGAAGATGATAGGGGACACTGGGGAAAATTGGTAACGATAGGAAGATCATGGGGGATGCTGGGGAAAATGGGAACGATGGGAAGATCATGGGGGACGCTGGGGAAAATGGGGAACGATGGGAAGATCATGGGGGACACTGGGGAAAATGGGGAATGATGGGAAGATCATGAGGGACGTTGGGAAAAATGGGGAATGATGGGAAGATCATGGGGGACGCTGGGTAAAATGGGGAATGATGGAAAGATCATGGGGGACACTGGGGAAAATGGGGAACGATGGGAAGATCATAGGGGACACTGGGGAAAATGGGGAACGATGGGAAGATCATGGGGGATGCTGGGGAAAATGGGGAACGATGGGAAGATCATGGGGACACTGGGAAAATGACGAGTGATGGGAAGATAATGGGGGAAGCTGGGTAAAATGGGGAACAATGGAAAGATCATGGGGGATGCTGGGGAAAATGGGGAACGATGGGAAGATCATGGGGACACTGGGGAAAATGGGGAACGATGGGAAGATCATAAGGGACACTGTGGAAAATGGGGAACGATGGGAAGATCATGGGGGATGCTGGGGAAAATGAGGAACGATGGGAAGATCATGGGGGATGCTGGGGAAAAAGGGGAACCATTGGAAGATCATGGGGGACACTGGGGAAAATGGGGAAGGATGGGTATATCAAGAGTGACGCTCGGGAAAATGGGGAACAATGGGATAATCATGGGGGACACTGGGGAAAATGAAGAGCAATGGAAAGATCATGGGGGACGCTGGGGAAAATGGGAACGATGGGAATATCATGGGGGACTCTGGGGGAAATGGGGAACGATGGAAAGATCATGGGGGACGCTGGGGAAAATGGGGAACAATGAGAAGATCATGGGGGGCGCTGGGGAAAATGGGGAATGATGGGAAGATCATGGGGGCACTGGGGAAAATGGGGAACGATGGAAAGATCATGGGGGACGCTTGGGAAAATGGGGAGCGATGGGAAGATCATGGGGGACGCTGGGGAAAATGGGGAACAATGGCAAAATCATGGGGGACACTGGAGAAAATGGGGAACGATAGGAAGATCATGGAGGACGCTGGGGAAAATGGGGAATGATGGAAAGATCATCGGGGGTGCTGGCGAAAATGGGAACAATGGGAAGATCATGGGGAACACTGGGGAAAATGGGGGACGATGGGAAGATCATGGGGGATGCTGGGGAAAATGGGGAACGATGGGAAGATCATGGGGACACTGGGAAAATGACGAGTGATGGGAAGATAATGGGGGAAGCTGGGTAAAATGGGGAACAATGGGAAGATCATGGGGGACACTGGGGAAAATGAAGAGCGATGGGAAGATCATGGGGGATGCTGGGGTTTATGTGGAACGATGAGAAGATCATAGGGGACGCTGGGGAAAATGGGGAATGATGGGAAGTTCATGGGGGATGCTGGGGAAAAAGGGGAACCATTGAAGATCATGGGGGACACTGGGGAGAATGGGGAAGGATGGGTATATCAAGAGTGATGCAGGGAAAAATGGGGAACAATGGGATAATCATGGGGGACACTGGGGAAAATGAAGAGCAATGGAAAGATCATGGGGGACGCTGGGGAAAATGGGGAACGATGGGAATATCAGGGGGACACTGGGGGGAATGGGGAACGATGGAAAGATCATGGGGGACGCTGGGGAAAATGGGGAACAATGGGAAGATCATGGGGGGCGCTGGGGAAAATGGGGAATGATGGGAAGATCATGATGGAAGCTTGGGAAAATGGGGAAAGATGGGAAGATCATGGGGGACACTGGGGAAAATGGGGAGCTATGGGAAGATCATGGGGGACGCTGGGGAAAATGGGGAACAATGGCAAAATCATGGGGGACACTGGAGAAAATGGGGAACGATAGGAAGATCATGGAGGACGCTGGGGAAAATGGGGAATGATGGGAAGATCATGGGGGACGCTGGGGAAAATGGGGAACAATGGGAAGATCATGGGGGACACGGCAAAATGGGGAACGATGGGAAGATCATGGGGGATGCTGGGGAAAATGGGGAACGATGGGAAGATCATGGGGACACTGGGAAAATGACGAGTGATGGGAAGATAATGGGGGAAGCTGGGTAAAATGGGGAACAATGGGAAGATCATGGGGGACACTGGGGAAAATGAAGAGCGATGGGAAGATCATGGGGGATGCTGGGGTAAATGTGGAACGATGAGAAGATCATAGGGGACGCTGGGGAAAATGGGGAACGATGGGAAGATCATGGGGGACGCTGGGAAAAATGGGGAATGATGGGAAGATCATGGGGGGCACAGGGGAAAATGGGGAGCGATGGGAAGATCATGGGGGACACTGGGGAAAATGGGGAATGATGGGAAGATCATGGGGGACACTGGGGAAATGGGGAACGATGGGAAGATCATAGGGGATGCTGGGGAAAATGGGGAACGATGGGAAGTTCATGGGGGATGCTGGGGAAAATGGGGAACCATTGGAAGATCATGGGGGACACTGGGGAAAATGGGGAAGAATGGGTATATCAAGAGTGACTCTGGGGAAAATGGGGAACAATGGGATAATCAAGGGGGACACTGGAGAAAATGGGGAACGATAGGAAGATCATGGAGGACGCTGGGGAAAATGGGGAATGATGGGAAGATCATGGGGGACGCTGGGGAAAATGGGGAACGATGGGAAGATCCTGGGGGACACTGGGGAAAATGGGGAAGGATGGGAAGATCATGAGGAACGCTGCGGAAAATGGGAAACGATGGGAAGATCATGGGGGACACTGGGGAAAATGGTGAACAATGGGAAGATCATGGGGGACACTGGGGAAAATGGGGAACGATGGAAAGATCCTGGGGGACACTGGGGAAAATGGGGAAGGATGGGAAGATCATGGGGGACACTGGGGAAAATGGTGAACAATGGGAAGATAATGGGGGACACTGGGGAAAATGGGGAATAATGGGAAGATCATGGGGGCACTTGGGAAAATGGGGAACGATGGAAAGATCATGGGGGACGCTTGGGAAAATGGGGAAGGATGGGAAGATCATGAGGGACGCTGGTGAAAATGGGGAAGGATGGGAAGATCATGGGGGACACTGGGGAAAATGGGGAACGATGGGAAGATCATAGGGGACACTGGGGAAAATGGGGAACGATGGGAAGATCATGGGGGATGCTGGGGAAAATGGGGAACGATGGGAAGATCCTGGGGACACTGGGAAAATGACGAGTGATGGGAAGATAATGGGGGAAGCTGGGTAAAATGGGGAACAATGGGAAGATCATGGGGGATGCTGGTGAAAATGGGGAACGATGGGAAGATCATAAGGGACACTGGGGAAAATGGGGAATGATGGGAAGATCATGGGGGACGCTGGGGAAAATGGGGAATGATGGTGAAGATCATGGGGGACGCTGGGGAAAATGGGGAACAATGGCAAAATCATGGGGGACACTAGAGAAAATGGGGAACGATAGGAAGATCATGGAGGACGCTGGGGAAAATGGGGAATGATGGAAAGATCATCGGGGGTGCTGGCGAAAATGGGAACAATGGGAAGATCATAGGGAACACTGGGGAAAATGGGGGACGATGAGAAGATCATGGGGGATGCTGGGGAAAATGGGGAACGATGGGAAGATCATGGGGACACTGGGAAAATGACGAGTGATGGGAAGATAATGGGGGAAGCTGGGTAAAATGGGGAACAATGGGAAGATCATGGGGGACACTGGGGAAAATGAAGAGCGATGGGAAGATCATGGGGGACGCTGGGGAAAAAGGGGAACCATTGAAGATCATGGGGGACACTGGGGAGAATGGGGAAGGATGGGTATATCAAGAGTGATGCAGGGGAAAATGGGGAACAATGGGATAATCATGGGGGGCGCTGGGGAAAATGGGGAATGATGGGAAGAACATGATGGAAGCTTGGGAAAATTGGGAAAGATGGGAAGATCATGGGGACACTGGGGAAAATGGGGAGCGATGGGAAGATCATGGGGGACGCTGGGGAAAATGGGGAACAATGGCAAAATCATGGGGGACACTGGAGAAAATGGGGATGATGGGAAGATCATGTTGGACACTGGGGAAAATGGGGACTGATGGGAAGATCATGGGGGCACTGGGGAAAATGGGGAAGGATGGGAAGATCATGAGGAATGCTGCGGAAAATGGGAAACGATGGGAAGATCATGGGGGACACTGGGGAAAATGGGGAATGATGGGAAGATCATGGGGGCACTGGGGAAAATGGGGAACGATGGAAAGATCCTGGGGGACACTGGGGAAAATGGGGAAGGATGGGAAGATCATGAGGAATGCTGCGGAAAATGGGAAACGATGGGAAGATCATGGGGGACACTGGGGAAAATGGGGAATGATGGGAAGATCATGGGGGCACTGGGGAAAATGGGGAACGATGGAAAGATCCTGGGGGACACTGGGGAAAATGGGGAAGGATGGGAAGATCATGAGGAATGCTGCAGAAAATGGGAAACGATGGGAAGATCATGGGGGTCACTGTGGAAAATGGTGAACAATGGAAAGATCATGGGGGACGCTTGGAAAAATGGGGAAGGATGGGAAGATCATGAGGGACGCTGGTGAAAATGGGGAATGATGGAAAGATCATGGGGGATGCTGGGGAAAATTTGGAATGATGGGAAGATCATGGTTGATGCTGAGGAAAATGGGGAAGGATGGGAAGATCATGGGGGACACTGGGGAAAATGGGGAGCGATGGGAAGATCATGGGGGGTGCTGGCGAAAATGGAAACAATGGGAAGATCATGGGGGACACTAGGGAAAATGGGGAACGATGGGAAGATGATAGGGGACACTGGGGAAAATTGGTAACGATAGGAAGATCATGGGGGATGCTGGGGAAAATGGGAACGATGGGAAGATCATGGGGGACGCTGGGGAAAATGGGGAACGATGGGAAGATCATGGGGGACGCTGGGGAAAATGGGGAATGATGGGAAGATCATGAGGGACGTTGGGAAAAATGGGGAATGATGGGAAGATCATGGGGGACGCTGGGTAAAATGGGGAATGATGGAAAGATCATGGGGGACACTGGGGAAAATGGGGAACGATGGGAAGATCATAGGGGACACTGGGGAAAATGGGGAACGATGGGAAGATCATGGGGGATGCTGGGGAAAATGGGGAACGATGGGAAGATCATGGGGACACTGGGAAAATGACGAGTGATGGGAAGATAATGGGGGAAGCTGGGTAAAATGGGGAACAATGGAAAGATCATGGGGGATGCTGGGGAAAATGGGGAACGATGGGAAGATCATGGGGACACTGGGGAAAATGGGGAACGATGGGAAGATCATAAGGGACACTGTGGAAAATGGGGAACGATGGGAAGATCATGGGGGATGCTGGGGAAAATGAGGAACGATGGGAAGATCATGGGGGATGCTGGGGAAAAAGGGGAACCATTGGAAGATCATGGGGGACACTGGGGAAAATGGGGAAGGATGGGTATATCAAGAGTGACGCTCGGGAAAATGGGGAACAATGGGATAATCATGGGGGACACTGGGGAAAATGAAGAGCAATGGAAAGATCATGGGGGACGCTGGGGAAAATGGGAACGATGGGAATATCATGGGGGACTCTGGGGGAAATGGGGAACGATGGAAAGATCATAGGGGACGCTGGGGAAAATGGGGAACAATGAGAAGATCATGGGGGGCGCTGGGGAAAATGGGGAATGATGGTAAGATCATGGGGGCACTGGGGAAAATGGGGAACGATGGGAAGATCCTGGGGACACTGGGGAAATGGGGAAGGATGGGAAGATCTTGAGGAACGCTGCGGAAAATGGGAAACGATGGGAAGATCATGGGGGACACTGGGGAAAATGGTGAACAATGGGAAGATCATGGGGGACACTGGGGAAAATGGGGAATGATGGGAAGATCATGGGGGCACTGGGGAAAATGGGGAACGATAGGAAGATCATGGAGGACGCTGGGGAAAATGGGGAATGATGGGAAGATCATAGGGGACGCTGGGGAAAATGGGGAATGATGGTGAAGATCATGGGGGACGCTGGGGAAAATGGGGAACAATGGCAAAATCATGGGGGACACTAGAGAAAATGGGGAACGATAGGAAGATCATGGAGGACGCTGGGGAAAATGGGGAATGATGGAAAGATCATCGGGGGTGCTGGCGAAAATGGGAACAATGGAAAGATCATAGGGAACACTGGGGAAAATGGGGGACGATGGGAAGATCATGGGGGATGCTGGGGAAAATGGGGAACGATGGGAAGATCATGGGGACACTGGGAAAATGACGAGTGATGGGAAGATAATGGGGGAAGCTGGGTAAAATGGGGAACAATGGGAAGATCATGGGGGACACTGGGGAAAATGAAGAGCGATGGGAAGATCATGGGGGATGCTGGGGAAAAAGGGGAACCATTGAAGATCATGGGGGACACTGGGGAGAATGGGGAAGGATGGGTATATCAAGAGTGATGCAGGGGAAAATGGGGAACAATGGGATAATCATGGGGGGCGCTGGGGAAAATGGGGAATGATGGGAAGATCATGATGGAAGCTTGGGAAAATGGGGAAAGATGGGAAGATCATGGGGGACACTGGGGAAAATGGGGAGCGATGGGAAGATCATGGGGGACGCTGGGGAAAATGGGGAACAATGGCAAAATCATGGGGGACACTGGAGAAAATGGGGATGATGGGAAGATCATGTTGGACACTGGGGAAAATGGGGAATGATGGGAAGATCATGGGGGCACTGGGGAAAATGGGGAACGATGGGAAGATCCTGGGGACACTGGGGAAATGGGGAAGGATGGGAAGATCATGAGGAATGCTGCGGAAAATGGGAAACGATGGGAAGATCATGGGGGACACTGGGGAAAATGGGGAATGATGGGAAGATCATGGGGGCACTGGGGAAAATGGGGAACGATGGAAAGATCCTGGGGGACACTGGGGAAAATGGGGAAGGATGGGAAGATCATGAGGAATGCTGCAGAAAATGGGAAACGATGGGAAGATCATGGGGGTCACTGTGGAAAATGGTGAACAATGGAAAGATCATGGGGGACGCTTGGAAAAATGGGGAAGGATGGGAAGATCATGAGGGACGCTGGTGAAAATGGGGAATGATGGAAAGATCATGGGGGATGCTGGGGAAAATTTGGAATGATGGGAAGATCATGGTTGATGCTGAGGAAAATGGGGAAGGATGGGAAGATCATGGGGGACACTGGGGAAAATGGGGAGCGATGGGAAGATCATGGGGGGTGCTGGCGAAAATGGAAACAATGGGAAGATCATGGGGGACACTAGGGAAAATGGGGAACGATGGGAAGATGATAGGGGACACTGGGGAAAATTGGTAACGATAGGAAGATCATGGGGGATGCTGGGGAAAATGGGAACGATGGGAAGATCATGGGGGACGCTGGGGAAAATGGGGAACGATGGGAAGATCATGGGGGACGCTGGGGAAAATGGGGAATGATGGGAAGATCATGAGGGACGTTGGGAAAAATGGGGAATGATGGGAAGATCATGGGGGACGCTGGGTAAAATGGGGAATGATGGAAAGATCATGGGGGACACTGGGGAAAATGGGGAACGATGGGAAGATCATAGGGGACACTGGGGAAAATGGGGAACGATGGGAAGATCATGGGGGATGCTGGGGAAAATGGGGAACGATGGGAAGATCATGGGGACACTGGGAAAATGACGAGTGATGGGAAGATAATGGGGGAAGCTGGGTAAAATGGGGAACAATGGAAAGATCATGGGGGATGCTGGGGAAAATGGGGAACGATGGGAAGATCATGGGGACACTGGGGAAAATGGGGAACGATGGGAAGATCATAAGGGACACTGTGGAAAATGGGGAACGATGGGAAGATCATGGGGGATGCTGGGGAAAATGAGGAACGATGGGAAGATCATGGGGGATGCTGGGGAAAAAGGGGAACCATTGGAAGATCATGGGGGACACTGGGGAAAATGGGGAAGGATGGGTATATCAAGAGTGACGCTCGGGAAAATGGGGAACAATGGGATAATCATGGGGGACACTGGGGAAAATGAAGAGCAATGGAAAGATCATGGGGGACGCTGGGGAAAATGGGAACGATGGGAATATCATGGGGGACTCTGGGGGAAATGGGGAACAATGGAAAGATCATGGGGGACGCTGGGGAAAATGGGGAACAATGAGAAGATCATGGGGGGCGCTGGGGAAAATGGGGAATGATGGTAAGATCATGGGGGCACTGGGGAAAATGGGGAACGATGGGAAGATCCTGGGGACACTGGGGAAATGGGGAAGGATGGGAAGATCATGAGGAACGCTGCGGAAAATGGGAAACGATGGGAAGATCATGGGGGACACTGGGGAAAATGGTGAACAATGGGAAGATCATGGGGGACACTGGGGAAAATGGGGAATGATGGGAAGATCATGGGGGCACAGGGGAAAATGGGGAACGATGGAAAGATCATGGGGGACGCTTGGGAAAATGGGGAGCGATGGGAAGATCATGGGGGACGCTGGGGAAAATGGGGAACAATGGCAAAATCATGGGGGACACTGGAGAAAATGGGGAACGATAGGAAGATCATGGAGGACGCTGGGGAAAATGGGGAATGATGGAAAGATCATCGGGGGTGCTGGCGAAAATGGGAACAATGGGAAGATCATGGGGAACACTGGGAAAATGACGAGTGATGGGAAGATAATGGGGGAAGCTGGGTAAAATGGGGAACAATGGGAAGATCATGGGGGACACTGGGGAAAATGAAGAGCGATGGGAAGATCATGGGGGATGCTGGGGTTTATGTGGAACGATGAGAAGATCATAGGGGACGCTGGGGAAAATGGGGAATGATGGGAAGTTCATGGGGGATGCTGGGGAAAAAGGGGAACCATTGAAGATCATGGGGGACACTGGGGAGAATGGGGAAGGATGGGTATATCAAGAGTGATGCAGGGGAAAATGGGGAACAATGGGATAATCATGGGGGACACTGGGGAAAATGAAGAGCAATGGAAAGATCATGGGGGACGCTGGGGAAAATGGGGAACGATGGGAAGATCATGGGGACACTGGGAAAATGACGAGTGATGGGAAGATAATGGGGGAAGCTGGGTAAAATGGGGAACAATGGAAAGATCATGGGGGATGCTGGGGAAAATGGGGAACGATGGGAAGATCATGGGGACACTGGGGAAAATGGGGAACGATGGGAAGATCATAAGGGACACTGTGGAAAATGGGGAACGATGGGAAGATCATGGGGGATGCTGGGGAAAATGAGGAACGATGGGAAGATCATGGGGGATGCTGGGGAAAAAGGGGAACCATTGGAAGATCATGGGGGACACTGGGGAAAATGGGGAATGATGGGAAGATCATGGGGGACGCTGGGTAAAATGGGGAATGATGGAAAGATCATGGGGGACACTGGGGAAAATGGGGAACGATGGGAAGATCATAGGGGACACTGGGGAAAATGGGGAACGATGGGAAGATCATGGGGGATGCTGGGGAAAATGGGGAACGATGGGAAGATCATGGGGACACTGGGAAAATGACGAGTGATGGGAAGATAATGGGGGAAGCTGGGTAAAATGGGGAACAATGGAAAGATCATGGGGGATGCTGGGGAAAATGGGGAACGATGGGAAGATCATGGGGACACTGGGGAAAATGGGGAACGATGGGAAGATCATAAGGGACACTGTGGAAAATGGGGAACGATGGGAAGATCATGGGGGATGCTGGGGAAAATGAGGAACGATGGGAAGATCATGGGGGATGCTGGGGAAAAAGGGGAACCATTGGAAGATCATGGGGGACACTGGGGAAAATGGGGAAGGATGGGTATATCAAGAGTGACGCTCGGGAAAATGGGGAACAATGGGATAATCATGGGGGACACTGGGGAAAATGAAGAGCAATGGAAAGATCATGGGGGATGCTGGGGAAAATGGGAACGATGGGAATATCATGGGGGACTCTGGGGGAAATGGGGAACAATGGAAAGATCATGGGGGACGCTGGGGAAAATGGGGAACAATGAGAAGATCATGGGGGGCGCTGGGGAAAATGGGGAATGATGGTAAGATCATGGGGGCACTGGGGAAAATGGGGAACGATGGGAAGATCCTGGGGACACTGGGGAAATGGGGAAGGATGGGAAGATCATGGGGGACACTGGGGAAAATGGTGAACAATGGGAAGATCATGGGGGACACTGGGGAAAATGGGGAATGATGGGAAGATCATGGGGGCACAGGGGAAAATGGGGAACGATGGAAAGATCATGGGGGACGCTTGGGAAAATGGGGAGCGATGGGAAGATCATGGGGGACGCTGGGGAAAATGGGGAACAATGGCAAAATCATGGGGGACACTGGAGAAAATGGGGAACGATAGGAAGATCATGGAGGACGCTGGGGAAAATGGGGAATGATGGAAAGATCATCGGGGGTGCTGGCGAAAATGGGAACAATGGGAAGATCATGGGGAACACTGGGAAAATGACGAGTGATGGGAAGATAATGGGGGAAGCTGGGTAAAATGGGGAACAATGGGAAGATCATGGGGGACACTGGGGAAAATGAAGAGCGATGGGAAGATCATGGGGGATGCTGGGGTTTATGTGGAACGATGAGAAGATCATAGGGGACGCTGGGGAAAATGGGGAATGATGGGAAGTTCATGGGGGATGCTGGGGAAAAAGGGGAACCATTGAAGATCATGGGGGACACTGGGGAGAATGGGGAAGGATGGGTATATCAAGAGTGATGCAGGGGAAAATGGGGAACAATGGGATAATCATGGGGGACACTGGGGAAAATGAAGAGCAATGGAAAGATCATGGGGGACGCTGGGGAAAATGGGGAACGATGGGAAGATCATGGGGACACTGGGAAAATGACGAGTGATGGGAAGATAATGGGGGAAGCTGGGTAAAATGGGGAACAATGGAAAGATCATGGGGGATGCTGGGGAAAATGGGGAACGATGGGAAGATCATGGGGACACTGGGGAAAATGGGGAACGATGGGAAGATCATAAGGGACACTGTGGAAAATGGGGAACGATGGGAAGATCATGGGGGATGCTGGGGAAAATGAGGAACGATGGGAAGATCATGGGGGATGCTGGGGAAAAAGGGGAACCATTGGAAGATCATGGGGGACACTGGGGAAAATGGGGAATGATGGGAAGATCATGGGGGACGCTGGGTAAAATGGGGAATGATGGAAAGATCATGGGGGACACTGGGGAAAATGGGGAACTATGGGAAGATCATAGGGGACACTGGGGAAAATGGGGAACGATGGGAAGATCATGGGGGATGCTGGGGAAAATGGGGAACGATGGGAAGATCATGGGGACACTGGGAAAATGACGAGTGATGGGAAGATAATGGGGGAAGCTGGGTAAAATGGGGAACAATGGAAAGATCATGGGGGATGCTGGGGAAAATGGGGAACGATGGGAAGATCATGGGGACACTGGGGAAAATGGGGAACGATGGGAAGATCATAAGGGACACTGTGGAAAATGGGGAACGATGGGAAGATCATGGGGGATGCTGGGGAAAATGAGGAACGATGGGAAGATCATGGGGGATGCTGGGGAAAAAGGGGAACCATTGGAAGATCATGGGGGACACTGGGGAAAATGGGGAAGGATGGGTATATCAAGAGTGACGCTCGGGAAAATGGGGAACAATGGGATAATCATGGGGGACACTGGGGAAAATGAAGAGCAATGGAAAGATCATGGGGGACGCTGGGGAAAATGGGAACGATGGGAATATCATGGGGGACTCTGGGGGAAATGGGGAACAATGGAAAGATCATGGGGGACGCTGGGGAAAATGGGGAACAATGAGAAGATCATGGGGGGCGCTGGGGAAAATGGGGAATGATGGTAAGATCATGGGGGCACTGGGGAAAATGGGGAACGATGGGAAGATCCTGGGGACACTGGGGAAATGGGGAAGGATGGGAAGATCATGAGGAACGCTGCGGAAAATGGGAAACGATGGGAAGATCATGGGGGACACTGGGGAAAATGGTGAACAATGGGAAGATCATGGGGGACACTGGGGAAAATGGGGAATGATGGGAAGATCATGGGGGCACAGGGGAAAATGGGGAACGATGGAAAGATCATGGGGGACGCTTGGGAAAATGGGGAGCGATGGGAAGATCATGGGGGACGCTGGGGAAAATGGGGAACAATGGCAAAATCATGGGGGACACTGGAGAAAATGGGGAACGATAGGAAGATCATGGAGGACGCTGGGGAAAATGGGGAATGATGGAAAGATCATCGGGGGTGCTGGCGAAAATGGGAACAATGGGAAGATCATGGGGAACACTGGGAAAATGACGAGTGATGGGAAGATAATGGGGGAAGCTGGGTAAAATGGGGAACAATGGGAAGATCATGGGGGACACTGGGGAAAATGAAGAGCGATGGGAAGATCATGGGGGATGCTGGGGTTTATGTGGAACGATGAGAAGATCATAGGGGACGCTGGGGAAAATGGGGAATGATGGGAAGTTCATGGGGGATGCTGGGGAAAAAGGGGAACCATTGAAGATCATGGGGGACACTGGGGAGAATGGGGAAGGATGGGTATATCAAGAGTGATGCAGGGGAAAATGGGGAACAATGGGATAATCATGGGGGACACTGGGGAAAATGAAGAGCAATGGAAAGATCATGGGGGACGCTGGGGAAAATGGGGAACGATGGGAAGATCATGGGGACACTGGGAAAATGACGAGTGATGGGAAGATAATGGGGGAAGCTGGGTAAAATGGGGAACAATGGAAAGATCATGGGGGATGCTGGGGAAAATGGGGCACGATGGGAAGATCATGGGGACACTGGGGAAAATGGGGAACGATGGGAAGATCATAAGGGACACTGTGGAAAATGGGGAACGATGGGAAGATCATGGGGGATGCTGGGGAAAATGAGGAACGATGGGAAGATCATGGGGGATGCTGGGGAAAAAGGGGAACCATTGGAAGATCATGGGGGACACTGGGGAAAATGGGGAAGGATGGGTATATCAAGAGTGACGCTCGGGAAAATGGGGAACAATGGGATAATCATGGGGGACACTGGGGAAAATGAAGAGCAATGGAAAGATCATGGGGGACGCTGGGGAAAATGGGAACGATGGGAATATCATGGGGGACTCTGGGGGAAATGGGGAACGATGGAAAGATCATAGGGGACGCTGGGGAAAATGGGGAACAATGAGAAGATCATGGGGGGCGCTGGGGAAAATGGGGAATGATGGTAAGATCATGGGGGCACTGGGGAAAATGGGGAACGATGGGAAGATCCTGGGGACACTGGGGAAATGGGGAAGGATGGGAAGATCTTGAGGAACGCTGCGGAAAATGGGAAACGATGGGAAGATCATGGGGGACACTGGGGAAAATGGTGAACAATGGGAAGATCATGGGGGACACTGGGGAAAATGGGGAATGATGGGAAGATCATGGGGGCACTGGGGAAAATGGGGAACGATAGGAAGATCATGGAGGACGCTGGGGAAAATGGGGAATGATGGGAAGATCATGGGGGACGCTGGGGAAAATGGGGAATGATGGTGAAGATCATGGGGGACGCTGGGGAAAATGGGGAACAATGGCAAAATCATGGGGGACACTAGAGAAAATGGGGAACGATAGGAAGATCATGGAGGACGCTGGGGAAAATGGGGAATGATGGAAAGATCATCGGGGGTGCTGGCGAAAATGGGAACAATGGAAAGATCATAGGGAACACTGGGGAAAATGGGGGACGATGGGAAGATCATGGGGGATGCTGGGGAAAATGGGGAACGATGGGAAGATCATGGGGACACTGGGAAAATGACGAGTGATGGGAAGATAATGGGGGAAGCTGGGTAAAATGGGGAACAATGGGAAGATCATGGGGGACACTGGGGAATATGAAGAGCGATGGGAAGATCATGATGGAAGCTTGGGAAAATGGGGAAAGATGGGAAGATCATGGGGGACACTGGGGAAAATGGGGAGCGATGGGAAGATCATGGGGGACGCTGGGGAAAATGGGGAACAATGGCAAAATCATGGGGGACACTGGAGAAAATGGGGATGATGGGAAGATCATGTTGGACACTGGGGAAAATGGGGAATGATGGGAAGATCATGGGGGCACTGGGGAAAATGGGGAACGATGGGAAGATCCTGGGGACACTGGGGAAATGGGGAAGGATGGGAAGATCATGAGGAATGCTGTGGAAAATGGGAAACGATGGGAAGATCATGGGGGACACTGGGGAAAATGGGGAATGATGGGAAGATCATGGGGGCACTGGGGAAAATGGGGAACGATGGAAAGATCCTGGGGGACACTGGGGAAAATGGGGAAGGATGGGAAGATCATGAGGAATGCTGCAGAAAATGGGAAACGATGGGAAGATCATGGGGGACACTGGGGAAAATGGTGAACAATGGAAAGATAATGGGGGACGCTTGGAAAAATGGGGAAGGATGGGAAGATCATGAGGGACGCTGGTGAAAATGGGGAATGATGGAAAGATCATGGGGGATGCTGGGGAAAATTTGGAATGATGGGAAGATCATGGTTGATGCTGAGGAAAATGGGGAAGGATGGGAAGATCATGGGGGACACTGGGGAAAATGGGGAGCGATGGGAAGATCATGGGGTGTGCTGGCGAAAATGGAAACAATGGGAAGATCATGGGGGACACTAGGGAAAATGGGGAACGATGGGAAGATGATAGGGGACACTGGGGAAAATTGGTAACGATAGGAAGATCATGGGGGATGCTGGGGAAAATGGGAACGATGGGAAGATCATGGGGGACGCTGGGGAAAATGGGGAACGATGGGAAGATCATGGGGGACGCTGGGGAAAATGGGGAATGATGGGAAGATCATGAGGGACGTTGGGAAAAATGGGGAATGATGGGAAGATCATGGGGGACGCTGGGTAAAATGGGGAATGATGGAAAGATCATGGGGGACACTGGGGAAAATGGGGAACGATGGGAAGATCATAGGGGACACTGGGGAAAATGGGGAACGATGGGAAGATCATGGGGGATGCTGGGGAAAATGGGGAACGATGGGAAGATCATGGGGACACTGGGAAAATGACGAGTGATGGGAAGATAATGGGGGAAGCTGGGTAAAATGGGGAACAATGGAAAGATCATGGGGGATGCTGGGGAAAATGGGGAACGATGGGAAGATCCTAGGGACACTGGGGAAAATGGGGAACGATGGGAAGATCATAAGGGACACTGTGGAAAATGGGGAACGATGGGAAGATCATGGGGGATGCTGGGGAAAATGAGGAACGATGGGAAGATCATGGGGGATGCTGGGGAAAAAGGGGAACCATTGGAAGATCATGGGGGACACTGGGGAAAATGGGGAAGGATGGGTATATCAAGAGTGACGCTCGGGAAAATGGGGAACAATGGGATAATCATGGGGGACACTGGGGAAAATGAAGAGCAATGGAAAGATCATGGGGGACGCTGGGGAAAATGGGGGACGATGGGAAGATCATGGGGGACACTGGGAAAATGACGAGTGATGGGAAGATAATGGGGGAAGCTGGGTAAAATGGGGAACAATGGGAAGATCATGGGGGACACTGGGGAAAATGAAGAGCGATGGGAAGATCATGGGGGATGCTGGGGTAAATGTGGAACGATGAGAAGATCATAGGGGACGCTGGGGAAAATGGGGAACGATGGGAAGATCATGATGGAAGCTTGGGAAAATGGGGAAAGATGGGAAGATCATGGGGGACACTGGGGAAAATGGGGAGCGATGGGAAGATCATAGGGGACACTGGGGAAAATTGGTAACGATAGGAAGATCATGGGGGATGCTGGGGAAAATGGGAACGATGGGAAGATCATGGGGGACGCTGGGGAAAATGGGGAACGATGGGAAGATCATAGGGGACACTGGGGAAAATTGGTAACGATAGGAAGATCATGGGGGATGCTGGGGAAAATGGGGAACGATGGGAAGATCATGGGGACACTGGGAAAATGACGAGTGATGGGAAGATAATGGGGGAAGCTGGGTAAAATGGGGAACAATGGGAAGATCATGGGGGATGCTGGGGAAAATGGGGAACGATGGGAAGATCATGGGGACACTGGGGAAAATGGGGAACGATGGGAAGATCATAAGGGACACTGTGGAAAATGGGGAACGATGGGAAGATCATGGGGGATGCTGGGGAAAATGGGGAACGATGGGAAGATCATGGGGACACTGGGAAAATGACGAGTGATGGGAAGATAATGGGGGAAGCTGGGTAAAATTGGGAACAATGGGAAGATCATGGGGGATGCTGGGGAAAATGGGGAACGATGGGAAGATCATGGGGACACTGGGGAAAATGGGGAACGATGGGAAGATCACGGGGACACTGGGGAAATGGGGAAGGATGGGAAGATCATGGGGGACGCTGGGGAAAATGGGGAATGATGGGAAGATCATGGGGGACACTGGGGAAAATGGGGGACGATGGGAAGATCATGGGGGATGCTGGGGAAAATGGGGAACGATGGGAAGATCATGGGGACACTGGGAAAATGACGAGTGATGGGAAGATAATGGGGGAAGCTGGGTAAAATGGGGAACAATGGGAAGATCATGGGGGACACTGGGGAAAATGAAGAGCGATGGGAAGATCATGGGGGATGCTGGGGTTTATGTGGAACGATGAGAAGATCATAGGGGACACTGGGGAAAATGGTGAACGATGGGAAGTTCATGGGGGATGCTGGGGAAAAAGGGAAACCATTGAAGATCATGGGGGACACTGGGGAGAATGGGGAAGGATGGGTATATCAAGAGTGATGCAGGGGAAAATGGGGAACAATGGGATAATCATGGGGGACACTGGGGAAAATGAAGAGCAATGGAAAGATCATGGGGGACGCTGGGGAAAATGGGGAACGATGGGAATATCAGGGGGACACTGGGGGGAATGGGGAACGATGGAAAGATCATGGGGGACGCTGGGGAAAATGGGGAACAATGGGAAGATCATGGAGGACGCTGGGGAAAATGGGGAATGATGGAAAGATCATCGGGGGTGCTGGCGAAAATGGGAATAATAGGAAGATCATGGGGAACACTGGGGAAAATGGGGAACGATGGGAAGATCATGGGGGATGCTGGGGAAAATGGGGAACGATGGGAAGATCATGGGGACACTGGGAAAATGACGAGTGATGGGAAGATAATGGGGGAAGCTGGGTAAAATGGGGAACAATGGGAAGATCATGGGGGACACTGGGGAAAATGAAGAGCGATGGGAAGATCATGGGGGATGCTGGGGTAAATGTGGAACGATGAGAAGATCATAGGGGACGCTGGGGAAAATGGGGAACGATGGGAAGATCATGATGGAAGCTTGGGAAAATGGGGAAAGATGGGAAGATCATGGGGGACACTGGGGAAAATGGGGAGCGATGGGAAGATCATGGGGGACGCTTGGGAAAATGGGGAACAATGGCAAAATCATGGGGGACACTGGAGAAAATGGGGAACGATAGGAAGATCATGGAGGACGCTGGGGAAAATGGGGAATGATGGGAAGATCATGGGGGACGCTGGGGAAAATGGGGAATGATGGGAAGATCATGGAGGACGCTGGGGAAAATGGGGAATGATGGGAAGATCATGGGGGACGCTGGGGAAAATGGGGATGATGGGAAGATCATGTTGGACACTGGGGAAAATGGGGAATGATGGGAAGATCATGGGGGCACTGGGGAAAATGGGGAACGATGGGAAGATCCTGGGGACACTGGGGAAATGGGGAAGGATGGGAAGATCATGAGGAACGCTGCGGAAAATGGGAAACGATGGGAAGATCATGGGGGACACTGGGGAAAATGGTGAACAATGGGAAGATCATGGGGGACACTGGGGAAAATGGGGAATGATGGGAAGATCATGGGGGCACTGGGGAAAATGGGGAACGATGGAAAGATCATGGGGGACGCTTGGGAAAATGGGGAGCGATGGGAAGATCATGGGGGACGCTGGGGAAAATGGGGAACAATGGCAAAATCATGGGGGACACTGGAGAAAATGGGGAACGATAGGAAGATCATGGAGGACGCTGGGGAAAATGGGGAATGATGGAAAGATCATCGGGGGTGCTGGCGAAAATGGGAACAATGGGAAGATCATGGTGAACACTGGGGAAAATGGGAAACGATGGGAAGATCATGGGGACACTGGGAAAATGACGAGTGATGGGAAGATAATGGGGGAAGCTGGGTAAAATGGGGAACAATGGGAAGATCATGGGGGACGCTGGGGAAAATGGGGAACAATGGGAAGATCATGGGGGGCGCTGGGGAAAATGGGGAATGATGGGAAGATCATGATGGAAGCTTGGGAAAATGGGGAAAGATGGGAAGATCATGGGGGACACTGGGGAAAATGGGGAGCGATGGGAAGATCATGGGGGACACTGGAGAAAATGGGGAACGATAGGAAGATCATGGAGGATGCTGGGGAAAATGGGGAATGATGGGAAGATCATGGGGGATGCTGGGGAAAATGGGGAATGATGGGAAGATCATGGGGGACGCTGGGGAAAATGGGGATGATGGGAAGATCATGGGGGCACTGGGGAAAATGGGGAACGATGGGAAGATCCTGGGGACACTTGGGAAAATGGGGAAGGATGGGAAGATCATGAGGAACGCTGCAGAAAATGGGAAACGATGGGAAGATCATGGGGGACGCTGGGGAAAATGGGGAATGATGGGAAGATCATGGGGGATGCTGGGGAAAATGGGGATGATGGGAAGATCATGTTGGACACTGGGGAAAATGGGGAATGATGGGAAGATCATGGGGGCACTGGGGAAAATGGGGAACGATGGGAAGATCCTGGGGACACTTGGGAAAATGGGGAAGGATGGGAAGATCATGAGGAACGCTGCAGAAAATGGGAAACGATGGGAAGATCATGGGGGACGCTGGGGAAAATGGGGAATGATGGGAAGATCATGGGGGATGCTGGGGAAAATGGGGATGATGGGAAGATCATGTTGGACACTGGGGAAAATGGGGAATGATGGGAAGATCATGGGGGCACTGGGGAAAATGGGGAACGATGGGAAGATCCTGGGGACACTTGGGAAAATGGGGAAGGTTGGGAAGATCATGAGGAACGCTGCAGAAAATGGGAAACGATGGGAAGATCATGGGGGACACTGGGGAAAATGGTGAACAATGGGAAGATCATGGGGGACACTGGGGAAAATGGGGAATGATGGGAAGATCATGGGGGCACTGGGGAAAATGGGGAACGATGGAAAGATCATGGGGGATGCTTGGGAAAATGGGGAAGGATGGGAAAATCATGAGGGTAGCTGGTGAAAATGGGGAATGATGGAAAGATCATGGGGGATGCTGGGGAAAATTGGGAATGATGGGAAGATCCTGGGGACACTGGGGAAATGGGGAAGGATGGGAAGATCATGAGGAACGCTGCGGAAAATTGGAAACGATGGGAAGATCATGGGGGACACTGGGGAAAATGGTGAACAATGGGAAGATCATGGGGGACACTGGGGAAAATGGGGAATGATGGGAAGATCATGGGGGCACTGGGGAAAATGGGGAACGATGGAAAGATCATGGGGGACGCTTGGGAAAATGGGGAGCGATGGGAAGATCATGGGGGACGCTGGGGAAAATGGGGAATGATGGAAAGATCATGGGGGCACTGGGGAAAATGGGGAACGATGGGAAGATCATGGGGACACTGGGAAAATGACGAGTGATGGGAAGATAATGGGGGAAGCTGGGTAAAATGGGGAACAATGGGAAGATCATGGGGGACACTGGGGAAAATGAAGAGCGATTGGAAGATTATGGGGGATGCTGGTTTAAATGTGGAACGATGAGAAGATCATAGGGGACGCTGGGGAAAATGGGGAACGATGGGAAGTTCATGGGTGATGCTGGGGAAAAAGGGGAACCATTGAAGATCATGGGGGACACTGGGTGAAAATGGGGAGCGATGGGAAGATCATGGGGGACGCTGGGGAAAATGGGGAACAATGGCAAAATCATGGGGGACACTGGAGAAAATGGGGAACGATAGGAAGATCATGGAGGACGCTGGGGAAAATGGGGAATGATGGGAAGATCATGGGGGACGCTGGGGAAAATGGGGAATGATGGGAAGATCATGGAGGACGCTGGGGAAAATGGGGAATGATGGGAAGATCATGGGGGACGCTGGGGAAAATGGGGATGATGGGAAGATCATGGGGACACTGGGGAAAATGGGGAACGATGGGAAGATCCTGGGGACACTGGGGAAATGGGGAAGGATGGGAAGATCATGAGGAACGCTGCGGAAAATGGGAAACGATGGGAAGATCATGGGGGACACTGGGGAAAATGGTGAACAATGGGAAGATCATGGGGAACACTGGGGAAAATGGGGAACGATGGGAAGATCATGGGGGATGCTGGGGAAAATGGGGAACGATGGGAAGATCATGGGGACACTGGGAAAATGACGAGTGATGGGAAGATAATGGGGGAAGCTGGGTAAAATGGGGAACAATGGGAAGATCATGGGGGACACTGGGGAAAATGAAGAGCGATGGGAAGATCATGTTGGACACTGGGGAAAATGGGGAATGATGGGAAGATCATGGGGGCACTGGGGAAAATGGGGAACGATGGGAAGATCCTGGGGACACTTGGGAAAATGGGGAAGGATGGGAAGATCATGGAGGATGCTGGGGAAAATGGGGAATTATGGGAAGATCATGGGGGACGCTGGGGAAAATGGGGAATGATGGGAAGATCATGGGGGACGCTGGGGAAAATGGGGATGATGGGAAGATCATGTTGGACACTGGGGAAAATGGGGAATGATGGGAAGATCATGGGGGCACTGGGGAAAATGGGGAACGATGGGAAGATCCTGGGGACACTTGGGAAAATGGGGAAGGATGGGAAGATCATGAGGAACGCTGCAGAAAATGGGAAACGATGGGAAGATCATGGGGGACGCTGGGGAAAATGGGGAATGATGGGAAGATAATGGGGGATGCTGGGGAAAATGGGGATGATGGGAAGATCATGTTGGACACTGGGGAAAATGGGGAATGATGGGAAGATCATGGGGGACACTGGGGAAAATGAAGAGCGATGGGAAGATCATGGGTGATGCTGGGGTAAATGTGGAACGATGAGAAGATCATAGGGGACGCTGGGGAAAATGGGGAACGATGGGAAGATCATGGGGGACGCTGGGGAAAATGGGGAACGATGGGAAGATCATGGGGACACTGGGAAAATGACGAGTGATGGGAAGATAATGGGGGAAGCTGGGTAAAATGGGGAACAATGGGAAGATCATGGGGGACACTGGGGAAAATGAAGAGCGATGGGAAGATCATGGGGGATGCTGGGGTAAATGTGGAACGATGAGAAGATCATAGGGGACGCTGGGGAAAATGGGGAACGATGGGAAGTTCATGGGTGATGCTGGGGAAAAAGGGGAACCATTGAAGATCATGGGGGACACTGGGGAGAATGGGGAAGGATGGGTATATCAAGAGTGATGCAGGGGAAAATGGGGAACAATGGGATAATCATGAGGGACACTGGGGAAAATGAAGAGCAATGGAAAGATCATGGGGGACGCTGGGGAAAATGGGGAACGATGGGAATATCAGGGGACACTGGGGGGAATGGGGAACGATGGAAAGATCATGGGGGACGCTGGGGAAAATGGGGAACAATGGGAAGATCATGGGGGGCGCTGGGGAAAATGGGGAATGATGGGAAGATCATGATGGAAGCTTGGGAAAATGGGGAAAGATGGGAAGATCATGGGGGACACTGGGGAAAATGGGGAGCGATGGGAAGATCATGGTGGACACTGGGGAAAATGGGGAACAATGGCAAAATCATGGGGGACACTGGAGAAAATGGGGAACGATAGGAAGATCATGGAGGACGCTGGGGAAAATGGGGAATGATGGGAAGATCATGGGGGACGCTGGGGAAAATGGGGAATGATGGGAAGATCATGGGGGACACTGGGGAAAATGGGGATGATGGGAAGATCATGTTGGACACTGGGGAAAATGACGAGTGATGGGAAGATCATGGGGGATGCTGGGGTAAATGGGGAACAATGGCAAAATCATGGGGGACACTGGAGAAAATGGGGAACGATAGGAAGATCATGGAGGATGCTGGGGAAAAGGGGGAATGATGGGAAGATCATGGGGGACGCTGGGGAAAATGGGGAATGATGGGAAGATCATGGGGGATGCTGGGGAAAATGGGGATGATGGGAAGATCATTTTGGACACTGGGGAAAATGGGGAATGATGGGAAGATCATGGGGGACACTGGAGAAAATGGTGAACAATGGGAAGATCATGGGGGACACTGGGGAAAATGGGGAATGATGGGAAGATCATGGGGGCACTGGGGAAAATGGGGAACGATGGAAAGATCATGGGGGATGCTTGGGAAAATGGGGAAGGATGGGAAGATCATGAGGGTAGCTGGTGAAAATGGGGAATGATGGAAAGATCATGGGGGATGCTGGGGAAAATTGGGAATGATGGGAAGATCATGGGGGCACTGGGGAAAATGGGGAACGATGGGAAGATCCTGTGGACACTGGGGAAATGGGAAAGGATGGGAAGATCATGAGGAACGCTGCGGAAAATGGGAAACGATGGGAAGATCATGGGGGACACTGGGGAAAATGGTGAACAATGGGAAGATCATGGGGGCACTGGGGAAAATGGGGAACGATGGAAAGATCATGGGGGACACTGGAGAAAATGGGGAACGATAGGAAGATCATGGAGGACGCTGGGGAAAATGGGGAATGATGGAAAGATCATCGGGGGTGCTGGCGAAAATGGGAACAATGGGAAGATCATGGGGAACACTGGGGAAAATGGGAACGATGGGAAGATCATGGGGGATGCTGGGGAAAATGGGGAACGATGGGAAGATCATGGGGACACTGGGAAAATGACGAGTGATGGGAAGATAATGGGGGAAGCTGGGTAAAATGGGGAACAATGGGAAGATCATGGGGGACACTGGGGAAAATGAAGAGCGATGGGAAGATCATGGGGGATGCTGGGGTAAATGTGGAACGATGAGAAGATCATAGGGGACGCTGGGGAAAATGGGGAACGATGGGAAGTTCATGGGGGATGCTGGGGAAAAAGGGGAACCATTGAAGATCATGGGGGACACTGGGGAGAATGGGGAAGGATGGGTATATCAAGAGTGATGCAGGGGAAAATGGGGAACAATGGGATAATCATGGGGGACACTGGGGAAAATGAAGAGCAATGGAAAGATCATGGGGGACGCTGGGGAAAATGGGGAACGATGGGAATATCAGGGGGACACTGGGGGGAATGGGGAACGATGGAAAGATCATGGGGGACGCTGGGGAAAATGGGGAACAATGGGAAGATCATGGGGGGCGCTGGGGAAAATGGGGAATGATGGGAAGATCATGATGGAAGCTTGGGAAAATGGGGAAAGATGGGAAGATCATGGGGGACACTGGGGAAAATGGGGAGCGATGGGAAGATCATGGGGGACGCTGGGGAAAATGGGGAACAATGGCAAAATCATGGGGGACACTGGAGAAAATGGGGAACGATAGGAAGATCATGGAGGACGCTGGGGAAAATGGGGAATGATGGGAAGATCATGGGGGATGCTGGGGAAAATGGGGAATGATGGGAAGATCATGGGGGACGCTGGGGAAAATGGGGATGATGGGAAGATCATGTTGGACACTGGGGAAAATGGGGAATGATGGGAAGATCATGGGGGCACTGGGGAAAATGGGGAACGATGGGAAGATCCTGGGGACACTTGGGAAAATGGGGAAGGATGGGAAGATCATGAGGAACGCTGCAGAAAATGGGAAACGATGGGAAGATCATGGGGGACGCTGGGGAAAATGGGGAATGATGGGAAGATCATGGGGGACGCTGGGGAAAATGGGGATGATGGGAAGATCCTGGGGACACTTGGGAAAATGGGGAAGGTTGGGAAGATCATGAGGTACCCTGCAGAAAATGGGAAACGATGGGAAGATCATGGGGGACACTGGGGAAAATGGGGAATGATGGGAAGATCATGATGGAAGATTGGGAAAATGGGGAAAGATGGGAAGATCATGGGGGACACTGGGGAAAATGGGGAGCGATGGGAAGATCATGGGGGACGCTGGGGAAAATGGGGAACAATGGCAAAATCATGGGGGACACTGGAGAAAATGGGGAACGATAGGAAGATCATGGAGGACGCTGGGGAAAATGGGGAATGATGGGAAGATCATGGGGGACGCTGGGGAAAATGGGGATGATGGGAAGATCATGTTGGACACTGGGGAAAATGGGGAATGATGGGAAGATCATGGGGGCACTGGGGAAAATGGGGAACGATGGGAAGATCCTGGGGACACTTGGGAAAATGGGGAAGGATGGGAAGATCATGAGGAACGCTGCAGAAAATGGGAAACGATGGGAAGATCATGGGGGACGCTGGGGAAAATGGGGAATGATGGGAAGATCATGGAGGACGCTGGGGAAAATGGGGATGATGGGAAGATCATGGTTGTTGCTGGGGAAAATGGGGAAGGATGGGAAGATCATGGGGGATGCTGGGGAAAATTGGTAACGATAGGAAGATCATGGGGGATGCTGGGGAAAATGGGAACGATGGGAAGATCATGGGGGACACTGGGGAAAATGGGGAATGATGGGAAGATCATGGGGGCACTGGGGAAAATGGGGAACGATGGAAAGATCATAGGGTATGCTTGGGAAAATGGGGAATGATGGGAAGATCATGGGGGATGCTGGGGAAAATTGGGAATGATGGGAAGATCATGGTTGTTGCTGGGGAAAATGGGGAAGGATGGGAAGATCATGGGGGACACTGGGGAAAATTGGTAACGATAGGAAGATCATGGGGGATGCTGGGGAAAATGGGAACGATGGGAAGATCATGGGGGACGCTGGGGAAAATGGGGAACGATGGGAAGATCATGGGGGACGCTGTGGAAAATGGGGAATGATGGGAAGATCATGAGGGACGTTGGGAAAAATGGGGAATGATGGGAAGATCATGGGGGACGCTGGGTAAAATGGGGAATGATGGGAAGATCCTGGGGGACACTGGGGAAAATGGGGAGGATGGGAAGATCATGGGGGACGCTGGGGAAAATGGGGAATGATGGGAAGATCATGGGGGACACTGGGGAAAATGGGGAAAGATGGGAAAATCATGGGGGACACTGGGGAAAATGGGGAACGATTTGAAGATCATGGTGGACGCTTGGGAAAATGGGGAAGGATGGAAAGATCATGGGGGGCACAGGGGAAAATGGGGAGCAATGGGAAGATCATGGGGGACACTGGGGAAAATGGGGAATGATTGGAAGATCATGGGGGACACTGGGGAAATGGGGAACGATGGGAAGATCATGGGGGACGTTGGGGAAAATGGGGAACGATGGGAAGATCATTAGGGGATGCTGGGGAAAATGGGGAACGATGGGAAGTTCATGGGGGATGCTGGGGAAAATGGGGAATGATGGGAAGATCATGGGGGCACTGGGGAAAATGGGGAACGATGGAAAGATCATGGGGGACGCTTGGGAAAATGGGGAAGGATTGGAAGATCATGAGGGACGCTGGTGAAAATGGGGAATGATGGAAAGATCATGGGGGATGCTGGGGAAAATTGGGAATGATGGGAAGATCATGGTTGATGCTGGGGAAAATGGGGAAGGATGGAAAGATCATGGGGGACACTGGGGAAAATGGGGAACAATGGGAAGATCATGGGGGGTGCTGGCGAAAATGGAAACAATGGGAAGATCATGGGGGACACTAGGGAAAATGGGGAACGATGGGAAGATCATAGGGGACACTGGGGAAAATGGGGAACGATGGAAAGATAATGGGGGACGCTTGGGAAAATGGGGAAGGATGGGAAGATCATGAGGGACGCTGGTGAAAATGGGGAATGATGGAAAGATCATGGGGGATGCTGGGGAAAATTGGGAATGATGGGAAGATCATGGTTGATGCTGGGGAAAATGGGGAAGGATGGAAAGATCATGGGGGACACTGGGGAATATGGGGAGCGATGGGAAGATCATGGGGGGTGCTGGCGAAAATGGAAACAATGGGAAGATCATGGGGGACGCTGGGGAAAATGGGGAATGATGGGAAGATCATGAGGGACGTTGGGAAAAATGGGGAATGATGGGAAGATCATGGGGGACACTGGGGAAAATGGGGAGGATGGGAAGATCATGGGGGACGCTGGGGAAAATGGGGAACGATGGGAAAATCATGGGGGACACTGGGGAAAATGGGGAACGATGGGAAAATCATGGGGGACACTGGGGAAAATGGGGAACGATTTGAATATCATGGGGGACGCTTGGGAAAATGGGGAAGGATGGGAAGATCATGGGGGGCACAGGGGAAAATGGGGAGCGATGGGAAGATCATGGGGGACACTGGGGAAAATGGGGAATGATGGGAAGATCATGGGGGACACTGGGGAAATGGGGAACGATGGGAAGAACATGGGGGACGTTGGGGAAAATGGGGAACGATGGGAAGATCATAGGGGATGCTGGGGAAAATGGGGAACCATTGGAAGATCATGGGGGACACTGGGGAAAATGGGGAAGAATGGGTATATCAAGAGTGACGCTGGGGAAAATGGGGAACAATGGGATAATCATGGGGGACACTGGAGAAAATGGGGAACGATAGGAAGATCATGGAGGACGCTGGGGAAAATGGGGAATGATGGGAAGATCATGGGGACGCTGGGGAAAATGGGGAATGATGGGAAGATCATGGGGGACGCTGGGGAAAATGGGGATGATGGGAAGATCATGTTGGACACTGGGGAAAATGGGGAACGATGGGAAGATCCTGGGGGACACTGGGGAAAATGGGGAAGGATGGGAAGATCATGGGGGACACTGGGGAAAATAATGAACAATGGGAAGATCATGGGGGATGCTGGGGAAAATGGGGAACACTGGGAAGATCATGGGGACGCTGGAGAAAATGGGGAACGATGGGAAGATCATGGGGGATGCTGGGGAAAATGGGGAATGATGGAAAGATCATGGGGGACACTGGGGAAAATTGGGAATGATGGGAAGATCATGGTTGATGCTGGGGAAAATGGGGAAGGATGGGAAGATCATGGGGGGTGCTGGCGAAAATGGAAACAATGGGAAGATCATGGAGGACACTAGGGAAAATGGGTAACGATGGGAAGATCATAGGGGACACTGGGGAAAATGGGGAACGATGGGAAGATCATGGGGGACGCTGGGGAAAATGGGAAACGATGGGAAGATCATGGGGGACGTAGGGGAAAATGGAGAACGATGGGAAGATCATGGGGGATGCTGGGGAAAATGGGGAATGATGGGAAGATCATGGGGGCACTGGGGAAAATGGGGAACGATGGAAAGATCCTGGGGGACACTGGGGAAAATGGGGAACAATGGGAAGATCATGAGGGACACTGGGGAAAATGGGGAATGATGGGAAGATCATGGAGGCACTGGGGAAAATGGGGAACGATGGAAAGATCCTGGGGGACACTGGGGAAAATGGGGAAGGATGGGAAGATCATGAGGAACGCTGCAGAAAATGGGAAACGATGGGAAGATCATGGGGGACACTGGGGAAAATGGTGAACAATGGGAAGATCATGGGGGACACTGGGGAAAATGGGGAATGATGGGAAGATCATGGGGGCACTGGGGAAAATGGGGAACGATGGAAAGATCATGGGGGATGCTGGGGAAAATTTGGAATGATGGGAAGATCATGGTTGATGCTGGGGAAAATTGGGAAGGATGGGAAGATTATGGGGGACACTGGGGAAAATGGGGAAGGATGAGAAGATCATCAGGGACGCTGGTGAAAATGGGGAACAATGGGATAATCATGGGGGACACTGGGGAAAATGGGGAATGATGGGAAGATCATGGGGCACTGGGGAAAATGGGGAAGGATGGGAAGATCATGGGGGGCACAGGGGAAAATGGGGAGCGATGGGAAGATCATGGGGGACACTGGGGAAAATGGGGAATGATGGGAAGATCATGGGGGACACTGGGGAAATGGGGAACGATGGGAAGATCATGGGGGACGTTGGGGAAAATGGGGAACGATGGGAAGATCATAGGGGATGCTGGGGAAAATGGGGAACGATGGGAAGTTCATGGGGGATGCTGGGGAAAATGGGGAACCATTGGAAGATCATGGGGGACACTGGGGAAAATGGGGAAGAATGGGTATATCAAGAGTGACGCTGGGGATAATGGGGAACAATGGGATAATCATGGGGGACACTGGAGAAAATGGGGAACGATAGGAAGATCATAGAGGACGCTGGGGAAAATGGGGAATGATGGGAAGATCATGGGGGATGCTTGGGAAAATGGGGAAGGATGGGAAGATCATGGGGGATGCTGGGGAAAATGGGGAACGATGGGAAGATCATGGGGACACTGGGAAAATGACGAGTGATGGGAAGATAATGGGGGAAGCTGGGTAAAATGGGGAACAATGGGAAGATCATGGGGGACACTGGGGAAAATGAAGAGCGATGGGAAGATCATGGGGGACACTGGGGTAAATGTGGAACGATGAGAAGATCATAGGGGATGCTGGGGAAAATGGGGAACGATGGGAAGTTCATGGGGGATGCTGGGGAAAAAAGGGAACCATTGGAAGATAATGGGGGACACTGGGGAAAATGGGGAAGGATGGGTATATCAAGAGTGACGCTGGGGAAAATGGGGAACAATGGGATAATCATGGAGGACACTGGGGAAAATGAAGAGCAATGGAAAGATCATGGGGGACGCTGGGGAAAATGGGGAACAATGGGAAGATCATGGGGGACACTGGGGAAAATGGGGAGCGATGAGAAGATCATGGGGGACGCTGGGGAAAATGGGGAACAATGGCAAAATCATGGGGGACACTGGAGAAAATGAGGAACGATAGGAAGATCATGGAGGACGCTGGGGAAAATGGGGAATGATGGGAAGATCATGGGGGACGCTGGGGAAAATGGGGAATGATGGGAAGATCATGGGGGATGCTGGGGAAAATGGGAATGATGGGAAGATCATGTTGGACACTGGGGAAAATGGGGAATGATGGGAAGATCATGGCGGCACTGGGGAAAATGGGGAACGATGGGAAGATCCTGGGGACACTGCGGAAATGGGGAACGATGGAAAGATCATGGGGAACGCTGGGGAAAATGGGGAACAATGGGAAGATCATGGGGGACACTGGGGAAAATGGGGAGCGATGAGAAGATCATGGGGGACGCTGGAGAAAATGGGGAACAATGGCAAAATCATGGGGGACACTGGAGAAAATGAGGAACGATAGGAAGATCATGGAGGACGCTGGGGAAAATGGGGAACGATGGGAAGATCCTGGGGACACTGCGGAAATGGGGAAGGATGGGAAGATCATGAGGAACGCTGCGGAAAATGGGAAACGATGGGAAGATCATGGGGGACACTGGGGAAAATGGTGAACAATGGGAAGATCATGGGGGACAATGGGGAAAATGGGGAATGATGGGAAGATCATGGGGCACTGGGGAAAATGGGGAAGGATGGGAAGATCATGGGGGGCACAGGGGAAAATGGGGAGCGATGGGAAGATCATGGGGGACACTGGGGAAAATGGGGAATGATGGGAAGATCATGGGGGACACTGGGGAAATGGGGAACGATGGGAAGATCATGGGGGACGTTGGGGAAAATGGGGAACGATGGGAAGATCATAGGGGATGCTGGGGAAAATGGGGAACGATGGGAAGTTCATGGGGGATGCTGGGGAAAATGGGGAACCATTGGAAGATCATGGGGGACACTGGGGAAAATGGGGAAGAATGGGTATATCAAGAGTGACGCTGGGGATAATGGGGAACAATGGGATAATCATGGGGGACACTGGAGAAAATGGGGAACGATAGGAAGATCATAGAGGACGCTGGGGAAAATGGGGAATGATGGGAAGATCATGGGGGACGCTTGGGAAAATGGGGAAGGATGGGAAGATCATGGGGGACACTGGGGAAAATGGGGAAGGATGGGAAGATCATGGGGGACACTGGGGAAAATAGTGAACAATGGGAAGATCATGGGGGATGCTGGGGAAAATGGGGAACGATGGGAAGATCATGGGGGATGCTGGGGAAAATGGGGAATGATGGAAAGATCATGGGGGATACTGAGAAAAATTGGGAATGATGGGAAGATCATGGTTGATGCTGGGGAAAATGTGGAAGGATGGGAAGATCATGGGGGGTGCTGGCGAAAATGGAAACAATGGGAAGATGATGGGGGACACTAGGGAAAATGGGGAACGATGGGAAGATCATAGGGGACACTGGGGAAAATGGGGAACGATGGGAAGATCATGGGGGACGCTGGGGAAAATGGGAAACGATGGGAAGATCATGGGGGACGTAGGGGAAAATGGAGAACGATGGGAAGATCATGGGGGATGCTGGGGAAAATGGGGAATGATGGGAAGATCATGGGGGCACTGGGGAAAATGGGGAATGATGGGAAGATCATGGGGGCACTGGGGAAAATGGGGAATGATGGGAAGATCATGGAGGCACTGGGGAAAATGGGGAACGATGGAAAGATCCTGGGGGACACTGGGGAAAATGGGGAAGGATGGGAAGATCATGAGGAACGCTGCAGAAAATGGGAAACGATGGGAAGATCATGGGGGACACTGGGGAAAATGGTGAACAATGGGAAGATCATGGGGGACACTGGGGAAAATGGGGAATGATGGGAAGATCATGGGGGCACTGGGGAAAATGGGGAACGATGGAAAGATCATGGGGGACGCTTGGGAAAATGGGGAATGATGAGAAGATCATGAGGGACGCTGGTGAAAATGGGGAATGATGGAAAGATCATGGGGGATGCTGGGGAAAATTTGGAATGATGGGAAGATCATGGTTGATGCTGGGGAAAATTGGGAAGGATGGGAAGATTATGGGGGACACTGGGGAAAATGGGGAGCGATGGGAAGATCATGGGGGACACTGGGGAAAATGGTGAACAATGGGAAGATCATGGGGGACACTGGGGAAAATGGGGAATGATGGGAAGATCATGGGGGCACTGGGGAAAATGGGGAACAATGGAAAGATCATGGGGGACGCTTCTGAAAATGGGGAAGGATGAGAAGATCATGAGGGACGCTGGTGAAAATGGGGAATGATGGAAAGATCATGGGGGATGCTGGGGAAAATTTGGAATGATGGGAAGATCATGGTTGATGCTGGGGAAAATTGGGAAGGATGGGAAGATTATGGGGGACACTGGGGAAAATGGGGAGCGATGGGAAGATCATGGGGGGTGCTGGCGAAAATGGGGAACGATGGGAAGATCACGGGGGATGCTTGGGAAAATGGGGAAGGATGGGAAGATCATGAGGGACGCTGGGGAAAATGGGGAACGATGGGAAGATCATGGGGGACACTGGGGAAAATTGGGTAGGATGGGAAGATAATGGGGACGCTGGGGAAAATGGGGAACGATGGGAAGATCATGGGGGACGCTAGGGAAAATGGGGAACGATGGGAAGATCATGGGGGACGCTGGGGAAAATGTGGAACAATGGAAAGATCATGGGGGACACTGGAGAAAATTGGGTAGGATGGGAAGATAATGGGGACGCTGGGGAAAATGGGGAACAATGGGAAGATCATGGGGGACACTGGGGAAAATGGGGGACAATGGGAAGATCATGGGGGACACTGGGGAAAATGGGGAACGATGGGAAGGTCATGGGGGTTGCTGGGGAAAATGGGGAAGGATGGGAAGATCATGAGGGATGCTGGGGAAAATGGGGAACGATGGGAAGATCATGGGGGACACTGGGGAAAATGGGGAATGATGGGAAGATCATGAGGGACGCTGTGGAAAATGGGGAACAATGGGAAGATCATGGGGGACGCTAGGGAAAATGGGGAACGATGGGAAGATCATGGGGGGCGCTGGGGAAAATGGGTAAGGATGGGAAGATCAAGGGGGTTGCTGGGGAAAATGGGGAAGGATGGGAAGATCATGAGGGATGCTGGGGAAAATGGGGAACGATGGGTAGATCATGAGGGACGCTGTGGAAAATGGGGAACAATGGGAAGATCATGGGGGACGCTAGGGAAAATGGGGAACGATGGGAAGATCATGGGGGACGCTGGGGAAAATGGGGAATGATGGGAAGATCAAGGGGGTTGCTGGGGAAAATGGGGAACGATGGGAAGATCATGGGGGACACTGGGGAAAATGGGGAACGATAGGAAGTTCATGGGGGATGCTGGAGAAAATGGGGAAGGATGGGAAGATCATGAGGGACGCTGGGGAAAATGGGGAATGATGGGAAGATAGTGGGGGATGCTGGGAAAAATGGGGAACGATGGGAAGATCATGGGGGATGCTTGGGAAAATGGGGAAGGATGGGAAGATCATGAGGGACGCTGGGGAAAATGGGGAATGATGGGAAGATAGTGGGGGACGCTGGGGAAAATGGGGAACGATGGGAAGATCATGGGGGACACTGGGGAAAATGGGGAAGGATGGGAAGATCATGAGGGACACTGTGGAAAATGGGGAATGATGGGAAGATCATGGGGGACGCTGGGGAAAATGTGGAACAATGGAAAGATCATGGGGGACACTGGAGAAAATTGGGTAGGATGGGAAGATAATGGGGATGCTGGGGAAAATGGGGAACAATGGGAAGATCATGGGGGACACTGGGGAAAATGAAGAGCGATGGGAAGATCATGGGGGATGCTGGGGAAAATGGGGAATGATGGGAAGATCATGGGGGACACTGGGGAAAATGGGGGACAATGGGAAGATCATGGGGGACACTGGGGAAAATGGGGAACGATGGGAAGGTCATGGGGAACACTGGGGAAAATGGGGAAGGATGGGAAGATCATGAGGGACGCTGTGGAAAATGGGGAACGATGGGAAGTTCATGAGGGATGCTGGGTAAAATGGGGAACGATGAGAAGATCATGGGGGACGCTGGGGAAAATGTTGAACGATGGGAAGATCATGGGGGGCGCTGGGGAAAATGGGGAAGGATGGGAAGATCAAGGGGGTTGCTGGGGAAAATGGGGAACGATGGGAAGTTCATGGGGGACACTGGGGAAAATGGGGAACGATATGAAGTTCATGGGGGATGCTGGAGAAAATGGGGAAGGATGGGAAGATCATGAGGGACGCTGGGGAAAATGGGGAATGATGGGAAGATAGTGGGGGATGCTGGGGAAAATGGGGAACGATTGGAAGATCATAGGGGATGCTTGGGAAAATGGGGAAGGATGGGAAGATCATGAGGGATGCTGGGGAAAATGGGGAATGATGGGAAGATAGTGGGGGACGCTGGGGAAAATGGGGAACGATGGGAAGATCATGGGGGACGCTAGGGAAAATGGGGAACGATGGGAAGATCATGGGGGACACTGGGGAAAATGGGGGACAATGGGAAGATCATGGGGGACACTGGGGAAAATGGGGAACGATGGGAAGGTCATGGGGAACACTGGGGAAAATGGGGAAGGATGGGAATATCATGAGGGACGCTGTGGAAAATGGGGAACGATGGGAAGTTCATGAGGGATGCTGGGTAAAATAGGGAACGATGAGAAGATCATGGGGGACGCTGGGGAAAATGTTGAACGATGGGAAGATCATGGGGGGCGCTGGGGAAAATGGGGAAGGATGGGAAGATCAAGGGGGTTGCTGGGGAAAATGGGGAACGATGGGAAGATCATGGGGGACACTGGGGAAAATGGGGAACGATAGGAAGTTCATGGGGGAAGCTGGAGAAAATGGGGAATGATGGGAAGATAGTGGGGGATGCTGGGGAAAATGGGGAACGATGGGAAGATCATGGGGGATGCTTGGGAAAATGGGGAAGGATGGGAAGATCATGAGGGACGCTGGGGAAAATGGGGAATGATGGGAAGATAGTGGTGGACGCTGGGGAAAATGGGGAACGATGGGAAGATCATGGGGGACGCTAGGGAAAATGGGGAACGATGGGAAGATCACGGGGGATGCTTGGGAAAATGGGGAAGGATGGGAAGATCATGAGGGACACTGGGGAAAATGGGGAACGATGGGAAGATCATGGGGGACACTGGGGAAAATGGGGAATGATGGGAAGATCATGAGGGACGCTATGGAAAATGGGGAACAATGGGAAGATCATGGGGGACGCTGGGGAAAATGGGGAATGATGGGAAGATCATGGGGGACACTGGGGAAAATTGGGAACGATGGGAAGATCATGGGGGACGCTGGGGAATATTGGGAACGATGGCAAGATCATGGGGGACACTGGTGAAAATGGGGAATGATGGGAAGATCATGGGGGACACTGGGGAAAATGGGGGACAATGGGAAGATCATGGGGGACACTGGGGAAAATGGGGAACGATGGGAAGGTCATGGGGAACACTGGGGAAAATGGGGAAGGATGGGAAGATCATGAGGGACGCTGTGGAAAATGGGGAGCGATGGGAAGATCATGGGGACACTGAGGAAAAGGGTGAACAATGGGAAGATCATGGGGGACACTGGGGAAAATGGGGAAAGATGGGAAGATCATGGGGGACACTGGGGAAAATGGGGAGCGATGGGAAGATAATTGGAGACGTTGTGGAAAATGGGGAACAATGGGAAGATCATGGGAGACACTGGTGAAAATGGGGAATGATGGGAAGATCATGGGGATGCTGGGGAAAATGGGGAAGGATGGAAAGATCATGGGGGATGCTGGGGAAAATGGGGAACGATGGGAAGATCGTGGGGGACACTGGGGAAGGATGGGAAGATCATGAGGGATGCTGTGGAAAATGGGGAACAATGGGAAGATCATGGGGGACACTGGGGAAAATGGGGAATGATGGGAAGATCATCGGCGACACTGGGGAAAATAGGGAACGATGGGAAGATCATGAGGGACGCTGTGGAAAATGGGGAACGATGGGAAGATCATGGGGACGCTGGGGAAATGGGGAACAATGGGAAGATCATGGGGGACACTGGGGAAAATGGGGAACGATGGGAAGGGCATGGGGATGTGTGGGAAAATGGGGAAGGATGGGAAGATCATGGGGGACACTGGGAAAAATGGGGAACGATGGGAAGATCATGGGGGATGCTGGGGGAAATGAGGAACAATGGGAAGATCATGGGGGACACTGGGGAAAATGGGGAAAGATGGAAAGATCATGGGGGACACTGGGGAATATGGGGAAGGATGGAAAGATCATGAGGGACGCTGTGGAAAATGGGGAACGATGGGAAGATCATGGGGGACACAGGGGAAAATGGGGAACGATGGGAAGATCATAGGGGACACTGGGGAAAATGGGGAAGGATGGGAAGATCATGAGGGACACTGTGGAAAATGAAGAGTGATGGGAAGATCATGGGGGATGCTGGGGAAAATGGGGAACGATGGGAATATCATGGGGGACACTGGGGAAAATGGGGAACAATGGGAAGATCATGGGGGACACTGGGGAAAATGGGGAACGATGGGGAGATCATGGGGGACACTGGGGAAAATGGGGAAGGATGGGAAGATCATGAGGGACGCTGTGGAAAATGGGGAAGGATGGAAAGATCATGGGGGATGCTGGGGAAAATGGGGAACGATGGGAAGATCATGTGGGACACTGGGGAAAATGGGGAGTGATGGGAAGATAATTGGAGACGATGTGGAAAATGGGGAACAATGGGAAGATCATGGGAGACACTGGTGAAAATGGGGAATGATGGGAAGATCATGGGGATGCTGGGGAAAATGGGGAAGGATGGAAAGATCATGGGGGATGCTGGGGAAAATGGGGAACGATGGGAAGATCGTGGGGGACACTGGGGAAGGATGGGAAGATCATGAGGGATGCTGTGGAAAATGGGGAACAATGGGAAGATCATGGGGGACACTGGGGAAAATGGGGAATGATGGGAAGATCATCGGCGACACTGGGGAAAATAGGGAACGATGGGAAGATCATGAGGGACGCTGTGGAAAATGGGGAACGATGGGAAGATCATGGGGACGCTGGGGAAATGGGGAACAATGGGAAGATCATGGGGGACACTGGGGAAAATGGGGAACGATGGGAAGGGCATGGGGATGTGTGGGAAAATGGGGAAGGATGGGAAGATCATGGGGGACACTGGGAAAAATGGGGAACGATGGGAAGATCATGGGGGATGCTGGGGGAAATGAGGAACAATGGGAAGATCATGGGGGACACTGGGGAAAATGGGGAAAGATGGAAAGATCATGGGGGACACTGGGGAATATGGGGAAGGATGGAAAGATCATGAGGGACGCTGTGGAAAATGGGGAACGATGGGAAGATCATGGGGGACACAGGGGAAAATGGGGAACGATGGGAAGATCATAGGGGACACTGGGGAAAATGGGGAAGGATGGGAAGATCATGAGGGACACTGTGGAAAATGAAGAGTGATGGGAAGATCATGGGGGATGCTGGGGAAAATGGGGAACGATGGGAATATCATGGGGGACACTGGGGAAAATGGGGAACAATGGGAAGATCATGGGGGATGCTGGGGAAAATGGGGAACCCTGGGAAGATCATGGGGGATGCTGGGGAAAATGGGGAACGATGGGAAGATCGTGAGAGACACTGGGGAAGGATGGAAAGATCATGAGGGAAGCTGTGGAAAATGGGGAACGATGGGAAGATCATGAGAGACACTGGGGAAAATGAAGAGCGATGGGAAAATCATGGGGGATGCTGGGGAAAATGGGGAACGATGGGAAGATCATGGGGGACACTGGGGAAAATGGGGAACAATGGGAAGATCATGGGGGACACTGGGGAAAATGGGGAATGATGGGAAGATCATCGGCGACACTGGGGAAAATGGGGAACGATGGGAAGATCATGAGGGACGCTGTTGAAAATGGGGAACGATGGGAAGATCATGGGGGACACTGGGGAAAATGGGGAAAGATGGAAAGATCATGGGGGACACTGGGGAAAATGGGGAAGGATGGGAAGATCATGAGGGACGCTGTGGAAATGGGGAATGATGGGAAGATCATGGGGGACGCTGGGGAAAATGATGAACAATGGGAAGATCATGGGGGACACAGGGGAAAATGGGGAACGATGGGAAGATCATAGGGGACACTGGGGAAAATGGGGAAGGATGGGAAGATCATGAGGGACACTGGGGAAAATGAAGAGTGATGGGAAGATCATGGGGGATGCTGGGGAAAATGGGGAACGATGGGAATATCATGGGGGACACTGGGGAAAATGGGGAACAATGGGAAGATCATGGGGGACACTGGGGAAAATGGGGAACGATGGGAAGATCATGGGGGACGCTGGGGAAAATGGGGAACGATGGGAAGATCATGGGGGACACTGGGGAAAATGGGGAAGGATGGGAAGATCATGAGGGACGCTGTGGAAAATGGGGAACGATGGGAAGATCATGGGGGACACTGGGGAAAATGGGGAGCGATGGGAATATCATGGGGGACGCTGGGGAAAATGGGGAACGATGGGAAGATCGTGAGAGACACTGGGGAAGGATGGAAAGATCATGAGGGAAGCTGTGGAAAATGGGGAACGATGGGAAGATCATGAGAGACACTGGGGAAAATGAAGAGCGATGGGAAAATCATGGGGGATGCTGGGGAAAATGGGGAACGATGGGAAGATCATGGGGGACACTGGGGAAAATGGGGAACAATGGGAAGATCATGGGGGACACTGGGGAAAATGGGGAATGATGGGAAGATCATCGGCGACACTGGGGAAAATGGGGAACGATGGGAAGATCATGAGGGACGCTGTTGAAAATGGGGAACGATGGGAAGATCATGGGGGACACTGGGGAAAATGGGGAAAGATTGAAAGATCATGGGGGACACTGGGGAAAATGGGGAAGGATGGGAAGATCATGAGGGACGCTGTGGAAAATGGGGAATGATGGGAAGATCATGGGGGACGCTGGGGAAAATGAGGAACAATGGGAAGATCATGGGGGACACAGGGGAAAATGGGGAACGATGGGAAGATCATAGGGGACACTGGGGAAAATGGGGAAGGATGGGAAGATCATGAGGGACACTGGGGAAAATGAAGAGTGATGGGAAGATCATGGGGGATGCTGGGGAAAATGGGGAACGATGGGAAGATCATGGGGGACGCTGGGGAAAATGGGGAACAATGGGAAGATCATGGGGGACACTGGGGAAAATGGGGAACGATGGGAAGATCATGGGGGACGCTGGGGAAAATGGGGAACGATGGGAAGATCATGGGGGACACTGGGGAAAATGGGGAAGGATGGGAAGATCATGAGGGACGCTGTGGAAAATGGGGAACGATGGGAAGATCATGGGGGACACTGGGGAAAATGGGGAGCGATGGGAATATCATGGGGGACGCTGGGGAAAATGGGGAACGATGGGAAGATCATGGGGGACACTGGGAAAAATGGGGAGCAATGGGAAGATCATGGGGACACTGAGGACAAGGGTGAACAATAGGAAGATCATGGGGGACACTGGGGAAAATGGGGAAGGATGGGAAGATCATGGGGGATGCTGGGGAAAATGGGGAAGGATGGGAAGATCATGGGAGACACTGGTGAAAATGGGGAATGTTGGGAAGATCATGGGGATGCTGGGGAAAATGGGGAAGGATGGAAAGATCATGGGGGATGCTGGGGAAAATGGGGAACGATGGGAAGATCATGGGAGACACTGGTGAAAATGGGGAATGTTGGGAAGATCATGGGGATGCTGGGGAAAATGGGGAAGGATGGAAAGATCATGGGGGATGCTGGGGAAAATGGGGAACGATGGGAAGATCATGGGGGACGTAGGGGAAAATGGAGAACGATGGGAAGATCATGGGGGATGCTGGGGAAAATGGGGAACCCTGGGAAGATCATGGGGGATGCTGGGGAAAATGGTGAACGATGGGAAGATCGTGAGAGACACTGGGGAAGGATGGAAAGATCATGAGGGAAGCTGTGGAAAATGGGGAACGATGGGAAGATCATGAGAGACACTGGGGAAAATGAAGAGCGATGGGAAAATCATGGGGGATGCTGGGGAAAATGGGGAACGATGGGAAGATCATGGGGGACACTGGGGAAAATGGGGAAGGATGGGAAGATCATGAGGGATGCTGGGGAAAATGGGGAACGATGGGAAGATCATGGGGGACACTGGGGAAAATGGGGAACAATGGGAAGATCATGGGGGACACTGGGGAAAATGGGGAATGATGGGAAGATCATCGGCGACACTGGGGAAAATGGGGAACGATGGGAAGATCATGAGGGACGCTGTAGAAAATGGGGAACGATGGGAAGATCATGGGGGATGCTGGGGAAAATGGTGAACGATGGGAAGATCGTGAGAGACACTGGGGAAGGATGGAAAGATCATGAGGGAAGCTGTGGAAAATGGGGAACGATGGGAAGATCATGAGAGACACTGGGGAAAATGAAGAGCGATGGGAAAATCATGGGGGATGCTGGGGAAAATGGGGAACGATGGGAAGATCATGGGGGACACTGGGGAAAATGGGGAACAATGGGAAGATCATGGGGGACACTGGGGAAAATGGGGAATGATGGGAAGATCATCGGCGACACTGGGGAAAATGGGGAACGATGGGAAGATCATGAGGGACGCTGTGGAAAATGGGGAACGATGGGAAGATCATGGGGGACACTGGGGAAAATGGGGAAAGATGGAAAGATCATGGGGGACACTGGGGAAAATGGGGAAGGATGGGAAGATCATGAGGGACGCTGTGGAAAATGGGGAATGATGGGAAGATCATGGGGGACGCTGGGGAAAATGAGGAACAATGGGAAGATCATGGGGGACACAGGGGAAAATGGGGAACGATGGGAAGATCATAGGGGACACTGGGGAAAATGGGGAAGGATGGGAAGATCATGGGGGACACTGGGGAAAATGGGGAAGGATGGGAAGATCATGAGGGACGCTGGGGAAAATGGGGAACAATGGGAAAATCATGGGGGACACTGGGGAAAACGGGGAACGATTGGAAGATCATGGGGGACACTGGGGAAAATGGGGAACGATGGGAAGATAATGGGGGACACTGGGGAAAATGGGGAACGATGGGAAGATCATGGGGACGCTGGGGAAAATGGGGAACAATGCGAAAATCATGGGGGACACTGGGGAAAATGGGGAATGATGGGAAGGTCATGGGGATGTGTGGGAAAATGGGGAAGGATGGGAAGATCATGGGGGACACTGGGAAAAATGGGGAACGATGGGAAGATCATGGGGGACACTGGGGAAAATGGGGAACAATGGGAAGATCATGGGGGACACTGGGGAAAATGGGGAACGATGGGAAGATCATGGGGACGCTGGGGAAAATGGGGAACAATGCGAAAATCATGGGGGACACTGGGGAAAATGGGGAATGATGGGAAGGTCATGGGGATGTGTGGGAAAATGGGGAAGGATGGGAAGATCATGGGGGACACTGGGAAAAATGGGGAACGATGGGAAGATCATGGGGGATGCTGGGGAAAATGAGGAACAATGGGAAGATCATGGGGGACACTGGGGAAAATGGGGAAAGATGAAAAGATCATGGGGGACACTGGGGAAAATGGGGAAGGATAGGAAGATCATGAGGGACGCTGTGGAAAATGGGGAACGATGGGAAGATCATGGGGGACGCTGGGGGAAATGAGGAACAATGGGAAGATCATGGGGGACACAGGGGAAAATGGGGAACGATGGGAAGATCAAAGGGGACACTGGGGAAAATGGGGAAGGATGGGAAGATCATGAGGGACACTGGGGAAAATGAAGAGTGATGGGAAGATCATGGGGATGCTGGGGGAAATGGGGAACGATGGGAATATCATGGGGGACACTGGGGAAAATGGGGAACAATGGGAAGATCATGGGGGACACTGGGGAAAATGGGGAACTATGGGAAGATCATGGGGGACACTGGGGAAAATGGGGAACGATGGGAAGATCATGGGGGACACTGGGGAAAATGGGGAAGGATGGGAAGATCATGAGGGACGCTGTGGAAAATGGGGAAGGATGGAAAGATCATGGGGGATGCTGGGGAAAATGGGGAACGATGGGAAGAACATGGGAGACACTGGTGAAAATGGGGAATGATGGGAAGATCATGGGGATGCTGGGGAAAATGGGGAAGGATGGAAAGATCATGGGGGATGCTGGGGAAAATGGGGAACGATGGGAAGATCATGGGGGACGTAGGGGAAAATGGAGAACGATGAGAAGATCATGGGGGATGCTGGGGAAAATGGGGAAACCTGGGAAGATCATGGGGGATGCTGGGGAAAATGGGGAACGATGGGAAGATTGTGAGAGACACTGGGGAAAATGAAGAGCAATGGGAAAATCATGGGGGATGCTGGGTAAAATGGGGAACGATGGGAAGATCATGGGGGACACTGGGGAAAATAGGGAACAATGGGAAGATCATGGGGGACACTGGGGAAAATGGGGAATGATGGGAAGATCATCGGCGACACTGGGGAAAATGGGGAACGATGGGAAGATCATGAGGGACGCTGTGGAAAATGGGGAACGATGGGAAGATCATGGGGACGCTGGGGAAAATGGGGAACAATGCGAAGATCATGGGGGACACTGGGGAAAATGAAGAGCAATGGGAAGATCATGGGGGATGCTGGGGAAAATGGGGAACGATGGGAAGATCATGGGGGACACTGGGGAAAATGGGGAACAATGGGAAGATCATGGGGGAGACTGGGGAAAATGGGGAAGGATGGGAAGATCATGAGGGACACTGGGGAAAATGAAGAGTGATGGGAAGATCATGGGGGATGCTGGGGACACTGGGGAAGTATGGGAAAATCATGAGGGACGCTGTGGAAAATGGGGAACGATGGGAAGATCATGAGAGACACTGGGGAAAATGAAGAGCGATGGGAAGATCATGGGGGATGCTGGGGAAAATGGGGAACGATGGGAAGATCATGGGGGACACTGGGGAAAATGGGGAACAATGGGAAGATCATGGGGGACACTGGGGGAAATGGGGAACGATGGGAAGATCATGGGGACGCTGGGGAAAATGGGGAACAATGCGAAGATCATGGGGGACACTGGGGAAAATGGGGAATGATGGGAAGGTCATGGGGATGTGTGGGAAAATGGGGAAGGATGGGAAGATCATGGGGGACACTGGTAAAAATGGGGAACGATGGGAAGATCATGGGGGATGCTGGGGAAAATGAAGAGTGATGGGAAGATCATGGGGGATGCTGGGGAAAATGGGGAACGATGGGAATATCATGGGGGACACTGGGGAAAATGGGGAACAATGGGAAGATCATGGGGGACACTGGGGAAAATGGGGAACGATGGGAAGATCATGGGGGACACTGGGGAAAATGGGGAACGATGGGAAGATCATGGGGGACACTGGGGAAAATGGGGAAGGATGGGAAGATCATGAGGGACGCTGTGGAAAATGGGGAAGGATGGAAAGATCATGGGGGATGCTGGGGAAAATGGGGAACGATGGGAAGATCATGGGAGACACTGGTGAAAATGGGGAATGATGGGAAGATCATGGGGATGCTGGGGAAAATGGGGAAGGATGGAAAGATCATGGGGGATGCTGGGGAAAATGGGGAACGATGGGAAGATCATGGGGGACGTAGGGGAAAATGGAGAACGATGGGAAGATCATGGGGGATGCTGGGGAAAATGGGGAAACCTGGGAAGATCATGGGGGATGCTGGGGAAAATGGGGAACGATGGGAAGATCATGGGGACGCTGGGGAAAATGGGGAACAATGGGAAGATCATGGGGGACACTGGGGAAAATGGGGAAGGATGGGAAGATCATCGGCGACACTGGGGAAAATGGGGAACGATGGGAAGATCATGAGGGACGCTGTGGAAAATGGGGAACGATGGGAAGATCATGGGGACGCTGGGGAAAATGGGGAACAATGCGAAGATCATGGGGGACACTGGGGAAAATGAAGAGCAATGGGAAGATCATGGGGGATGCTGGGGAAAATGGGGAACGATGGGAAGATCATGGGGGACACTGGGGAAAATGGGGAACAATGGGAAGATCATGGGGGACACTGGGAAAAATGGGGAACGATGGGAAGATCATGGGGACGCTGGGGACACTGGGGAAGTATGGGAAAATCATGAGGGACGCTGTGGAAAATGGGGAACGATGGGAAGATCATGAGAGACACTGGGGAAAATGAGGAGCGATGGGAAGATCATGGGGGATGCTGGGGAAAATTGGGAACGATGGGAAGATCATGGGGGACACTGGGGAAAATGGGGAACAATGGGAAGATCATGGGGGACACTGGGGGAAATGGGGAACGATGGGAAGATCATGGGGACGCTGGGGAAAATGGGGAACAATGCGAAGATCATGGGGGACACTGGGGAAAATGGGGAATGATGGGAAGGTCATGGGGATGTGTGGGAAAATGGGGAAGGATGGGAAGATCATGGGGGACACTTTGAAAAATGGGGAACGATGGGAAGATCATGGGGGATGCTGGGGAAAATGGGGAACGATGGGAAGATCATGGGGGACACTGGGGAAAATGGGGAACAATGGGAAGATCATGGGGGACACTGGGGGAAATGGGGAACGATGGGAAGATCATGGGGACGCTGGGGAAAATGGGGAACAATGCGAAGATCATGGGGGACACTGGGGAAAATGGGGAATGATGGGAAGGTCATGGGGATGTGTGGGAAAATGGGGAAGGATGGGAAGATCATGGGGGACACTGGGAAAAATGGGGAACGATGGGAAGATCATGGGGGATGCTGGGGAAAATGAGGAACAATGGGAAGATCATGGGGGACACTGGGGAAAATGGGGAAAGATGAAAAGATCATGGGGGACACTGGGGAAAATGGGGAAGGATGGGAAGATCATGAGGGACGCTGTGGAAAATGGGGAACGATGGGAAGATCATGGGGGACGCTGGGGGAAATGAGGAACAATGGGAAGATCATGGGGGACACAGGGGAAAATGGGGAACGATGGGAAGATCAAAGGGGACACTGGGGAAAATGGGGAAGGATGGGAAGATCATGAGGGACACTGGGGAAAATGAAGAGTGATGGGAAGATCATGGGGGATGCTGGGGAAAATGGGGAAAGATGGGAATATCATGGGGGACACTGGGGAAAATGGGGAACAATGGGAAGATCATGGGGGACACTGGGGAAAATGGGGAACGATGGGAATATCATGGGTACGCTGGGGAAAATGGGGAACGATGGGAAGATCATGGCGGACACTGGGGAAAATGAAGAGTGATGGGAAGATCATGGGGGATGCTGGGGAAAATGGGGAACGATGGGAAGATCATGGGGGACACTGGGGAAAATGGGGAACGATGGGAAGATCATGGGGGACACTGGGGAAAATGGGGAAGGATGGGAAGATCATGAGGGACGCTGTGGAAAATGGGGAAGGATGGAAAGATCATGGGGGATGCTGGGGAAAATGGGGAACGATGGGAAGATCATGGGAGACACTGGTGAAAATGGGGAATGATGGGAAGATCATGGGGATGCTGGGGAAAATGGGGAAGGATGGAAAGATCATGGGGGATGCTGGGGAAAATGGGGAACGATGGGAAGATCATGGGGGACGTAGGGGAAAATGGAGAACGATGGGAAGATCATGGGGGATGCTGGGGAAAATGGGGAAACCTGGGAAGATCATGGGGGATGCTGGGGAAAATGGGGAACGATGGGAAGATCATGGGGACGCTGGGGAAAATGGGGAACAATGGGAAGATCATGGGGGACACTGGGGAAAATGGGGAAGGATGGGAAGATCATCGGCGACACTGGGGAAAATGGGGAACGATGGGAAGATCATGAGGGACGCTGTGGAAAATGGGGAATGATGGGAAGATCATGGGGACGCTGGGGAAAATGGGGAACAATGCGAAGATCATGGGGGACACTGGGGAAAATGAAGAGCAATGGGAAGATCATGGGGGATGCTGGGGAAAATGGGGAACGATGGGAAGATCATGGGGGACACTGGGGAAAATGGGGAACAATGGGAAGATCATGGGGGACACTGGGAAAAATGGGGAACGATGGGAAGATCATGGGGACGCTGGGGACACTGGGGAAGTATGGGAAAATCATGAGGGACGCTGTGGAAAATGGGGAACGATGGGAAGATCATGAGAGACACTGGGGAAAATGAGGAGCGATGGGAAGATCATGGGGGATGCTGGGGAAAATGGGGAACGATGGGAAGATCATGGGGGACACTGGGGAAAATGGGGAACGATGGGAAGATCATGGGGGATGCTGGGGAAAATGGGGAAAGATGGGAAGATCATGGGGGACACTGGGGAAAATGGGGAACAATGGGAAGATCATGAGGGACACTGGGGGAAATGGGGAACAATGGGAAGATCATGGGGACGCTGGGGAAAATGGGGAACAATGCGAAGATCATGGGGGACACTGGGGAAAATGGGGAAAGATGAAAAGATCATGGGGGACACTGGGGAAAATGGGGAAGGATGGGAAGATCATGAGGGACGCTGTGGAAAATGGGGAACGATGGGAAGATCATGGGGGACGCTGGGGGAAATGAGGAACAATGGGAAGATCATGGGGGACACAGGGGAAAATGGGGAACGATGGGAAGATCAAAGGGGACACTGGGGAAAATGGGGAAGGATGGGAAGATCATGAGGGACACTGGGGAAAATGAAGAGTGATGGGAAGATCATGGGGGATGCTGGGGAAAATGGGGAACGATGGGAATATCATGGGGGACACTGGGGAAAATGGGGAACAATGGGAAGATCATGGGGGACACTGGGGAAAATGGGGAACGATGGGAAGATCATGGGGGACACTGGGGAAAATGGGGAACGATGGGAAGATCATGGGGGACACTGGGGAAAATGGGGAAGGATGGGAAGATCATGAGGGACGCTGTGGAAAATGGGGAAGGATGGAAAGATCATGGGGGATGCTGGGGAAAATGGGGAACGATGGGAAGATCATGGGGGACGTAGGGGAAAATGGAGAACGATGGGAAGATCATGGGGGATGCTGGGGAAAATGGGGAAACCTGGGAAGATCATGGGGGATGCTGGGGAAAATGGGGAACGATGGGAAGATCATGGGGGACACTGGGGAAAATGGGGAACAATGGGAAGATCATGGGGGACACTGGGGAAAATGGGGAATGATGGGAAGATCATCGGCGACACTGGGGAAAATGGGGAACGTGGGAAGATCATGAGGGACGCTGTGGAAAATGGGGAACGATGGGAAGATCATGGGGATGCTGGGGAAATGGGGAACAATGGGAAGATCATGGGGGACACTGGGGAAAATGGGGAACGATGGGAAGGGCATGGGGATGTGTGGGAAAATGGGGAACAATGGGAAGATCATGGGGGACACTGGGGAAAATGGGGAAAGATGGGAAGATCATGGGGGACACTGGGGAAAATGGGGAAGGATGGGAAGATCGTGAGGGACGCTGTGGAAAATGGGGAATGATGGGAAGATCATGGGGGACACTGGGGAAAATGAGGAACAATGGGAAGATCATGGGGGACACAGGGGAAAATGGGGAACGATGGGAAGATCATGGGGGATGCTGGGGAAAATGGGGAACGATGGGAAGATCATGGGGGACGCTGGGGAAAATGGGGAACAATGGGAAGATCATGGGGGACACTGGGGAAAATGGGGAACGATGGGAAGATCATGAGGGACGCTGTGGAAAATGGGGAACGATGGGAAGATCATGGGGGACACTGGGGAAAATGGGGAGCGATGGGAATATCATGGGTACGCTGGGGAAAATGGGGAACGATGGGAAGATCATGGGGGACACTGGGGAAAATGAAGAGTGATGGGAAGATCATGGGGGATGCTGGGGAAAATGGGGAACGATGGGAATATCATGGGGGACACTGGGGAAAATGGGGAACAATGGGAAGATCATGGGGGACACTGGGGAAAATGGGGAACGATGGGAAGATCATGGGGGACACTGGGGAAAATGGGGAACGATGGGAAGATCATGGGGGACACTGGGGAAAATGGGGAAGGATGGGAAGATCATGAGGGACGCTGTGGAAAATGGGGAAGGATGGAAAGATCATGGGGGATGCTGGGGAAAATGGGGAACGATGGGAAGATCATGGGGGATGCTGGGGAAAATGGGGAACGATGGGAAGATCATGGGGGACGCTGGGGAAAATGGGGAACAATGGGAAGATCATGGGGGACACAGGGGAAAATGGGGAACGATGGGAAGATCAAAGGGGACACTGGGGAAAATGGGGAAGGATGGGAAGATCATGAGGGACACTGGGGAAAATGAAGAGTGATGGGAAGATCATGGGGGATGCTGGGGAAAATGGGGAACGATGGGAATATCATGGGGGACACTGGGGAAAATGGGGAACAATGGGAAGATCATGGGGGACACTGGGGAAAATGGGGAACGATGGTAAGATCATGGGGGACACTGGGGAAAATGGGGAACGATGGGAAGATCATGGGGGACACTGGGGAAAATGGGGAAGGATGGGAAGATCATGAGGGACGCTGTGGAAAATGGGGAAGGATGGAAAGATCATGGGGGATGCTGGGGAAAATGGGGAACGATGGGAAGATCATGGGAGACACTGGTGAAAATGGGGAATGATGGGAAGATCATGGGGATGCTGGGGAAAATGGGGAAGGATGGAAAGATCATGGGGGATGCTGGGGAAAATGGGGAACGATGGGAAGATCATGGGGGACGTAGGGGAAAATGGAGAACGATGGGAAGATCATGGGGGATGCTGGGGAAAATGGGGAAACCTGGGAAGATCATGGGGGATGCTGGGGAAAATGGGGAACGATGGGAAGATCATGGGGGACACTGGGGAAAATGGGGAACAATGGGAAGATCATGGGGGACACTGGGGAAAATGGGGAATGATGGGAAGATCATCGGCGACACTGGGGAAAATGGGGAACGTGGGAAGATCATGAGGGACGCTGTGGAAAATGGGGAACGATGGGAAGATCATGGGGATGCTGGGGAAATGGGGAACAATGGGAAGATCATGGGGGACACTGGGGGAAATGGGGAACGATGGGAAGGGCATGGGGATGTGTGGGAAAATGGGGAACAATGGGAAGATCATGGGGGACACTGGGGAAAATGGGGAAAGATGGGAAGATCATGGGGGACACTGGGGAAAATGGGGAAGGATGGGAAGATCATGGGGGATGCTGGGGAAAATGGGGAACGATGGGAAGATCATGGGGGACGCTGGGGAAAATGGGGAACAATGGGAAGATCATGGGGGACACTGGGGAAAATGGGGAACGATGGGAAGATCATTTGGGACGCTGTGGAAAATGGGGAACGATGGGAAGATCATGGGGGACACTGGGGAAAATGGGGAGCGATGGGAATATCATGGGTACGCTGGGGAAAATGGGGAACGATGGGAAGATCATGGGGGACACTGGGGAAAATGGGGAGCAATGGGAAGATCATGGGGACACTGAGGAAAAGGGTGAACAATAGGAAGATCATGGGGGACACTGGGGAAAATGGGGAGCAATGGGAAGATCATGGGGACACTGAGGAAAAGGGTGAACAATGGGAAGATCATGGGGGACACTGGGGAAAATGGGGAAGGATGGGAAGATCATGGGGGACACTGGGGAAAATGGGGAAGAATGGTAAGATCATGGTGGACATTGGGGAAAATGGGGAGCGATGGGAAAATCATGGGGGACACTGGTGAAAATGGGGAATGATGGGAAGATCATGGGGATGCTGGGGAAAATGGGGAAGGATGGGAAGATCATGGGGATGCTGGGGAAAATGGGGAACAATGCGAAGATCATGGGGGACACTGGGGAAAATGAAGAGCAATGGGAAGATCATGGGGGATGCTGGGGAAAATGGGGAATGATGGGAAGATCATGGGGGACACTGGGGAAAATGGGGAACAATGGGAAGATCATGGGGGACACTGGGAAAAATGGGGAACGATGGGAAGATCATGGGGGACACTGGGGAAAATGGGGAACGATGGGAAGGTCATGGGGATGTGTGGGAAAATGGGGAAGGATGGGAAGATCATGGGGGACACTGGGAAAAATGGGGAACGATGGGAAGATCATGGGGGATGCTGGGGAAAATGAGGAACAATGGGAAGATCATGGGGGACACTGGGAAAAATGGGGAAAGATGAAAAGATCATGGGGGACACTGGGGAAAATGGGGAAGGATGGGAAGATCATGAGGGATGCTGTGGAAAATGGGGAACGATGGGAAGATCATGGGGGACGCTGGGGAAAATGAGGAACAATGGGAAGATCATGGGGGACACAGGGGAAAATGGGGAACGATGGGAAGATCATAGGGGACACTAGGGAAAATGGGGAAGGATGGGAAGATCATGAGGATCACTGGGGAAAATGAAGAGTGATGGGAAGATCGTGGGGGACGTTGTGGAAAATGGGGAACGATGGGAAGATCATGGGGGACACTGGGGAAAATGGGGAAGGATGGGAAGATCATGAGGGACGCTGTGGAAAATGGGGAACGATGGGAAGATCATGGGGGACACTGGGGAAAATGGGGAGCGATGGGAATATCATGGGGGTCGCTGGGGAAAATGGGGAACGATGGGAAGATCATGGGGGACACTGGGGAAAATGGAGAGCAATGGGAAGATCATGGGGACACTGAGGAAAAGGGTGAACAATGGGAAGATCATGGGGTACACTGGGGAAAATGGGGAATGATGGGAAGATCATGGGGGACACTGGGGAAAATGGGGAAGGATGGGAAGATCATGAGAGACGCTGTGGAAAATGGGGAATGATGGGAAGATCATGGGGGACACTGGGGAAAATGGGGAGCGATGGGAATATCATGGGGGATGCTGGGGAAAATGGGGAACGATGGGAAGAACATGGGGGACACTGGGGAAAATGGTCAGCGATGGGAAGATCATGGGGACACTGAGGAAAAGGGTGAACAATGGGAAGATCATGGGGGACACTGGGGAAAATGGGGAAAGATGGGAAGATCATGGGGGACACTGGGGAAAATGGGGAGCGATGGGAAGATCATGTGGGACACTGGGGAAAATGGGGAGTGATGGGAAGATAATTGGAGACGATGTGGAAAATGGGGAACAATGGGAAGATCATGGGAGACACTGGTGAAAATGGGGAATTATGGGAAGATCATGGGGATGCTGGGGAAAATGGGGAAGGATGGAAAGATCATGGGGGATGCTGGGGAAAATGGGGAACGATGGGAAGATCGTGGGGGACACTGGGGAAGGATGGGAAGATCATGAGGGACGCTGTGGAAAATGGGGAACGATGGGAAATCATGAGAGACACTGGGGAAAATGAAGAGCGATGGGAAAATCATGGGGGATGCTGGGGAAAATGGGGAACGATGGGAAGATCATGGGGGACACTGGGGAAAATGGGGAACAATGGGAAGATCATGGGGGACACTGGGGAAAATGGGGAATGATGGGAAGATCATCGGCGACACTGGGGAAAATGGGGAACGATGGGAAGATCATGAGGGACGCTGTGGAAAATGGGGAACGATGGGAAGATCATGGGGACACTGGGGAAATGGGGAACAATGGGAAGATCATGGGGGATGCTGGGGAAAATGGGGAACGATGGGAAGGGCATGGGGATGTGTGGGAAAATGGGGAAGGATGGGAAGATCATGGGGGACACTGGGAAAAATGGGGAACGATGGGAAGATCATGGGGGATGCTGGGGGAAATGAGGAACAATGGGAAGATCATGGGGGACACTGGGGAAAATGGGGAAAGATGGAAAGTTCATGGGGGACACTGGGGAAAATGGGGAAGGATGGGAAGATCATGAGGGACGCTGTGGAAAATGGGGAACGATGGGAAGATCATGGGGGACGCTGGGGAAAATGAGGAACAATGGGAAGATCATGGGGGACACAGGGGAAAATGGGGAATGATGGGAAGATCATAGGGGACACTGGGGAAAATGGGGAAGGATGGGAAGATCATGAGGGACACTGGGGAAAATGAAGAGTGATGGGAAGATCATGGGGGATGCTGGGGAAAATGGGGAACGATGGGAATATCATGGGGGACACTGGGGAAAATGGGGAACAATGGGAATATCATGGGGGACGCTGGGGAAAATGGGGAACGATGGGAAGATCATGGGGGACACTGGGGAAAATGGGGAGCAATGGGAAGATCATGGGGACACTGAGGAAAAGGGTGAACAATGGGAAGATCATGGGGGACACTGGGGAAAATGGGGAAGGATGGGAAGATCATGGGGGACACTGGGGAAAATGGGGAAGGATGGGAAGATCATGAGGGACGCTGTGGAAAATGGGGAACGATGGGAAGATCATGGGGGACACTGGGGAAAATTGGGAGCGATGGGAATATCATGGGGGACGCTGGGGAAAATGGGGAACGATGGGAAGAACATGGGGGACACTGGGGAAAATGGGGAGCGATGGGAAGATCATGGGGACACTGAGGAAAAGGGTGAACAATGGGAAGATCATGGGGGACACTGGGGAAAATGGGGAAAGATGGGAAGATCATGGGGGACGCTGGGGAAAATGGGGAACGATGGGAAGAACATGGGGGACACTGGGGAAAATGGGGAGCGATGGGAAGATCATGGGGACACTGAGGAAAAGGGTGAACAATGGGAATATCATGGGAGACACTGGTGAAAATGGGGAATGATGGGAAGATCATGGGGATGCTGGGGAAAATGGGGAAGGATGGAAAGATCATGGGGGATGCTGGGGAAAATGGGGAACGATGGGAAATCATGAGAGACACTGGGGAAAATGAAGAGCGATGGGAAAATCATGGGGGATGCTGGGGAAAATGGGGAACGATGGGAAGATCATGGGGGACACTGGGGAAAATGGGGAACAATGGGAAGATCATGGGGGACACTGGGGAAAATGGGGAATGATGGGAAGATCATCGGCGACACTGGGGAAAATGGGGAACGATGGGAAGATCATGAGGGACGCTGTGGAAAATGGGGAACGATGGGAAGATCATGGGGACGCTGGGGAAATTGGGAACAATGGGAAGATCATGGGGGACACTGGGGAAAATGGGGAACGATGGGAAGGGCATGGGGATGTGTGGGAAAATGGGGAAGGATGGGAAGATCATGGGGGACACTGGGAAAAATGGGGAACGATGGGAAGATCATGGGGGATGCTGGGGGAAATGAGGAACAATGGGAAGATCATGGGGGACACTGGGGAAAATGGGGAAAGATGGAAAGATCATGGCGGACACTGGGGAAAATGGGGAAGGATGGGAAGATCATGAGGGACGCTGTGGAAAATGGGGAACGATGGGAAGATCATGGGTGACGCTGGGGAAAATGAGGAACAATGGGAAGATCATGTGGGACACTGGGGAAAATGGGGAGTGATGGGAAGATAATTGGAGATGCTGTGGAAAATGGGGAACAATAGGAAGATCATGGGGGACACTGGTGAAAATGGGGAATGATGGGAAGATCATGGGAATGCTGGGGAAAATGGGGAAGGATGGGAAGATCATGAGGGACACTGGGGAAAATGAAGAATGATGGGAAGATCATGGGGGATGCTGGGGAAAATGGGGAACGATGGGAAGATCATGGGGGACGTAGGGGAAAATGGAGAACGATGGGAAGATCATGGGGGATGCTGGGGAAAATGGGGAACCCTGGGAAGATCATGGGGGATGCTGGGGAAAATGGGGAACGATGGGAAGATCGTGGGGGGCACTGGGGAAGGATGGGAAGATCATGAGGGAAGCTGTGGAAAATGGGGAACGATGGGAAGATCATGAGAGACACTGGGGAAAATGAAGAGCGATGGGAAAATCATGGGGGATGCTGGGGAAAATGGGGAACGATGGGAAGATCATGGGTGACACTGGGGAAAATGGGGAACAATGGGAAGATCATGGGGGACGCTGTGGAAAATGGGGAACGATGGGAAGATCATGGGGGACGCTGGGGAAAATGAGGAACAATGGGAAGATCATGTGGGACACTGGGGAAAATGGGGAGTGATGGGAAGATAATTGGAGACGCTGTGGAAAATGGGGAACAATAGGAAGATCATGGGGGACACTGGTGAAAATGGGGAATGATGGGAAGATCATGGGGATGCTGGGGAAAATGGGGAAGGATGGGAAGATCATGAGGGACACTGGGGAAAATGAAGAGTGATGGGAAGATCATGGGGGACACTGGTGAAAATGGGGAAAGATGGAAAGATCATGGGGGACACTGGGGAAAATGGGGAAGGATGGGAAGATCATGAGGGACGCTGTGGAAAATGGGGAACGATGGGAAGATCATGGGGGACGCTGGGGAAAATGAGGAACAATGGGAAGATCATGGGGGACACAGGGGAAAATGGGGAATGATGGGAAGATCATAGGGGACACTGGGGAAAATGGGGAAGGATGGGAAGATCATGAGGGACACTGGGGAAAATGAAGAGTGATGGGAAGATCATGGGGGATGCTGGGGAAAATGGGGAACGATGGGAATATCATGGGGGACACTGGGGAAAATGGGGAACAATGGGAATATCATGGGGGACGCTGGGGAAAATGGGGAACGATGGGAAGATCATGGGGGACACTGGGGAAAATGGGGAGCAATGGGAAGATCATGGGGACACTGAGGAAAAGGGTGAACAATGGGAAGATCATGGGGGACACTGGGGAAAATGGGGAAGGATGGGAAGATCATGGGGGACACTGGGGAAAATGGGGAAGGATGGGAAGATCATGAGGGACGCTGTGGAAAATAGGGAACGATGGGAAGATCATGGGGGACACTGGGGAAAATGGGGAGCGATGGGAATATCATTGGGGACGCTGGGGAAAATGGGGAACGATGGGAAGATCATGGGGGATGCTGGGGGAAATGGGGAAGGATGGGAAGATCATGAGGGACGCTGTGGAAAATAGGGAACGATGGGAAGATCATGGGGGACACTGGGGAAAATGGGGAGCGATGGGAATATCATTGGGGACGCTGGGGAAAATGGGGAACGATGGGAAGATCATGGGGGATGCTGGGGGAAATGAGGAACAATGGGAAGATCATGGGGGACACTGGGGAAAATGGGGAAAGATGGAAAGATCATGGCGGACACTGGGGAAAATGGGGAAGGATGGGAAGATCATGAGGGACGCTGTGGAAAATGGGGAACGATGGGAAGATCATGGGGGACGCTGGGGAAAATGAGGAACAATGGGAAGATCATGTGGGACACTGGGGAAAATGGGGAGTGATGGGAAGATAATTGGAGACGCTGTGGAAAATGGGGAACAATAGGAAGATCATGGGGGACACTGGTGAAAATGGGGAATGATGGGAAGATCATGGGGATGCTGGGGAAAATGGGGAAGGATGGGAAGATCATGAGGGACACTGGGGAAAATGAAGAGTGATGGGAAGATCATGGGGGATGCTGGGGAAAATGGGGAACGATGGGAAGATCATGGGGGACGTAGGGGAAAATGGAGAACGATGGGAAGATCATGGGGGATGCTGGGGAAAATGGGGAACCCTGGGAAGATCATGGGGGATGCTGGGGAAAATGGGGAACGATGGGAAGATCGTGGGGGGCACTGGGGAAGGATGGGAAGATCATGAGGGACACTGGGGAAAATGGGGAACAATGGGAAGATCATGGGGGACACTGGGGAAAATGGGGAATGATGGGAAGATCATCGGCGACACTGGGGAAAATGGGGAAGGATGGGAAGATCATGAGGGACGCTGTGGAAAATAGGGAACGATGGGAAGATCATGGGGGACACTGGGGAAAATGGGGAGCGATGGGAATATCATTGGGGACGCTGGGGAAAATGGGGAACGATGGGAAGATCATGGGGGATGCTGGGGGAAATGAGGAACAATGGGAAGATCATGGGGGACACTGGGGAAAATGGGGAAAGATGGAAAGATCATGGCGGACACTGGGGAAAATGGGGAAGGATGGGAAGATCATGAGGGACGCTGTGGAAAATGGGGAACGATGGGAAGATCATGGGGGACGCTGGGGAAAATGAGGAACAATGGGAAGATCATGTGGGACACTGGGGAAAATGGGGAGTGATGGGAAGATAATTGGAGACGCTGTGGAAAATGGGGAACAATAGGAAGATCATGGGGGACACTGGTGAAAATGGGGAATGATGGGAAGATCATGGGGATGCTGGGGAAAATGGGGAAGGATGGGAAGATCATGAGGGACACTGGGGAAAATGAAGAGTGATGGGAAGATCATGGGGGATGCTGGGGAAAATGGGGAACGATGGGAAGATCATGGGGGACGTAGGGGAAAATGGAGAACGATGGGAAGATCATGGGGGATGCTGGGGAAAATGGGGAACCCTGGGAAGATCATGGGGGATGCTGGGGAAAATGGGGAACGATGGGAAGATCGTGGGGGGCACTGGGGAAGGATGGGAAGATCATGAGGGACACTGGGGAAAATGGGGAACAATGGGAAGATCATGGGGGACACTGGGGAAAATGGGGAATGATGGGAAGATCATCGGCGACACTGGGGAAAATGGGGAAGGATGGGAAGATCATGAGGGACGCTGTGGAAAATGGGGAACGATGGGAAGATCATGGGGGACGCTGGGGAAAATGAGGAACAATGGGAAGATCATGTGGGACACTGGGGAAAATGGGGAGTGATGGGAAGATAATTGGAGACGCTGTGGAAAATGGGGAACAATAGGAAGATCATGGGGGACACTGGTGAAAATGGGGAATGATGGGAAGATCATGGGGATGCTGGGGAAAATGGGGAAGGATGGGAAGATCATGAGGGACACTGGGGAAAATGAAGAGTGATGGGAAGATCATGGGGGATGCTGGGGAAAATGGGGAACGATGGGAAGATCATGGGGGACGTAGGGGAAAATGGAGAACGATGGGAAGATCATGGGGGATGCTGGGGAAAATGGGGAACCCTGGGAAGATCATGGGGGATGCTGGGGAAAATGGGGAACGATGGGAAGATCGTGTGGGGCACTGGTGAAGGATGGGAAGATCATGAGGGAAGCTGTGGAAAATGGGGAACGATGGGAAGATCATGGGGGACGCTGGGGAAAATGGGGAACAATGGGAAGATCATGGGGGACACTGGGGAAAATGGGGAAGGATGGGAAGATCATGAGGGACGCTGTGGAAAATGGGGAATGATGGGAAGATCATGGGGGACGCTGGGGAAAATGTGGAACAATGGGAAGATCATGGGGGACACTGGGGAAAATGGGGAACGATGGGAAGGTCATGGGGGACACTGGGGAAAATGGGGAACAATGGTAAGATCACGGTGGACATTGGGGAAAATGGGGAGCGATGGGAAAATCATGGGGGACACTGGTGAAAATGGGGAATGATGGGAAGATCATGGGGATGCTGGGGAAAATGGGGAAGGATGGGAAGATCATGGGGACGCTGGGGAAAATGGGGAACAATGCGAAGATCATGGGGGACACTGGGGAAAATGAAGAGCAATGGGAAGATCATGGGGGATGCTGGGGAAAATGGGGAACGATGGGAAGATCATGGGGGACACTGGGGAAAATGGGGAACAATGGGAAGATCATGGGGGACACTGGGGAAAATGGGGAACGATGGTAAGATCATGGGGATGCTGGGGAAAATGGGGAACAATGCGAAGATCATGGGGGACACTGGTGAAAATGGGGAATGATGGGAAGATCATGGGGATGCTGGGGACACTGGGGAAGGATGGGAAAATCATGAGGGACTCTGTGGAAAATGGGGAACGATGGGAAGATCATGAGAGACACTGGGGAAAATGAAGAGCGATGGGAAGATCATGGGGGATGCTGGGGAAAATGGGGAACGATGGGAAGATCAATGGGGACACTGGGGAAAATGGAGAACAATGGGAAGATCATGGGGGACACTGGGGAAAATGGGGAACGATGGGAAGATCATGGGGACGCTGGGGAAAATGGGGAACAATGCGAAGATCATGGGGGACACTGGGGAAAATGGGGAATGATGGGAAGGTCATGGGGATGTGTGGGAAAATGGGGAAGGATGGGAAGATCATGGGGGACACTGGGGAAAATGGGGAAGGATGGGAAGATCATGAGGGATGCTGTGGAAAATGGGGAACGATGGGAAGATCATGGGGGACACTGGGGAAAATGGGGAAGGATGGGAAGATCATGAGGGACACTGGGGAAAATGAAGAGTGATGGGAAGATCATGGGGGATGCTGGGGAAAATGGGGAACGATGGGAATATCATGGGGGACACTGGGGAAAATGGGGAACAATGGGAAGATCATGGGGGACACTGGGGAAAATGGGGAACGATGGGAAGATCATGGGGGACACTGGGGAAAATGGGGAAGGATGGGAAGATAATGAGGGACGCTGTGGAAAATGGGGAACGATGGGAAGATCATGGGGGACGCTGGGGAAAATGGGGAACAATGGGAAGATCATGGGGGACACTGGGGAAAATGGGGAACGATGGGAAGATCATGGGGGACACTGGGGAAAATGGGGAAGGATGGGAAGATCATGAGGGACACTGTGGAAAATGGGGAATGATGGGAAGATCATGGGGGACGCTGGGGAAAATGTGGAACAATGGAAAGATCATGGGGGACACTGGAGAAAATTGGGTAGGATGGGAAGATAATGGGGACGCTGGGGAAAATGGGGAACAATGGGAAGATCATGGGGGACACAGGGGAAAATGGGGAACGATGGGAAGATCATAGGGGACACTGGGGAAAATGGGGAAGGATGGGAAGATCATGAGGGACACTGGGGAAAATGAAGAGTGATGGGAAGATCATGGGGGATGCTGGGGAAAATGGGGAACGATGGGAATATCATGGGGGACACTGGGGAATATGGGGAACAATGGGAAGATCATGGGGGACACTGGGGAAAATGCGGAACGATGGGAAGATCATGGGGGACACTGGGGAAAATGGGGAAGGATGGGAAGATCATGAGGGACGCTGTGGAAAATGGGGAACGATGGGAAGATCATGGGGGACGCTGGGGAAAATGGGGAACAATGGGAAGATCATGGGGGACACTGGGGAAAATGGGGAACGATGGGAAGATCATGGGGGACACTGGGGAAAATGGGGAACGATTGGAAGATCATGGGGGACACTGGGGAAAATGGGGAACGATGGGAAGATAATGGGGGACACTGGGGAAAATGGGGAAGGATGGAAGATCATGGGGGACACTGGGGAAAATGGGGAACGATGCGAAGATCATGGGGGACGCTGGGGAAAATGGGGAACGATGGGAAGATCATGGGGGACACTGGGGAAAATGGGGAAGGATGGGAAGATCATGAGGGACGCTGTGGAAAATGGGGAACGATGGGAAGATCATGGGGGACACTGGGGAAAATAAGGGAGCGATGGGAATATCATGGGGGACGCTGGGGAAAATGGGGAACGATGGGAAGATCATGGGGGACACTGGGGAAAATGGGGAGCAATGGGAAGATCATGGGGACACTGAGGACAAGGGTGAACAATAGGAAGATCATGGGGGACACTGGGGAAAATGGGGAAGGATGGGAAGATCATGGGGGATGCTGGGGAAAATGGGGAAGGATGGGAAGATCATGGGGGACACTGGGGAAAATGGGGAACAATGGTAAGATCAAGGTGGACACTGGGGAAAATGGGGAGCGATGGGAAGATCATGGGGTACGCTGGGGAAAATTGGAAACGATGGGAAGATCATGGGGGACACTAGTGAAAATGGGGAATGATGGGAAGAACATGGGGATGCTGGGGAAAATGGGGAACGATGGGAAGATCATGGGGGATGCTGGGGAAAATGGGGAACGATGGGAAGATCGTGGGGGACACTGGGGAAGGATGGGAAGATCATGAGGGACGCTGTGGAAAATAGGGAACGATGGGAAGATCATGGGGGATGCTGGGGAAAATGGGGAACCCTGGGAAGATCATGGGGACGCTGGGGAAAATGGGGAACGATGGGAAGATCATGGGGGATGCTGGGGAAAATGGGGAACGATGGGAAGATCGTGGGGGACACTGGGGAAGGATGGGAAGATCATGAGGGACGCTGTGGAAAATAGGGAACGATGGGAAAATCATGGGGGACGCTGGGGAAAATGGGGAACAATGGGAAGATCATGGGGGACACTGGGGAAAATGGGGAAGGATGGGAAGATCATGAGGGACGCTGTGGAAAATGGGGAATGATGGGAAGATCATGGGGGACGCTGGGGAAAATGTGGAACAATGGGAAGATCATGGGGGACACTGGGGAAAATGGGGAGCAATGGGAAGATTATGGGGACACTGAGGAAAAGGGTGAACAATGGGAAGATCATGGGGGACACTGGGAAAAATGGGGAAGGATGGGAAGATCATGGGGGACACTGGGGAAAATGGGGAACAATGGTAAGATCACGGTGGACATTGGGGAAAATGGGGAGCGATGGGAAAATCATGGGGACGCTGGGGAAAATGGGGAACGATGGGAAGATCATGGGGGATGCTGGGGAAAATGGGGAACGATGGGAAGATCGTGGGGGACACTGGGGAAGGATGGGAAGATCATGAGGGACGCTGTGGAAAATAGGGAACGATGGGAAGATCATGGGGGACGCTGGGGAAAATGGGGAACAATGGGAAGATCATGGGGGACACTGGGGAAAATGGGGAAGGATGGGAAGATCATGAGGGACGCTGTGGAAAATGGGGAATGATGGGAAGATCATGGGGGACGCTGGGGAAAATGTGGAACAATGGGAAGATCATGGGGGACACTGGGGAAAATGGGGAGCAATGGGAAGATTATGGGGACACTGAGGAAAAGGGTGAACAATGGGAAGATCATGGGGGACACTGGGAAAAATGGGGAAGGATGGGAAGATCATGGGGGACACTGGGGAAAATGGGGAACAATGGTAAGATCACGGTGGACATTGGGGAAAATGGGGAGCGATGGGAAAATCATGGGGGACACTGGTGAAAATGGGGAATGATGGGAAGATCATGGGGATGCTGGGGAAAATGGGGAAGGATGGGAAGATCATGGGGACGCTGGGGAAAATGGGGAACGATGGGAAGATCATGAGAGACACTGGGGAAAATGAAGAGCGTTGGGAAGATCATGGGGGATGCTGGGGAAAATGGGGAACGATGGGAAGATCATGGGGGACACTGGGGAAAATGGAGAACAATGGGAAGATCATGGGGGACACTGGGGAAAATGGGGAACGATGGGAAGATCATGGGGACGCTGGGGAAAATGGGGAACAATGCGAAGATCATGGGGGACACTGGGGAAAATGGGGAACGATGGGAAGGTCATGGGGATGTGTGGGAAAATGGGGAAGGATGGGAAGATCATGGGGGACACTGGGAAAAATGGGGAACGATGGGAAGATCATGGGGGATGCTGGGGAAAATGAGGAACAATGGGAAGATCATGGAGGACACTGGGGAAAATGGGGAAAGATGAAAAGATCATGGGGGACACTGGGGAAAATGGGGAAGGATGGGAAGATCATGAGGGACGCTGTGGAAAATGGGGAACGATGGGAAGATCATGGGGGATGCTGGGGAAAATGAGGAACAATGGGAAGATCATGGGGGACACAGGGGAAAATGGGGAATGATGGGAAGATCATAGGGGACACTGGGGAAAATGGGGAAGGATGGGAAGATCATGAGGGACACTGGGGAAAATGAAGAGTGATGGGAAGATCATGGGGGATGCTGGGGAAAATGGGGAACGATGGGAATATCATGGGGGACACTGGGGAAAATGGGGAACAATGCGAAGATCATGCGGGACACTGGGGAAAATGGGGAACGATGGGAAGGTCATGGGGATGTGTGGGAAAATGGGGAAGGATGGGAAGATCATGGGGGACACTGGGAAAAATGGGGAACGATGGGAAGATCATGGGGGATGCTGGGGAAAATGAGGAACAATGGGAAGATCATGGAGGACACTGGGGAAAATGGGGAAAGATGAAAAGATCATGGGGGACACTGGGGAAAATGGGGAAGGATGGGAAGATCATGAGGGACGCTGTGGAAAATGGGGAACGATGGGAAGATCATGGGGGATGCTGGGGAAAATGAGGAACAATGGGAAGATCATGGGGGACACAGGGGAAAATGGGGAATGATGGGAAGATCATAGGGGACACTGGGGAAAATGGGGAAGGATGGGAAGATCATGAGGGACACTGGGGAAAATGAAGAGTGATGGGAAGATCATGGGGGATGCTGGGGAAAATGGGGAACGATGGGAATATCATGGGGGACACTGGGGAAAATGGGGAACGATGGGAAGATCATGGGGGACACTGGGGAAAATGGGGAAGGATGGGAAGATCATGAGGGACGCTGTGGAAAATGGGGAACGATGGGAAGATCATGGGGGACGCTGGGGAAAATGGGGAACAATGGGAAGATCATGGGGGACACTGGGGAAAATGGGGAACGATGGGAAGATCATGGGGGACACTGGGGAAAATGGGGAAGGATGGGAAGATCATGAGGGACACTGTGGAAAATGGGGAATGATGGGAAGATCATGGGGGACGCTGGGGAAAATGTGGAACAATGGAAAGATCATGGGGGACACTGGAGAAAATTGGGTAGGATGGGAAGATAATGGGGACGCTGGGGAAAATGGGGAACAATGGGAAGATCATGGGGGACACTGGGGAAAATGAAGAGCGATGGGAAGATCATGGGGGATGCTGGAGAAAATGGGGAAGGATGGGAAGATCATGAGGGACGCTGGGGAAAATGGGGAATGATGGGAAGATAGTGGGGGATGCTGGGGAAAATGGGGAACGATGGGAAGATCATGGGGGATGCTTGGGAAAATGGGGAAGGATGGGAAGATCATGAGGGACGCTGGGGAAAATGGGGAATGATGGGAAGATAGTGGGGGACGCTGGGGAAAATGGGGAACAATGGGAAGATCATGGGGGACGCTAGGGAAAATGGGGAACGATGGGAAGATCACGGGGGATGCTTGGGAAAATGGGGAAGGATGGGAAGATCATGAGGGACGCTGGGGAAAATGGGGAACGATGGGAAGATCATGGGGGACACTGGGGAAAATGTTGAACGATGGGAAGATCATGGGGGGCGCTGGGGAAAATGGGTAAGGATGGGAAGATCAAGGGGGTTGCTGGGGAAAATGGGGAACGATGGGAAGATCATGGGGGACACTGGGGAAAATGGGGAACGATAGGAAGTTCATGGGGGATGCTGGAGAAAATGGGGAAGGATGGGAAGATCATGAGGGACGCTGGGGAAAATGGGGAAGGATGGGAAGATCATGAGGGACGCTGTGGAAAATGGGGAACGATGGGAAGTTCATGAGGGATGCTGGGTAAAATGGGGAACGATGAGAAGATCATGGGGGACGCTGGGGAAAATGTTGAATGATGGGAAGATCATGGGGGGCGCTGGGGAAAATGGGGAAGGATGGAAGATCAAGGGGGTTGCTGGGGAAAATGGGGAACGATGGGAAGATCATGGGGGACACTGGGGAAAATGGGGAACGATAGGAAGTTCATGGGGGATGCTGGAAAAAATGGGGAAGGATGGGAAGATCATGAGGGACGCTGGGGAAAATGGGGAATGATGGGAAGATAGTGGGGGATGCTGGGAAAAATGGGGAACGATGGGAAGATCATGGGGGATGCTTGGGAAAATGGGGAAGGATGGGAAGATCATGAGGGACGCTGGGGAAAATGGGGAATGATGGGAAGATCATGGGGGACGCTGGGGAAAATGTGGAACAATGGAAAGATCATGGGGGACACTGGAGAAAATTGGGTAGGATGGGAAGATAATGGGGACGCTGGGGAAAATGGGGAACAATGGGAAGATCATGGGGGACACTGGGGAAAATGAAGAGCGATGGGAAGATCATGGGGGATGCTGGGGAAAATGGGGAATGATGGGAAGATCATGGGGGACACTGGGGAAAATGGGGGACAATGGGAAGATCATGGGGGACACTGGGGAAAATGGGGAACGATGGGAAGGTCATGGGGAACACTGGGGAAAATGGGGAAGGATGGGAAGATCATGAGGGACGCTGTGGAAAATGGGGAACGATGGGAAGTTCATGAGGGATGCTGGGTAAAATGGGGAACGATGAGAAGATCATGGGGGACGCTGGGGAAAATGTTGAACGATGGGAAGATCATGGGGGGCGCTGGGGAAAATGGGGAAGGATGAGAAGATCAAGGGGGTTGCTGGGGAAAATGGGGAACGATGGGAAGATCATGGGGGACACTGGGGAAAATGTTGAACGATGGGAAGATCATGGGGGGCGCTGGGGAAAATGGGTAAGGATGGGAAGATCAAGGGGGTTGCTGGGGAAAATGGGGAACGATGGGAAGATCATGGGGGACACTGGGGAAAATGGGGAACGATAGGAAGTTCATGGGGGATGCTGGAGAAAATGGGGAAGGATGGGAAGATCATGAGGGACGCTGTGGAAAATGGGGAAGGATGGGAAGATCATGAGGGACGCTGTGGAAAATGGGGAACGATGGGAAGTTCATGAGGGATGCTGGGTAAAATGGGGAACGATGAGAAGATCATGGGGGACGCTGGGGAAAATGTTGAATGATGGGAAGATCATGGGGGGCGCTGGGGAAAATGGGGAAGGATGGGAAGATCAAGGGGGTTGCTGGGGAAAATGGGGAACGATGGGAAGATCATGGGGGACACTGGGGAAAATGGGGAACGATAGGAAGTTCATGGGGGATGCTGGAAAAAATGGGGAAGGATGGGAAGATCATGAGGGACGCTGGGGAAAATGGGGAATGATGGGAAGATAGTGGGGGATGCTGGGAAAAATGGGGAACGATGGGAAGATCATGGGGGATGCTTGGGAAAATGGGGAAGGATGGGAAGATCATGAGGGACGCTGGGGAAAATGGGGAATGATGGGAAGATAGTGGGGGACGCTGGGGAAAATGGGGAACGATGGGAAGATCATGGGGGACACTGGGGAAAATGGGGAAGGATGGGAAGATCATGAGGGACACTGTGGAAAATGGGGAATGATGGGAAGATCATGGGGGACGCTGGGGAAAATGTGGAACAATGGAAAGATCATGGGGGACACTGGAGAAAATTGGGTAGGATGGGAAGATAATGGGGACGCTGGGGAAAATGGGGAACAATGGGAAGATCATGGGGGACACTGGGGAAAATGAAGAGCGATGGGAAGATCATGGGGGATGCTGGGGAAAATGGGGAATGATGGGAAGATCATGGGGGACACTGGGGAAAATGGGGGACAATGGGAAGATCATGGGGGACACTGGGGAAAATGGGGAACGATGGGAAGGTCATGGGGAACACTGGGGAAAATGGGGAAGGATGGGAAGATCATGAGGGACGCTGTGGAAAATGGGGAACGATGGGAAGTTCATGAGGGATGCTGGGTAAAATGGGGAACGATGAGAAGATCATGGGGGACGCTGGGGAAAATGTTGAACGATGGGAAGATCATGGGGGGCGCTGGGGAAAATGGGGAAGGATGAGAAGATCAAGGGGGTTGCTGGGGAAAATGGGGAACGATGGGAAGATCATGGGGGACACTGGGGAAAATGGGGAACGATAGGAAGTTCATGGGGGATGCTGGAGAAAATGGGGAATGATGGGAAGATAGTGGGGGATGCTGGGGAAAATGGGGAACGATGGGAAGATCATGGGGGATGCTTGGGAAAATGGGGAAGGATGGGAAGATCATGAGGGACGCTGGGGAAAATGGGGAATGATGGGAAGATAGTGGGGGACGCTGGGGAAAATGGGGAACGACGGGAAGATCATGGGGGACGCTAGGGAAAATGGGGAACGATGGGAAGATCACGGGGGATGCTTGGGAAAATGGGGAAGGATGGGAAGATCATGAGGGACGCTGGGGAAAATGGGGAACGATGGGAAGATCATGGGGGACACTGGGGAAAATGGGGAATGATGGGAAGATCATGAGGGACGCTATGGAAAATGGGGAACAATGGGAAGATCATGGGGGACGCTGGGAAAAATGGGGAATGATGGGAAGATCATGGGGGACACTGGGGAAAATTGGGAATGATGGGAAGATCATGGGGGACACTGGGGAAAATGGGGAACGATGGGAAGGTCATGGGGAACACTGGGGAAAATGGGGAAGGATGGGAAGATCATGAGGGACGCTGTGGAAAATGGGGAACGATGGGAAGTTCATGAGGGATGCTGGGTAAAATGGGGAACGATGAGAAGATCATGGGGGACGCTGGGGAAAATGTTGAACGATGGGAAGATCATGGGGGGCGCTGGGGAAAATGGGTAAGGATGGGAAGATCAAGGGGGTTGCTGGGGAAAATGGGGAACGATGGGAAGATCATGGGGGACACTGGGGAAAATGGGGAATGATGGGAAGATAGTGGGGGATGCTGGGGAAAATGGGGAACGATGGGAAGATCATGGGGGATGCTTGGGAAAATGGGGAAGGATGGGAAGATCATGAGGGACGCTGGGGAAAATGGGGAATGATGGGAAGATAGTGGGGGACGCTGGGGAAAATGGGGAACGATGGGAAGATCATGGGGGACGCTAGGGAAAATGGGGAACGATGGGAAGATCACGGGGGATGCTTGGGAAAATGGGGAAGGATGGGAAGATCATGAGGGATGCTGGGGAAAATGGGGAACGATGGGAAGATCATGGGGGACACTGGGGAAAATGGGGAATGATGGGAAGATCATGAGGGACGCTGTGGAAAATGGGGAACAATGGGAAGATCATGGGGGACGCTGGGGAAAATGGGGAATGATGGGAAGATCATGGGGGACACTGGGGAAAATTGGGAACGATGGGAAGATCATGGGGGACGCTGGGGAATATTGGGAACGATGGCAAGATCATGGGGGACACTGGTGAAAATGGGGAATGATGGGAAGATCATGGGGGACACTGGGGAAAATGGGGAGCGATGGGAAGATCATGGGGACACTGAGGAAAAGGGTGAACAATGGGAAGATCATGGGGGACACTGGGGAAAATGGGGAAAGATGGGAAGATCATGGGGGACACTGGGGAAAATGGGGAGCGATGGGAAGATCATGTGGGACACTGGGGAAAATGGGGAGTGATGGGAAGATAATTGGAGACGATGTGGAAAATGGGGAACAATGGGAAGATCATGGGAGACACTGGTGAAAATGGGGAATGATGGGAAGATCATGGGGATGCTGGGGAAAATGGGGAAGGATGGAAAGATCATGGGGGATGCTGGGGAAAATGGGGAACGATGGGAAGATCGTGGGGGACACTGGGGAAGGATGGGAAGATCATGAGGGATGCTGTGGAAAATGGGGAACGATGGGAAATCATGAGAGACACTGGGGAAAATGAAGAGCGATGGAAAATCATGGGGGATGCTGGGGAAAATGGGGAACGATGGGAAGATCATGGGGGACACTGGGGAAAATGGGGAACAATGGGAAGATCATGGGGGACACTGGGGAAAATGGGGAATGATGGGAAGATCATCGGCGACACTGGGGAAAATAGGGAACGATGGGAAGATCATGAGGGACGCTGTGGAAAATGGGGAACGATGGGAAGATCATGGGGACGCTGGGGAAATGGGGAACAATGGGAAGATCATGGGGGACACTGGGGGAAATGAGGAACAATGGGAAGATCATGGGGGACACTGGGGAAAATGGGGAAAGATGGAAAGATCATGGGGGACACTGGGGAATATGGGGAAGGATGGAAAGATCATGAGGGACGCTGTGGAAAATGGGGAACGATGGGAAGATCATGGGGGACACAGGGGAAAATGGGGAACGATGGGAAGATCATAGGGGACAGTGGGGAAAATGGGGAAGGATGGGAAGATCATGAGGGACACTGTGGAAAATGAAGAGTGATGGGAAGATCATGGGGGATGCTGGGGAAAATGGGGAACGATGGGAATATCATGGGGGACACTGGGGAAAATGGGGAACAATGGGAAGATCATGGGGGACACTGGGGAAAATGGGGAACGATGGGGAGATCATGGGGGACACTGGGGAAAATGGGGAAGGATGGGAAGATCATGAGGGACGCTGTGGAAAATGGGGAAGGATGGAAAGATCATGGGGGATGCTGGGGAAAATGGGGAACGATGGGAAGATCATGGGAGACACTGGTGAAAATGGGGAATGTTGGGAAGATCATGGGGATGCTGGGGAAAATGGGGAAGGATGGAAAGATCATGGGGGATGCTGGGGAAAATGGGGAACCCTGGGAAGATCATGGGGGATGCTGGGGAAAATGGGGAACGATGGGAAGATCATGGGGGACGTAGGGGAAAATGGAGAACGATGGGAAGATCATGGGGGATGCTGGGGAAAATGGGGAACCCTGGGAAGATCATGGGGGATGCTGGGGAAAATGGGGAACGATGGGAAGATCGTGAGAGACACTGGGGAAGGATGGAAAGATCATGAGGGAAGCTGTGGAAAATGGGGAACGATGGGAAGATCATGAGAGACACTGGGGAAAATGAAGAGCGATGGGAAAATCATGGGGGATGCTGGGGAAAATGGGGAACGATGGGAAGATCATGGGAGACACTGGGGAAAATGGGGAACAATGGGAAGATCATGGGGACACTGAGGATAAGGGTGAACAATAGGAAGATCATGGGGGACACTGGGGAAAATGGGGAAGGATGGGAAGATCATGGGGGATGCTGGGGAAAATGGGGAAGGATGGGAAGATCATGGGGGACACTGGGGAAAATGGGGAACAATGGTAAGATCAAGGTGGACACTGGGGAAAATGGGGAGCGATGGGAAGATTATGGGGGACGCTGGGGAAAATTGGAAACGATGGGAAGATCATGGGGGACACTAGTGAAAATGGGGAATGATGGGAAGAACATGGGGATGCTGGGGAAAATGGGGAACGATGGGAAGATCATGGGGGATGCTGGGGAAAATGGGGAACCCTGGGAAGATCATGGGGACGCTGGGGAAAATGGGGAACGATGGGAAGATCATGGGGGATGCTGGGGAAAATGGGGAACGATGGGAAGATCGTGGGGGACACTGGGGAAGGATGGGAAGATCATGAGGGACGCTGTGGAAAATGGGGAACGATGGGAAGATCATGGGGGACGCTGGGGAAAATGGGGAAGGATGGGAAGATCATGAGGGACGCTGTGGAAAATGGGGAATGATGGGAAGATCATGGGGGATGCTGGGGAAAATGTGGAACAATGGGAAGATCATGGGGGACACTGGGGAAAATGGGGAGCAATGGGAAGATTATGGGGACACTGAGGAAAAGGGTGAACAATGGGAAGATCATGGGGGACACTGGGGAAAATGGGGAAGGATGGGAAGATCATGGGGATGCTGGGGAAAATGGGGAAGGATGGAAAGATCATGGGGGATGCTGGGGAAAATGGGGAACGATGGGAAGATCATGGGGGACGTAGGGGAAAATGGAGAACGATGAGAAGATCATGGGGGACACTGGGGAAAATGGGGAGCAATGGGAAGATCATGGGGACACTGAGGAAAAGGGTGAACAATGGGAAGATCATGGGGGACACTGGGGAAAATGGGGAAGGATGGGAAGATCATGGGGGACACTGGGGAAAAAGGGGAACGATGGGAAGATCATGGGGGATGCTGGGGAAAATGAGGAACAATGGGAAGATCATGGGGGACACTGGGGAAAATGGGGAAAGATGAAAAGATCATGGGGGACACTGGGGAAAATGGGGAATGATGGGAAGATCATGGGGATGCTGGGGAAAATGGGGAAGGATGGGAAGATCATGGGGACGCTGGGGAAAATGGGGAACAATGTGAAGATCATGGGGGACACTGGGGAAAATGAAGAGCAATGGGAAGATCATGGGGGATGCTGGGGAAAATGGGGAACGATGGGAAGATCATGGGGGACACTGGGGAAAATGGGGAACAATGGGAAGATCATGGGGGACACTGGGAAAAATGGGGAACGATGGGAAGATCATGGGGACGCTGGGGACACTGAGGAAGGATGGGAAAATCATGAGGGACGCTGTGGAAAATGGGGAACGATGGGAAGATCATGAGAGACACTGGGGAAAATGAAGAGCGATGGGAAGATCATGGGGGATGCTGGGGAAAATGGGGAACGATGGGAAGATCATGGGGGACACTGGGGAAAATGGGGAACAATGGGAAGATCATGGGGGACACTGGGGAAAATGGGGAACGATGGGAAGATCATGGGGACGCTGGGGAAAATGGGGAAGGATGGGAAGATCATGGGGGACACTGGGAAAAATGGGGAACGATGGGAAGATCATGGGGGATGCTGGGGAAAATGAGGAACAATGGGAAGATCATGGGGGACACTGGGGAAAATGGGGAAAGATGGAAAGATCATGGGGGACACTGGGGAAAATGGGGAAGGATGGGAAGATCATGGGGGACGCTGGGGAAAATGAGGAACAATGGGAAGATCATGGGGGACACAGGGGAAAATGGGGAACGATGGGAAGATCATAGGGGACACTGGGGAAAATGGGGAAGGATGGGAAGATCATGAGGGACACTGGGGAAAATAAAGAGTGATGGGAAGATCATGGGGGATGCTGGGGAAAATGGGGAACGATGGGAATATCATGGGGGACACTGGGGAAAATGGGGAACAATGGGAAGATCATGGGGGACACTGGGGAAAATGGGGAACGATGGGAAGATCATGGGGGACGCTGGGGAAAATGGGGAACGATGGGAAGATCATGGGGGACACTGGGGAAAATGGGGAAGGATGGGAAGATCATGAGGGACGCTGTGGAAAATGGGGAACGATGGGAAGATCATGGGGGACACTGGGGAAAATGGGGAGCGATGGGAATATCATGGGGGACGCTGGGGAAAATGGGGACCGATGGGAAGATCATGGGGGACACTGGGGAAAATGGGGAGCAATGGGAAGATCATGGGGACACTGAGGACAAGGGTGAACAATAGGAAGATCATGGGGGACACTGGGGAAAAAGGGGAAGGATGGGAAGATCATGGGGGATGCTGGGGAAAATGGGGAAGGATGGGAAGATCATGGGGGACACTGGGAAAAATGGGGAACGATGGGAAGATCATGGGGGATGCTGGGGAAAATGAGGAACAATGGGAAGATCATGGGGGACACTGGGGAAAATGGGGAAAGATGGAAAGATCATGGGGGACACTGGGGAAAATGGGGAAGGATGGGAAGATCATGGGGGATGCTGGGGAAAATGAAGAGTGATGGGAAGATCATGGGGGACACAGGGGAAAATGGGGAACGATGGGAAGATCATAGGGGACACTGGGGAAAATGGGGAAGGATGGGAAGATCATGAGGGACACTGGGGAAAATGAAGAGTGATGGGAAGATCATGGGGGATGCTGGGGAAAATGGGGAACGATGGGAATATCATGGGGGACACTGGGGAAAATGGGGAACAATGGGAAGATCATGGGGGACACTGGGGAAAATGGGGAACGATGGGAAGATCATGGGGGACGCTGGGGAAAATGGGGAACAATGGTAAGATCAAGGTGGACACTGGGGAAAATGGGGAGCGATGGGAAGATCATGGGGGATGCTGGGGAAAATGGGGAACGATGGGAAGATCATGGGAGACACTGGTGAAAATGGGGAATGTTGGGAAGATCATGGGGATGCTGGGGAAAATGGGGAAGGATGGAAAGATCATGGGGGATGCTGGGGAAAATGGGGAACGATGGGAAGATCATGGGAGACACTGGTGAAAATGGGGAATGTTGGGAAGATCATGGGGATGCTGGGGAAAATGGGGAAGGATGGAAAGATCATGGGGGATGCTGGGGAAAATGGGGAACGATGGGAAGATCATGGGGGACGTAGGGGAAAATGGAGAACTATGGGAAGATCATGGGGGATGCTGGGGAAAATGGGGAACCCTGGGAAGATCATGGGGGATGCTGGGGAAAATGGTGAACGATGGGAAGATCGTGAGAGACACTGGGGAAGGATGGAAAGATCATGAGGGAAGCTGTGGAAAATGGGGAACGATGGGAAGATCATGAGAGACACTGGGGAAAATGAAGAGCGATGGGAAAATCATGGGGGATGCTGGGGAAAATGGGGAACGATGGGAAGATCATGGGGGACACTGGGGAAAATGGGGAACAATGGGAAGATCATGGGGGACACTGGGGAAAATGGGGAATGATGGGAAGATCATCGGCGACACTGGGGAAAATGGGGAACGATGGGAAGATCATGAGGGACGCTGTGGAAAATGGGGAACGATGGGAAGATCATGGGGGATACTGGGGAAAATGGGGAAAGATGGAAAGATCATGGGGGACACTGGGGAAAATGGGGAAGGATGGGAAGATCATGAGGGACGCTGTGGAAAATGGGGAATGATGGGAAGATCATGGGGGACGCTGGGGAAAATGAGGAACAATGGGAAGATCATGGGGGACACAGGGGACAATGGGGAACGATGGGAAGATCATAGGGGACACTGGGGAAAATGGGGAAGGATGGGAAGATCATGAGGGACACTGGGGAAAATGAAGAGTGATGGGAAGATCATGGGGGATGCTGGGGAAAATGGGGAACGATGGGAATATCATGGGGGACACTGGGGAAAATGGGGAACAATGGGAAGATCATGGGGGACACTGGGGAAAATGGGGAACGATGGGAAGATCATGGGGGACACTGGGGAAAATGGGGAAAGATGGGAAGATCATGAGGGACGCTGTGGAAAATGGGGAACGATGGGAAGATCATGGGGGACGCTGGGGAAAATGGGGAACAATGGGAAGATCATGGGGGACACTGGGGAAAATGGGGAACGATGGGAAGATCATGGGGGACACTGGGGAAAATGGGGAAGGATGGGAAGATCATGAGGGACGCTGTGGAAAATGGGGAACGATGGGAAGATCATGGGGGACGCTGGGGAAAATGGGGAACAATGGGAAAATCATGGGGGACACTGGGGAAAACGGGGAACGATTGGAAGATCATGGGGGACACTGGGGAAAATGGGGAACGATGGGAAGATAATGGGGCACACTGGGGAAAATGGGGAAGGATGGAAGATCATGGGGGACACTGGGGAAAATGGGGAACGATGGGAAGATCATGGGGGACGCTGGGGAAAATGGGGAACGATGGGAAGATCATGGGGGACACTGGGGAAAATGGGGAAGGATGGGAAGATCATGAGGGACGCTGTGGAAAATGGGGAACGATAGGAAGATCATGGGGGACACTGGGGAAAATGGGGAGCAATGGGAAGATCATGGGGACACTGAGGACAAGGGTGAACAATAGGAAGATCATGGGGGACACTGGGAAAAATGGGGAAGGATGGGAAGATCATGGGGGATGCTGGGGAAAATGGGGAAGGATGGGAAGATCATGGGGGACACTGGGGAAAATGGGGAACAATGGTAAGATCAAGGTGGACACTGGGGAAAATGGGGAGCGATGGGAAGATCATGGGGGACGCTGGGGAAAATTGGAAACGATGGGAAGATCATGGGGGATGTAGGGGAAAATGGAGAACGATGGGAAGATCATGGGGGATGCTGGGGAAAATGGGGAACCCTGGGAAGATCATGGGGACGCTGGGGAAAATGGGGAACGATGGGAAGATCATGGGGGATGCTGGGGAAAATGGGGAACGATGGGAAGATCGTGGGGGACACTGGGGAAGGATGGGAAGATCATGAGGGACGCTGTGGAAAATGGGGAACGATGGGAAGATCATGGGGGACGCTGGGGAAAATGGGGAAGGATGGGAAGATCATGAGGATGTGTGGGAAAATGGGGAAGGATGGGAAGATCATGGGGGACACTGGGAAAAATGGGAAACGATGGGAAGATCATGGGGGATGCTGGGGGAAAATGAGGAACAATGGGAAGATCATGGGGGACACTGGGGAAAATGGGGAAAGATGAAAAGATCATGGGGGACACTGGGGAAAATGGGGAAGGATGGGAAGATCATGAGGGACGCTGTGGAAAATGGGGAACGATGGGAAGATCATGGGGGATGCTGGGGAAAATGAGGAACAATGGGAAGATCATGGGGGACACAGGGGAAAATGGGGAATGATGGGAAGATCATAGGGGACACTGGGGAAAATGGGGAAGGATGGGAAGATCATGGGGGGCGCTGGGGAAAATGGGGAAGGATGGGAAGATCAAGGGGGTTGCTGGGGAAAATGGGGAACGATGGGAAGATCATGGGGGACACTGGGGAAAATGGGGAACGATAGGAAGTTCATGGGGGATGCTGGAGAAAATGGGGAAGGATGGGAAGATCATGGGGGATGCTTGGGAAAATGGGGAATGATGGGAAGATAGTGGGGGACGCTGGGGAAAATGGGGAACAATGGGAAGATCATGGGGGACGCTAGGGAAAATGGGGAACGATGGGAAGATCACGGGGGATGCTTGGGAAAATGGGGAAGGATGGGAAGATCATGAGGGACGCTGGGGAAAATGGGGAACGATGGGAAGATCATGGGGGACACTGGGGAAAATGGGGAATGATGGGAAGATCATGAGGGACGCTGTGGAAAATGGGGAACAATGGGAAGATCATGGGGGACGCTGGGGTAAATGGGGAATGATGGGAAGATCATGGGGGACACTGGGGAAAATTGGGAACGATGGGAAGATCATGGGGGACGCTGGGGAATATTGGGAACGATGGCAAGATCATGGGGGACACTGGTGAAAATGGGGAATGATGGGAAGATCATGGGGATGCTGGGGAAAATGGGGAACGATGGGAAGATCATGGGGGACACTGGGGAAAATGGGGAATGATGGGAAGATAGTGGGGGATGCTGGGGAAAATGGGGAACGATGGGAAGATCATGGGGGATGCTTGGGAAAATGGGGAAGGATGGGAAGATCATGAGGGACGCTGGGGAAAATGGGGAATGATGGAAAGATAGTGGGGGACGCTGGGGAAAATGGGGAACGATGGGAAGATCATGGGGGACGCTAGGGAAAATGGGGAACGATGGGAAGATCACGGGTGATGCTTGGGAAAATGGGGAAGGATGGGAAGATCATGAGGGACGCTGGGGAAAATGGGGAACGATGGGAAGATCATGGGGGACACTGGGGAAAATGGGGAAAGATGGGAAGATCATGAGGGACGCTGTGGAAAATGGGGAACGATGGGAAGATTATGGGGGACGCTGGGGAAAATGGGGAACAATGGGAAGATCATGGGGGACACTGGGGAAAATGGGGAACGATGGGAAGATCATGGGGGACACTGGGGAAAATGGGGAAGGATGGGAAGATCATGAGGGACGCTGTGGAAAATGGGGAACGATGGGAAGATCATGGGGGACGCTGGGGAAAATGGGGAACAATGGGAAAATCATGGGGGACACTGGGGAAAACGGGGAACGATTGGAAGATCATGGGGGACACTGGGGAAAATGGGGAACGATGGGAAGATAATGGGGCACACTGGGGAAAATGGGGAAGGATGGAAGATCATGGGGGACACTGGGGAAAATGGGGAACGATGGGAAGATCATGGGGGATGCTGGGGAAAATGGGGAACGATGGGAAGATCATGGGGGACACTGGGGAAAATGGGGAAGGATGGGAAGATCATGAGGGACGCTGTGGAAAATGGGGAACGATGGGAAGATCATGGGGGACACTGGGGAAAATGGGGAGCAATGGGAAGATCATGGGGACACTGAGGACAAGGGTGAACAATAGGAAGATCATGGGGGACACTGGGAAAAATGGGGAAGGATGGGAAGATCATGGGGGATGCTGGGGAAAATGGGGAAGGATGGGAAGATCATGGGGGACACTGGGGAAAATGGGGAACAATGGTAAGATCAAGGTGGACACTGGGGAAAATGGGGAGCGATGGGAAGATCATGGGGGACGCTGGGGAAAATTGGAAACGATGGGAAGATCATGGGGGACACTAGTGAAAATGGGGAATGATGGGAAGAACATGGGGATGCTGGGGAAAATGGGGAACGATGGGAAGATCATGGGGGATGTAGGGGAAAATGGAGAACGATGGGAAGATCATGGGGGATGCTGGGGAAAATGGGGAACCCTGGGAAGATCATGGGGACGCTGGGGAAAATGGGGAACGATGGGAAGATCATGGGGGATGCTGGGGAAAATGGGGAACGATGGGAAGATCGTGGGGGACACTGGGGAAGGATGGGAAGATCATGAGGGACGCTGTGGAAAATGGGGAACGATGGGAAGATCATGGGGGACGCTGGGGAAAATGGGGAAGGATGGGAAGATCATGAGGATGTGTGGGAAAATGGGGAAGGATGGGAAGATCATGGGGGACACTGGGAAAAATGGGAAATGATGGGAAGATCATGGGGGATGCTGGGGAAAATGAGGAACAATGGGAAGATCATGGGGGACACTGGGGAAAATGGGGAAAGATGAAAAGATCATGGGGGACACTGGGGAAAATGGGGAAGGATGGGAAGATCATGAGGGACGCTGTGGAAAATGGGGAACGATGGGAAGATCATGGGGGATGCTGGGGAAAATGAGGAACAATGGGAAGATCATGGGGGACACAGGGGAAAATGGGGAATGATGGGAAGATCATAGGGGACACTGGGGAAAATGGGGAAGGATGGGAAGATCATGGGGGGCGCTGGGGAAAATGGGGAAGGATGGGAAGATCAAGGGGGTTGCTGGGGAAAATGGGGAACGATGGGAAGATCATGGGGGACACTGGGGAAAATGGGGAACGATAGGAAGTTCATGGGGGATGCTGGAGAAAATGGGGAAGGATGGGAAGATCATGGGGGATGCTTGGGAAAATGGGGAATGATGGGAAGATAGTGGGGGACGCTGGGGAAAATGGGGAACAATGGGAAGATCATGGGGGACGCTAGGGAAAATGGGGAACGATGGGAAGATCACGGGGGATGCTTGGGAAAATGGGGAAGGATGGGAAGATCATGAGGGACGCTGGGGAAAATGGGGAACGATGGGAAGATCATGGGGGACACTGGGGAAAATGGGGAATGATGGGAAGATCATGAGGGACGCTGTGGAAAATGGGGAACAATGGGAAGATCATGGGGGACGCTGGGGTAAATGGGGAATGATGGGAAGATCATGGGGGACACTGGGGAAAATTGGGAACGATGGGAAGATCATGGGGGACGCTGGGGAATATTGGGAACGATGGCAAGATCATGGGGGACACTGGTGAAAATGGGGAATGATGGGAAGATCATGGGGATGCTGGGGAAAATGGGGAACGATGGGAAGATCATGGGGGACACTGGGGAAAATGGGGAATGATGGGAAGATAGTGGGGGATGCTGGGGAAAATGGGGAACGATGGGAAGATCATGGGGGATGCTTGGGAAAATGGGGAAGGATGGGAAGATCATGAGGGACGCTGGGGAAAATGGGGAATGATGGGAAGATAGTGGGGGACGCTGGGGAAAATGGGGAACGATGGGAAGATCATGGGGGACGCTAGGGAAAATGGGGAACGATGGGAAGATCACGGGGGATGCTTGGGAAAATGGGGAAGGATGGGAAGATCATGAGGGACGCTGGGGAAAATGGGGAACGATGGGAAGATAATGGGGGACACTGGGGAAAATGGGGAATGATGGGAAGATCATGAGGGACGCTGTGGAAAATGGGGAACAATGGGAAGATCATGGGGGACGCTGGGGAAAATGGGGAATGATGGGAAGATCATGGGGGACACTGGGGAAAATTGGGAACGATGGGAAGATCATGGGGGACGCTGGGGAATATTGGGAACGATGGCAAGATCATGGGGGACACTGGTGAAAATGGGGAATGATGGGAAGATCATGGGGGACACTGGGGAAAATGGGGAGCGATGGGAAGATCATGGGGACACTGAGGAAAAGGGTGAACAATGGGAAGATCATGGGGGACACTGGGGAAAATGGGGAAAGATGGGAAGATCATGGGGGACACTGGGGAAAATGGGGAGCGATGGGAAGATCATGTGGGACACTGGGGAAAATGGGGAGTGATGGGAAGATAATTGGAGACGATGTGGAAAATGGGGAACAATGGGAAGATCATGGGAGACACTGGTGAAAATGGGGAATGATGGGAAGATCATGGGGATGCTGGGGAAAATGGGGAACGATGGGAAGATCATGGGGGACACTGGGGAAAATGGGGAATGATGGGAAGATCATGAGGGATGCTGTGGAAAATGGGGAACGATGGGAAATCATGAGAGACACTGGGGAAAATGAAGAGCGATGGGAAAATCATGGGGGATGCTGGGGAAAATGGGGAACGATGGGAAGATCATGGGGGACACTGGGGAAAATGGGGAACAATGGGAAGATCATGGGGGACACTGGGGAAAATGGGGAATGATGGGAAGATCATCGGCGACACTGGGGAAAATGGGGAATGATGGGAAGATCATGAGGGACGCTGTGGAAAATGGGGAACGATGGGAAGATCATGGGGACGCTGGGGAAATGGGGAACAATGGGAAGATCATGGGGGACACTGGGGAAAATGGGGAAAGATGGGAAGGGCATGGGGATGTTTGGGAAAATGGGGAAGGATGGGAAGATCATGGGGGACACTGGGAAAAATGGGGAACGATGGGAAGATCATGGGGGATGCTGGGGGAAATGAGGAACAATGGGAAGATCATGGGGGACACTGGGGAAAATGGGGAAAGATGGAAAGATCATGGGGGACACTGGGGAAAATGGGGAAGGATGGGAAGATCATGAGGGACGCTGTGGAAAATGGGGAACGATGGGAAGATCATGGGGGACGCTGGGGAAAATGAGGAACAATGGGAAGATCATGGGGGACACAGGGGAAAATGGGGAACGATGGGAAGATCATAGGGGATACTGGGGAAAATGGGGAAGAATGGGAAGATCATGAGGGACACTGGGGAAAATGAAGAGTGATGGGAAGATCATGGGGGATGCTGGGGAAAATGGGGAACGATGGGAATATCATGGGGGACACTGGGGAAAATGGGGAATGTTGGGAAGATCATGTGGATGCTGGGGAAAATGGGGAAGGATGGAAAGATCATGGGGGATGCTGGGGAAAAAGGGGAACCCTGGGAAGATCATGGGGGATGCTGGGGAAAATGGGGAACGATGGGAAGATCGTGAGAGACACTGGGGAAGGATGGAAAGATCATGAGGGAAGCTGTGGAAAATGGGGAACGATGGGAAGATCATGAGAGACACTGGGGAAAATGAAGAGCGATGGGAAAATCATGGGGGATGCTGGGGAAAATGGGGAACAATGGGAAGATCATGGGGGACACTGGGGAAAATGGGGAATGATGGGAAGATCATCGGCGACACTGGGGAAAATGGGGAACGATGGGAAGATCATGAGGGACGCTGTGGAAAATGGGGAACGATGGGAAGATCATGGGGGACACTGGGGAAAATGGGGAAAGATGGAAAGATCATGGGGGACACTGGGGAAAATGGGGAAGGATGGGAAGATCATGAGGGACGCTGTGGAAAATGGGGAATGATGGGAAGATCATGGGGGACGCTGGGGAAAATGAGGAACAATGGGAAGATCATGGGGGACACAGGGGAAAATGGGGAACGATGGGAAGATCATAGGGGACACTGGGGAAAATGGGGAAGGATGGGAAGATCATGAGGGACACTGGGGAAAATGAAGAGTGATGGGAAGATCATGGGGGATGCTGGGGAAAATGGGGAACGATGGGAATATCATGGGGGACACTGGGGAAAATGGGGAACAATGGGAAGATCATGGGGGACACTGGGGAAAATGGGGAACGATGGGAAGATCATGGGGGACACTGGGGAAAATGGGGAAGGATGGGAAGATCATGAGGGACGCTGTGGAAAATGGGGAACGATGGGAAGATCATGGGGGACGCTGGGGAAAATGGGGAACAATGGGAAGATCATGGGGGACACTGGGGAAAATGGGGAACGATGGGAAGAACATGGGGGACACTGGGGAAAATGGGGAAGGATGGGAAGATCATGAGGGACGCTGTGGAAAATGGGGAACGATGGGAAGATCATGGGGGACGCTGGGGAAAATGGGGAACAATGGGAAAATCATGGGAGACACTGGGGAAAACGGGGAACGATTGGAAGATCATGGGGGACACTGGGGAAAATGGGGAACGATGGGAAGATCATGGGGGTCGCTGGGGAAAATGGGGAATGATGGGAAGATCATGGGGGACACTGGGGAAAATGGGGAAAGATGGGAAGATCATGAGGGACGCTGTGGAAAATGGGGAACGATGGGAAGATCATGGGGGACGCTGGGGAAAATGGGGAACAATGGGAAGATCATGGGGGACACTGGGGAAAATGGGGAACGATGGGAAGATCATGGGGGACACTGGGGAAAATGGGGAAGGATGGGAAGATCATGAGGGACGCTGTGGAAAATGGGGAACGATGGGAAGATCATGGGGGACGCTGGGGAAAATGGGGAACAATGGGAAAATCATGGGGGACACTGGGGAAAACGGGGAACGATTGGAAGATCATGGGGGACACTGGGGAAAATGGGGAACGATGGGAAGATAATGGGGCACACTGGGGAAAATGGGGAAGGATGGAAGATCATGGGGGACACTGGGGAAAATGGGGAACGATGGGAAGATCATGGGGGACGCTGGGGAAAATGGGGAACGATGGGAAGATCATGGGGGACACTGGGGAAAATGGGGAAGGATGGGAAGATCATGAGGGATGCTGTGGAAAATGGGGAACGATGGGAAGATCATGGGGGACACTGGGGAAAATGGGGAGCAATGGGAAGATCATGGGGACACTGAGGACAAGGGTGAACAATAGGAAGATCATGGGGGACACTGGGAAAAATGGGGAAGGATGGGAAGATCATGGGGGATGCTGGGGAAAATGGGGAAGGATGGGAAGATCATGGGGGACACTGGGGAAAATGGGGAACAATGGTAAGATCAAGGTGGACACTGGGGAAAATGGGGAGCGATGGGAAGATCATGGGGGACGCTGGGGAAAATTGGAAACGATGGGAAGATCATGGGGGACACTAGTGAAAATGGGGAATGATGGGAAGAACATGGGGATGCTGGGGAAAATGGGGAACGATGGGAAGATCATGGGGGATGTAGGGGAAAATGGAGAACGATGGGAAGATCATGGGGGATGCTGGGGAAAATGGGGAACCCTGGGAAGATCATGGGGACGCTGGGGAAAATGGGGAACGATGGGAAGATCATGGGGGATGCTGGGGAAAATGGGGAACGATGGGAAGATCGTGGGGGACACTGGGGAAGGATGGGAAGATCATGAGGGACGCTGTGGAAAATGGGGAACGATGGGAAGATCATGGGGGACGCTGGGGAAAATGGGGAAGGATGGGAAGATCATGAGGATGTGTGGGAAAATGGGGAAGGATGGGAAGATCATGGGGGACACTGGGAAAAATGGGAAATGATGGGAAGATCATGGGGGATGCTGGGGAAAATGAGGAACAATGGGAAGATCATGGGGGACACTGGGGAAAATGGGGAAAGATGAAAAGATCATGGGGGACACTGGGGAAAATGGGGAAGGATGGGAAGATCATGAGGGACGCTGTGGAAAATGGGGAACGATGGGAAGATCATGGGGGATGCTGGGGAAAATGAGGAACAATGGGAAGATCATGGGGGACACAGGGGAAAATGGGGAATGATGGGAAGATCATAGGGGACACTGGGGAAAATGGGGAAGGATGGGAAGATCATGGGGGGCGCTGGGGAAAATGGGGAAGGATGGGAAGATCAAGGGGGTTGCTGGGGAAAATGGGGAACGATGGGAAGATCATGGGGGACACTGGGGAAAATGGGGAACGATAGGAAGTTCATGGGGGATGCTGGAGAAAATGGGGAAGGATGGGAAGATCATGGGGGATGCTTGGGAAAATGGGGAATGATGGGAAGATAGTGGGGGACGCTGGGGAAAATGGGGAACAATGGGAAGATCATGGGGGACGCTAGGGAAAATGGGGAACGATGGGAAGATCACGGGGGATGCTTGGGAAAATGGGGAAGGATGGGAAGATCATGAGGGACGCTGGGGAAAATGGGGAACGATGGGAAGATCATGGGGGACACTGGGGAAAATGGGGAATGATGGGAAGATCATGAGGGACGCTGTGGAAAATGGGGAACAATGGGAAGATCATGGGGGACGCTGGGGTAAATGGGGAATGATGGGAAGATCATGGGGGACACTGGGGAAAATTGGGAACGATGGGAAGATCATGGGGGACGCTGGGGAATATTGGGAACGATGGCAAGATCATGGGGGACACTGGTGAAAATGGGGAATGATGGGAAGATCATGGGGATGCTGGGGAAAATGGGGAACGATGGGAAGATCATGGGGGACACTGGGGAAAATGGGGAATGATGGGAAGATAGTGGGGGATGCTGGGGAAAATGGGGAACGATGGGAAGATCATGGGGGATGCTTGGGAAAATGGGGAAGGATGGGAAGATCATGAGGGACGCTGGGGAAAATGGGGAATGATGGGAAGATAGTGGGGGACGCTGGGGAAAATGGGGAACGATGGGAAGATCATGGGGGACGCTAGGGAAAATGGGGAACGATGGGAAGATCACGGGGGATGCTTGGGAAAATGGGGAAGGATGGGAAGATCATGAGGGACGCTGGGGAAAATGGGGAACGATGGGAAGATCATGGGGGACACTGGGGAAAATGGGGAATGATGGGAAGATCATGAGGGACGCTGTGGAAAATGGGGAACAATGGGAAGATCATGGGGGACGCTGGGGAAAATGGGGAATGATGGGAAGATCATGGGGGACACTGGGGAAAATTGGGAACGATGGGAAGATCATGGGGGACGCTGGGGAATATTGGGAACGATGGCAAGATCATGGGGGACACTGGTGAAAATGGGGAATGATGGGAAGATCATGGGGGACACTGGGGAAAATGGGGAGCGATGGGAAGATCATGGGGACACTGAGGAAAAGGGTGAACAATGGGAAGATCATGGGGGACACTGGGGAAAATGGGGAAAGATGGGAAGATCATGGGGGACACTGGGGAAAATGGGGAGCGATGGGAAGATCATGTGGGACACTGGGGAAAATGGGGAGTGATGGGAAGATAATTGGAGACGATGTGGAAAATGGGGAACAATGGGAAGATCATGGGAGACACTGGTGAAAATGGGGAATGATGGGAAGATCATGGGGATGCTGGGGAAAATGGGGAACGATGGGAAGATCATGGGGGACACTGGGGAAAATGGGGAATGATGGGAAGATCATGAGGGATGCTGTGGAAAATGGGGAACGATGGGAAATCATGAGAGACACTGGGGAAAATGAAGAGCGATGGGAAAATCATGGGGGATGCTGGGGAAAATGGGGAACGATGGGAAGATCATGGGGGACACTGGGGAAAATGGGGAACAATGGGAAGATCATGGGGGACACGGGAAAATGGGGAATGATGGGAAGATCATCGGCGACACTGGGGAAAATGGGGAATGATGGGAAGATCATGAGGGACGCTGTGGAAAATGGGGAACGATGGGAAGATCATGGGGACGCTGGGGAAATGGGGAACAATGGGAAGATCATGGGGGACACTGGGGAAAATGGGGAAAGATGGGAAGGGCATGGGGATGTTTGGGAAAATGGGGAAGGATGGGAAGATCATGGGGGACACTGGGAAAAATGGGGAACGATGGGAAGATCATGGGGGATGCTGGGGGAAATGAGGAACAATGGGAAGATCATGGGGGACACTGGGGAAAATGGGGAAAGATGGAAAGATCATGGGGGACACTGGGGAAAATGGGGAAGGATGGGAAGATCATGAGGGACGCTGTGGAAAATGGGGAACGATGGGAAGATCATGGGGGACGCTGGGGAAAATGAGGAACAATGGGAAGATCATGGGGGACACAGGGGAAAATGGGGAACGATGGGAAGATCATAGGGGACACTGGGGAAAATGGGGAAGAATGGGAAGATCATGAGGGACACTGGGGAAAATGAAGAGTGATGGGAAGATCATGGGGGATGCTGGGGAAAATGGGGAACGATGGGAATATCATGGGGGACACTGGGGAAAATGGGGAATGTTGGGAAGATCATGTGGATGCTGGGGAAAATGGGGAAGGATGGAAAGATCATGGGGGATGCTGGGGAAAATGGGGAACGATGGGAAGATCATGGGGGACGTAGGGGAAAATGGAGAACGATGGGAAGATCATGGGGGATGCTGGGGAAAAAGGGGAACCCTGGGAAGATCATGGGGGATGCTGGGGAAAATGGGGAACGATGGGAAGATCGTGAGAGACACTGGGGAAGGATGGAAAGATCATGAGGGAAGCTGTGGAAAATGGGGAACGATGGGAAGATCATGAGAGACACTGGGGAAAATGAAGAGCGATGGGAAAATCATGGGGGATGCTGGGGAAAATGGGGAACAATGGGAAGATCATGGGGGACACTGGGGAAAATGGGGAATGATGGGAAGATCATCGGCGACACTGGGGAAAATGGGGAACGATGGGAAGATCATGAGGGACGCTGTGGAAAATGGGGAACGATGGGAAGATCATGGGGGACACTGGGGAAAATGGGGAAAGATGGAAAGATCATGGGGGACACTGGGGAAAATGGGGAAGGATGGGAAGATCATGAGGGACGCTGTGGAAAATGGGGAATGATGGGAAGATCATGGGGGACGCTGGGGAAAATGAGGAACAATGGGAAGATCATGGGGGACACAGGGGAAAATGGGGAACGATGGGAAGATCATAGGGGACACTGGGGAAAATGGGGAAGGATGGGAAGATCATGAGGGACACTGGGGAAAATGAAGAGTGATGGGAAGATCATGGGGGATGCTGGGGAAAATGGGGAACGATGGGAATATCATGGGGGACACTGGGGAAAATGGGGAACAATGGGAAGATCATGGGGGACACTGGGGAAAATGGGGAACGATGGGAAGATCATGGGGGACACTGGGGAAAATGGGGAAGGATGGGAAGATCATGAGGGACGCTGTGGAAAATGGGGAACGATGGGAAGATCATGGGGGACGCTGGGGAAAATGGGGAACAATGGGAAGATCATGGGGGACACTGGGGAAAATGGGGAACGATGGGAAGAACATGGGGGACACTGGGGAAAATGGGGAAGGATGGGAAGATCATGAGGGACGCTGTGGAAAATGGGGAACGATGGGAAGATCATGGGGGACGCTGGGGAAAATGGGGAACAATGGGAAAATCATGGGAGACACTGGGGAAAACGGGGAACGATTGGAAGATCATGGGGGACACTGGGGAAAATGGGGAACGATGGGAAGATCATGGGGGTCGCTGGGGAAAATGGGGAATGATGGGAAGATCATGGGGGACACTGGGGAAAATGGGGAAGGATGGGAAGATCATGAGGGACGCTGTGGAAAATGGGGAACGATGGGAAGATCATGGGGGACACTGGGGAAAATGGGGAGCGATGGGAATATCATGGGGGACGCTGGGGAAAATGGGGAACGATGGGAAGATCATGGGGGACACTGGGGAAAATGGGGAGCAATGGGAAGATCATGGGGACACTGAGGACAAGGGTGAACAATAGGAAGATCATGGGGGACACTGGGGAAAATGGGGAAGGATGAGAAGATCATGGGGGATGCTGGGGAAAATGGGGAAGGATGGGAAGATCATGGGGGACACTGGGGAAAATGGGGAACAATGGTAAGATCAAGGTGGACACTGGGGAAAATGGGGAGCGATGGGAAGATCATGGGGGACGCTGGGGAAAATTGGAAACGATGGGAAGATCATGGGGGACACTAGTGAAAATGGGGAATGATGGGAAGAACATGGGGATGCTGGGGAAAATGGGGAACGATGGGAAGATCATGGGGGATGTAGGGGAAAATGGAGAACGATGGGAAGATCATGGGGGATGCTGGGGAAAATTGGGAACCCTGGGAAGATCATGGGGACGCTGGGGAAAATGGGGAACGATGGGAAGATCATGGGGGATGCTGGGGAAAATGGGGAACGATGGGAAGATCGTGGGGGACACTGGGGAAGGATGGGAAGATCATGAGGGACGCTGTGGAAAATGGGGAACGATGGGAAGATCATGGGGGACGCTGGGGAAAATGGGGAAGGATGGGAAGATCATGAGGGACGCTGTGGATAATGGGGAATGATGGGAAGATCATGGGGGACGCTGGGGAAAATGGGGAACAATGGGAAGATCATGGGGGACACTGGGGAAAATGGGGAGCAATGGGAAGATTATGGGGACACTGAGGAAAAGGGTGAACAATGGGAAGATCATGGGGGACACTGGGGAAAATGGGGAAGGATGGGAAGATCATGGGGGACACTGGGGAAAATGGGGAACAATGGTAAGATCATGGTGGACATTGGGGAAAATGGGGAGCGATGGGAAAATCATGGGGGACACTGGTGAAAATGGGGAATGATGGGAAGATCATGGGGATGCTGGGGAAAATGGGGAAGGATGGGAAGATCATGGGGACGCTGGGGAAAATGGGGAACAATGCAAAGATCATGGGGGACACTGGGGAAAATGAAGAGCAATGGGAAGATCATGGGGGATGCTGGGGAAAATGGGGAACGATGGGAAGATCGTGGGGGACACTGGGGAAGGATGGGAAGATCATGAGAGACACTGGGGAAAATGAAGAGCGATGGGAAGATCATGGGGGATGCTGGGGAAAATGGGGAACGATGGGAAGATCATGGGGGACACTGGGGAAAATGGAGAACAATGGGAAGATCATGGGGGACACTGGGGAAAAAGGGGAACGATGGGAAGATCATGGGGGACGCTGGGGAAAATGGGGAAGGATGGGAAGATCATGAGGGACGCTGTGGAAAATGGGGAATGATGGGAAGATCATGGGGGACACTGGGGAAAATGGGGAGCAATGGGAAGATTATGGGGACACTGAGGAAAAGGGTGAACAATGGGAAGATCATGGGGGACACTGGGGAAAATGGGGAAGGATGGGAAGATCATGAGGGACGCTGTGGAAAATGGGGAATGATGGGAAGATCATGGGGGACACTGGGGAAAATGGGGAGCAATGGGAAGATTATGGGGACACTGAGGAAAAGGGTGAACAATGGGAAGATCATGGGGGACACTGGGGAAAATGGGGAAGGATGGGAAGATCATGGGGGACACTAGTGAAAATGGGGAATGATGGGAAGAACATGGGGATGCTGGGGAAAATGGGGAACGATGGGAAGATCATGGGGGATGTAGGGGAAAATGGAGAACGATGGGAAGATCATGGGGGATGCTGGGGAAAATGGGGAACCCTGGGAAGATCATGGGGACGCTGGGGAAAATGGGGAACGATGGGAAGATCATGAGGGACGCTGTGGAAAATGGGGAACGATGGGAAGATCATGGGGGACACTAGGGAAAATGGGGAAAGATGGAAAGATCATGGGGGACACTGGGGAAAATGGGGAAGGATGGGAAGATCATGAGGGACGCTGTGGAAAATGGGGAACGATGGGAAGATCATGTGGGACGCTGGGGAAAATGAGGAACAATGGGAAGATCATGGGGGACACAGGGGAAAATGGGGAACGATGGGAAGATCATAGGGGACACTGGAGAAAATGGGGAAGGATGGGAAGATCATGAGGGACACTGGGGAAAATGAAGAGTGATGGGAAGATCATGGGGGATGCTGGGGAAAATGGGGAACGATGGGAATATCATGGGGGACACTGGGGAAAATGGGGAACAATGGGAAGATCATGGGGGACACTGGGGAAAATGGGGAACGATGGGAAGATCATGGGGGACGCTGTGGAAAATGGGGAAGGATGGGAAGATCATGGGGGACGCTGGGGAAAATGGGGAACAATGGGAAAATCATGGGAGACACTGGGGAAAATGGGGAACGATTGGAAGATCATGGGGGACACTGGGGAAAATGGGGAACGATGGGAAGATAATGGGGGACACTGGGGAAAATGGGGAAGGATGGAAGATCATGGGGGACACTGGGGAAAATGGGGAACGATGGGAAGATCATGGGGGACGCTGGGGAAAATGGGGAACGATGGGAAGATCATGGGGGACACTGGGGAAAATGGGGAACGATGGGAAGATCATGGGGGACACTGGGGAAAATGGGGAAGGATGGGAAGATCATGAGGGACGCTGTGGAAAATGGGGAACGATGGGAAGATCATGGGGGACACTGGGGAAAATGGGGAGCGATGGGAATATCATGGGGGACGCTGGGGAAAATGGGGAACGATGGGAAGATCATGGGGGACACTGGGGAAAATGGGGAGCAATGGGAAGATCATGGGGACACTGAGGACAAGGGTGAACAATAGGAAGATCATGGGGGACACTGGGGAAAATGGGGAAGGATGGGAAGATCATGGGGGACACTGGGGAAAATGGGGAACAATGGTAAGATCAAGGTGGACACTTGGGAAAATGGGGAGCGATGGGAAGATCATGGGGGACGCTGGGGAAAATTGGAAACGATGGGAAGATCATGGGGGACACTAGTGAAAATGGGGAATGATGGGAAGAACATGGGGATGCTGGGGAAAATGGGGAACGATGGGAAGATCATGGGGGATGTAGGGGAAAATGGAGAACGATGGGAAGATCATGGGGGATGCTGGGGAAAATGGGGAACCCTGGGAAGATCATGGGGACGCTGGGGAAAATGGGGAACGATGGGAAGATCATGGGGGATGCTGGGGAAAATGGGGAACGATGGGAAGATCGTGGGGGACACTGGGGAAGGATGGGAAGATCATGAGGGACGCTGTGGAAAATGGGGAACGATGGGAAGATCATGGGGGACGCAGGGGAAAATGGGGAAGGATGGGAAGATCATGAGAGACGCTGTGGAAAATGGGGAATGATGGGAAGATCATGGGGGACGCTGGGGAAAATGTGGAACAATGGGAAGATCATGGGGGACACTGGGGAAAATGGGGAGCAATGGGAAGATTATGGGGACACTGAGGAAAAGGGTGAACAATGGGAAGATCATGGGGGACACTGGGTAAAATGGGGAAGGATGGGAAGATCATGGGGGACACTGGGGAAAATGGGGAACAATGGTAAGATCATGGTGGACATTGGGGAAAATGGGGAGCGATGGGAAAATCATGGGGGACACTGGTGAAAATGGGGAATGATGGGAAGATCATGGGGATGCTGGGGAAAATGGGGAAGGATGGGAAGATCATGGGGACGCTGGGGAAAATGGGGAACAATGCGAAGATCATGGGGGACACTGGGGAAAATGGGGAAGGATGGGAAGATCATGAGGGACGCTGTGGAAAATGGGGAACGATGGGAAGATCATGGAGACGCTGGGGAAAATGGGGAACAATGGGAAGATTATGGGGACACTGAGGAAAAGGGTGAACAATGTGAAGATCATGGGGGACACTGGTGGAAAATGGGGAACGATGGGAAGGTCATGGGGATGTGTGGGAAAATGGGGAAGGATGGGAAGATCATGGGGGACGCTGGGGAAAATGTGGAACAATGGGAAGATCATGGGGGATGCTGGGGAAAATGAGGAACAATGGGAAGATCATGGGGGACACTGGGGAAAATGGGGAAAGATGAAAAGATCATGGGGGACACTGGGGAAAATGGGGAAGGATGGGAAGATCATGAGAGACGCTGTGGAAAATGGGGAATGATGGGAAGATCATGGGGGACGCTGGGGAAAATGTGGAACAATGGGAAGATCATGGGGGACACTGGGGAAAATGGGGAGCAATGGGAAGATTATGGGGACACTGAGGAAAAGGGTGAACAATGGGAAGATCATGGGGGACACTGGGGAAAATGGGGAAGGATGGGAAGATCATGGGGGACACTGGGGAAAATGGGGAACAATGGTAAGATCATGGTGGACATTGGGGAAAATGGGGAGCGATGGGAAAATCATGGGGGACACTGGTGAAAATGGGGAATGATGGGAAGATCATGGGGATGCTGGGGAAAATGGGGAAGGATGGGAAGATCATGGGGACGCTGGGGAAAATGGGGAACAATGCGAAGATCATGGGGGACACTGGGGAAAATGAAGAGCAATGGGAAGATCATGGGGGATGCTGGGGAAAATGGGGAACGATGGGAAGATCATGGGGGACACTGGGGAAAATGGGGAACAATGGGAAGATCATGGGGGACACTGGGGAAAATGGGGAACGATGGAAGATCATGGGGGACACTGGGGAAAATGGGGAACGATGGGAAGATCATGGGGGACGCTGGGGAAAATGGGGAACGATGGGAAGATCATGGGGATGCTGGGGAAAATGGGGAAGGATGGGAAGATCATGGGGGACACTGGGAAAAATGGGGAACGATGGGAAGATCATGGGGGATGCTGGGGAAAATGAGGAACAATGGGAAGATCATGGGGGACACTGGGGAAAATGGGGAAAGATGAAAAGATCATGGGGGACACTGGGGAAAATGGGGAACAATGGGAAGATCATGGGGGACACTGGGGAAAATGGGGAGCAATGGGAAGATTATGGGGACACTGAGGAAAAGGGTGAACAATGGGAAGATCATGGGGGACACTGGGGAAAATGGGGAAGGATGGGAAGATCATGGGGGACACTGGGGAAAATGGGGAACAATGGTAAGATCATGGTGGACATTGGGGAAAATGGGGAGCGATGGGAAAATCATGGGGGACACTGGTGAAAATGGGGAATGATGGGAAGATCATGGGGATGCTGGGGAAAATGGGGAAGGATGGGAAGATCATGGGGACGCTGGGGAAAATGGGGAACAATGCAAAGATCATGGGGGACACTGGGGAAAATGAAGAGCAATGGGAAGATCATGGGGGATGCTGGGGAAAATGGGGAACGATGGGAAGATCGTGGGGGACACTGGGGAAGGATGGGAAGATCATGAGAGACACTGGGGAAAATGAAGAGCGATGGGAAGATCATGGGGGATGCTGGGGAAAATGGGGAACGATGGGAAGATCATGGGGGACACTGGGGAAAATGGAGAACAATGGGAAGATCATGGGGGACACTGGGGAAAAAGGGGAACGATGGGAAGATCATGGGGGACGCTGGGGAAAATGGGGAAGGATGGGAAGATCATGAGGGACGCTGTGGAAAATGGGGAATGATGGGAAGATCATGGGGGACACTGGGGAAAATGGGGAGCAATGGGAAGATTATGGGGACACTGAGGAAAAGGGTGAACAATGGGAAGATCATGGGGGACACTGGGGAAAATGGGGAAGGATGGGAAGATCATGAGGGACGCTGTGGAAAATGGGGAATGATGGGAAGATCATGGGGGACACTGGGGAAAATGGGGAGCAATGGGAAGATTATGGGGACACTGAGGAAAAGGGTGAACAATGGGAAGATCATGGGGGACACTGGGGAAAATGGGGAAGGATGGGAAGATCATGGGGGACACTAGTGAAAATGGGGAATGATGGGAAGAACATGGGGATGCTGGGGAAAATGGGGAACGATGGGAAGATCATGGGGGATGTAGGGGAAAATGGAGAACGATGGGAAGATCATGGGGGATGCTGGGGAAAATGGGGAACCCTGGGAAGATCATGGGGACGCTGGGGAAAATGGGGAACGATGGGAAGATCATGAGGGACGCTGTGGAAAATGGGGAACGATGGGAAGATCATGGGGGACACTAGGGAAAATGGGGAAAGATGGAAAGATCATGGGGGACACTGGGGAAAATGGGGAAGGATGGGAAGATCATGAGGGACGCTGTGGAAAATGGGGAACGATGGGAAGATCATGTGGGACGCTGGGGAAAATGAGGAACAATGGGAAGATCATGGGGGACACAGGGGAAAATGGGGAACGATGGGAAGATCATAGGGGACACTGGGGAAAATGGGGAAGGATGGGAAGATCATGAGGGACACTGGGGAAAATGAAGAGTGATGGGAAGATCATGGGGGATGCTGGGGAAAATGGGGAACGATGGGAATATCATGGGGGACACTGGGGAAAATGGGGAACAATGGGAAGATCATGGGGGACACTGGGGAAAATGGGGAACGATGGGAAGATCATGGGGGACGCTGTGGAAAATGGGGAAGGATGGGAAGATCATGGGGGACGCTGGGGAAAATGGGGAACAATGGGAAAATCATGGGAGACACTGGGGAAAATGGGGAACGATTGGAAGATCATGGGGGACACTGGGGAAAATGGGGAACGATGGGAAGATAATGGGGGACACTGGGGAAAATGGGGAAGGATGGAAGATCATGGGGGACACTGGGGAAAATGGGGAACGATGGGAAGATCATGGGGGACGCTGGGGAAAATGGGGAACGATGGGAAGATCATGGGGGACACTGGGGAAAATGGGGAACGATGGGAAGATCATGGGGGACACTGGGGAAAATGGGGAAGGATGGGAAGATCATGAGGGACGCTGTGGAAAATGGGGAACGATGGGAAGATCATGGGGGACACTGGGGAAAATGGGGAGCGATGGGAATATCATGGGGGACGCTGGGGAAAATGGGGAACGATGGGAAGATCATGGGGGATGTAGGGGAAAATGGAGAACGATGGGAAGATCATGGGGGATGCTGGGGAAAATGGGGAACCCTGGGAAGATCATGGGGACGCTGGGGAAAATGGGGAACGATGGGAAGATCATGAGGGACGCTGTGGAAAATGGGGAACGATGGGAAGATCATGGGGGACACTAGGGAAAATGGGGAAAGATGGAAAGATCATGGGGGACACTGGGGAAAATGGGGAAGGATGGGAAGATCATGAGGGACGCTGTGGAAAATGGGGAACGATGGGAAGATCATGTGGGACGCTGGGGAAAATGAGGAACAATGGGAAGATCATGGGGGACACAGGGGAAAATGGGGAACGATGGGAAGATCATAGGGGACACTGGGGAAAATGGGGAAGGATGGGAAGATCATGAGGGACACTGGGGAAAATGAAGAGTGATGGGAAGATCATGGGGGATGCTGGGGAAAATGGGGAACGATGGGAATATCATGGGGGACACTGGGGAAAATGGGGAACAATGGGAAGATCATGGGGGACACTGGGGAAAATGGGGAACGATGGGAAGATCATGGGGGACGCTGTGGAAAATGGGGAAGGATGGGAAGATCATGGGGGACGCTGGGGAAAATGGGGAACAATGGGAAAATCATGGGAGACACTGGGGAAAATGGGGAACGATTGGAAGATCATGGGGGACACTGGGGAAAATGGGGAACGATGGGAAGATAATGGGGGACACTGGGGAAAATGGGGAAGGATGGAAGATCATGGGGGACACTGGGGAAAATGGGGAACGATGGGAAGATCATGGGGGACGCTGGGGAAAATGGGGAACGATGGGAAGATCATGGGGGACACTGGGGAAAATGGGGAACGATGGGAAGATCATGGGGGACACTGGGGAAAATGGGGAAGGATGGGAAGATCATGAGGGACGCTGTGGAAAATGGGGAACGATGGGAAGATCATGGGGGACACTGGGGAAAATGGGGAGCGATGGGAATATCATGGGGGACGCTGGGGAAAATGGGGAACGATGGGAAGATCATGGGGGACACTGGGGAAAATGGGGAGCAATGGGAAGATCATGGGGACACTGAGGACAAGGGTGAACAATAGGAAGATCATGGGGGACACTGGGGAAAATGGGGAAGGATGGGAAGATCATGGGGGACACTGGGGAAAATGGGGAACAATGGTAAGATCAAGGTGGACACTTGGGAAAATGGGGAGCGATGGGAAGATCATGGGGGACGCTGGGGAAAATTGGAAACGATGGGAAGATCATGGGGGACACTAGTGAAAATGGGGAATGATGGGAAGAACATGGGGATGCTGGGGAAAATGGGGAACGATGGGAAGATCATGGGGGATGTAGGGGAAAATGGAGAACGATGGGAAGATCATGGGGGATGCTGGGGAAAATGGGGAACCCTGGGAAGATCATGGGGACGCTGGGGAAAATGGGGAACGATGGGAAGATCATGGGGGATGCTGGGGAAAATGGGGAACGATGGGAAGATCGTGGGGGACACTGGGGAAGGATGGGAAGATCATGAGGGACGCTGTGGAAAATGGGGAACGATGGGAAGATCATGGGGGACGCAGGGGAAAATGGGGAAGGATGGGAAGATCATGAGAGATGCTGTGGAAAATGGGGAATGATGGGAAGATCATGGGGGACGCTGGGGAAAATGTGGAACAATGGGAAGATCATGGGGGACACTGGGGAAAATGGGGAGCAATGGGAAGATTATGGGGACACTGAGGAAAAGGGTGAACAATGGGAAGATCATGGGGGACACTGGGGAAAATGGGGAAGGATGGGAAGATCATGGGGGACACTGGGGAAAATGGGGAACAATGGTAAGATCATGGTGGACATTGGGGAAAATGGGGAGCGATGGGAAAATCATGGGGGACACTGGTGAAAATGGGGAATGATGGGAAGATCATGGGGATGCTGGGGAAAATGGGGAAGGATGGGAAGATCATGGGGACGCTGGGGAAAATGGGGAACAATGCGAAGATCATGGGGGACACTGGGGAAAATGGGGAAGGATGGGAAGATCATGAGGGACGCTGTGGAAAATGGGGAACGATGGGAAGATCATGGAGACGCTGGGGAAAATGGGGAACAATGGGAAGATTATGGGGACACTGAGGAAAAGGGTGAACAATGTGAAGATCATGGGGGACACTGGTGGAAAATGGGGAACGATGGGAAGGTCATGGGGATGTGTGGGAAAATGGGGAAGGATGGGAAGATCATGGGGGACGCTGGGGAAAATGTGGAACAATGGGAAGATCATGGGGGATGCTGGGGAAAATGAGGAACAATGGGAAGATCATGGGGGACACTGGGGAAAATGGGGAAAGATGAAAAGATCATGGGGGACACTGGGGAAAATGGGGAAGGATGGGAAGATCATGAGAGACGCTGTGGAAAATGGGGAATGATGGGAAGATCATGGGGGACGCTGGGGAAAATGTGGAACAATGGGAAGATCATGGGGGACACTGGGGAAAATGGGGAGCAATGGGAAGATTATGGGGACACTGAGGAAAAGGGTGAACAATGGGAAGATCATGGGGGACACTGGGGAAAATGGGGAAGGATGGGAAGATCATGGGGGACACTGGGGAAAATGGGGAACAATGGTAAGATCATGGTGGACATTGGGGAAAATGGGGAGCGATGGGAAAATCATGGGGGACACTGGTGAAAATGGGGAATGATGGGAAGATCATGGGGATGCTGGGGAAAATGGGGAAGGATGGGAAGATCATGGGGACGCTGGGGAAAATGGGGAACAATGCGAAGATCATGGGGGACACTGGGGAAAATGAAGAGCAATGGGAAGATCATGGGGGATGCTGGGGAAAATGGGGAACGATGGGAAGATCATGGGGGACACTGGGGAAAATGGGGAACAATGGGAAGATCATGGGGGACACTGGGGAAAATGGGGAACGATGGAAGATCATGGGGGACACTGGGGAAAATGGGGAACGATGGGAAGATCATGGGGGACGCTGGGGAAAATGGGGAACGATGGGAAGATCATGGGGATGCTGGGGAAAATGGGGAAGGATGGGAAGATCATGGGGGACACTGGGAAAAATGGGGAACGATGGGAAGATCATGGGGGATGCTGGGGAAAATGAGGAACAATGGGAAGATCATGGGGGACACTGGGGAAAATGGGGAAAGATGAAAAGATCATGGGGGACACTGGGGAAAATGGGGAAGGATGGGAAGATCATGAGGGACGCTGTGGAAAATGGGGAACGATGGGAAGATCATGGAGACGCTGGGGAAAATGGGGAACAATGGGAAGATTATGGGGACACTGAGGAAAAGGGTGAACAATGTGAAGATCATGGGGGACACTGGTGGAAAATGGGGAACGATGGGAAGGTCATGGGGATGTGTGGGAAAATGGGGAAGGATGGGAAGATCATGGGGGACACTGGGAAAAATGGGGAACGATGGGAAGATCATGGGGGATGCTGGGGAAAATGAGGAACAATGGGAAGATCATGGGGGACACTGGGGAAAATGGGGAAAGATGAAAAGATCATGGGGGACACTGGGGAAAATGGGGAAGGATGGGAAGATCATGAGGGACGCTGTGGAAAATGGGGAACGATGGGAAGATCATGGGGGACGCTGGGGAAAATGGGGAACAATGGGAAGATCATGGGGGACACTGGGGAAAATGGGGAACGATGGGAAGATCATGAGGGACACTGGGGAAAATGAAGAGTGATGGGAAGATCATGGGGGATGCTGGGGAAAATGGGGAACGATGGGAAGATCATGGGGGACACTGGGGAAAATGGGGAAGGATGGGAAGATCATGAGGGACACTGGGGAAAATGGGGAACAATGGGAAGATCATGGGGGACACTGGGGAAAATGGGGAACGATGGGAAGATCATGGGGGACACTGGGGAAAATGGGGAAGGATGGGAAGATCATGAGGGACGCTGTGGAAAATGGGGAACGATGGGAAGATCATGGGCGACGCTGGGGAAAATGGGGAACAATGGGAAGATCATGGGGGACACTGGGGAAAATGGGGAACGATGGGAAGATCATGGGGGACACTGGGGAAAATATGGAAGGATGGGAAGATCATGAGGGTCACTGTGGAAAATGGGGAATGATGGGAAGATCATGGGGGACGCTGGGGAAAATGTGGAACAATGGAAAGATCATGGGGGACACTGGGGAAAATTGGGAAGGATGGGAAGATCATGAGGGACGCTGTGGAAAATGGGGAACGATGGGAAGATCATGGGCGACGCTGGGGAAAATGGGGAACAATGGGAAGATCATGGGGGACACTGGGGAAAATGGGGAACGATGGGAAGATCATGGGCGACACTGGGGAAATGGGGAACGATGGGAAGATCATGAGGGACGCTGTGGAAAATGGGGAACGATGGGAAGATCATGGGGACGCTGGGGAAAATGGGGTAGGATGGGAAGATCATGAGGGACACTGGGGAAAATGAAAAGTGATGGGAAGATCATGGGGGATGCTGGGGAAAGTGGGGAACAATGGGAAGATCATGGGGGACACTGGGGAAAATGGGAAACGATGGGAAGATAATGGGGGACACTGGGGAAAATGGGGAGCGATGGGAATATCATGGGGGACGCTGGAGAAAATGGGGAACGATGGGAAGATCATGGGGGACACTGGGGAAAATGGGGAGCGATGGGAAGATCATGGGGACACTGAGGAAAAGGGTGAACAATGGGAAGTTCATGGGGGACACTGGGGAAAATGGGGAAGGATGGGAAGATCATGTGGGACACTGGGGAAAATGGGGAATGATGGGAAGATCATGGGGACGCTGGGGAAAATGGGGAACGATGGGAAGATCATGAGGGACGCTGTGGAAAATGGGGAACGATGGGAAGATCATGGGGACGCTGGGGAAAATGGGGTAGGATGGGAAGATCATGAGGGACACTGGGGAAAATGAAAAGTGATGGGAAGATCATGGGGGATGCTGGGGAAAGTGGGGAACAATGGGAAGATCATGGGGACGCTGGGAAAAATGGGGAACGATTGGAAGATCATGGGGGACACTGGGGAAAATGGGGAACGATGGGAAGATCATGAGGGACGTTGTGGAAAATGGGGAACGATGGGAAGATCATGGGGATGCTGGGGAAAATGGGGAACAATGGGAAGATCATGGGGGACACTGGGGAAAATGGGGAACGATGGGAAGATCGTGGGGGACACTGGGGAAGGATGGGAAGATCATGAGGGACACTGTGGAAAATGGGGAACGATGGGAAGATCATGGGGGACACTGGGGAAAATGGGGAACAATGGGAACATCATGGGGGACACTGGGGAAAATGGGGAACGATGGGAAGATCATGGGGACGCTGGGGAAAATGGGGAAGGATGGGAATATCATGGGGACGCTGGGGAAAATGGGGAACGATGGGAAGATTGTGTTGGACACTGGGGAAGGATGGGAAGATCATGAGGGACACTGTGGAAAATGGTGAACGATGGGAAGATCATGGGGGACACTGGGGAAAATAGGGAACAATGGGAACATCATTGGGGACACTGGGGAAAATGGGGAACGATGGGAAGATCATGGGCGACACTGGGGAAATGGGGAAGGATGGGAATATCATGGGGGACACTGGGAAAAATGGGGAACGATGGGAAGACCATGGGGGATGCTGGGGAAAATGAGGAACAATGGGAAGATCATGGGGGACACTGGGGAAAATGGGGAACGATGGGAAGATCATAGGGGACACTGGGGAAAATGGGGAAAGATGGGAAGATCATGAGGGACACTGGGGAAAATGAAAAGTGATGGGAAGATCATGGGGGATGCTGGGGAAAGTGGGGAACAATGGGAAGATCATGGGGGACGCTGGGGAAAATGGGGAACAATGGGAAGATCATGGGGGACACTGGGGAAAATGGGGAACGATTGGAAGATCATGGGGACACTGGGGAAAATGGGGAACGATGGGAAGATCATGAGGGACGTTGTGGAAAATGGGGAACGATGGGAAGATCATGGGGATGCTGGGGAAAATGGGGAACAATGGGAAGATCATGGGGGACACTGGGGAAAATGGGGAACGATGGGAAGATCATGGGGGACACTGGGGAAAATGGGGAAGGATGGGAAGATCATGAGGGACGCTGTGGAAAATGGGGAACGATGGAAAGATCATGAGGGACACTGGGGAAAATGAAGAGCAATGGGAAGATCATGGGGGATGCTGGGGGAAATGGGGAACGATGGGAAGATCATGGGGGACACTGGGGAAAATGGGGAACAATGGGAAGATCATAGGGGACACTGGGGAAAATGGGGAACGATGGGAAGATCATGGGGGACACTGGGGAAGGATGGGAAGATCATGAGGGACGCTGTGGAAAATGGGGAACGATGGGAAGATCATGGGGGACACTATAGAAAATGGGGAACAATGGGAAGATCATGGGGGACACTGGGGAAAATGGGGAACGATGGGAAGATCATGGGCGACACTGGGGAAATGGGGAACGATGGGAAGATCATGAGGGACGCTGTGGAAAATGGGGAACGATGGGAAGATCATGGGGACGCTGGGGAACAATGGGGAACAATGGGAAGATCATGGGGGACACTGGGGAAAATGGGGAACGATGGGAAGATCATAGGGGACACTGGGGAAAATGGGGAAGGATGGGAAGATCATGAGGGACACTGGGGAAAATGAATAGTGATGGGAAGATCATGGGGGATGCTGGGGAAAATGGGGAACGATGGGAAGATCATGGGGGACACTGGGGAAAATGGGGAACAATGGGAAGATCATGGGGGACACTGGGGAAAATGGGGAACGATGGGAAGATCATGGGGGACGCTGTGGAAATGGGGAATGATGGGAAGATCATGAGGGACGCTGTGGAAAATGGAGAACAATGGGAAGATCATGGGGGACGCTGGGGAAAATGGGGAACGATGGGAAGATCGTGGGGGACACTGGGGAAAATTGGGAACGATGGGAAGATCATGGGGGCACTGGTGAATATGGGGAATGATGGGAAGATCATGGGGATGCTGGGGAAAATGGGGAAGGATGGAAAGATCATGGGGGATGCTTGGGAAAATGGGGAACGATGGGAAGATCATGGGGGACGTAGGGGAAAATGGAGAACGATGGGAAGATCATGGGGGATGCTGGGGAAAATAGTGAAACCTGGGTAATAATGGGGACGCTGGGGAAAATGGGGAACGATGGGAAGATCATGGGGGATGCTGGGGAAAATGGGGAACGATGGGAAGATCGTGGGGGACACTGGGGAAGGATGGGAAGATCATGAGGGACGCTGTGGAAAATGGGGAACGATGGGAAGATCATGGGGGACACTATAGAAAATGGGGAACAATGGGAAGATCATGGGGGACACTGGGGAAAATGGGGAACGATGGGAAAATCATGGGCGACACTGGGGAAATGGGGAACGATGGGAAGATCATGAGGGACACTGGGGAAAATGAAAAGTGATGGGAAGATCATGGGGGATGCTGGGGAAAGTGGGGAACAATGGGAAGATCATGGGGACGCTGGGGAAAATGGGGAACAATGGGAAGATCATGGGGGACACAGGGAAAAATGGGGAACGATTGGAAGATCATGGGGGACACTGGGGAAAATGGGGAAGGATGGGAAGATCATGGGGGAAACTGGAGAAAATGGGGAAAGATGGGAAGATCATGGGGGACACTGGGGAAATGGGGAAGGATGGGAAGATCATGAGGGACGCTGTGGAAAATGGGGAATGATGGGAAGATCATGAGGGACGCTGTGGAAAATGGAGAACAATGGGAAGATCATGGGGGATGCTGGGGAAAATGGGGAACGATGGGAAGATCGTGGGGGACACTGGGGAAAATTGGGAACGATGGGAAGATCATGGGGGACGCTGGGGAAAATTGGGAACGATGGCAAGATCATGGGGGACACTGGGGAAAATGGGGACCGATGGGAAGATCATGGGGGACACTGGGGAAAATGGGGAAGGATGGGAAGATCATGAGGAACGCTGTGGAAAATGGGGAATGATGGGAAGATCATGAGGGACGCTGTGGAAAATGGCGAACAATGGGAAGATCATGGGGGACGCTGGGGAAAATGGGGAACGATGGGAAGATCGTGGGGGACACTGGGGAAAATTGGGAACGATGGGAAATCATGGGGGACGCTGGGGAAAATTGGGAACGATGGCAAGATCATGGGGGACACTGGGGAAAATGGGGAACGATGGGAAGATCATGGGGGACACTGGGGAAAATGGGGAAGGATGGGAAGATCATGAGGAACGCTGTGGAAAATGGGGAATGATGGGAAGATCATGAGGGACGCTGTGGAAAATGGCGAACAATGGGAAGATCATGGGGGACGCTGGGGAAAATGGGGAACGATGGGAAGATCGTGGGGGACACTGGGGAAAATTGGGAACGATGGGAAGATCATGGGGGACGCTGGGGAAAATTGGGAACGATGGCAAGATCATGGGGGCACTGGTGAATATGGGGAATGATGGGAAGATCATGGGGATGCTGGGGAAAATGGGGAAGGATGGAAAGATCATGGGGGATGCTTGGGAAAATGGGGAACGATGGGAAGATCATGGGGGACGTAGGGGAAAATGGAGAACGATGGGAAGATCATGGGGGATGCTGGGGAAAATAGTGAAACCTGGGTAATAATGGGGACGCTGGGGAAAATGGGGAACGATGGGAAGATCATGGGGGATGCTGGGGAAAATGGGGAACGATGGGAAGATCGTGGGGGACACTGGGGAAGGATGGGAAGATCATGAGGGACGCTGTGGAAAATGGGGAACGATGGGAAGATCATGGGGGACACTATAGAAAATGGGGAACAATGGGAAGATCATGGGGGACACTGGGGAAAATGGGGAACGATGGGAAAATCATGGGCGACACTGGGGAAATGGGGAACGATGGGAAGATCATGAGGGACGCTGTGGAAAATGGGGAACGATGGGAAGATCATGGGGACGCTGGGGAAAATGGGGAAGGATGGGAAGATCATGAGGGACACTGGGGAAAATGAAAAGTGATGGGAAGATCATGGGGGATGCTGGGGAAAGTGGGGAACAATGGGTAGATCATGGGGACGCTGGGGAAAATGGGGAACAATGGGAAGATCATGGGGGACACAGGGAAAAATGGGGAACGATTGGAAGATCATGGGGGACACTGGGGAAAATGGGGAAGGATGGGAAGATCATGGGGGTAACTGGAGAAAATGGGGAAAGATGGGAAGATCATGGGGGACACTGGGGAAATGGGGAAGGATGGGAAGATCATGAGGGACGCTGTGGAAAATGGGGAATGATGGGAAGATCATGAGGGACGCTGTGGAAAATGGAGAACAATGGGAAGATCATGGGGGATGCTGGGGAAAGTGGGGAACAATGGGAAGATCATGGGGACGCTGGGGAAAATGGGGAACAATGGGAAGATCATGGGGGACGTAGGGGAAAATGGAGAACGATGGGAAGATCATGGGGGATGCTGGGGAAAATAGTGAAACCTGGGTAATAATGGGGACGCTGGGGAAAATGGGGAACGATGGGAAGATCATGGGGGATGCTGGGGAAAATGTGGAACGATGGGAAGATCGTGGGGGACACTGGGGAAGGATGGGAAGATCATGAGGGACGCTGTGGAAAATGGGGAACGATGGGAAGATCATGGGGGACACTATAGAAAATGGGGAACAATGGGAAGATCATGGGGGACACTGGGGAAAATGGGGAACGATGGGAAAATCATGGGCGACACTGGGGAAATGGGGAACGATGGGAAGATCATGAGGGACACTGGGGAAAATGAAAAGTGATGGGAAGATCATGGGGGATGCTGGGGAAAGTGGGGAACAATGGGAAGATCATGGGGACGCTGGGGAAAATGGGGAACAATGGGAAGATCATGGGGGACACAGGGAAAAATGGGGAACGATTGGAAGATCATGGGGGACACTGGGGAAAATGGGGAAGGATGGGAAGATCATGGGGGAAACTGGAGAAAATGGGGAAAGATGGGAAGATCATGGGGGACACTGGGGAAATGGGGAAGGATGGGAAGATCATGAGGGACGCTGTGGAAAATGGGGAATGATGGGAAGATCATGAGGGACGCTGTGGAAAATGGAGAACAATGGGAAGATCATGGGGGATGCTGGGGAAAATGGGGAACGATGGGAAGATCGTGGGGGACACTGGGGAAAATTGGGAACGATGGGAAGATCATGGGGGACGCTGGGGAAAATTGGGAACGATGGCAAGATCATGGGGGACACTGGGGAAAATGGGGAACGATGGGAAGATCATGGGGGACACTGGGGAAAATGGGGAAGGATGGGAAGATCATGAGGAACGCTGTGGAAAATGGGGAATGATGGGAAGATCATGAGGGACGCTGTGGAAAATGGCGAACAATGGGAAGATCATGGGGGACGCTGGGGAAAATGGGGAACGATGGGAAGATCGTGGGGGACACTGGGGAAAATTGGGAACGATGGGAAATCATGGGGGACGCTGGGGAAAATTGGGAACGATGGCAAGATCATGGGGGACACTGGGGAAAATGGGGAACGATGGGAAGATCATGGGGGACACTGGGGAAAATGGGGAAGGATGGGAAGATCATGAGGAACGCTGTGGAAAATGGGGAATGATGGGAAGATCATGAGGGACGCTGTGGAAAATGGCGAACAATGGGAAGATCATGGGGGACGCTGGGGAAAATGGGGAACGATGGGAAGATCGTGGGGGACACTGGGGAAAATTGGGAACGATGGGAAATCATGGGGGACGCTGGGGGAAATTGGGAACGATGGCAAGATCATGGGGGACACTGGGGAAAATGGGGAACGATGGGAAGATCATGGGGGACACTGGGGAAAATGGGGAAGGATGGGAAGATCATGAGGAACGCTGTGGAAAATGGGGAATGATGGGAAGATCATGAGGGACGCTGTGGAAAATGGGGAACGATGGGAAGATCGTGGGGGACACTGGGGAAAATTGGGAACGATGGGAAGATCATGGGGGACGCTGGGGAAAATTGGGAACGATGGCAAGATCATGGGGGCACTGGTGAATATGGGGAATGATGGGAAGATCATGGGGATGCTGGGGAAAATGGGGAAGGATGGAAAGATCATGGGGGATGCTTGGGAAAATGGGGAACGATGGGAAGATCATGGGGGACGTAGGGGAAAATGGAGAACGATGGGAAGATCATGGGGGATGCTGGGGAAAATAGTGAAACCTGGGTAATAATGGGGACGCTGGGGAAAATGGGGAACGATGGGAAGATCATGGGGGATGCTGGGGAAAATGGGGAACGATGGGAAGATCGTGGGGGACACTGGGGAAGGATGGGAAGATCATGAGGGACGCTGTGGAAAATGGGGAACGATGGGAAGATCATGGGGGACACTATAGAAAATGGGGAACAATGGGAAGATCATGGGGGACACTGGGGAAAATGGGGAACGATGGGAAAATCATGGGCGACACTGGGGAAATGGGGAACGATGGGAAGATCATGAGGGACGCTGTGGAAAATGGGGAACGATGGGAAGATCATGGGGACGCTGGGGAAAATGGGGAAGGATGGGAAGATCATGAGGGACACTGGGGAAAATGAAAAGTGATGGGAAGATCATGGGGGATGCTGGGGAAAGTGGGGAACAATGGGAAGATCATGGGGACGCTGGGGAAAATGGGGAACAATGGGAAGATCATGGGGGACACAGGGAAAAATGGGGAACGATTGGAAGATCATGGGGGACACTGGGGAAAATGGGGAAGGATGGGAAGATCATGGGGGTAACTGGAGAAAATGGGGAAAGATGGGAAGATCATGGGGGACACTGGGGAAATGGGGAAGGATGGGAAGATCATGAGGGACGCTGTGGAAAATGGGGAATGATGGGAAGATCATGAGGGACGCTGTGGAAAATGGAGAACAATGGGAAGATCATGGGGGATGCTGGGGAAAGTGGGGAACAATGGGAAGATCATGGGGACGCTGGGGAAAATGGGGAACAATGGGAAGATCATGGGGGACGTAGGGGAAAATGGAGAACGATGGGAAGATCATGGGGGATGCTGGGGAAAATAGTGAAACCTGGGTAATAATGGGGACGCTGGGGAAAATGGGGAACGATGGGAAGATCATGGGGGATGCTGGGGAAAATGTGGAACGATGGGAAGATCGTGGGGGACACTGGGGAAGGATGGGAAGATCATGAGGGACGCTGTGGAAAATGGGGAACGATGGGAAGATCATGGGGGACACTATAGAAAATGGGGAACAATGGGAAGATCATGGGGGACACTGGGGAAAATGGGGAACGATGGGAAAATCATGGGCGACACTGGGGAAATGGGGAACGATGGGAAGATCATGAGGGACACTGGGGAAAATGAAAAGTGATGGGAAGATCATGGGGGATGCTGGGGAAAGTGGGGAACAATGGGAAGATCATGGGGACGCTGGGGAAAATGGGGAACAATGGGAAGATCATGGGGGACACAGGGAAAAATGGGGAACGATTGGAAGATCATGGGGGACACTGGGGAAAATGGGGAAGGATGGGAAGATCATGGGGGAAACTGGAGAAAATGGGGAAAGATGGGAAGATCATGGGGGACACTGGGGAAATGGGGAAGGATGGGAAGATCATGAGGGACGCTGTGGAAAATGGGGAATGATGGGAAGATCATGAGGGACGCTGTGGAAAATGGAGAACAATGGGAAGATCATGGGGGATGCTGGGGAAAATGGGGAACGATGGGAAGATCGTGGGGGACACTGGGGAAAATTGGGAACGATGGGAAGATCATGGGGGACGCTGGGGAAAATTGGGAACGATGGCAAGATCATGGGGGACACTGGGGAAAATGGGGAACGATGGGAAGATCATGGGGGACACTGGGGAAAATGGGGAAGGATGGGAAGATCATGAGGAACGCTGTGGAAAATGGGGAATGATGGGAAGATCATGAGGGACGCTGTGGAAAATGGCGAACAATGGGAAGATCATGGGGGACGCTGGGGAAAATGGGGAACGATGGGAAGATCGTGGGGGACACTGGGGAAAATTGGGAACGATGGGAAATCATGGGGGACGCTGGGGAAAATTGGGAACGATGGCAAGATCATGGGGGACACTGGGGAAAATGGGGAACGATGGGAAGATCATGGGGGACACTGGGGAAAATGGGGAAGGATGGGAAGATCATGAGGAACGCTGTGGAAAATGGGGAATGATGGGAAGATCATGAGGGACGCTGTGGAAAATGGCGAACAATGGGAAGATCATGGGGGACGCTGGGGAAAATGGGGAACGATGGGAAGATCGTGGGGGACACTGGGGAAAATTGGGAACGATGGGAAGATCATGGGGGACGCTGGGGAAAATTGGGAACGATGGCAAGATCATGGGGGCACTGGTGAATATGGGGAATGATGGGAAGATCATGGGGATGCTGGGGAAAATGGGGAAGGATGGAAAGATCATGGGGGATGCTTGGGAAAATGGGGAACGATGGGAAGATCATGGGGGACGTAGGGGAAAATGGAGAACGATGGGAAGATCATGGGGGATGCTGGGGAAAATAGTGAAACCTGGGTAATAATGGGGACGCTGGGGAAAATGGGGAACGATGGGAAGATCATGGGGGATGCTGGGGAAAATGGGGAACGATGGGAAGATCGTGGGGGACACTGGGGAAGGATGGGAAGATCATGAGGGACGCTGTGGAAAATGGGGAACGATGGGAAGATCATGGGGGACACTATAGAAAATGGGGAACAATGGGAAGATCATGGGGGACACTGGGGAAAATGGGGAACGATGGGAAAATCATGGGCGACACTGGGGAAATGGGGAACGATGGGAAGATCATGAGGGACGCTGTGGAAAATGGGGAACGATGGGAAGATCATGGGGACGCTGGGGAAAATGGGGAAGGATGGGAAGATCATGAGGGACACTGGGGAAAATGAAAAGTGATGGGAAGATCATGGGGGATGCTGGGGAAAGTGGGGAACAATGGGAAGATCATGGGGACGCTGGGGAAAATGGGGAACAATGGGAAGATCATGGGGGACACAGGGAAAAATGGGGAACGATTGGAAGATCATGGGGGACACTGGGGAAAATGGGGAAGGATGGGAAGATCATGGGGGAAACTGGAGAAAATGGGGAAAGATGGGAAGATCATGGGGGACACTGGGGAAATGGGGAAGGATGGGAAGATCATGAGGGACGCTGTGGAAAATGGGGAATGATGGGAAGATCATGAGGGACGCTGTGGAAAATGGAGAACAATGGGAAGATCATGGGGGATGCTGGGGAAAATGGGGAACGATGGGAAGATCGTGGGGGACACTGGGGAAAATTGGGAACGATGGGAAGATCATGGGGGACGCTGGGGAAAATTGGGAACGATGGCAAGATCATGGGGGACACTGGGGAAAATGGGGAACGATGGGAAGATCATGGGGGACACTGGGGAAAATGGGGAAGGATGGGAAGATCATGAGGAACGCTGTGGAAAATGGGGAATGATGGGAAGATCATGAGGGACGCTGTGGAAAATGGCGAACAATGGGAAGATCATGGGGGACGCTGGGGAAAATGGGGAACGATGGGAAGATCGTGGGGGACACTGGGGAAAATTGGGAACGATGGGAAATCATGGGGGACGCTGGGGAAAATTGGGAACGATGGCAAGATCATGGGGGCACTGGTGAATATGGGGAATGATGGGAAGATCATGGGGATGCTGGGGAAAATGGGGAAGGATGGAAAGATCATGGGGGATGCTTGGGAAAATGGGGAACGATGGGAAGATCATGGGGGACGTAGGGGAAAATGGAGAATGATGGGAAGATCATGGGGGATGCTGGGGAAAATAGTGAAACCTGGGTAATAATGGGGACGCTGGGGAAAATGGGGAACGATGGGAAGATCATGGGGGATGCTGGGGAAAATGGGGAACGATGGGAAGATCGTGGGGGACACTGGGGAAGGATGGGAAGATCATGAGGGACGCTGTGGAAAATGGGGAACGATGGGAAGATCATGGGGGACACTATAGAAAATGGGGAACAATGGGAAGATCATGGGGGACACTGGGGAAAATGGGGAACGATGGGAAAATCATGGGCGACACTGGGGAAATGGGGAACGATGGGAAGATCATGACGGACGCTGTGGAAAATGGGGAACGATGGGAACATCATGGGGACGCTGGGGAAAATGGGGAAGGATGGGAAGATCATGAGGGACACTGGGGAAATTGAAAAGTGATGGGAAGATCATGGGGGATGCTGGGGAAAGTGGGGAACAATGGGAAGATCATGGGGGACACAGGGAAAAATGGGGAACGATTGGAAGATCATGGGGGACACTGGGGAAAATGGGGAACGATGGGAAGATCATGAGGGACGTTGTGGAAAATGGGGAACAATGGGAAGATCATGGGGGACACAGGGAAAAATGGGGAACGATTGGAAGATCATGGGGGACACTGGGGAAAATGGGGAACGATGGGAAGATCATGAGGGACGTTGTGGAAAATGGGGAACGATGGGAAGATCATGGGGATGCTGGGGAAAATGGGGAACAATGGGAAGATCATGGGGGACACTGGGGAAAATGGGGAGCGATGGGAAGATCATGGGGGACGCTGGGGAAAATTGGGAACGATGGCAAGATCATGTGGGACACTGGGGAAAATGGGGAACGATGGGAAGATCGTGGGGGACACTGGGGAAGGATGGGAAGATCATGAGGGACACTGTGGAAAATGGGGAACGATGGGAAGATCATGGGGGACACTGGGGAAAATGGGGAACAATGGGACCATCATGGGGGACACTGGGGAAAATGGGGAACGATGGGAAGATCATGGGGACGCTGGGGAAAATGGGGAAGGATGGGAATATCATGGGGACGCTGGGGAAAATGGGGAACGATGGGAAGATCGTGTTGGACACTGGGGAAGGATGGGAAGATCATGAGGGACACTGTGGAAAATGGTGAACGATGGGAAGATCATGGGGGACACTGGGGAAAATAGGGAACAATGGGAACATCATGGGGGACACTGGGGAAAATGGGGAACGATGGGAAGATCATGGGCGACACTGGGGAAATGGGGAAGGATGGGAATATCATGGGGGACACTGGGAAAATGGGGAACGATGGGAAGACCATGGGGGATGCTGGGGAAAATGAGGAACAATGGGAAGATCATGGGGGACACTGGGGAAAATGGGGAACGATGGGAAGATCATAGGGGACACTGGGGAAAATGGGGAAGGATGGGAAGATCATGAGGGACACTGGGGAAATTGAAAAGTGATGGGAAGATCATGGGGGATGCTGGGGAAAGTGGGGAACAATGGGAAGATCATGGGGGACACAGGGAAAAATGGGGAACGATTGGAAGATCATGGGGGACACTGGGGAAAATGGGGAACGATGGGAAGATCATGAGGGACGTTGTGGAAAATGGGGAACAATGGGAAGATCATGGGGGACACAGGGAAAAATGGGGAACGATTGGAAGATCATGGGGGACACTGGGGAAAATGGGGAACGATGGGAAGATCATGAGGGACGTTGTGGAAAATGGGGAACGATGGGAAGATCATGGGGATGCTGGGGAAAATGGGGAACAATGGGAAGATCATGGGGGACACTGGGGAAAATGGGGAGCGATGGGAAGATCATGGGGGACGCTGGGGAAAATTGGGAACGATGGCAAGATCATGTGGGACACTGGGGAAAATGGGGAACGATGGGAAGATCGTGGGGGACACTGGGGAAGGATGGGAAGATCATGAGGGACACTGTGGAAAATGGGGAACGATGGGAAGATCATGGGGGACACTGGGGAAAATGGGGAACAATGGGACCATCATGGGGGACACTGGGGAAAATGGGGAACGATGGGAAGATCATGGGGACGCTGGGGAAAATGGGGAAGGATGGGAATATCATGGGGACGCTGGGGAAAATGGGGAACGATGGGAAGATCGTGTTGGACACTGGGGAAGGATGGGAAGATCATGAGGGACACTGTGGAAAATGGTGAACGATGGGAAGATCATGGGGGACACTGGGGAAAATAGGGAACAATGGGAACATCATGGGGGACACTGGGGAAAATGGGGAACGATGGGAAGATCATGGGCGACACTGGGGAAATGGGGAAGGATGGGAATATCATGGGGGACACTGGGAAAATGGGGAACGATGGGAAGACCATGGGGGATGCTGGGGAAAATGAGGAACAATGGGAAGATCATGGGGGACACTGGGGAAAATGGGGAACGATGGGAAGATCATAGGGGACACTGGGGAAAATGGGGAAGGATGGGAAGATCATGAGGGACACTGGGGAAAATGAAAAGTGATGGGAAGATCATGGGGGATGCTGGGGAAAGTGGGGAACAATGGGAAGATCATGGGGGACGCTGGGGAAAATGGGGAACAATGGGAAGATCATGGGGGACACTGGGGAAAATGGGGAACGATTGGAAGATCATGGGGGACACTGGGGAAAATGGGGAACGATGGGAAGATCATGAGGGACGTTGTGGAAAATGGGGAACGATGGGAAGATCATGGGGATGCTGGGGAAAATGGGGAACGATGGGAAGATCATGAGGGACACTGTGGAAAATGGGGAACGATGGGAAGATCATGGGGACGCTGGGGAAAATGGGGAACAATGGGAAGATCATGGGGGACACTGGGGAAAATGGGGAACGATGGGAAGATCATGAGGGACGTTGTGGAAAATGGGGAAGGATGGGAAGATCATGGGGGAAACTGGAGAAAATGGGGAAAGATGGGAAGATCATGGGGGACACTGGGGAAATGGGGAAGGATGGGAAGATCATGAGGGACGCTGTGGAAAATGGGGAATGATGGGAAGATCATGAGGGACGCTGTGGAAAATGGAGAACAATGGGAAGATCATGGGGGATGCTGGGGAAAATGGGGAACGATGGGAAGATCGTGGGGGACACTGGGGAAAATTGGGAACGATGGGAAGATCATGGGGGACGCTGGGGAAAATTGGGAACGATGGCAAGATCATGGGGGACACTGGGGAAAATGGGGAACGATGGGAAGATCATGGGGGACACTGGGGAAAATGGGGAAGGATGGGAAGATCATGAGGAACGCTGTGGAAAATGGGGAATGATGGGAAGATCATGAGGGACGCTGTGGAAAATGGCGAACAATGGGAAGATCATGGGGGACGCTGGGGAAAATGGGGAACGATGGGAAGATCGTGGGGGACACTGGGGAAAATTGGGAACGATGGGAAATCATGGGGGACGCTGGGGAAAATTGGGAACGATGGCAAGATCATGGGGGCACTGGTGAATATGGGGAATGATGGGAAGATCATGGGGATGCTGGGGAAAATGGGGAAGGATGGAAAGATCATGGGGGATGCTTGGGAAAATGGGGAACGATGGGAAGATCATGGGGGACGTAGGGGAAAATGGAGAATGATGGGAAGATCATGGGGGATGCTGGGGAAAATAGTGAAACCTGGGTAATAATGGGGACGCTGGGGAAAATGGGGAACGATGGGAAGATCATGGGGGATGCTGGGGAAAATGGGGAACGATGGGAAGATCGTGGGGGACACTGGGGAAGGATGGGAAGATCATGAGGGACGCTGTGGAAAATGGGGAACGATGGGAAGATCATGGGGGACACTATAGAAAATGGGGAACAATGGGAAGATCATGGGGGACACTGGGGAAAATGGGGAACGATGGGAAAATCATGGGCGACACTGGGGAAATGGGGAACGATGGGAAGATCATGACGGACGCTGTGGAAAATGGGGAACGATGGGAACATCATGGGGACGCTGGGGAAAATGGGGAAGGATGGGAAGATCATGAGGGACACTGGGGAAATTGAAAAGTGATGGGAAGATCATGGGGGATGCTGGGGAAAGTGGGGAACAATGGGAAGATCATGGGGGACACAGGGAAAAATGGGGAACGATTGGAAGATCATGGGGGACACTGGGGAAAATGGGGAACGATGGGAAGATCATGAGGGACGTTGTGGAAAATGGGGAACAATGGGAAGATCATGGGGGACACAGGGAAAAATGGGGAACGATTGGAAGATCATGGGGGACACTGGGGAAAATGGGGAACGATGGGAAGATCATGAGGGACGTTGTGGAAAATGGGGAACGATGGGAAGATCATGGGGATGCTGGGGAAAATGGGGAACAATGGGAAGATCATGGGGGACACTGGGGAAAATGGGGAGCGATGGGAAGATCATGGGGGACGCTGGGGAAAATTGGGAACGATGGCAAGATCATGTGGGACACTGGGGAAAATGGGGAACGATGGGAAGATCGTGGGGGACACTGGGGAAGGATGGGAAGATCATGAGGGACACTGTGGAAAATGGGGAACGATGGGAAGATCATGGGGGACACTGGGGAAAATGGGGAACAATGGGACCATCATGGGGGACACTGGGGAAAATGGGGAACGATGGGAAGATCATGGGGACGCTGGGGAAAATGGGGAAGGATGGGAATATCATGGGGACGCTGGGGAAAATGGGGAACGATGGGAAGATCGTGTTGGACACTGGGGAAGGATGGGAAGATCATGAGGGACACTGTGGAAAATGGTGAACGATGGGAAGATCATGGGGGACACTGGGGAAAATAGGGAACAATGGGAACATCATGGGGGACACTGGGGAAAATGGGGAACGATGGGAAGATCATGGGCGACACTGGGGAAATGGGGAAGGATGGGAATATCATGGGGGACACTGGGAAAATGGGGAACGATGGGAAGACCATGGGGGATGCTGGGGAAAATGAGGAACAATGGGAAGATCATGGGGGACACTGGGGAAAATGGGGAACGATGGGAAGATCATAGGGGACACTGGGGAAAATGGGGAAGGATGGGAAGATCATGAGGGACACTGGGGAAATTGAAAAGTGATGGGAAGATCATGGGGGATGCTGGGGAAAGTGGGGAACAATGGGAAGATCATGGGGGACACAGGGAAAAATGGGGAACGATTGGAAGATCATGGGGGACACTGGGGAAAATGGGGAACGATGGGAAGATCATGAGGGACGTTGTGGAAAATGGGGAACAATGGGAAGATCATGGGGGACACAGGGAAAAATGGGGAACGATTGGAAGATCATGGGGGACACTGGGGAAAATGGGGAACGATGGGAAGATCATGAGGGACGTTGTGGAAAATGGGGAACGATGGGAAGATCATGGGGATGCTGGGGAAAATGGGGAACAATGGGAAGATCATGGGGGACACTGGGGAAAATGGGGAGCGATGGGAAGATCATGGGGGACGCTGGGGAAAATTGGGAACGATGGCAAGATCATGTGGGACACTGGGGAAAATGGGGAACGATGGGAAGATCGTGGGGGACACTGGGGAAGGATGGGAAGATCATGAGGGACACTGTGGAAAATGGGGAACGATGGGAAGATCATGGGGGACACTGGGGAAAATGGGGAACAATGGGACCATCATGGGGGACACTGGGGAAAATGGGGAACGATGGGAAGATCATGGGGACGCTGGGGAAAATGGGGAAGGATGGGAATATCATGGGGACGCTGGGGAAAATGGGGAACGATGGGAAGATCGTGTTGGACACTGGGGAAGGATGGGAAGATCATGAGGGACACTGTGGAAAATGGTGAACGATGGGAAGATCATGGGGGACACTGGGGAAAATAGGGAACAATGGGAACATCATGGGGGACACTGGGGAAAATGGGGAACGATGGGAAGATCATGGGCGACACTGGGGAAATGGGGAAGGATGGGAATATCATGGGGGACACTGGGAAAATGGGGAACGATGGGAAGACCATGGGGGATGCTGGGGAAAATGAGGAACAATGGGAAGATCATGGGGGACACTGGGGAAAATGGGGAACGATGGGAAGATCATAGGGGACACTGGGGAAAATGGGGAAGGATGGGAAGATCATGAGGGACACTGGGGAAAATGAAAAGTGATGGGAAGATCATGGGGGATGCTGGGGAAAGTGGGGAACAATGGGAAGATCATGGGGGACGCTGGGGAAAATGGGGAACAATGGGAAGATCATGGGGGACACTGGGGAAAATGGGGAACGATTGGAAGATCATGGGGGACACTGGGGAAAATGGGGAACGATGGGAAGATCATGAGGGACGTTGTGGAAAATGGGGAACGATGGGAAGATCATGGGGATGCTGGGGAAAATGGGGAACGATGGGAAGATCATGAGGGACACTGTGGAAAATGGGGAACGATGGGAAGATCATGGGGACGCTGGGGAAAATGGGGAACAATGGGAAGATCATGGGGGACACTGGGGAAAATGGGGAACGATGGGAAGATCATGAGGGACGTTGTGGAAAATGGGGAAGGATGGGAAGATCATGAGGGACACTGGGGAAAATGAATAGTGATGGGAAGATCATGGGGGATGCTGGGGAAAATGGGGAACGATGGGAAGATCATGGGGGACACTGGGGAAAATGGGGAACGATGGGAAGATCATGGGGGAAACTGGGGAAATTGGGGAAGGATGGGAAGATCATGGGGGAAACTGGGGAAAATGGGGAAGGATGGGAAGATCATGGGGGACACTGGGGAAATGGGGAAGGATGGGAAGATCATGAGGGACGCTGTGGAAAATGGGGAACGATGGGAAGGTCATGGGGGATGCTGGGGAAATTGGCGAACAATGGTAAGATCATGGGGGACACTGGGGAAAATGGGGAAGGATGGGAAGATCATGAGGGATGCTGTGGAAAATGGGGAACGATGATAAGATCATGGAGGACGCTGGGGAAAATGGGGAACAATGGGAAGATCATGGGGGACACTGGGGAAAATGGGGAACGATTGGAAGATCATGGGGGACACTGGGGAAAATGGGAAACGATGGGAAGATCATGAGGGACGTTGTGGAAAATGGGGAACGTTTGGAAGATCATGGGGGACACTGGGGAAAATGGGGAACGATGGGAAGATCATGGGGGACACTGGGGAAAATGGGGAAGGATGGGAAGATCATGAGGAACGCTGTGGAAAATGGGGAATGATGGGAAGATCATGAGGGACGCTGTGGAAAATGGGGAACGATGGGAAGATCATGGGGATGCTGGGGAAAATGGGGAACGATGGGAAGATCATGAGGGACACTGTGGAAAATGGGGAACGATGGGAAGATCATGGGGACGCTGGGGAAAATGGGGAACAATGGGAAGATCATGGGGGACACTGGGGAAAATGGGGAACGATGGGAAGATCATGAGGGACGTTGTGGAAAATGGGGAAGGATGGGAAGATCATGGGGGAAACTGGAGAAAATGGGGAAAGATGGGAAGATCATGGGGGACACTGGGGAAATGGGGAAGGATGGGAAGATCATGAGGGACGCTGTGGAAAATGGGGAATGATGGGAAGATCATGAGGGACGCTGTGGAAAATGGAGAACAATGGGAAGATCATGGGGGATGCTGGGGAAAATGGGGAACGATGGGAAGATCGTGGGGGACACTGGGGAAAATTGGGAACGATGGGAAGATCATGGGGGACGCTGGGGAAAATTGGGAACGATGGCAAGATCATGGGGGACACTGGGGAAAATGGGGAACGATGGGAAGATCATGGGGGACACTGGGGAAAATGGGGAAGGATGGGAAGATCATGAGGAACGCTGTGGAAAATGGGGAATGATGGGAAGATCATGAGGGACGCTGTGGAAAATGGCGAACAATGGGAAGATCATGGGGGACGCTGGGGAAAATGGGGAACGATGGGAAGATCGTGGGGGACACTGGGGAAAATTGGGAACGATGGGAAATCATGGGGGACGCTGGGGAAAATTGGGAACGATGGCAAGATCATGGGGGCACTGGTGAATATGGGGAATGATGGGAAGATCATGGGGATGCTGGGGAAAATGGGGAAGGATGGAAAGATCATGGGGGATGCTTGGGAAAATGGGGAACGATGGGAAGATCATGGGGGACGTAGGGGAAAATGGAGAATGATGGGAAGATCATGGGGGATGCTGGGGAAAATAGTGAAACCTGGGTAATAATGGGGACGCTGGGGAAAATGGGGAACGATGGGAAGATCATGGGGGATGCTGGGGAAAATGGGGAACGATGGGAAGATCGTGGGGGACACTGGGGAAGGATGGGAAGATCATGAGGGACGCTGTGGAAAATGGGGAACGATGGGAAGATCATGGGGGACACTATAGAAAATGGGGAACAATGGGAAGATCATGGGGGACACTGGGGAAAATGGGGAACGATGGGAAAATCATGGGCGACACTGGGGAAATGGGGAACGATGGGAAGATCATGACGGACGCTGTGGAAAATGGGGAACGATGGGAACATCATGGGGACGCTGGGGAAAATGGGGAAGGATGGGAAGATCATGAGGGACACTGGGGAAATTGAAAAGTGATGGGAAGATCATGGGGGATGCTGGGGAAAGTGGGGAACAATGGGAAGATCATGGGGGACACAGGGAAAAATGGGGAACGATTGGAAGATCATGGGGGACACTGGGGAAAATGGGGAACGATGGGAAGATCATGAGGGACGTTGTGGAAAATGGGGAACAATGGGAAGATCATGGGGGACACAGGGAAAAATGGGGAACGATTGGAAGATCATGGGGGACACTGGGGAAAATGGGGAACGATGGGAAGATCATGAGGGACGTTGTGGAAAATGGGGAACGATGGGAAGATCATGGGGATGCTGGGGAAAATGGGGAACAATGGGAAGATCATGGGGGACACTGGGGAAAATGGGGAGCGATGGGAAGATCATGGGGGACGCTGGGGAAAATTGGGAACGATGGCAAGATCATGTGGGACACTGGGGAAAATGGGGAACGATGGGAAGATCGTGGGGGACACTGGGGAAGGATGGGAAGATCATGAGGGACACTGTGGAAAATGGGGAACGATGGGAAGATCATGGGGGACACTGGGGAAAATGGGGAACAATGGGACCATCATGGGGGACACTGGGGAAAATGGGGAACGATGGGAAGATCATGGGGACGCTGGGGAAAATGGGGAAGGATGGGAATATCATGGGGACGCTGGGGAAAATGGGGAACGATGGGAAGATCGTGTTGGACACTGGGGAAGGATGGGAAGATCATGAGGGACACTGTGGAAAATGGTGAACGATGGGAAGATCATGGGGGACACTGGGGAAAATAGGGAACAATGGGAACATCATGGGGGACACTGGGGAAAATGGGGAACGATGGGAAGATCATGGGCGACACTGGGGAAATGGGGAAGGATGGGAATATCATGGGGGACACTGGGAAAATGGGGAACGATGGGAAGACCATGGGGGATGCTGGGGAAAATGAGGAACAATGGGAAGATCATGGGGGACACTGGGGAAAATGGGGAACGATGGGAAGATCATAGGGGACACTGGGGAAAATGGGGAAGGATGGGAAGATCATGAGGGACACTGGGGAAATTGAAAAGTGATGGGAAGATCATGGGGGATGCTGGGGAAAGTGGGGAACAATGGGAAGATCATGGGGGACACAGGGAAAAATGGGGAACGATTGGAAGATCATGGGGGACACTGGGGAAAATGGGGAACGATGGGAAGATCATGAGGGACGTTGTGGAAAATGGGGAACAATGGGAAGATCATGGGGGACACAGGGAAAAATGGGGAACGATTGGAAGATCATGGGGGACACTGGGGAAAATGGGGAACGATGGGAAGATCATGAGGGACGTTGTGGAAAATGGGGAACGATGGGAAGATCATGGGGATGCTGGGGAAAATGGGGAACAATGGGAAGATCATGGGGGACACTGGGGAAAATGGGGAGCGATGGGAAGATCATGGGGGACGCTGGGGAAAATTGGGAACGATGGCAAGATCATGTGGGACACTGGGGAAAATGGGGAACGATGGGAAGATCGTGGGGGACACTGGGGAAGGATGGGAAGATCATGAGGGACACTGTGGAAAATGGGGAACGATGGGAAGATCATGGGGGACACTGGGGAAAATGGGGAACAATGGGACCATCATGGGGGACACTGGGGAAAATGGGGAACGATGGGAAGATCATGGGGACGCTGGGGAAAATGGGGAAGGATGGGAATATCATGGGGACGCTGGGGAAAATGGGGAACGATGGGAAGATCGTGTTGGACACTGGGGAAGGATGGGAAGATCATGAGGGACACTGTGGAAAATGGTGAACGATGGGAAGATCATGGGGGACACTGGGGAAAATAGGGAACAATGGGAACATCATGGGGGACACTGGGGAAAATGGGGAACGATGGGAAGATCATGGGCGACACTGGGGAAATGGGGAAGGATGGGAATATCATGGGGGACACTGGGAAAATGGGGAACGATGGGAAGACCATGGGGGATGCTGGGGAAAATGAGGAACAATGGGAAGATCATGGGGGACACTGGGGAAAATGGGGAACGATGGGAAGATCATAGGGGACACTGGGGAAAATGGGGAAGGATGGGAAGATCATGAGGGACACTGGGGAAAATGAAAAGTGATGGGAAGATCATGGGGGATGCTGGGGAAAGTGGGGAACAATGGGAAGATCATGGGGGACGCTGGGGAAAATGGGGAACAATGGGAAGATCATGGGGGACACTGGGGAAAATGGGGAACGATTGGAAGATCATGGGGGACACTGGGGAAAATGGGGAACGATGGGAAGATCATGAGGGACGTTGTGGAAAATGGGGAACGATGGGAAGATCATGGGGATGCTGGGGAAAATGGGGAACGATGGGAAGATCATGAGGGACACTGTGGAAAATGGGGAACGATGGGAAGATCATGGGGACGCTGGGGAAAATGGGGAACAATGGGAAGATCATGGGGGACACTGGGGAAAATGGGGAACGATGGGAAGATCATGAGGGACGTTGTGGAAAATGGGGAAGGATGGGAAGATCATGAGGGACACTGGGGAAAATGAATAGTGATGGGAAGATCATGGGGGATGCTGGGGAAAATGGGGAACGATGGGAAGATCATGGGGGACACTGGGGAAAATGGGGAACGATGGGAAGATCATGGGGGAAACTGGGGAAATTGGGGAAGGATGGGAAGATCATGGGGGAAACTGGGGAAAATGGGGAAGGATGGGAAGATCATGGGGGACACTGGGGAAATGGGGAAGGATGGGAAGATCATGAGGGACGCTGTGGAAAATGGGGAACGATGGGAAGGTCATGGGGGATGCTGGGGAAATTGGCGAACAATGGTAAGATCATGGGGGACACTGGGGAAAATGGGGAAGGATGGGAAGATCATGAGGGATGCTGTGGAAAATGGGGAACGATGATAAGATCATGGAGGACGCTGGGGAAAATGGGGAACAATGGGAAGATCATGGGGGACACTGGGGAAAATGGGGAACGATTGGAAGATCATGGGGGACACTGGGGAAAATGGGAAACGATGGGAAGATCATGAGGGACGTTGTGGAAAATGGGGAACGTTTGGAAGATCATGGGGGACACTGGGGAAAATGGGGAACGATGGGAAGATCATGGGGGACACTGGGGAAAATGGGGAAGGATGGGAAGATCATGAGGAACGCTGTGGAAAATGGGGAATGATGGGAAGATCATGAGGGACGCTGTGGAAAATGGCGAACAATGGGAAGATCATGGGGGACGCTGGGGAAAATGGGGAACGATGGGAAGATCGTGGGGGACACTGGGGAAAATTGGGAACGATGGGAAGATCATGGGGGACGCTGGGGAAAATTGGGAACGATGGCAAGATCATGGGGGCACTGGTGAATATGGGGAATGATGGGAAGATCATGGGGATGCTGGGGAAAATGGGGAAGGATGGAAAGATCATGGGGGATGCTTGGGAAAATGGGGAACGATGGGAAGATCATGGGGGACGTAGGGGAAAATGGAGAACGATGGGAAGATCATGGGGGATGCTGGGGAAAATAGTGAAACCTGGGTAATAATGGGGACGCTGGGGAAAATGGGGAACGATGGGAAGATCATGGGGGATGCTGGGGAAAATGGGGAACGATGGGAAGATCGTGGGGGACACTGGGGAAGGATGGGAAGATCATGAGGGACGCTGTGGAAAATGGGGAACGATGGGAAGATCATGGGGGACACTATAGAAAATGGGGAACAATGGGAAGATCATGGGGGACACTGGGGAAAATGGGGAACGATGGGAAAATCATGGGCGACACTGGGGAAATGGGGAACGATGGGAAGATCATGAGGGACGCTGTGGAAAATGGGGAACGATGGGAAGATCATGGGGACGCTGGGGAAAATGGGGAACAATGGGAAGATCATGGGGGACACTGGGGAAAATGGGGAACGATGGGAAGATCATAGGGGACACTGGGGAAAATGGGGAAGGATGGGAAGATCATGAGGGACACTGGGGAAAATGAAGAGTGATGGGAAGATCATGGGGGACGCTGGGGAAAATGGGGAATGATGGGAAGATCATGGGGGACACTGGGGAAAATGGGGAACAATGGGAAGATCATGGGGGACACTGGGGAAAATGGGGAACGATGGGAAGATCATGGGGGAAACTGGGGAAAATGGGGAACGATGGGAAGATCATGGGGGAAACTGGTTAAAATGGGGAAGGATGGGAAGATCATGGGGGACACTGGGGAAATGGGGAAGGATGGGAAGATCATGAGGGACGCTGTGGAAAATGGGGAACGATGGGAAGATCATGGGGGACGCTGGGGAAAATGGGGAACAATGGGCAGATCATGGGGGACACTGGGGAAAATGGGGAAGGATGGGAAGATCATGAGGGACACTATGGAAAATGGGGAACGATTATAAGATCATGGAGAATGCTGGGGAAAATGGGGAACAATGGGAAGATCATGGGGGACACTGGGGAAAATGGGGAACGATTGGAAGATCATGGGGGACACTGGGGAAAATGGGGAACGATGGGAAGATCATGAGGGACGTTGTGGAAAATGGGGAACGATGGGAAGATCATGGGGACGCTGGGGAAAATGGGGAACAATGGGAAGAACATGGGGGACACTGGGGAAAATGGGGAACGATGGGAAGATCATGGGGGACACTGGGGAAAATGGGGAACGATGGAAAGATCATGAGGGACACTGGGGAAAATGAAGAGCAATGGGAAGATCATGGGGGACACTGGGGAAAATGGGGAGTGATGGGAAGATCATGGGGGACGCTGGGGAAAATTGGGAACGATGGCAAGATCATGTGGGACACTGGGGAAAATGGGGAATGATGGGAAGATCATGAGGGACGCTGTGGAAAATGGGGAACAATGGGAAGATCATGGGGGACACTGGGGAAAATGGGGAACGATGGGAAGAACATGGGGGACACTGGGGAAAATTGGGAACGATGGGAAGATCATGGGGGACGCTGGGGAAAATTACTGCACCGACACACTTTATTCGAGCAAATACCCGGTATGTACCTGGCAGATACCTGGAATGCGCCGCTCCTCACCTCTGACAAGCCCCGTTGCATTTGCCTTCCCAGCCTGGGTTCATGCCTGGCTGACGGGCGGCTGATCTGTTAAATGATAATGATTAGGATTTAATAGGCTGCAATGCTTCGCGTGTCTACCAGATGGCATAAATTCATGAATTGTAATGCAGTATATATATATGTACTGTGCAGTATTGCAGCCAACGGGGATAAAATGCTTCAATCCCTGCCGGAAAATAACTCAATGCACTCGGGCAGAAAACAGTCACAAACCTCAATACACCCGGGTATACCCGAATTCGTGGGACTAGCCGAGCTCGAATAAAGTGTGTCGCCAGTGTAGGAACGATGGCAAGATCATGGGGGACACTGGTGAATATGGGGAATGATGGGAATATCATGGGGATGCTGGGGAAAATGGGGAAGGATGAAAAGATCATGGGGGATGCTTGGGAAAATGGGGAACAATGGGAAGATCATGGGGGACACTGGGGAAAATGGGGAGCGATGGGAAGATCATGGGGGACGCTGGGGAAAATGGGGAACAATGGGAAGATCATGGGGGACACTGGGGAAAATGGGGAACGATGGGAAGATCATAGGGGACACTGGGGAAAATGGGGAAGGATGGGAAGATCATGGGGACGCTGGGGAAAATGGGGAACAATGGGAAGATCATGGGGGACACTGGGGAAAATGGGGAACGATGGGAAGATCATGGGGGACACTGGGGAAAATGGGGAAAATGGGGAAGGATGGGAAGATCATGAGGGACGCTGTTGAAAATGGGGAACGATGGAAAGATCATGAGGGACACTGGGGAAAATGAAGAGCAATGGGAAGATCATGGGGGATGCTGGGGAAAATGGGGAACGATGGGAAGATGATGGGGGACACTGGGGAAAATGGGGAACAATGGGAAGATCATAGGGGACACTGGGGAACATGGGGAACGATGGGAAGATCATGGGGGACACAGAGGAAAGTGGGGAACGATGGGAAGATCATGAGGGACGCTGTGGAAAATGGGGAACGATGGGAAGATCATGGGGGACACTGGGAAAAATGGGGAATGATTGGAAGATCATGGGGGACACTGGGGAAAATGGGGAATGATGGGAAGATCATGAGGGACGCTGTGGAAAATGGGGGACAATGGGAAGATCATGGGGGACACTGGGGAAAATGGGGAACGATGGGAAGGTCATGGGGGACACTGGGTAAAATGGGGAAGGATGGGAAGATCATGAGGGACGCTGTGGAAAATGGGGAACGATGGGAAGATCATGGGGGATGCTGGGTAAAATGGGGAACGATGGGAAGATCATGGGGGATGCTGGGGAAAATGGGGAACGATGGGAAGATCATTGGGGACACTGGGGAAAATGGGGAACGATGGGAAGATAATGGGGGACACTGGGGAAAATGGGGAACCATGGGAAGATCATGGGGACGCTGGGGAAAATGGGGAACAATGGGAAGATCATGGGGGACACTGGGGAAAATGGGGAACGATGGGAAGATCATGGGGGACACTGGGGAAAATGGGGAAAATGGGGAAGGATGGGAAGATCATGAGGGACGCTGTGGAAAATGGGGAACGATGGAAAGATCATGAGGGACACTGGGGAAAATGAAGAGCAATGGGAAGATCATGGGGGATGCTGGGGAAAATGGGGAACGATGGGAAGATCATGGGGGACACTGGGGAAAATGGGGAACAATGGGAAGATCATAGGGGACACTGGGGAACATTGGGAACGATGGGAAGATCATAGGGGACACTGGGGAAAATGGGGAAGGATGGGAAGATCATGGGGACGCTGGGGAAAATGGGGAACAATGGGAAGATCATGGGGGACACTGGGGAAAATGGGGAACGATGGGAAGATCATGGGGGACACTGGGGAAAATGGGGAAAATGGGGAAGGATGGGAAGATCATGAGGGACGCTGTTGAAAATGGGGAACGATGGAAAGATCATGAGGGACACTGGGGAAAATGAAGAGCAATGGGAAGATCATGGGGGATGCTGGGGAAAATGGGGAACGATGGGAAGATGATGGGGGACACTGGGGAAAATGGGGAACAATGGGAAGATCATAGGGGACACTGGGGAACATGGGGAACGATGGGAAGATCATGGGGGACACAGAGGAAAGTGGGGAACGATGGGAAGATCATGAGGGACGCTGTGGAAAATGGGGAACGATGGGAAGATCATGGGGGACACTGGGAAAAATGGGGAACGATTGGAAGATCATGGGGGACACTGGGGAAAATGGGGAATGATGGGAAGATCATGAGGGACGCTGTGGAAAATGGGGGACAATGGGAAGATCATGGGGGACACTGGGGAAAATGGGGAACGATGGGAAGGTCATGGGGGACACTGGGTAAAATGGGGAAGGATGGGAAGATCATGAGGGACGCTGTGGAAAATGGGGAACGATGGGAAGATCATGGGGGATGCTGGGTAAAATGGGGAACGATGGGAAGATCATGGGGGATGCTGGGGAAAATGGGGAACGATGGGAAGATCATTGGGGACACTGGGGAAAATGGGGAACGATGGGAAGATAATGGGGGACACTGGGGAAAATGGGGAACCATGGGAAGATCATGGGGACGCTGGGGAAAATGGGGAACAATGGGAAGATCATGGGGGACACTGGGGAAAATGGGGAACGATGGGAAGATCATGGGGGACACTGGGGAAAATGGGGAAAATGGGGAAGGATGGGAAGATCATGAGGGACGCTGTGGAAAATGGGGAACGATGGAAAGATCATGAGGGACACTGGGGAAAATGAAGAGCAATGGGAAGATCATGGGGGATGCTGGGGAAAATGGGGAACGATGGGAAGATCATGGGGGACACTGGGGAAAATGGGGAACAATGGGAAGATCATAGGGGACACTGGGGAACATTGGGAACGATGGGAAGATCATGGGGGACACAGAGGAAAGTGGGGAACGATGGGAAGATCATGAGGGACGCTGTGGAAAATGGGGAACGATGGGAAGATCATGGGGGACACTGGGAAAAATGGGGAACGATTGGAAGATCATGGGGGACACTGGGGAAAATGGGGAATGATGGGAAGATCATGAGGGAAGCTGTGGAAAATGGGGGACAATGGGAAGATCATGGGGGACACTGGGGAAAATGGGGAACGATGGGAAGGTCATGGGGGACACTGGGTAAAATGGGGAAGGATGGGAAGATCATGAGGGACGCTGTGGAAAATGGGGAACGATGGGAAGATCATGGGGGATGCTGGGTAAAATGGGGAACGATGGGAAGATCATGGGGGATGCTGGGGAAAATGGGGAACGATGGGAAGATCATTGGGGACACTGGGGAAAATGGGGAACGATGGGAAGATAATGGGGGACACTGGGGAAAATGGGGAACCATGGGAAGATCATGGGGACGCTGGGGAAAATGGGGAACAATGGGAAGATCATGGGGGACACTGGGGAAAATGGGGAACGATGGGAAGATCATGGGGGACACTGGGGAAAATGGGGAAAATGGGGAAGGATGGGAAGATCATGAGGGACGCTGTGGAAAATGGGGAACGATGGAAAGATCATGAGGGACACTGGGGAAAATGAAGAGCAATGGGAAGATCATGGGGGATGCTGGGTAAAATGGGGAACGATGGGAAGATCATGGGGGATGCTGGGGAAAATGGGGAACGATGGGAAGATCATTGGGGACACTGGGGAAAATGGGGAACGATGGGAAGATAATGGGGGACACTGGGGAAAATGGGGAACCATGGGAAGATCATGGGGGACGCTGGGGAAAATGTTGAACGATGGGAAGATCATGGGGGACACTGGGGAAAATGGGGAACGATGGGAAGATCATGAGGGACACTGGGGAAAATGGGGAATGATGGGAAGATAGTGGGGGACGCTGGGGAAAATGGGGAACGATGGGAAGATCATGGGGGACGCTAGGGAAAATGGGGAACGATGGGAAGATAATGGGGGACACTGGTGAAAATGGGGAGCGATGGGAATATCATGGGGGACGCTGGGGAAAATGGGGAACGATGGGAAGATCATGGGGACACTGAGGAAAAGGGTGAACAATGGGAAGATCATGGGGGACACTGGGGAAAATGGGGAAGGATGGGAAGGTCATGGGGGACACTGGGGAAAATGGGGAAGGATGGGAAGATCATGAGAGACGCTGTGGAAAATGGGGAACGATGGGAAGATCATGGGGGATGCTGGGTAAAATGGGGAACGATGGGAAGATCATGGGGGATGCTGGGGAAAATGGGGAACGATGGGAAGATCATTGGGGACACTGGGGAAAATGGGGAACGATGGGAAGATAATGGGGGACACTGGGGAAAATGGGGAACCATGGGAAGATCATGGGGGATGCTGGGGAAAATGTTGAACGATGGGAAGATCATGGGGACACTGGGGAAAATGGGGAAGGATGGGAAGATCATGGGGGACACTGGGGAAATGGGGAAGGATGGGAAGATCATGAGGGACACTGTGGAAAATGGGGAACGATGGGAAGATCATGGGGGACGCTGGGGAAAATGGGGAACAATGGGAAGATCATGGGGGACACTGGGGAAAATGGGGAAGGATGGGAAGATCATGAGGGACGCTGTGGAAAATGGGGAACGATGATAAGATCATGGAGAACGCTGGGGAAAATGGGGAGCAATGGGAAGATCATGGGGGACACTGGGGAAAATGGGGAACGATTGGTAGATCATGGGGGACACTGGGGAAAATGGGGAACGATGGGAAGATCATGAGGGACGTTGTGGAAAATGGGGAACGATGGGAAGATCATGGGGACGCTGGGGAAAATGGGGAACAATGGGAAGATCATGGGGGACACTGGGGAAAATGGGGAACGATGGGAAGATCATGGGGGACACTGGGGAAAATGGGGAACGATGGGAAGATCATGGGGACGCTGGGGAAAATGGGGAACAATGGGAAGATCATGGGGGACACTGGGGAAAATGGGGAATGATGGGAAGATCATGGGGGACACTGGGGAAAATGGGGAAAATGGGGAAGGATGGGAAGATCATGAGGGACGCTGTGGAAAATGGGGAACGATGGAAAGATCATGAGGGACACTGGGGAAAATGAAGAGCAATGGGAAGATCATGGGGGATGCTGGGGAAAATGGGGAACGATGGGAAGATCATGGGGGACACTGGGGAAAATGGGGAACAATGGGAAGATCATAGGGGACACTGGGGAACATGGGGAACGATGGGAAGATCATGGGGGACACAGAGGAAAATGGGGAACAATGGGAAGATCATGGGGGACACTGGGGAAAATGGGGAACGATGGGAAGATCATGGGGGACACTGGGGAAAATGGGGAAAATGGGGAAGGATGGGAAGATCATGAGGGACGCTGTGGAAAATGGGGAACGATGGAAAGATCATGAGGGACACTGGGGAAAATGAAGAGCAATGGGAAGATCATGGGGGATGCTGGGGAAAATGGGGAACGATGGGAAGATCATGGGCGACACTGGGGAAATGGGGAACGATGGGAAGATCATGAGGGACGCTGTGGAAAATGGGGAACGATGGGAAGATCATGGGGACGCTGGGGAAAATGGGGAACAATGGGAAGATCATGGGGGACACTGGGGAAAATGGGGAACGATGGGAAAATCATAGGGGACACTGGGGAAAATGGGGAAGGATGGGAAGATCATGAGGGACACTGGGGAAAATGAAGAGTGATGGGAAGATCATGGGGGATACTGGGGAAAATGGGGAACGATGGGAAGATCATGGGGACGCTGGGGAAAATGGGGAACAATGGGAAGATCATGGGGGACACTGGGGAAAATGGGGAACGATGGGAAGATCATGGGGGACACTGGGGAAAATGGGGAAAATGGGGAAGGATGGGAAGATCATGAGGGACGCTGTGGAAAATGGGGAACGATGGAAAGATCATGAGGGACACTGGGGAAAATGAAGAGCAATGGGAAGATCATGGGGGATGCTGGGGAAAATGGGGAACGATGGGAAGATCATGGGGGACACTGGGGAAAATGGGGAACAATGGGAAGATCATAGGGGACACTGGGGAACATGGGGAACGATGGGAAGATCATGGGGGACACAGAGGAAAATGGGGAACGATGGGAAGATCATGGGGGACACTGGGGAAAATGGGGAACGATGGGAAGGTCATGGGGGACACTGGGTAAAATGGGGAAGGATGGGAAGATCATGAGGGACGCTGTGGAAAATGGGGAACGATGGGAAGATCATGGGGGATGCTGGGTAAAATGGGGAACGATGGGAAGATCATGGGGGATGCTGGGGAAAATGGGGAACGATGGGAAGATCATTGGGGACACTGGGGAAAATGGGGAACGATGGGAAGATAATGGGGGACACTGGGGAAAATGGGGAACCATGGGAATATCATGGGGGACACTGGGGAAAATGGGGAACGATGGGAAGGTCATGGGGGACACTGGGTAAAATGGGGAAGGATGGGAAGATCATGAGGGACGCTGTGGAAAATGGGGAACGATGGGAAGATCATGGGGGATGCTGGGTAAAATGGGGAACGATGGGAAGATCATGGGGGATGCTGGGGAAAATGGGGAACGATGGGAAGATCATTGGGGACACTGGGGAAAATTGGGAACGATGGCAAGATCATGTGGGACACTGGGGTAAATGGGGAATGATGGGAAGATCATGAGGGACGCTGTGGAAAATGGGGAACAATGGGAAGATCATGGGGGACGCTGGGGAAAATGGGGAACGATGGGAAGATCGTGGGGGACACTGGGGAAAATTGGGAACGATGGGAAGATCATGGGGGACGCTGGGGAAAATTGGGAACGATGGCAAGATCATGGGGGACACTGGTGAATATGGGGAATGATGGGAAGATCATGGGGATGCTGGGGAAAATGGGGAAGGATGGAAAGATCATGGGGGATGCTTGGGAAAATGGGGAACGATGGGAAGATCATGGGGGACACTGGGGAAAATGGGGAACGATGGGAAGATCATGGGGGACACTGGGGAAAATGGGGAAGGATGGGAAGATCATGGGGACACTGAGGAAAAGGGTGAACAATGGGAAGATCATGGGGGACACTGGGGAAAATGGGGAAGGATGGGAAGATCATGGGGACACTGAGGAAAAGGGTGAACAATGGGAAGATCATGGGGGACACTGGGGAAAATGGGGAAGGATGGGAAGATCATGGGGTATGCTGGGGAAAATGGGGAATGATTGGAAGATCATGGGGGACACTGGGGAAAATGGGGAACGATGGTAAGATCATGAGGGACGCTGTGGAAAATGGGGGACAATGGGAAGATCATGGGGGACACTGGGGAAAATGGGGAACGATGGAAAGGTCATGGGGGACACTGGGGAAAATGGGGAAGGATGGGAAGATCATGGGGACACTGAGGAAAAGGGTGAACAATGGGAAGATCATGGGGGACACTGGGGAAAATGGGGAAGGATGGGAAGATCATGGGGGATGCTGGGGAAAATGGGGAATGATTGGAAGATCATGGGGGACACTGGGGAAAATGGGGAACGATGGGAAGATCATTGGGGACACTGGGGAAAATGGGGAACGATGGGAAGATAATGGGGGTCACTGGGGAAAATGGGGAACCATGGGAAGATCATGGGGGATGCTGGGGAAAATGTTGAACGATGGGAAGATCATGGGGGACACTGGGGAAAATGGGGAAGGATGGGAAGATCATGGGGGACACTGGGGAAATGGGGAAGGATGGGAAGATCATGAGGGACGCTGTGGAAAATGGGGAACGATGGGAAGATCATGGGGGACGCTGGGGAAAATGGGGAACAATGGGAAGATCATGGGGGACACTGGGGAAAATGGGGAAGGATGGGAAGATCATGAGGGACGCTGTGGAAAATGGGGAACGATGATAAGATCATGGAGAACGCTGGGGAAAATGGGGAGCAATGGGAAGATCATGGGGGACACTGGGGAAAATGGGGAACGATTGGTAGATCATGGGGGACACTGGGGAAAATGGGGAACGATGGGAAGATCATGAGGGACGTTGTGGAAAATGGGGAACGATGGGAAGATCATGGGGACGCTGGGGAAAATGGGGAACAATGGGAAGATCATGGGGGACGCTGTGGAAAATGGGGAACGATGGAAAGATCATGAGGGACACTGGGGAAAATGAAGAGCAATGGGAAGATCATGGGGGACACTGGGGAAAATGGGGAGCGATGGGAAGATCATGGGGGACGCTGGGAAAATTGGGAACGATGGCAAGATCATGAGGGACACTGGGGAAAATGGGGAATGATGGGAAGATCATGAGGGACGCTGTGGAAAATTGGGAACAATGGGAAGATCATGGGGGACGCTGGGGAAATGGGGAACGATGGGAAGATCGTTGGGGACACTGGGGAAAATTGGGAACGATGGGAAGATCATGGGGGACGCTGGGGAAAATTGGGAACGATGGCAAGATCATGGGGGACACTGGTGAGTATGGGGAATGATGGGAAGATCATGGGGGTGCTGGGGAAAATGGGGAAGGATGGAAAGATCATGGGGGATGCTTGGGAAAATGGGGAACGATGGGAAGATCATGGGGGACGTAGGGGAAAATGGAGAACGATGGGAAGATCATGGGGGATGCTGGTGAAAATGGGGAACCCTGGGAAGATCATGGGGACGCTGGGGAAAATGGGGAATGATGGGAAGATCATGGGGGATGCTGGGGAAAATGGGGAACGATGGGAAGATCGTGGGGGACACTGGGGAAGGATGGGAAGATCATGAGGGACGCTGTGGAAAATGGGGAACGATGGGAAGATCATGGGGGACACTGGAGAAAATGGGGAACAATGGGAAGATCATGGGGGACACTGGGGAAAATGGGGAACGATGGGAAGATCATGGGCGACACTGGGGAAATGGGGAACGATGGGAAGATCATGAGGGATGCTGTGGAAAATGGGGAACGATGGGAAGATCATGGGGACGCTGGGGAAAATGGGGAACAATGGGAAGATCATGGGGACACTGGGGAAAATGGGGAACGATGGGAAGATCATAGGGGACACTGGGGAAAATGGGGAAGGATGGGAAGATCATGAGGGACACTGGGGAAAATGTAGAGTGATGGGAAGATCATGGGGGATGCTGGGGAAAATGGGGAACTATGGGAAGATCATGGGGACGCTGGGGAAAATGGGGAACGATGGGAAGATCATGGGGGACACTGGGGAAAATGGGGAACGATGGGAAGTTCATGGGGGATGCTGGGGAAAATGGGGAAGGATGGGAAGATCATGAGGGACACTGGGGAAAATGGGGAATGATGGGAAGATAGTGGGGGACGCTGGGGAAAATGGGGAACGATGGGAAGATCATGGGGGACGCTAGGGAAAATGGGGAACGATGGGAAGATCATTGGGGATGCTTGGGAAAATGGGGAAGGATGGGAAGATCATCAGGGACGCTGGGGAAAATGGGGAACGATGGGAAGATAATGGGGGACACTGGGGAAAATGGGGAGCGATGGGAATATCATGGGGGACGCTGGGGAAAATGGGGAGCGATGGGAAGATCATGGGGACACTGAGGAAAAGGGTGAACAATGGGAAGATCATGGGGGACACTGGGGAAAATGGGGAACGATTGGAAGATCATGGGGGACACTGGGGAAAATGGGGAACGATGGTAAGATCATGAGGGACGCTGTGGAAAATGGGGGACAATGGGAAGATCATGGGGGATGCTGGGGAAATGGGGAACGATGGGAAGATCGTGGGGGACACTGGGGAAAATGGGGAAGGATGGAAAGATCATGGGGGATGCTTGGGAAAATGGGGAACGATGGGAAGATCATGGGGGACGTAGGGGAAAATGGAGAACGATGGGAAGATCATGGGGGATGCTGGTGAAAATGGGGAACCCTGGGAAGATCATGGGGACGCTGGGGAAAATGGGGAATGATGGGAAGATCATGGGGGATGCTGGGGAAAATGGGGAACGATGGGAAGATCGTGGGGAAAATGGGGAACGATGGGAAGATCATGGGGACGCTGGGGAAAATGGGGAAAGATGGGAAGATCATGGGGGACACTGGGGAAAATGGGGAACGATGGGAAGATCATGGGGGACGCTAGGGAAAATGGGGAACGATGGGAAGATCATTGGGGATGCTTGGGAAAATGGGGAAGGATGGGAAGATCATCAGGGACGCTGGGGAAAATGGGGAACGATGGGAAGATAATGGGGGACACTGGGGAAAATGGGGAGCGATGGGAATATCATGGGGGACGCTGGGGAAAATGGGGAGCGATGGGAAGATCATGGGGACACTGAGGAAAAGGGTGAACAATGGGAAGATCATGGGGGACACTGGGGAAAATGGGGAACGATTGGAAGATCATGGGGGACACTGGGGAAAATGGGGAACGATGGTAAGATCATGAGGGACGCTGTGGAAAATGGGGGACAATGGGAAGATCATGGGGGACACTGGGGAAAATGGGGAACGATGGAAAGGTCATGGGGGACACTGGGGAAAATGGGGAAGGATGGGAAGATCATGAGGGACTCTGTGGAAAATGGGGAACGATGGGAAGATCATGGGGGATGCTGGGTAAAATGGGGAACGATGGGAAGATCATGGGGGATGCTGGGGAAAATGGGGAACGATGGGAAGATCATTGGGGACACTGGGGAAAATGGGGAATGATGGGAAGATAATGGGGGACACTGGGGAAAATGGGGAACCATGGGAAGATCATGGGGGATGCTGGGGAAAATGTTGAACGATGGGAAGATCATGGGGACACTGGGGAAAATGGGGAAGGATGGGAAGATCATGGGGGACACTGGGGAAATGGGGAAGGATGGGAAGATCATGAGGGACGCTGTGGAAAATGGGGAACGATGGGAAGATCATGGGGGACGCTGGGGAAAATGGGGAACAATGGGAAGATCATGGGGGACACTGGGGAAAATGGGGAAGGATGGGAAGATCATGAGGGACGCTGTGGAAAATGGGGAACGATGATAAGATCATGGAGAACGCTGGGGAAAATGGGGAGCAATGGGAAGATCATGGGGGACACTGGGGAAAATGGGGAACGATTGGTAGATCATGGGGGACACTGGGGAAAATGGGGAACGATGGGAAGATCATGAGGGACGTTGTGGAAAATGGGGAACGATGGGAAGATCATGGGGACGCTGGGGAAAATGGGGAACAATGGGAAGATCATGGGGGACACTGGGGAAAATGGGGAACGATGGGAAGATCATGGGGGACACTGGGGAAAATGGGGAAGGATGGGAAGATCATGAGGGACGCTGTGGAAAATGGGGAACGATGGAAAGATCATGAGGGACACTGGGGAAAATGAAGAGCAATGGGAAGATCATGGGGGACACTGGGGAAAATGGGGAACAATGGGAAGATCATGGGGGACACTGGGGAAAATGGGGAACGATGGGAAGATCATGGGGGACACTGGGGAAAATGGGGAAGGATGGGAAGATCATGAGGGACGCTGTGGAAAATGGGGAACGATGGAAAGATCATGAGGGACACTGGGGAAAATGAAGAGCAATGGGAAGATCATGGGGGACACTGGGGAAAATGGGGAGCGATGGGAAGATCATGGGGGACACTGGGGAAAATGGGGAACGATGGTAAGATCATGAGGGACGCTGTGGAAAATGGGGGACAATGGGAAGATCATGGGGGACACTGGGGAAAATGGGGAACGATGGAAAGGTCATGGGGGACACTGGGGAAAATGGGGAAGGATGGGAAGATCATGGGGGACACTGGGGAAATGGGGAAGGATGGGAAGATCATGAGGGACGCTGTGGAAAATGGGGAACGATGGGAAGATCATGGGGGACGCTGGGGAAAATGGGGAACAATGGGAAGATCATGGGGGACACTGGGGAAAATGGGGAAGGATGGGAAGATCATGAGGGACGCTGTGGAAAATGGGGAACGATGATAAGATCATGGAGAACGCTGGGGAAAATGGGGAGCAATGGGAAGATCATGGGGGACACTGGGGAAAATGGGGAACGATTGGTAGATCATGGGGGACACTGGGGAAAATGGGGAACAATGGGAAGATCATGGGGGACACTGGGGAAAATGGGGAAGGATGGGAAGATCATGAGGGACGCTGTGGAAAATGGGGAACGATGATAAGATCATGGAGAACGCTGGGGAAAATGGGGAGCAATGGGAAGATCATGGGGGACACTGGGGAAAATGGGGAACGATGGGAAGATCATGAGGGACGTTGTGGAAAATGGGGAACGATGGGAAGATCATGGGGACGCTGGGGAAAATGGGGAACAATGGGAAGATCATGGGGGACACTGGGGAAAATGGGGAACGATGGGAAGATCATGGGGGACACTGGGGAAAATGGGGAAGGATGGGAAGATCATGAGGGATGCTGTGGAAAATGGGGAACGATGGAAAGATCATGAGGGACACTGGGGAAAATGAAGAGCAATGGGAAGATCATGGGGGACACTGGGGAAAATGGGGAGCGATGGGAAGATCATGGGGGACGCTGGGGAAAATTGGGAACGATGGCAAGATCATGTGGGACACTGGGGAAAATGGGGAACGATGGGAAGATCATGAGGGACGCTGTGGAAAATGGGGAATGATGGGAAGATCATGGGGGACACTGGGGAAAATGGGGAAAATGGGGAAGGATGGGAAGATCATGAGGGACACTGGGGAAAATGAAGAGCAATGGGAAGATCATGGGGGATGCTGGGGAAAATGGGGAACGATGGGAAGATCATGGGGGACACTGGGGAAAATGGGGAACAATGGGAAGATCATAGGGGACACTGGGGAACATGGGGAACGATGGGAAGATCATGGGGGACACAGAGGAAAATGGGGAACGATGGGAAGAACATGGGGGACGCTGGGGAAAATTGGGAACGATGGCAAGATCATGGGGGACACTGGTGAATATGGGGAATGATGGGAAGATCATGGGGATGCTGGGGAAAATGGGGAAGGATGGAAAGATCATGGGGGATGCTTGGGAAAATGGGGAACGATGGGAAGATCATGGGGGACGTAGGGGAAAATGGAGAATGATGGGAAGATCATGGGGGATGCTGGGGAAAATGGGGAACCCTGGGAAGATCATGGGGACGCTGGGGAAAATGGGGAATGATGGGAAGATCATGGGGGATGCTGGGGAAAATGGGGAATGATGGGAAGATCGTGGGGGACACTGGGGAAAATGGGGAACGATGGGAAGATCATGGGCGACACTGGGGAAATGGGGAACGATGGGAAGATCATGAGGGACGCTGTGGAAAATGGGGAACGATGGGAAGATCATGGGGACGCTGGGGAAAATGGGGAACAATGGGAAGATCATGGGGGACACTGGGGAAAATGGGGAACGATGGGAAGATCATAGGGGACACTGGGGAAAATGGGGAAGGATGGGAAGATCATGAGGGACACTGGGGAAAATGAAGAGTGATGGAAAGATCATGGGGATGCTGGGGAAAATGGGGAACGATGGGAAGATCATGGGGACGCTGGGGAAAATGGGGAACAATGGGAAGATCATGGGGGACACTGGGGAAAATGGGGAATGATGGGAAGATCATGGGGGACACTGGGGAAAATGGGGAAAATGGGGAAGGATGGGAAGATCATGAGGGACGCTGTGGAAAATGGGGAACGATGGAAAGATCATGAGGGACACTGGGGAAAATGAAGAGCAATGGGAAGATCATGGGGGATGCTGGGGAAAATGGGGAACGATGGGAAGATCATGGGGGACACTGGGGAAAATGGGGAACAATGGGAAGATCATAGGGGACACTGGGGAACATGGGGAACGATGGGAAGATCATGGGGGACACAGAGGAAAATGGGGAACAATGGGAAGATCATGGGGGACACTGGGGAAAATGGGGAACGATGGGAAGATCATGGGGGACACTGGGGAAAATGGGGAAAATGGGGAAGGATGGGAAGATCATGAGGGACGCTGTGGAAAATGGGGAACGATGGAAAGATCATGAGGGACACTGGGGAAAATGAAGAGCAATGGGAAGATCATGGGGGATGCTGGGGAAAATGGGGAACGATGGGAAGATCATGGGCGACACTGGGGAAATGGGGAACGATGGGAAGATCATGAGGGACGCTGTGGAAAATGGGGAACGATGGGAAGATCATGGGGACGCTGGGGAAAATGGGGAACAATGGGAAGATCATGGGGGACACTGGGGAAAATGGGGAACGATGGGAAAATCATAGGGGACACTGGGGAAAATGGGGAAGGATGGGAAGATCATGAGGGACACTGGGGAAAATGAAGAGTGATGGGAAGATCATGGGGGATACTGGGGAAAATGGGGAACGATGGGAAGATCATGGGGACGCTGGGGAAAATGGGGAACAATGGGAAGATCATGGGGGACACTGGGGAAAATGGGGAACGATGGGAAGATCATGGGGGACACTGGGGAAAATGGGGAAAATGGGGAAGGATGGGAAGATCATGAGGGACGCTGTGGAAAATGGGGAACGATGGAAAGATCATGAGGGACACTGGGGAAAATGAAGAGCAATGGGAAGATCATGGGGGATGCTGGGGAAAATGGGGAACGATGGGAAGATCATGGGGGACACTGGGGAAAATGGGGAACAATGGGAAGATCATAGGGGACACTGGGGAACATGGGGAACGATGGGAAGATCATGGGGGACACAGAGGAAAATGGGGAACGATGGGAAGATCATGGGGGACACTGGGGAAAATGGGGAACGATGGGAAGGTCATGGGGGACACTGGGTAAAATGGGGAAGGATGGGAAGATCATGAGGGACGCTGTGGAAAATGGGGAACGATGGGAAGATCATGGGGGATGCTGGGTAAAATGGGGAACGATGGGAAGATCATGGGGGATGCTGGGGAAAATGGGGAACGATGGGAAGATCATTGGGGACACTGGGGAAAATGGGGAACGATGGGAAGATAATGGGGGACACTGGGGAAAATGGGGAACCATGGGAATATCATGGGGGACACTGGGGAAAATGGGGAACGATGGGAAGGTCATGGGGGACACTGGGTAAAATGGGGAAGGATGGGAAGATCATGAGGGACGCTGTGGAAAATGGGGAACGATGGGAAGATCATGGGGGATGCTGGGTAAAATGGGGAACGATGGGAAGATCATGGGGGATGCTGGGGAAAATGGGGAACGATGGGAAGATCATTGGGGACACTGGGGAAAATTGGGAATGATGGCAAGATCATGTGGGACACTGGGGTAAATGGGGAATGATGGGAAGATCATGAGGGACGCTGTGGAAAATGGGGAACAATGGGAAGATCATGGGGGACGCTGGGGAAAATGGGGAACGATGGGAAGATCGTGGGGGACACTGGGGAAAATTGGGAACGATGGGAAGATCATGGGGGACGCTGGGGAAAATTGGGAACGATGGCAATATCATGGGGGACACTGGTGAATATGGGGAATGATGGGAAGATCATGGGGATGCTGGGGAAAATGGGGAAGGATGGAAAGATCATGGGGGATGCTTGGGAAAATGGGGAACGATGGGAAGATCATGGGGGACACTGGGGAAAATGGGGAACGATGGGAAGATCATGGGGGACACTGGGGAAAATGGGGAAGGATGGGAAGATCATGGGGACACTGAGGAAAAGGGTGAACAATGGGAAGATCATGGGGGACACTGGGGAAAATGGGGAAGGATGGGAAGATCATGGGGACACTGAGGAAAAGGGTGAACAATGGGAAGATCATGGGGGACACTGGGGAAAATGGGGAAGGATGGGAAGATCATGGGGTATGCTGGGGAAAATGGGGAATGATTGGAAGATCATGGGGGACACTGGGGAAAATGGGGAACGATGGTAAGATCATGAGGGACGCTGTGGAAAATGGGGGACAATGGGAAGATCATGGGGGACACTGGGGAAAATGGGGAACGATGGAAAGGTCATGGGGGACACTGGGGAAAATGGGGAAGGATGGGAAGATCATGGGGACACTGAGGAAAAGGGTGAACAATGGGAAGATCATGGGGGACACTGGGGAAAATGGGGAAGGATGGGAAGATCATGGGGGATGCTGGGGAAAATGGGGAATGATTGGAAGATCATGGGGGACACTGGGGAAAATGGGGAACGATGGGAAGATCATTGGGGACACTGGGGAAAATGGGGAACGATGGGAAGATAATGGGGGTCACTGGGGAAAATGGGGAACCATGGGAAGATCATGGGGGATGCTGGGGAAAATGTTGAACGATGGGAAGATCATGGGGGACACTGGGGAAAATGGGGAAGGATGGGAAGATCATGGGGGACACTGGGGAAATGGGGAAGGATGGGAAGATCATGAGGGACGCTGTGGAAAATGGGGAACGATGGGAAGATCATGGGGGACGCTGGGGAAAATGGGGAACAATGGGAAGATCATGGGGGACACTGGGGAAAATGGGGAAGGATGGGAAGATCATGAGGGACGCTGTGGAAAATGGGGAACGATGATAAGATCATGGAGAACGCTGGGGAAAATGGGGAGCAATGGGAAGATCATGGGGGACACTGGGGAAAATGGGGAACGATTGGTAGATCATGGGGGACACTGGGGAAAATGGGGAACGATGGGAAGATCATGAGGGACGTTGTGGAAAATGGGGAACGATGGGAAGATCATGGGGACGCTGGGGAAAATGGGGAACAATGGGAAGATCATGGGGGACGCTGTGGAAAATGGGGAACGATGGAAAGATCATGAGGGACACTGGGGAAAATGAAGAGCAATGGGAAGATCATGGGGGACACTGGGGAAAATGGGGAGCGATGGGAAGATCATGGGGGACGCTGGGAAAATTGGGAACGATGGCAAGATCATGTGGGACACTGGGGAAAATGGGGAATGATGGGAAGATCATGGGGATGCTGGGGAAAATGGGGAAGGATGGAAAGATCATGGGGGATGCTTGGGAAAATGGGGAACGATGGGAAGATCATGGGGGACGTAGGGGAAAATGGAGAATGATGGGAAGATCATGGGGGATGCTGGGGAAAATGGGGAACCCTGGGAAGATCATGGGGACGCTGGGGAAAATGGGGAATGATGGGAAGATCATGGGGGATGCTGGGGAAAATGGGGAATGATGGGAAGATCGTGGGGGACACTGGGGAAAATGGGGAACGATGGGAAGATCATGGGCGACACTGGGGAAATGGGGAACGATGGGAAGATCATGAGGGACGCTGTGGAAAATGGGGAACGATGGGAAGATCATGGGGACGCTGGGGAAAATGGGGAACAATGGGAAGATCATGGGGGACACTGGGGAAAATGGGGAACGATGGGAAGATCATAGGGGACACTGGGGAAAATGGGGAAGGATGGGAAGATCATGAGGGACACTGGGGAAAATGAAGAGTGATGGAAAGATCATGGGGATGCTGGGGAAAATGGGGAACGATGGGAAGATCATGGGGACGCTGGGGAAAATGGGGAACAATGGGAAGATCATGGGGGACACTGGGGAAAATGGGGAATGATGGGAAGATCATGGGGGACACTGGGGAAAATGGGGAAAATGGGGAAGGATGGGAAGATCATGAGGGACGCTGTGGAAAATGGGGAACGATGGAAAGATCATGAGGGACACTGGGGAAAATGAAGAGCAATGGGAAGATCATGGGGGATGCTGGAGAAAATGGGGAACGATGGGAAGATCATGGGGGACACTGGGGAAAATGGGGAACAATGGGAAGATCATAGGGGACACTGGGGAACATGGGGAACGATGGGAAGATCATGGGGGACACAGAGGAAAATGGGGAACAATGGGAAGATCATGGGGGACACTGGGGAAAATGGGGAACGATGGGAAGATCATGGGGGACACTGGGGAAAATGGGGAAAATGGGGAAGGATGGGAAGATCATGAGGGACGCTGTGGAAAATGGGGAACGATGGAAAGATCATGAGGGACACTGGGGAAAATGAAGAGCAATGGGAAGATCATGGGGGATGCTGGGGAAAATGGGGAACGATGGGAAGATCATGGGCGACACTGGGGAAATGGGGAACGATGGGAAGATCATGAGGGACGCTGTGGAAAATGGGGAACGATGGGAAGATCATGGGGACGCTGGGGAAAATGGGGAACAATGGGAAGATCATGGGGGACACTGGGGAAAATGGGGAACGATGGGAAAATCATAGGGGACACTGGGGAAAATGGGGAAGGATGGGAAGATCATGAGGGACACTGGGGAAAATGAAGAGTGATGGGAAGATCATGGGGGATACTGGGGAAAATGGGGAACGATGGGAAGATCATGGGGACGCTGGGGAAAATGGGGAACAATGGGAAGATCATGGGGGACACTGGGGAAAATGGGGAACGATGGGAAGATCATGGGGGACACTGGGGAAAATGGGGAAAATGGGGAAGGATGGGAAGATCATGAGGGACGCTGTGGAAAATGGGGAACGATGGAAAGATCATGAGGGACACTGGGGAAAATGAAGAGCAATGGGAAGATCATGGGGGATGCTGGGGAAAATGGGGAACGATGGGAAGATCATGGGGGACACTGGGGAAAATGGGGAACAATGGGAAGATCATAGGGGACACTGGGGAACATGGGGAACGATGGGAAGATCATGGGGGACACAGAGGAAAATGGGGAACGATGGGAAGATCATGGGGGACACTGGGGAAAATGGGGAACGATGGGAAGGTCATGGGGGACACTGGGTAAAATGGGGAAGGATGGGAAGATCATGAGGGACGCTGTGGAAAATGGGGAACGATGGGAAGATCATGGGGGATGCTGGGTAAAATGGGGAACGATGGGAAGATCATGGGGGATGCTGGGGAAAATGGGGAACGATGGGAAGATCATTGGGGACACTGGGGAAAATGGGGAACGATGGGAAGATAATGGGGGACACTGGGGAAAATGGGGAACCATGGGAATATCATGGGGGACACTGGGGAAAATGGGGAACGATGGGAAGGTCATGGGGGACACTGGGTAAAATGGGGAAGGATGGGAAGATCATGAGGGACGCTGTGGAAAATGGGGAACGATGGGAAGATCATGGGGGATGCTGGGTAAAATGGGGAACGATGGGAAGATCATGGGGGATGCTGGGGAAAATGGGGAACGATGGGAAGATCATTGGGGACACTGGGGAAAATTGGGAACGATGGCAAGATCATGTGGGACACTGGGGTAAATGGGGAATGATGGGAAGATCATGAGGGACGCTGTGGAAAATGGGGAACAATGGGAAGATCATGGGGGACGCTGGGGAAAATGGGGAACGATGGGAAGATCGTGGGGGACACTGGGGAAAATTGGGAACGATGGGAAGATCATGGGGGACGCTGGGGAAAATTGGGAACGATGGCAAGATCATGGGGGACACTGGTGAATATGGGGAATGATGGGAAGATCATGGGGATGCTGGGGAAAATGGGGAAGGATGGAAAGATCATGGGGGATGCTTGGGAAAATGGGGAACGATGGGAAGATCATGGGGGACACTGGGGAAAATGGGGAACGATGGGAAGATCATGGGGGACACTGGGGAAAATGGGGAAGGATGGGAAGATCATGGGGACACTGAGGAAAAGGGTGAACAATGGGAAGATCATGGGGGACACTGGGGAAAATGGGGAAGGATGGGAAGATCATGGGGACACTGAGGAAAAGGGTGAACAATGGGAAGATCATGGGGGACACTGGGGAAAATGGGGAAGGATGGGAAGATCATGGGGTATGCTGGGGAAAATGGGGAATGATTGGAAGATCATGGGGGACACTGGGGAAAATGGGGAACGATGGTAAGATCATGAGGGACGCTGTGGAAAATGGGGGACAATGGGAAGATCATGGGGGACACTGGGGAAAATGGGGAACGATGGAAAGGTCATGGGGGACACTGGGGAAAATGGGGAAGGATGGGAAGATCATGGGGACACTGAGGAAAAGGGTGAACAATGGGAAGATCATGGGGGACACTGGGGAAAATGGGGAAGGATGGGAAGATCATGGGGGATGCTGGGGAAAATGGGGAATGATTGGAAGATCATGGGGGACACTGGGGAAAATGGGGAACGATGGGAAGATCATTGGGGACACTGGGGAAAATGGGGAACGATGGGAAGATAATGGGGGTCACTGGGGAAAATGGGGAACCATGGGAAGATCATGGGGGATGCTGGGGAAAATGTTGAACGATGGGAAGATCATGGGGGACACTGGGGAAAATGGGGAAGGATGGGAAGATCATGGGGGACACTGGGGAAATGGGGAAGGATGGGAAGATCATGAGGGACGCTGTGGAAAATGGGGAACGATGGGAAGATCATGGGGGACGCTGGGGAAAATGGGGAACAATGGGAAGATCATGGGGGACACTGGGGAAAATGGGGAAGGATGGGAAGATCATGAGGGACGCTGTGGAAAATGGGGAACGATGATAAGATCATGGAGAACGCTGGGGAAAATGGGGAGCAATGGGAAGATCATGGGGGACACTGGGGAAAATGGGGAACGATTGGTAGATCATGGGGGACACTGGGGAAAATGGGGAACGATGGGAAGATCATGAGGGACGTTGTGGAAAATGGGGAACGATGGGAAGATCATGGGGACGCTGGGGAAAATGGGGAACAATGGGAAGATCATGGGGGACGCTGTGGAAAATGGGGAACGATGGAAAGATCATGAGGGACACTGGGGAAAATGAAGAGCAATGGGAAGATCATGGGGGACACTGGGGAAAATGGGGAGCGATGGGAAGATCATGGGGGACGCTGGGAAAATTGGGAACGATGGCAAGATCATGTGGGACACTGGGGAAAATGGGGAATGATGGGAAGATCATGAGGGACGCTGTGGAAAATTGGGAACAATGGGAAGATCATGGGGGACGCTGGGGAAATGGGGAACGATGGGAAGATCGTGGGGGACACTGGGGAAAATTGGGAACGATGGGAAGATCATGGGGGACGCTGGGGAAAATTGGGAACGATGGCAAGATCATGGGGGACACTGGTGAGTATGGGGAATGATGGGAAGATCATGGGGGTGCTGGGGAAAATGGGGAAGGATGGAAAGATCATGGGGGATGCTTGGGAAAATGGGGAACGATGGGAAGATCATGGGGGACGTAGGGGAAAATGGAGAACGATGGGAAGATCATGGGGGATGCTGGTGAAAATGGGGAACCCTGGGAAGATCATGGGGACGCTGGGGAAAATGGGGAATGATGGGAAGATCATGGGGGATGCTGGGGAAAATGGGGAACGATGGGAAGATCGTGGGGGACACTGGGGAAGGATGGGAAGATCATGAGGGACGCTGTGGAAAATGGGGAACGATGGGAAGATCATGGGGGACACTGGAGAAAATGGGGAACAATGGGAAGATCATGGGGGACACTGGGGAAAATGGGGAACGATGGGAAGATCATGGGCGACACTGGGGAAATGGGGAACGATGGGAAGATCATGAGGGATGCTGTGGAAAATGGGGAACGATGGGAAGATCATGGGGACGCTGGGGAAAATGGGGAACAATGGGAAGATCATGGGGACACTGGGGAAAATGGGGAACGATGGGAAGATCATAGGGGACACTGGGGAAAATGGGGAAGGATGGGAAGATCATGAGGGACACTGGGGAAAATGTAGAGTGATGGGAAGATCATGGGGGATGCTGGGGAAAATGGGGAACTATGGGAAGATCATGGGGACGCTGGGGAAAATGGGGAACGATGGGAAGATCATGGGGGACACTGGGGAAAATGGGGAACGATGGGAAGTTCATGGGGGATGCTGGGGAAAATGGGGAAGGATGGGAAGATCATGAGGGACACTGGGGAAAATGGGGAATGATGGGAAGATAGTGGGGGACGCTGGGGAAAATGGGGAACGATGGGAAGATCATGGGGGACGCTAGGGAAAATGGGGAACGATGGGAAGATCATTGGGGATGCTTGGGAAAATGGGGAAGGATGGGAAGATCATCAGGGACGCTGGGGAAAATGGGGAACGATGGGAAGATAATGGGGGACACTGGGGAAAATGGGGAGCGATGGGAATATCATGGGGGACGCTGGGGAAAATGGGGAGCGATGGGAAGATCATGGGGACACTGAGGAAAAGGGTGAACAATGGGAAGATCATGGGGGACACTGGGGAAAATGGGGAACGATTGGAAGATCATGGGGGACACTGGGGAAAATGGGGAACGATGGTAAGATCATGAGGGACGCTGTGGAAAATGGGGGACAATGGGAAGATCATGGGGGATGCTGGGGAAATGGGGAACGATGGGAAGATCGTGGGGGACACTGGGGAAAATGGGGAAGGATGGAAAGATCATGGGGGATGCTTGGGAAAATGGGGAACGATGGGAAGATCATGGGGGACGTAGGGGAAAATGGAGAACGATGGGAAGATCATGGGGGATGCTGGTGAAAATGGGGAACCCTGGGAAGATCATGGGGACGCTGGGGAAAATGGGGAATGATGGGAAGATCATGGGGGATGCTGGGGAAAATGGGGAACGATGGGAAGATCGTGGGGAAAATGGGGAACGATGGGAAGATCATGGGGACGCTGGGGAAAATGGGGAAAGATGGGAAGATCATGGGGGACACTGGGGAAAATGGGGAACGATGGGAAGATCATGGGGGACGCTAGGGAAAATGGGGAACGATGGGAAGATCATTGGGGATGCTTGGGAAAATGGGGAAGGATGGGAAGATCATCAGGGACGCTGGGGAAAATGGGGAACGATGGGAAGATAATGGGGGACACTGGGGAAAATGGGGAGCGATGGGAATATCATGGGGGACGCTGGGGAAAATGGGGAGCGATGGGAAGATCATGGGGACACTGAGGAAAAGGGTGAACAATGGGAAGATCATGGGGGACACTGGGGAAAATGGGGAACGATTGGAAGATCATGGGGGACACTGGGGAAAATGGGGAACGATGGTAAGATCATGAGGGACGCTGTGGAAAATGGGGGACAATGGGAAGATCATGGGGGACACTGGGGAAAATGGGGAACGATGGAAAGGTCATGGGGGACACTGGGGAAAATGGGGAAGGATGGGAAGATCATGAGGGACTCTGTGGAAAATGGGGAACGATGGGAAGATCATGGGGGATGCTGGGTAAAATGGGGAACGATGGGAAGATCATGGGGGATGCTGGGGAAAATGGGGAACGATGGGAAGATCATTGGGGACACTGGGGAAAATGGGGAATGATGGGAAGATAATGGGGGACACTGGGGAAAATGGGGAACCATGGGAAGATCATGGGGGATGCTGGGGAAAATGTTGAACGATGGGAAGATCATGGGGACACTGGGGAAAATGGGGAAGGATGGGAAGATCATGGGGGACACTGGGGAAATGGGGAAGGATGGGAAGATCATGAGGGACGCTGTGGAAAATGGGGAACGATGGGAAGATCATGGGGGACGCTGGGGAAAATGGGGAACAATGGGAAGATCATGGGGGACACTGGGGAAAATGGGGAAGGATGGGAAGATCATGAGGGACGCTGTGGAAAATGGGGAACGATGATAAGATCATGGAGAACGCTGGGGAAAATGGGGAGCAATGGGAAGATCATGGGGGACACTGGGGAAAATGGGGAACGATTGGTAGATCATGGGGGACACTGGGGAAAATGGGGAACGATGGGAAGATCATGAGGGACTCTGTGGAAAATGGGGAACGATGGGAAGATCATGGGGGATGCTGGGTAAAATGGGGAACGATGGGAAGATCATGGGGGATGCTGGGGAAAATGGGGAACGATGGGAAGATCATTGGGGACACTGGGGAAAATGGGGAATGATGGGAAGATAATGGGGGACACTGGGGAAAATGGGGAACCATGGGAAGATCATGGGGGATGCTGGGGAAAATGTTGAACGATGGGAAGATCATGGGGACACTGGGGAAAATGGGGAAGGATGGGAAGATCATGGGGGACACTGGGGAAATGGGGAAGGATGGGAAGATCATGAGGGACGCTGTGGAAAATGGGGAACGATGGGAAGATCATGGGGGACGCTGGGGAAAATGGGGAACAATGGGAAGATCATGGGGGACACTGGGGAAAATGGGGAAGGATGGGAAGATCATGAGGGACGCTGTGGAAAATGGGGAACGATGATAAGATCATGGAGAACGCTGGGGAAAATGGGGAGCAATGGGAAGATCATGGGGGACACTGGGGAAAATGGGGAACGATTGGTAGATCATGGGGGACACTGGGGAAAATGGGGAACGATGGGAAGATCATGAGGGACGTTGTGGAAAATGGGGAACGATGGGAAGATCATGGGGACGCTGGGGAAAATGGGGAACAATGGGAAGATCATGGGGGACACTGGGGAAAATGGGGAACGATGGGAAGATCATGGGGGACACTGGGGAAAATGGGGAAGGATGGGAAGATCATGAGGGACGCTGTGGAAAATGGGGAACGATGGAAAGATCATGAGGGACACTGGGGAAAATGAAGAGCAATGGGAAGATCATGGGGGACACTGGGGAAAATGGGGAACAATGGGAAGATCATGGGGGACACTGGGGAAAATGGGGAACGATGGGAAGATCATGGGGGACACTGGGGAAAATGGGGAAGGATGGGAAGATCATGAGGGACGCTGTGGAAAATGGGGAACGATGGAAAGATCATGAGGGACACTGGGGAAAATGAAGAGCAATGGGAAGATCATGGGGGACACTGGGGAAAATGGGGAGCGATGGGAAGATCATGGGGGACACTGGGGAAAATGGGGAACGATGGTAAGATCATGAGGGACGCTGTGGAAAATGGGGGACAATGGGAAGATCATGGGGGACACTGGGGAAAATGGGGAACGATGGAAAGGTCATGGGGGACACTGGGGAAAATGGGGAAGGATGGGAAGATCATGGGGGACACTGGGGAAATGGGGAAGGATGGGAAGATCATGAGGGACGCTGTGGAAAATGGGGAACGATGGGAAGATCATGGGGGACGCTGGGGAAAATGGGGAACAATGGGAAGATCATGGGGGACACTGGGGAAAATGGGGAAGGATGGGAAGATCATGAGGGACGCTGTGGAAAATGGGGAACGATGATAAGATCATGGAGAACGCTGGGGAAAATGGGGAGCAATGGGAAGATCATGGGGGACACTGGGGAAAATGGGGAACGATTGGTAGATCATGGGGGACACTGGGGAAAATGGGGAACAATGGGAAGATCATGGGGGACACTGGGGAAAATGGGGAAGGATGGGAAGATCATGAGGGACGCTGTGGAAAATGGGGAACGATCATAAGATCATGGAGAACGCTGGGGAAAATGGGGAGCAATGGGAAGATCATGGGGGACACTGGGGAAAATGGGGAACGATGGGAAGATCATGAGGGACGTTGTGGAAAATGGGGAACGATGGGAAGATCATGGGGACGCTGGGGAAAATGGGGAACAATGGGAAGATCATGGGGGACACTGGGGAAAATGGGGAACGATGGGAAGATCATGGGGGACACTGGGGAAAATGGGGAAGGATGGGAAGATCATGAGGGATGCTTTGGAAAATGGGGAACGATGGAAAGATCATGAGGGACACTGGGGAAAATGAAGAGCAATGGGAAGATCATGGGGGACACTGGGGAAAATGGGGAGCGATGGGAAGATCATGGGGGACGCTGGGGAAAATTGGGAACGATGGCAAGATCATGTGGGACACTGGGGAAAATGGGGAATGATGGGAAGATCATGAGGGACGCTGTGGAAAATTGGGAACAATGGGAAGATCATGGGGGACGCTGGGGAAATGGGGAACGATGGGAAGATCGTTGGGGACACTGGGGAAAATTGGGAACGATGGGAAGATCATGGGGGACGCTGGGGAAAATTGGGAACGATGGCAAGATCATGGGGGACACTGGTGAATATGGGGAATGATGGGAAGATCATGGGGATGCTGGGGAAAATGGGGAAGGATGGAAAGATCATGGGGGATGCTTGGGAAAATGGGGAACGATGGGAAGATCATGGGGGACGTAGGGGAAAATGGAGAACGATGGGAAGATCATGGGGGATGCTGGTGAAAATGGGGAACCCTGGGAAGATCATGGGGACGCTGGGGAAAATGGGGAATGATGGGAAGATCATGGGGACGCTGTGGAAAATTGGGAACAATGGGAAGATCATGGGGGACGCTGGGGAAATGGGGAACGATGGGAAGATCGTTGGGGACACTGGGGAAAATTGGGAACGATGGGAAGATCATGGGGGACGCTGGGGAAAATTGGGAACGATGGCAAGATCATGGGGGACACTGGTGAATATGGGGAATGATGGGAAGATCATGGGGATGCTGGGGAAAATGGGGAACGATGGGAAGATCATGAGGGACGTTGTGGAAAATGGGGAACGATGGGAAGATCATGGGGACGCTGGGGAAAATGGGGAACAATGGGAAGATCATGGGGGACACTGGGGAAAATGGGGAACGATGGGAAGATCATGGGGGACACTGGGGAAAATGGGGAAGGATGGGAAGATCATGAGGGATGCTTTGGAAAATGGGGAACGATGGAAAGATCATGAGGGACACTGGGGAAAATGAAGAGCAATGGGAAGATCATGGGGGACACTGGGGAAAATGGGGAGTGATGGGAAGATCATGGGGGATGCTGGGGAAAATGGGGAACGATGGGAAGATCATGGGGACGCTGGGGAAAATGGGGAACGATGGGAAGATCGTGGGGGACACTGGGGAAGGATGGGAAGATCATGAGGGACGCTGTGGAAAATGGGGAACGATGGGAAGATCATGGGGGACACTGGAGATAATGGGCAACAATGGGAAGATCATGGGGACACTGGGGAAAATGGGGAACGATGGGAAGATCATGGGCGACACTGGGGAAATGGGGAAAGATGGGAAGATCATGAGGGACGCTGTGGAAAATGGGGAACGATGGGAAGATCATGGGGACGCTGGGGAAAATGGGGAACAATGGGAAGATAATGGGGACACTGGGGAAAATGGGGAACGATGGGAAGATCATAGGGGACACTGGGGAAAATGGGGAAGGATGGGAAGATCATGAGGGACACTGGGGAAAATGAAGAGTGATGGGAAGATCATGGGGGATGCTGGGGAAAATGGGGAACGATGGGAAGATCATGGGGACGCTGGGGAAAATGGGGAACAATGGGAAGATCATGGGGGACACTGGGGAAAATGGGGAAGGATGGGAAGATCATGAGGGACGCTGTGGAAAATGGGGAACGATGATAAGATCATGGAGAACGCTGGGGAAAATGGGGAGCAATGGGAAGATCATGGGGGACACTGGGGAAAATGGGGAACGATTGGTAGATCATGGGGGACACTGGGGAAAATGGGGAACGATGGGAAGATCATGAGGGACGTTGTGGAAAATGGGGAACGATGGGAAGATCATGGGGACGCTGGGGAAAATGGGGAACAATGGGAAGATCATGGGGGACACTGGGGAAAATGGGGAACGATGGAAAGATCATGGGGGACACTGGGGAAAATGGGGAAGGATGGGAAGATCATGAGGGACGCTGTGGAAAATGGGGAACGATGGAAAGATCATGAGGGACTCTGGGGAAAATGAAGAGCAATGGGAAGATCATGGGGGACACTGGGGAAAATGGGGAACAATGGGAAGATCATGGGGGACACTGGGGAAAATGGGGAACGATGGGAAGATCATGGGGGACACTGGGGAAAATGGGGAAGGATGGGAAGATCATGAGGGACGCTGTGGAAAATGGGGAACGATGGAAAGATCATGAGGGACACTGGGGAAAATGAAGAGCAATGGGAAGATCATGGGGGACACTGGGGAAAATGGGGAGCGATGGGAAGATCATGAGGGACGTTGTGGAAAATGGGGAACGATGGGAAGATCATGGGGACGCTGGGGAAAATGGGGAACAATGGGAAGATCATGGGGGACACTGGGGAAAATGGGGAACGATGGGAAGATCATGGGGGACACTGGGGAAAATGGGGAAGGATGGGAAGATCATGAGGGATGCTGTGGAAAATGGGGAACGATGGAAAGATCATGAGGGACACTGGGGAAAATGAAGAGCAATGGGAAGATCATGGGGGACACTGGGGAAAATGGGGAGCGATGGGAAGATCATGGGGGACGCTGGGGAAAATTGGGAACGATGGCAAGATCATGTGGGACACTGGGGAAAATGGGGAATGATGGGAAGATCATGAGGGACGCTGTGGAAAATTGGGAACAATGGGAAGATCATGGGGGACGCTGGGGAAATGGGGAACGATGGGAAGATCGTTGGGGACACTGGGGAAAATTGGGAACGATGGGAAGATCATGGGGGACGCTGGGGAAAATTGGGAACGATGGCAAGATCATGGGGGACACTGGTGAATATGGGGAATGATGGGAAGATCATGGGGATGCTGGGGAAAATGGGGAAGGATGGAAAGATCATGGGGGATGCTTGGGAAAATGGGGAACGATGGGAAGATCATGGGGGACGTAGGGGAAAATGGAGAACGATGGGAAGATCATGGGGGATGCTGGTGAAAATGGGGAACCCTGGGAAGATCATGGGGACGCTGGGGAAAATGGGGAATGATGGGAAGATCATGGGGACGCTGTGGAAAATTGGGAACAATGGGAAGATCATGGGGGACGCTGGGGAAATGGGGAACGATGGGAAGATCGTTGGGGACACTGGGGAAAATTGGGAACGATGGGAAGATCATGGGGGACGCTGGGGAAAATTGGGAACGATGGCAAGATCATGGGGGACACTGGTGAATATGGGGAATGATGGGAAGATCATGGGGATGCTGGGGAAAATGGGGAAGGATGGAAAGATCATGGGGGATGCTTGGGAAAACGGGGAACGATGGGAAGATCATGGGGGACGTAGGGGAAAATGGAGAACGATGGGAGGATCATGGGGGATGCTGGTGAAAATGGGGAACCCTGGGAAAATCATGGGGACGCTGGGGAAAATGGGGAATGATGGGAAGATCATGGGGACGCTGGGGAAAATGGGGAACAATGGGAAGATCATGGGGACACTGGGGAAAATGGGGAACGATGGGAAGATCATAGGGGACACTGGGGAAAATGGGGAAGGATGGGAAGATCATGAGGGACACTGGGGAAAATGAAGAGTGATGGGAAGATCATGGGGGATGCTGGGGAAAATGGGGAACGATGGGAAGATCATGGGGACGCTGGGGAAAATGGGGAACGATGGGAAGATCGTGGGGGACACTGGGGAAGGATGGGAAGATCATGAGGGACGCTGTGGAAAATGGGGAACGATGGGAAGATCATGGGGGACACTGGAGATAATGGGCAACAATGGGAAGATCATGGGGTACACTGGGGAAAATGGGGAACGATGGGAAGATCATGGGCGACACTGGGGAAATGGGGAAAGATGGGAAGATCATGAGGGACGCTGTGGAAAATGGGGAACGATGGGAAGATCATGGGGACGCTGGGGAAAATGGGGAACAATGGGAAGATCATGGGGACACTGGGGAAAATGGGGAACGATGGGAAGATCATAGGGGACACTGGGGAAAATGGGGAAGGATGGGAAGATCATGAGGGACACTGGGGAAAATGAAGAGTGATGGGAAGATCATGGGGGATGCTGGGGAAAATGGGGAACGATGGGAAGATCATGGGGACGCTGGGGAAAATGGGGAACAATGGGAAGATCATGGGGGACACTGGGGAAAATGGGGAACGATGGGAAGATCATGGGGGACACTGGGGAAAATGGGGAAGGATGGGAAGATCATGAGGGACGCTGTGGAAAATGGGGAACGATGGAAAGATCATGAGGGACACTGGGGAAAATGAAGAGCAATGGGAAGATAATGGGGGACACTGGGGAAAATGGGGAACGATGGGAAGATCATTGGGGACACTGGGGAAAATGGGGAACGATGGGAAGATAATGGGGGACACTGGGGAAAATGGGGAACCATGGGAAGATCATGGGGACGCTGGGGAAAATGTTGAACGATGGGAAGATCATGGGGGACACTGGGGAAAATGGGGAACGATGGGAAGATCATGGGGGACACTGGGGAAAATGGGGAATGATGGGAAGTTCATGGGGGATGCTGGGGAAAATGGGGAAGGATGGGAAGATCATGAGGGACACTTGGGAAAATGGGGAATGATGGGAAGATAGTGGGGGACGCTGGGGAAAATGGGGAACGATGGGAAGTTCATGGGGGACGCTAGGGAAAATGGGGAACGATGGGAAGATCATTGGGGATGCTTGGGAAAATGGGGAAGGATGGGAAGATCATGAGGGACGCTGGGGAAAATGGGGAAAATGGGGAACGATGGGAAGATAATGGGGGACACTGGGGAAAATGGGGAGCGATGGGAATATCATGGGGGACGCTGGGGAAAATGGGGAACGATGGGAAGATCATGGGGGACGCTGGGGAAAATGGGGAACAATGGGAAGATCATGAGGGACGCTGTGGAAAATGGGGAACGATGATAAGATCATGGAGAACGCTGGGGAAAATGGGGAGCAATGGGAAGATCATGGGGGACACTGGGGAAAATGGGGAACGATTGGTAGATCATGGGGGACACTGGGGAAAATGGGGAACGATGGGAAGATCATGAGGGACGTTGTGGAAAATGGGGAACGATGGGAAGATCATGGGGACGCTGGGGAAAATGGGGAACAATGGGAAGATCATGGGGGACACTGGGGAAAATGGGGAACGATGGGAAGTTCATGGGGGACACTGGGGAAAATGGGGAACGATGGGAAGATCATAGGGTACACTGGGGAAAATGGGGAAGGATGGGAAGATCATAGGGGACACTGGGGAAAATGGGGAAGGATGGGAAGATCATGAGGGACACTGGGGAAAATGAAGAGTGATGGGAAGATCATGGGGGATGCTGGGGAAAATGGGGAATGATGGGAAGATCATGGGGACGCTGGGGAAAATGGGGAACAATGGGAAGATCATGGGGGACACTGGGGAAAATGGGGAACGATGGGAAGATCATGGGGGACACTGGGGAAAATGGGGAAAATGGGGAAGGATTGGAAGATCATGGGGGACACTGGGGAAAATGGGGAAAATGGGGGACAATGGGAAGATCATGGGGACGCTGGGGAAAATGGGGAACAATGGGAAGATCATAGGGGACACTGGGGAAAATGGGGAAGGATGGGAAGATCATGGGGGACACTGGGGAAAATGGGGAAAATGGGGGACAATGGGAAGATCATGGGGACGCTGGGGAAAATGGGGAACAATGGGAAGATCATGGGGGACACTGGGGAAAATGGGGAAGGATGGGAAGATCATGGGGGACACTGGGGAAAATGGGGAAAATGGGGGACAATGGGAAGATCATGGGGACGCTGGGGAAAATGGGGAACAATGGGAAGATCATGGGGGACACTGGGGAAAATGGGGAACGATGGGAAGATCATAGGGGACACTGGGGAAAATGGGGAAGGATGGGAAGATCATGAGGGACACTAGGGAAAATGAAGAGTGATGGGAAGATCATGGGGGATGCTGGGGAAAATGGGGAACGATGGGAAGATAATGGGGGACACTGGGGAAAATGGGGAACCATGGGAAGATCATGGGGGACGCTGGGGAAAATGTTGAACGATGGGAAGATCATGGGGGACACTGGGGAAAATGGGGAACGATGGGAAGATCATGGGGGACACTGGGGAAAATGGGGAACGATGGGAAGATCATGAGGGACACTGGGGAAAATGGGGAATGATGGGAAGATAGTGGGGGACGCTGGGGAAAATGGGGAACGATGGGAAGATCATGGGGGATGCTAGGGAAAATGGGGAACGATGGGAAGATCATTGGGGATGCTTGGGAAAATGGGGAGGGATGGGAAGATCATCAGGGACGCTGGGGAAAATGGGGAACGATGGGAAGATAATGGGGGACACTGGGGAAAATGGGGAAGGATGGGAAGATCATGGGGGATGCTGGGGAAAATGGGGAGCAATGGGAAGATCATGGGGGACACTGGGGAAAATGGGGAACGATGGGAAGATCATGAGGGACGTTGTGGAAAATGGGGACGATGGGAAGATCATGGGGACGCTGGGGAAAATGGGGAACAATGGGAAGATCATGGGGGACACTGGGGAAAATGGGGAACGATGGGAAGATCATGGGGGACACTGGGGAAAATGGGGAAGGATGGGAAGATCATGAGGGATGCTGTGGAAAATGGGGAACGATGGAAAGATCATGAGGGACACTGGGGAAAATGAAGAGCAATGGGAAGATCATGGGGGACACTGGGGAAAATGGGGAGCGATGGGAAGATCATGGGGGACGCTGGGGAAAATTGGGAACGATGGCAAGATCATGTGGGACACTGGGGAAAATGGGGAATGATGGGAAGATCATGAGGGACGCTGTGGAAAATTGGGAACAATGGGAAGATCATGGGGGACGCTGGGGAAATGGGGAACGATGGGAAGATCGTTGGGGACACTGGGGAAAATTGGGAACGATGGGAAGATCATGGGGGACGCTGGGGAAAATTGGGAACGATGGCAAGATCATGGGGGACACTGGGGAAAATGGGGAACCATGGGAAGATCATGGGGACGCTGGGGAAAATGTTGAACGATGGGAAGATCATGGGGGACACGGGAAAATGGGGAACGATGGGAAGATCATGGGGGACACTGGGGAAAATGGGGAATGATGGGAAGTTCATGGGGGATGCTGGGGAAAATGGGGAAGGATGGGAAGATCATGAGGGACACTGGGGAAAATGGGGAATGATGGGAAGATAGTGGGGGACGCTGGGGAAAATGGGGAACGATGGGAAGTTCATGGGGGACGCTAGGGAAAATGGGGAACGATGGGAAGATCATTGGGGATGCTTGGGAAAATGGGGAAGGATGGGAAGATCATGAGGGACGCTGGGGAAAATGGGGAACGATGGGAAGATAATGGGGGACACTGGGGAAAATGGGGAGCGATGGGAATATCATGGGGGACGCTGGGGAAAATGGGGAACGATGGGAAGATCATGGGGGACACTGGGGAAAATGGGGAACGATGGGAAGATCATGAGGGACGTTGTGGAAAATTGGGAACAATGGGAAGATCATGGGGGACGCTGGGGAAATGGGGAACGATGGGAAGATCGTTGGGGACACTGGGGAAAATTGGGAACGATGGGAAGATCATGGGGGACGCTGGGGAAAATTGGGAACGATGGCAAGATCATGGGGGACACTGGTGAATATGGGGAATGATGGGAAGATCATGGGGATGCTGGGGAAAATGGGGAAGGATGGAAAGATCATGGGGGATGCTTGGGAAAATGGGGAACGATGGGAAGATCATGGGGGACGTAGGGGAAAATGGAGAACGATGGGAAGATCATGGGGGATGCTGGTGAAAATGGGGAACCCTGGGAAGATCATGGGGACGCTGGGGAAAATGGGGAATGATGGGAAGATCATGGGGACGCTGTGGAAAATTGGGAACAATGGGAAGATCATGGGGGACGCTGGGGAAATGGGGAACGATGGGAAGATCGTTGGGGACACTGGGGAAAAATGGGAACGATGGGAAGATCATGGGGGACGCTGGGGAAAATTGGGAACGATGGCAAGATCATGGGGGACACTGGTGAATATGGGGAATGATGGGAAGATCATGGGGATGCTGGGGAAAATGGGGAAGGATGGAAAGATCATGGGGGATGCTTGGGAAAATGGGGAACGATGGGAAGATCATGGGGGACGTAGGGGAAAATGGAGAACGATGGGAGGATCATGGGGGATGCTGGTGAAAATGGGGAACCCTGGGAAAATCATGGGGACGCTGGGGAAAATGGGGAATGATGGGAAGATCATGGGGACGCTGGGGAAAATGGGGAACAATGGGAAGATCATGGGGACACTGGGGAAAATGGGGAACGATGGGAAGATCATAGGGGACACTGGGGAAAATGGGGAACGATGGGAAGATCATGAGGGACACTGGGGAAAATGAAGAGTGATGGGAAGATCATGGGGGATGCTGGGGAAAATGGGGAACGATGGGAAGATCATGGGGACGCTGGGGAAAATGGGGAACGATGGGAAGATCGTGGGGGACACTGGGGAAGGATGGGAAGATCATGAGGGACGCTGTGGGAAATGGGGAACGATGGGAAGATCATGGGGGACACTGGAGATAATGGGCAACAATGGGAAGATCATGGGGGACACTGGGGAAAATGGGGAACGATGGGAAGATCATGGGCGACACTGGGGAAATGGGGAAAGATGGGAAGATCATGAGGGACGCTGTGGAAAATGGGGAACGATGGGAAGATCATGGGGACGCTGGGGAAAATGGGGAACAATGGGAAGATCATGGGGACACTGGGGAAAATGGGGAACGATGGGAAGATCATAGGGGACACTGGGGAAAATGGGGAAGGATGGGAAGATCATGAGGGACACTGGGGAAAATGAAGAGTGATGGGAAGATCATGGGGGATGCTGGGGAAAATGGGGAACGATGGGAAGATCATGGGGACACTGGGGAAAATGGGGAACAATGGGAAGATCATGGGGGACACTGGGGAAAATGGGGAACGATGGGAAGATCATGGGGGACACTGGGGAAAATGGGGAAGGATGGGAAGATCATGAGGGACGCTGTGGAAAATGGGGAACGATGGAAAGATCATGAGGGACACTGGGGAAAATGAAGAGCAATGGGAAGATAATGGGGGACACTGGGGAAAATGGGGAACGATGGGAAGATCATTGGGGACACTGGGGAAAATGGGGAACGATGGGAAGATAATGGGGGACACTGGGGAAAATGGGGAACGATGGAAAGGTCATGGGGGACACTGGGGAAAATGGGGATGGATGGGAAGATCATGGGGGACACTGGGGAAATGGGGAAGGATGGGAAGATCATGAGGGACGCTGTGGAAAATGGGGAACGATGGGAAGATCATGGGGGACGCTGGGGAAAATGGGGAACAATGGGAAGATCATGGGGGACACTGGGGAAAATGGGGAAGGATGGGAAGATCATGAGGGACGCTGTGGAAAATGGGGAACGATGATAAGATCATGGAGAACGCTGGGGAAAATGGGGAGCAATGGGAAGATCATGGGGGACACTGGGGAAAATGGGGAACGATTGGTAGATCATGGGGGACACTGGGGAAAATGGGGAACAATGGGAAGATCATGGGGGACACTGGGGAAAATGGAGAAGGATGGGAAGATCATGAGGGACGCTGTGGAAAATGGGGAACGATGATAAGATCATGGAGAACGCTGGGGAAAATGGGGAACAATGGGAAGATCATGGGGGACACTGGGGAAAATGGGGAAGGATGGGAAGATCATGAGGGATGCTGTGGAAAATGGGGAACGATGGAAAGATCATGAGGGACACTGGGGAAAATGAAGAGCAATGGGAAGATCATGGGGGACAATGGGGAAAATGGGGAGCGATGGGAAGATCATGGGGGACGCTGGGGAAAATTGGGAACGATGGCAAGATCATGTGGGACACTGGGGAAAATGGGGAATGATGGGAAGATCATGAGGGACGCTGTGGAAAATTGGGAACAATGGGAAGATCATGGGGGACGCTGGGGAAATGGGGAACGATGGGAAGATCGTTGGGGACACTGGGGAAAATTGGGAACGATGGGAAGATCATGGGGGACGCTGGGGAAAATTGGGAACGATGGCAAGATCATGGGGGACACTGGTGAATATGGGGAATGATGGGAAGATCATGGGGATGCTGGGGAAAATGGGGAAGGATGGAAAGATCATGGGGGATGCTTGGGAAAATGGGGAACGATGGGAAGATCATGGGGGACGTAGGGGAAAATGGAGAACGATGGGAGGATCATGGGGGATGCTGGTGAAAATGGGGAACCCTGGGAAAATCATGGGGACGCTGGGGAAAATGGGGAATGATGGGAAGATCATGGGGACGCTGGGGAAAATGGGGAACAATGGGAAGATCATGGGGACACTGGGGAAAATGGGGAACGATGGGAAGATCATAGGGGACACTGGGGAAAATGGGGAAGGATGGGAAGATCATGAGGGACACTGGGGAAAATGAAGAGTGATGGGAAGATCATGGGGGATGCTGGGGAAAATGGGGAACGATGGGAAGATCATGGGGACGCTGGGGAAAATAGGGAACGATGGGAAGATCGTGGGGGACACTGGGGAAGGATGGGAAGATCATGAGGGACGCTGTGGAAAATGGGGAACGATGGGAAGATCATGGGGGACACTGGAGATAATGGGCAACAATGGGAAGATCATGGGCGACACTGGGGAAATGGGGAAAGATGGGAAGATCATGAGGGACGCTGTGGAAAATGGGGAACGATGGGAAGATCATGGGGACGCTTGGGAAAATGGGGAACAATGGGAAGATCATGGGGACACTGGGGAAAATGGGGAACGATGGGAAGATCATAGGGGACACTGGGGAAAATGGGGAAGGATGGGAAGATCATGAGGGACACTGGGGAAAATGAAGAGTGATGGGAAGATCATGGGGGATGCTGGGGAAAATGGGGAACGATGGGAAGATCATGGGGACGCTGGGGAAAATGGGGAACAATGGGAAGATCATGGGGGACACTGGGGAAAATGGGGAACGATGGGAAGATCATGGGGGACACTGGGGAAAATGGGGAAGGATGGGAAGATCATGAGGGACGCTGTGGAAAATGGGGAACGATGGAAAGATCATGAGGGACACTGGGGAAAATGAAGAGCAATGGGAAGATAATGGGGGACACTGGGGAAAATGGGGAACGATGGGAAGATCATTGGGGACACTGGGGAAAATGGGGAACGATGGGAAGATAATGGGGGACACTGGGGAAAATGGGGAACCATGGGAAGATCATGGGGACGCTGGGGAAAATGTTGAATGATGGGAAGATCATGGGGGACACGGGAAAATGGGGAACGATGGGAAGATCATGGGGGACACTGGGGAAAATGGGGAATGATGGGAAGTTCATGGGGGATGCTGGGGAAAATGGGGAAGGATGGGAAGATCATGAGGGACACTGGGGAAAATGGGGAATGATGGGAAGATAGTGGGGGACGCTGGGGAAAATGGGGAACGATGGGAAGTTCATGGGGGACGCTAGGGAAAATGGGGAACGATGGGAAGATCATTGGGGATGCTTGGGAAAATGGGGAAGGATGGGAAGATCATGAGGGACGCTGGGGAAAATGGGGAACGATGGGAAGATAATGGGGGACACTGGGGAAAATGGGGAGCGATGGGAATATCATGGGGGACGCTGGGGAAAATGGGGAACGATGGGAAGATCATGGGGGACGCTGGGGAAAATGGGGAACAATGGGAAGATCATGAGGGACGCTGTGGAAAATGGGGAACGATGATAAGATCATGGAGAACGCTGGGGAAAATGGGGAGCAATGGGAAGATCATGGGGGACACTGGGGAAAATGGGGAACGATTGGTAGATCATGGGGGACACTGGGGAAAATGGGGAACGATGGGAAGATCATGAGGGACGTTGTGGAAAATGGGGAACGATGGGAAGATCATGGGGACGCTGGGGAAAATGGGGAACAATGGGAAGATCATGGGGGACACTGGGGAAAATGGGGAACGATGGGAAGATCATGGGGACGCTGGGGAAAATGGGGAACGATGGAAAGATCATGAGGGACACTGGGGAAAATGAAGAGCAATGGGAAGATAATGGGGGACACTGGGGAAAATGGGGAACGATGGGAAGATCATTGGGGACACTGGGGAAAATGGGGAACGATGGGAAGATAATGGGGGACACTGGGGAAAATGGGGAACCATGGGAAGATCATGGGGACGCTGGGGAAAATGTTGAACGATGGGAAGATCATGGGGGACACGGGAAAATGGGGAACGATGGGAAGATCATGGGGGACACTGGGGAAAATGGGGAATGATGGGAAGTTCATGGGGGATGCTGGGGAAAATGGGGAAGGATGGGAAGATCATGAGGGACACTGGGGAAAATGGGGAATGATGGGAAGATAGTGGGGGACGCTGGGGAAAATGGGGAACGATGGGAAGTTCATGGGGGACGCTAGGGAAAATGGGGAACGATGGGAAGATCATTGGGGATGCTTGGGAAAATGGGGAAGGATGGGAAGATCATGAGGGACGCTGGGGAAAATGGGGAACGATGGGAAGATAATGGGGGACACTGGGGAAAATGGGGAGCGATGGGAATATCATGGGGGACGCTGGGGAAAATGGGGAACGATGGGAAGATCATGGGGGACGCTGGGGAAAATGGGGAACAATGGGAAGATCATGAGGGACGCTGTGGAAAATGGGGAACGATGATAAGATCATGGAGAACGCTGGGGAAAATGGGGAGCAATGGGAAGATCATGGGGGACACTGGGGAAAATGGGGAACGATTGGTAGATCATGGGGGACACTGGGGAAAATGGGGAACGATGGGAAGATCATGAGGGACGTTGTGGAAAATGGGGAACGATGGGAAGATCATGGGGACGCTGGGGAAAATGGGGAACAATGGGAAGATCATGGGGGACACTGGGGAAAATGGGGAACGATGGGAAGTTCATGGGGGACACTGGGGAAAATGGGGAACGATGGGAAGATCATAGGGGACACTGGGGAAAATGGGGAAGGATGGGAAGATCATAGGGGACACTGGGGAAAATGGGGAAGGATGGGAAGATCATGAGGGACACTGGGGAAAATGAAGAGTGATGGGAAGATCATGGGGGATGCTGGGGAAAATGGGGAATGATGGGAAGATCATGGGGACGCTGGGGAAAATGGGGAACAATGGGAAGATCATGGGGGACACTGGGGAAAATGGGGAACGATGGGAAGATCATGGGGGACACTGGGGAAAATGGGGAAAATGGGGAAGGATGGGAAGATCATGAGGGACGCTGTGGAAAATGGGGAACAATGGGAAGATCATGGGGGACACTGGGGAAAATGGGGAACGATGGGAAGATCATAGGGGACACTGGGGAAAATGGGGAAGGATGGGAAGATCATGGGGGACACTGGGGAAAATGGGGAAAATGGGGGACAATGGGAAGATCATGGGGACGCTGGGGAAAATGGGGAACAATGGGAAGATCATGGGGGACACTGGGGAAAATGGGGAACGATGGGAAGATCATAGGGGACACTGGGGAAAATGGGGAAGGATGGGAAGATCATGAGGGACACTAGGGAAAATGAAGAGTGATGGGAAGATCATGGGGGATGCTGGGGAAAATGGGGAACGATGGGAAGATAATGGGGGACACTGGGGAAAATGGGGAACCATGGGAAGATCATGGGGGACGCTGGGGAAAATGTTGAACGATGGGAAGATCATGGGGGACACTGGGGAAAATGGGGAACGATGGGAAGATCATGGGGGACACTGGGGAAAATGGGGAACGATGGGAAGATCATGAGGGACACTGGGGAAAATGGGGAATGATGGGAAGATAGTGGGGGACGCTGGGGAAAATGGGGAACGATGGGAAGATCATGGGGGATGCTAGGGAAAATGGGGAACGATGGGAAGATCATTGGGGATGCTTGGGAAAATGGGGAGGGATGGGAAGATCATCAGGGACGCTGGGGAAAATGGGGAACGATGGGAAGATAATGGGGGACACTGGGGAAAATGGGGAAGGATGGGAAGATCATGGGGGATGCTGGGGAAAATGGGGAATGATTGGAAGATCATGGGGGACACTGGGGAAAATGGGGAACGATGGTAAGATCATGAGGGACGCTGTGGAAAATGGGGGACAATGGGAAGATCATGGGGGACACTGGGGAAAATGGGGAACGATGGAAAGGTCATGGGGGACACTGGGGAAAATGGGGAAGGATGGGAAGATCATGGGGACACTGAGGAAAAGGGTGAACAATGGGAAGATCATGGGGGACACTGGGGAAAATGGGGAAGAATGGGAAGATCATGGGGGATGCTGGGGAAAATGGGGAATGATTGGAAGATCATGGGGGACACTGGGGAAAATGGGGAACGATGGGAAGATCATTGGGGACACTGGGGAAAATGGGGAACGATGGGAAGATAATGGGGGTCACTGGGGAAAATGGGGAACCATGGGAAGATCATGGGGGATGCTGGGGAAAATGTTGAACGATGGGAAGATCATGGGGGACACTGGGGAAAATGGGGAAGGATGGGAAGATCATGGGGACACTGAGGAAAAGGGTGAACAATGGGAAGATCATGGGGGACACTGGGGAAAATGGGGAAGGATGGGAAGATCATGGGGACACTGAGGAAAAGGGTGAACAATGGGAAGATCATGGGGGACACTGGGGAAAATGGGGAAGGATGGGAAGATCATGAGGGACACTGGGGAAAATGAAGAGTGATGGGAAGATCATGGGGGATGCTGGGGAAAAGGGTGAACAATGGGAAGATCATGGGGGACACTGGGGAAAATGGGGAACGATGGGAAGATCATGGGGGACACTGGGGAAAATGGGGAAGGATGGGAAGATCATGAGGGACGCTGTGGAAAATGGGGAACGATGGAAAGATCATGAGGGACACTGGGGAAAATGAAGAGCAATGGGAAGATAATGGGGGACACTGGGGAAAATGGGGAACGATGGGAAGATCATTGGGGACACTGGGGAAAATGGGGAACGATGGGAAGATAATGGGGGACACTGGGGAAAATGGGGAACCATGGGAAGATCATGGGGACGCTGGGGAAAATGTTGAACGATGGGAAGATCATGGGGGACACTGGGGAAAATGGGGAACGATGGGAAGATCATGGGGGACACTGGGGAAAATGGGGAATGATGGGAAGTTCATGGGGGATGCTGGGGAAAATGGGGAAGGATGGGAAGATCATGAGGGACACTGGGGAAAATGGGGAATGATGGGAAGATAGTGGGGGACGCTGGGGAAAATGGGGAACGATGGGAAGTTCATGGGGGACGCTAGGGAAAATGGGGAACGATGGGAAGATCATTGGGGATGCTTGGGAAAATGGGGAAGGATGGGAAGATCATGAGGGACGCTGGGGAAAATGGGGAACGATGGGAAGATAATGGGGGACACTGGGGAAAATGGGGAGCGATGGGAATATCATGGGGGACGCTGGGGAAAATGGGGAACGATGGGAAGATCATGGGGGACGCTGGGGAAAATGGGGAACAATGGGAAGATCATGGGGGACACTGGGGAAAATGGGGAAGGATGGGAAGATCATGAGGGACGCTGTGGAAAATGGGGAACGATGATAAGATCATGGAGAACGCTGGGGAAAATGGGGAGCAATGGGAAGATCATGGGGGACACTGGGGAAAATGGGGAACGATTGGTAGATCATGGGGGACACTGGGGAAAATGGGGAACGATGGGAAGATCATGAGGGACGTTGTGGAAAATGGGGAACGATGGGAAGATCATGGGGACGCTGGGGAAAATGGGGAACAATGGGAAGATCATGGGGGACACTGGGGAAAATGGGGAACGATGGGAAGTTCATGGGGGACACTGGGGAAAATGGGGAACGATGGGAAGATCATAGGGGACACTGGGGAAAATGGGGAAGGATGGGAAGATCATAGGGGACACTGGGGAAAATGGGGAAGGATGGGAAGATCATGAGGGACACTGGGGAAAATGAAGAGTGATGGGAAGATCATGGGGGATGCTGGGGAAAATGGGGAATGATGGGAAGATCATGGGGACGCTGGGGAAAATGGGGAACAATGGGAAGATCATGGGGGACACTGGGGAAAATGGGGAACGATGGGAAGATCATGGGGGACACTGGGGAAAATGGGGAAAATGGGGAAGGATGGGAAGATCATGAGGGACGCTGTGGAAAATGGGGAACAATGGGAAGATCATGGGTGACACTGGGGAAAATGGGGAACGATGGGAAGATCATAGGGGACACTGGGGAAAATGGGGAAGGATGGGAAGATCATGGGGGACACTGGGGAAAATGGGGAAAATGGGGGACAATGGGAAGATCATGGGGACGCTGGGGAAAATGGGGAACAATGGGAAGATCATGGGGGACACTGGGGAAAATGGGGAACGATGGGAAGATCATAGGGGACACTGGGGAAAATGGGGAAGGATGGGAAGATCATGAGGGACACTAGGGAAAATGAAGAGTGATGGGAAGATCATGGGGGATGCTGGGGAAAATGGGGAACGATGGGAAGATAATGGGGGACACTGGGGAAAATGGGGAACCATGGGAAGATCATGGGGGACGCTGGGGAAAATGTTGAACGATGGGAAGATCATGGGGGACACTGGGGAAAATGGGGAACGATGGGAAGATCATGGGGGACACTGGGGAAAATGGGGAACGATGGGAAGATCATGAGGGACACTGGGGAAAATGGGGAATGATGGGAAGATAGTGGGGGACGCTGGGGAAAATGGGGAACGATGGGAAGATCATGGGGGATGCTAGGGAAAATGGGGAACGATGGGAAGATCATTGGGGATGCTTGGGAAAATGGGGAGGGATGGGAAGATCATCAGGGACGCTGGGGAAAATGGGGAACGATGGGAAGATAATGGGGGACACTGGGGAAAATGGGGAAGGATGGGAAGATCATGGGGGATGCTGGGGAAAATGGGGAATGATTGGAAGATCATGGGGGACACTGGGGAAAATGGGGAACGATGGTAAGATCATGAGGGACGCTGTGGAAAATGGGGGACAATGGGAAGATCATGGGGGACACTGGGGAAAATGGGGAACGATGGAAAGGTCATGGGGGACACTGGGGAAAATGGGGAAGGATGGGAAGATCATGGGGACACTGAGGAAAAGGGTGAACAATGGGAAGATCATGGGGGACACTGGGGAAAATGGGGAAGAATGGGAAGATCATGGGGGATGCTGGGGAAAATGGGGAATGATTGGAAGATCATGGGGGACACTGGGGAAAATGGGGAACGATGGGAAGATCATTGGGGACACTGGGGAAAATGGGGAACGATGGGAAGATAATGGGGGTCACTGGGGAAAATGGGGAACCATGGGAAGATCATGGGGGATGCTGGGGAAAATGTTGAACGATGGGAAGATCATGGGGGACACTGGGGAAAATGGGGAAGGATGGGAAGATCATGGGGACACTGAGGAAAAGGGTGAACAATGGGAAGATCATGGGGGACACTGGGGAAAATGGGGAAGGATGGGAAGATCATGGGGACACTGAGGAAAAGGGTGAACAATGGGAAGATCATGGGGGACACTGGGGAAAATGGGGAAGGATGGGAAGATCATGGGGGATGCTGGGGAAAATGGGGAATGATTGGAAGAACATGGGGGACACTGGGGAAAATGGGGAACGATGGTAAGATCATGAGGGACGCTGTGGAAAATGGGGGACAATGGGAAGATCATGGGGGACACTGGGGAAAATGGGGAACGATGGAAAAGTCATGGGGGACACTGGGGAAAATGGGGAAGGATGGGAAGATCATGGGGACACTGAGGAAAAGGGTGAACAATGGGAAGATCATGGGGGACACTGGGGAAAATGGGGAAGGATGGGAAGATCATGGGGGATGCTGGGGAAAATGGGGAATGATTGGAAGATCATGGGGGACACTGGGGAAAATGGGGAACGATGGGAAGATCATTGGGGACACTGGGGAAAATGGGGAACGATGGGAAGATAATGGGGGTCACTGGGGAAAATGGGGAACCATGGGAAGATCATGGGGGATGCTGGGGAAAATGTTGAACGATGGGAAGATCATGGGGGACACTGGGGAAAATGGGGAAGGATGGGAAGATCATGGGGGACACTGGGGAAATGGGGAAGGATGGGAAGATCATGAGGGACGCTGTGGAAAATGGGGAACGATGGGAAGATCATGGGGGACGCTGGGGAAAATGGGGAACAATGGGAAGATCATGGGGACACTGGGGAAAATGGGGAACGATGGGAAGATCATAGGGGACACTGGGGAAAATGGGGAAGGATGGGAAGATCATGAGGGACACTGGGGAAAATGAAGAGTGATGGGAAGATCATGGGGGATGCTGGGGAAAATGGGGAACGATGGGAAGATCATGGGGACGCTGGGGAAAATGGGGAACAATGGGAAGATCATGGGGGACACTGGGGAAAATGGGGAACGATGGGAAGATCATGGGGGACACCGGGGAAAATGGGGAAGGATGGGAAGATCATGAGGGACGCTGTGGAAAATGGGGAACGATGGAAAGATCATGAGGGACACTGGGGAAAATGAAGAGCAATGGGAAGATAATGGGGGACACTGGGGAAAATGGGGAACGATGGGAAGATCATTGGGGACACTGGGGAAAATGGGGAACGATGGGAAGATAATGGGGGACACTGGGGAAAATGGGGAACCATGGGAAGATCATGGGGGACGCTGGGGAAAATGTTGAACGATGGGAAGATCATGGGGGACACTGGGGAAAATGGGGAACGATGGGAAGATCATGGGGGACACTGGGGAAAATGGGGAATGATGGGAAGTCCATGGGGGATGCTGGGGAAAATGGGGAAGGATGGGAAGATCATGAGGGACACTGGGGAAAATGGGGAATGATGGGAAGATAGTGGGGGACGCTGGGGAAAATGGGGAACGATGGGAAGTTCATGGGGGACGCTAGGGAAAATGGGGAACGATGGGAAGATCATTGGGGATGCTGGGGAAAATGGGGAACAATGGGAAGATCATGGGGGACACTGGGGAAAATGGGGAAGGATGGGAAGATCATGAGGGACGCTGTGGAAAATGGGGAACGATGATAAGATCATGGAGAACGCTGGGGAAAATGGGGAGCAATGGGAAGATCATGGGGGACACTGGGGAAAATGGGGAACGATTGGTAGATCATGGGGGACACTGGGGAAAATGGGGAACGATGGGAAGATCATGAGGGACGTTGTGGAAAATGGGGAACGATGGGAAGATCATGGGGACGCTGGGGAAAATGGGGAACAATGGGAAGATCATGGGGGACACTGGGGAAAATGGGGAACGATGGGAAGTTCATGGGGTACACTGGGGAAAATGGGGAACGATGGGAAGATCATAGGGGACACTGGGGAAAATGGGGAAGGATGGGAAGATCATAGGGGACACTGGGGAAAATGGGGAAGGATGGGAAGATCATGAGGGACACTGGGGAAAATGAAGAGTGATGGGAAGATCATGGGGGATGCTGGGGAAAATGGGGAATGATGGGAAGATCATGGGGACGCTGGAGAAAATGGGGAACAATGGGAAGATCATGGGGGACACTGGGGAAAATGGGGAACGATGGGAAGATCATGGGGGACACTGGGGAAAATGGGGAAAATGGGGAAGGATGGGAAGATCATGAGGGACGCTGTGGAAAATGGGGAACAATGGGAAGATCATGGGGGACACTGGGGAAAATGGGGAACGATGGGAAGATCATAGGGGACACTGGGGAAAATGGGGAAGGATGGGAAGATCATGGGGGACACTGGGGAAAATGGGGAAAATGGGGGACAATGGGAAGATCATGGGGACGCTGGGGAAAATGGGGAACAATGGGAAGATCATGGGGGACACTGGGGAAAATGGGGAACGATGGGAAGATCATAGGGGACACTGGGGAAAATGGGGAAGGATGGGAAGATCATGAGGGACACTAGGGAAAATGAAGAGTGATGGGAAGATCATGGGGGATGCTGGGGAAAATGGGGAACGATGGGAAGATAATGGGGGACACTGGGGAAAATGGGGAACCATGGGAAGATCATTGGGGACGCTGGGGAAAATGTTGAACGATGGGAAGATCATGGGGGACACTGGGGAAAATGGGGAACGATGGGAAGATCATGGGGGACACTGGGGAAAATGGGGAACGATGGGAAGATCATGAGGGACACTGGGGAAAATGGGGAATGATGGGAAGATAGTGGGGGACGCTGGGGAAAATGGGGAACGATGGGAAGATCATGGGGGATGCTAGGGAAAATGGGGAACGATGGGAAGATCATTGGGGATGCTTGGGAAAATGGGGAGGGATGGGAAGATCATCAGGGACGCTGGGGAAAATGGGGAACGATGGGAAGATAATGGGGGACACTGGGGAAAATGGGGAGCGATGGGAATATCATGGGGGATGCTGGGGAAAATGGGGAAGGATGGGAAGATCATGGGGGATGCTGGGGAAAATGAGGAATGATTGGAAGATCATGGGGGACACTGGGGAAAATGGGGAACGATGGTAAGATCATGAGGGACGCTGGGGAAAATGGGGAACGATGGAACGGTCATGGGGGACACTGGGGAAAATGGGGAAGGATGGAACGGTCATGGGGGACACTGGGGAAAATGGGGAAGGATGGAAAGATCATGGGGACACTGAGGAAAAGGGTGAACAATGGGAAGATCATGGGGGACACTGGGGAAAATGGGGAAGGATGGGAAGATCATGGGGGATGCTGGGGAAAATGGGGAATGATTGGAAGATCATGGGGGACACTGGGGAAAAGGGGGAACGATGGGAAGATCATTGGGGACACTGGGGAAAATGGGGAACGATGGGAAGATAATGGGGGTCACTGGGGAAAATGGGGAACCATGGGAAGATCATGGGGGATGCTGGGGAAAATGTTGAACGATGGGAAGATCATGGGGGACACTGGGGAAAATGGGGAAGGATGGGAAGATCATGGGGACACTGAGGAAAAGGGTGAACAATGGGAAGATCATGGGGGACACTGGGGAAAATGGGGAAGGATGGGAAGATCATGGGGGATGCTGGGGAAAATGGGGAATGATTGGAAGATCATGGGGGACACTGGGGGAAATGGGGAACGATGGTAAGATCATGAGGGACGCTGTGGAAAATGGGGGACAATGGGAAGATCATGGGGGACACTGGGGAAAATGGGGAACGATGGAAAGGTCATGGGGGACACTGGGGAAAATGGGGAAGGATGGGAAGATCATGGGGACACTGAGGAAAAGGGTGAACAATGGGAAGATCATGGGGGACACTGGGGAAAATGGGGAAGGATGGGAAGATCATGGGGGATGCTGGGGAAAATGGGGAATGATTGGAAGATCATGGGGGACACTGGGGAAAATGGGGAACGATGGGAAGATCATTGGGGACACTGGGGAAAATGGGGAACGATGGGAAGATAATGGGGGTCACTGGGGAAAATGGGGAACCATGGGAAGATCATGGGGGATGCTGGGGAAAATGTTGAACGATGGGAAGATCATGGGGGACACTGGGGAAAATGGGGAAGGATGGGAAGATCATGGGGGACACTGGGGAAATGGGGAAGGATGGGAAGATCATGAGGGACGCTGTGGAAAATGGGGAACGATGGGAAGATCATGGGGGACGCTGGGGAAAATGGGGAACAATGGGAAGATCATGGGGGACACTGGGGAAAATGGGGAAGGATGGGAAGATCATGAGGGACGCTGTGGAAAATGGGGAACGATGATAAGATCATGGAGAACGCTGGGGAAAATGGGGAGCAATGGGAAGATAATGGGGGACACTGGGGAAAATGGGGAACGATGGGAAGATCATTGGGGACACTGGGGAAAATGGGGAACGATGGGAAGATAATGGGGGACACTGGGGAAAATGGGGAACCATGGGAAGATCATGGGGGACGCTGGGGAAAATGTTGAACGATGGGAAGATCATGGGGGACACTGGGGAAAATGGGGAACGATGGGAAGATCATGGGGGACACTGGGGAAAATGGGGAATGATGGGAAGTCCATGGGGGATGCTGGGGAAAATGGGGAAGGATGGGAAGATCATGAGGGACACTGGGGAAAATGGGGAATGATGGGAAGATAGTGGGGGACGCTGGGGAAAATGGGGAACGATGGGAAGTTCATGGGGGACGCTAGGGAAAATGGGGAACGATGGGAAGATCATTGGGGATGCTGGGGAAAATGGGGAACAATGGGAAGATCATGGGGGACACTGGGGAAAATGGGGAAGGATGGGAAGATCATGAGGGACGCTGTGGAAAATGGGGAACGATGATAAGATCATGGAGAACGCTGGGGAAAATGGGGAGCAATGGGAAGATCATGGGGGACACTGGGGAAAATGGGGAACGATTGGTAGATCATGGGGGACACTGGGGAAAATGGGGAACGATGGGAAGATCATGAGGGACGTTGTGGAAAATGGGGAACGATGGGAAGATCATGGGGACGCTGGGGAAAATGGGGAACAATGGGAAGATCATGGGGGACACTGGGGAAAATGGGGAACGATGGGAAGTTCATGGGGGACACTGGGGAAAATGGGGAACGATGGGAAGATCATAGGGGACACTGGGGAAAATGGGGAAGGATGGGAAGATCATAGGGGACACTGGGGAAAATGGGGAAGGATGGGAAGATCATGAGGGACACTGGGGAAAATGAAGAGTGATGGGAAGATCATGGGGGATGCTGGGGAAAATGGGGAATGATGGGAAGATCATGGGTACGCTGGGGAAAATGGGGAACAATGGGAAGATCATGGGGGACACTGGGGAAAATGGGGAACGATGGGAAGATCATGGGGGACACTGGGGAAAATGGGGAAAATGGGGAAGGATGGGAAGATCATGAGGGACGCTGTGGAAAATGGGGAACAATGGGAAGATCATGGGGGACACTGGGGAAAATGGGGAACGATGGGAAGATCATAGGGGACACTGGGGAAAATGGGGAAGGATGGGAAGATCATGGGGGACACTGGGGAAAATGGGGAAAATGGGGGACAATGGGAAGATCATGGGGACGCTGGGGAAAATGGGGAACAATGGGAAGATCATGGGGGACACTGGGGAAAATGGGGAACGATGGGAAGATCATAGGGGACACTGGGGAAAATGGGGAAGGATGGGAAGATCATGAGGGACACTAGGGAAAATGAAGAGTGATGGGAAGATCATGGGGGATGCTGGGGAAAATGGGGAACGATGGGAAGATAATGGGGGACACTGGGGAAAATGGGGAACCATGGGAAGATCATTGGGGACGCTGGGGAAAATGTTGAACGATGGGAAGATCATGGGGGACACTGGGGAAAATGGGGAACGATGGGAAGATCATGGGGGACACTGGGGAAAATGGGGAACGATGGGAAGATCATGAGGGACACTGGGGAAAATGGGGAATGATGGGAAGATAGTGGGGGACGCTGGGGAAAATGGGGAACGATGGGAAGATCATGGGGGACGCTAGGGAAAATGGGGAACGATGGGAAGATCATTGGGGATGCTTGGGAAAATGGGGAGGGATGGGAAGATCATCAGGGACGCTGGGGAAAATGGGGAACGATGGGAAGATAATGGGGGACACTGGGGAAAATGGGGAGCGATGGGAATATCATGGGGGATGCTGGGGAAAATGGGGAAGGATGGGAAGATCATGGGGACACTGAGGAAAAGGGTGAACAATGGGAAGATCATGGGGGACACTGGGGAAAATGGGGAAGGATGGGAAGATCATGGGGGATGCTGGGGAAAATGAGGAATGATTGGAAGATCATGGGGGACACTGGGGAAAATGGGGAACGATGGTAAGATCATGAGGGACGCTGTGGAAAATGGGGGACAATGGGAAGATCATGGGGGACACTGGGGAAAATGGGGAACGATGGAACGGTCATGGGGGACACTGGGGAAAATGGGGAAGGATGGGAAGATCATGGGGACACTGAGGAAAAGGGTGAACAATGGGAAGATCATGGGGGACACTGGGGAAAATGGGGAAGGATGGGAAGATCATGGGGGATGCTGGGGAAAATGGGGAATGATTGGAAGATCATGGGGGACACTGGGGAAAATGGGGAACGATGGGAAGATCATTGGGGACACTGGGGAAAATGGGGAACGATGGGAAGATAATGGGGGTCACTGGGGAAAATGGGGAACCATGGGAAGATCATGGGGGATGCTGGGGAAAATGTTGAACGATGGGAAGATCATGGGGGACACTGGGGAAAATGGGGAAGGATGGGAAGATCATGGGGACACTGAGGAAAAGGGTGAACAATGGGAAGATCATGGGGGACACTGGGGAAAATGGGGAAGGATGGGAAGATCATGGGGACACTGAGGAAAAGGGTGAACAATGGGAAGATCATGGGGGACACTGGGGAAAATGGGGAAGGTTGGGAAGATCATGGGGGATGCTGGGGAAAATGGGGAATGATTGGAAGATCATGGGGGACACTGGGGGAAATGGGGAACGATGGTAAGATCATGAGGGACGCTGTGGAAAATGGGGGACAATGGGAAGATCATGGGGGACACTGGGGAAAATGGGGAACGATGGAAAGGTCATGGGGGACACTGGGGAAAATGGGGAAGGATGGGAAGATCATGGGGACACTGAGGAAAAGGGTGAACAATGGGAAGATCATGGGGGACACTGGGGAAAATGGGGAAGGATGGGAAGATCATGGGGGATGCTGGGGAAAATGGGGAATGATTGGAAGATCATGGGGGACACTGGGGAAAATGGGGAACGATGGGAAGATCATTGGGGACACTGGGGAAAATGGGGAACGATGGGAAGATAATGGGGGTCACTGGGGAAAATGGGGAACCATGGGAAGATCATGGGGGATGCTGGGGAAAATGTTGAACGATGGGAAGATCATGGGGGACACTGGGGAAAATGGGGAAGGATGGGAAGATCATGGGGGACACTGGGGAAATGGGGAAGGATGGGAAGATCATGAGGGACGCTGTGGAAAATGGGGAACGATGGGAAGATCATGGGGGACGCTGGGGAAAATGGGGAACAATGGGAAGATCATGGGGGACACTGGGGAAAATGGGGAAGGATGGGAAGATCATGAGGGACGCTGTGGAAAATGGGGAACGATGATAAGATCATGGAGAACGCTGGGGAAAATGGGGAGCAATGGGAAGATCATGGGGGACACTGGGGAAAATGGGGAACGATTGGTAGATCATGGGGGACACTGGGGAAAATGGGGAACGATGGGAAGATCATGAGGGACGTTGTGGAAAATGGGGAACGATGGGAAGATCATGGGGACGCTGGGGATAATGGGGAACAATGGGAAGATCATGGGGGACGCTGTGGAAAATGGGGAACGATGGAAAGATCATGAGGGACACTGGGGAAAATGAAGAGCAATGGGAAGATCATGGGGGACACTGGGGAAAATGGGGAGCGATGGGAAGATCATGGGGGACGCTGGGAAAATTGGGAACGATGGCAAGATCATGTGGGACACTGGGGAAAATGGGGAATGATGGGAAGATCATGAGGGACGCTGTGGAAAATTGGGAACAATGGGAAGATCATGGGGGACGCTGGGGAAATGGGGAACGATGGGAAGATCGTGGGGGACACTGGGGAAAATTGGGAACGATGGGAAGATCATGGGGGACACTGGTGAATATGGGGAATGATGGGAAGATCATGGGGGTGCTGGGGAAAATGGGGAAGGATGGAAAGATCATGGGGGATGCTTGGGAAAATGTGGAACGATGGGAAGATCATGGGGGACGTAGGGGAAAATGGAGAACGATGGGAAGATCATGGGGGATGCTGGTGAAAATGGGGAACCCTGGGAAGATCATGGGGACGCTGGGGAAAATGGGGAACAATGGGAAGATCATGGGGGACACTGGGGAAAATGGGGAATGATGGGAAGATCATACGGGACACTGGGGAAAATGGGGAAGGATGGGAAGATCATGAGGGACGCTGTGGAAAATGGGGAATGATGGGAAGATCATGGGGGATGCTGGGGAAAATGGGGAACGATGGGAAGATCATGGGGGACACTGGGGAAAATGGGGAAAATGGGGAAGGATGGGAAGATCATGGGGGATGCTGGGGAAAATGGGGAACGATGGGAAGATCATGGGGGACACTGGGGAAAATGGGGAACAATGGGAAGATCATAGGGGACACTGGGGAACATGGGGAATGATGGGAAGATCATGGGGGACACAGAGGAAAATGGGGAACGATGGGAAGATCATGAGGGATGCTGTGGAAAATGGGGAACGATGGGAAGATCATGGGGGACACTGGGAAAAATGGGGAACGATTGGAAGATCATGGGGGACACTGGGGAAAATGGGGAACGATGGGAAGATCATGAGGGACGCTGTGGAAAATGGGGGACAATGGGAAGATCATGGGGGACACTGGGGATAATGGGGAACGATGGGAAGGTCATGGGGACACTGGGTAAAATGGGGAAGGATGGGAAGATCATGAGGGACGCTGTGGAAAATGGGGAACGATGGGAAGATCATGGGGGATGCTGGGTAAAATGGGGAACGATGGGAAGATAATGGGGGACACTGGGGAAAATGGGGAACCATGGGAAGATCATGGGGGACACTGGGGAAAATGGGGAACGATGGGAAGATCATGGGGGACACTGGGGAAAATGGGGAACGATGGGAAGTTCATGGGGGATGCTGGGGAAAATGGGGAAGGATGGGAAGATCATGAGGGACACTGGGGAAAATGGGGAATGATGGGAAGATAGTGGGGGACGCTGGGGAAAATGGGGAACGATGGGAAGATCATGGGGGACGCTAGGGAAAATGGGGAACGATGGGAAGATCATTGGGGATGCTTGGGAAAATGGGGAAGGATGGGAAGATCATCAGGGACGCTGGGGAAAATGGGGAACGATGGGAAGATAATGGGGGACACTGGGGAAAATGGGGAACGATGGGAAGATCATGGGGGACACTGGGGAAAATGGGGAGCGATGGGAAGATCATGGGGACACTGAGGAAAAGGGTGAACAATGGGAAGATCATGGGGGACACTGGGGAAAATGGGGAACGATTGGAAGATCATGGGGGACACTGGGGAAAATGGGGAGCGATGGTAAGATCATGAGGGACGCTGTGGAAAATGGGGGACAATGGGAAGATCATGGGGGACACTGGGGAAAATGGGGAACGATGGAAAGGTCATGGGGGACACTGGGGAAAATGGGGAAGGATGGGAAGATCATGAGGGACTCTGTGGAAAATGGGGAACGATGGGAAGATCATGGGGGATGCTGGGTAAAATGGGGAACCATGGGAAGATCATGGGGGATGCTGGGGAAAATGGGGAACGATGGGAAGATCATTGGGGACACTGGGGAAAATGGGGAATGATGGGAAGATAATGGGGGACACTGGGGAAAATGGGGAACCATGGGAAGATCAAGGGGGATGCTGGGGAAAATGTTGAACGATGGGAAGATCATGGGGACACTGGGGAAAATGGGGAAGGATGGGAAGATCATGGGGGACACTGGGGAAATGGGGAAGGATGGGAAGATCATGAGGGACGCTGTGGAAAATGGGGAACGATGGGAAGATCATGGGGGACGCTGGGGAAAATGGGGAACAATGGGAAGATCATGGGGGACACTGGGGAAAATGGGGAAGGATGGGAAGATCATGAGGGACGCTGTGGAAAATGGGGAACGATGATAAGATCATGGAGAACGCTGGGGAAAATGGGGAGCAATGGGAAGATCATGGGGGACACTGGGGAAAATGGGGAACGATTGGAAGATCATGGGGGACACTGGGGAAAATGGGGAACGATGGGAAGATCATGAGGGACGTTGTGGAAAATGGGGAACGATGGGAAGATCATGGGGACGCTGGGGAAAATGGGGAACAATGGGAAGATCATGGGGGACACTGGGGAAAATGGGGAACGATGGGAAGATCATGGGGGACACTGGGGAAAATGGGGAATGATGGGAAGATCATGGGGATGCTGGGGAAAATGGGGAACAATGGGAAGATCATGGGGACACTGGGGAAAATGGGGAACGATGGGAAGATCATAGGGGACACTGGGGAAAATGGGGAAGGATGGGAAGATCATGAGGGACACTGGGGAAAATGAAGAGTGATGGGAAGATCATGGGGGATGCTGGGGAAAATGGGGAACGATGGGAAGATCATGGGGACGCTGGGGAAAATGGGGAACGTTGGGAAGATCGTGGGGGACACTGGGGAAGGATGGGAAGATCATGAGGGACGCTGTGGAAAATGGGGAACGATGGGAAGATCATGGGGGACACTGGAGATAATGGGGAACAATGGGAAGATCATGGGGGACACTGGGGAAAATGGGGAACGATGGGAAGATCATGGGCGACACTGGGGAAATGGGGAAAGATGGGAAGATCATGAGGGACGCTGTGGAAAATGGGGAACGATGGGAAGATCATGGGGACGCTGGGGAAAATGGGGAACAATGGGAAGATCATGGGGACACTGGGGAAAATGGGGAACGATGGGAAGATCATAGGGGACACTGGGGAAAATGGGGAAGGATGGGAAGATCATGAGGGACACTGGGGAAAATGAAGAGTGATGGGAAGATCATGGGGGATGCTGGGGAAAATGGGGAACGATGGGAAGATCATGGGGACGCTGGGGAAAATGGGGAACAATGGGAAGATCATGGGGGACACTGGGGAAAATGGGGAACGATGGGAAGATCATGGGGGACACTGGGGAAAATGGGGAAGGATGGGAAGATCATGAGGGACGCTGTGGAAAATGGGGAACGATGGAAAGATCATGAGGGACACTGGGGAAAATGAAGAGCAATGGGAAGATAATGGGGGACACTGGGGAAAATGGGGAACGATGGGAAGATCATTGGGGACACTGGGGAAAATGGGGAACGATGTGAAGATAATGGGGGACACTGGGGAAAATGGGGAACCATGGGAAGATCATGGGGGACGCTGGGGAAAATGTTGAACGATGGGAAGATCATGGGGGACACTGGGGAAAATGGGGAACGATGGGAAGATCATGGGGGACACTGGGGAAAATAGGGAATGATGGGAAGTTCATGGGGGATGCTGGGGAAAATGGGGAAGGATGGGAAGATCATGAGGGACACTGGGGAAAATGGGGAATGATGGGAAGATAGTGGGGGACGCTGGGGAAAATGGGGAACGATGGGAAGTTCATGGGGGACGCTAGGGAAAATGGGGAACGATGGGAAGATCATTGGGGATGCTTGGGAAAATGGGGAAGGATGGGAAGATCATGAGGGACGCTGGGGAAAATGGGGAACGATGGGAAGATAATGGGGGACACTGGGGAAAATGGGGAAAGATGGGAAGATCATGAGGGACGCTGTGGAAAATGGGGAACGATGATAAGATCATGGAGAACGCTGGGGAAAATGGGGAGCAATGGGAAGAGCATGGGGGACACTGGGGAAAATGGGGAACGATTGGTAGATCATGGGGGACACTGGGGAAAATGGGGAACGATGGGAAGATCATGAGGGACGTTGTGGAAAATGGGGAACGATGGGAATATCATGGGGGACGCTGGGGAAAATGGGGAACGATGGGAAGATCATGGGGGACGCTGGGGAAAATGGGGAACAATGGGAAGGTCATGGGGGACACTGGGGAAAATGGGGAAAGATGGGAAGATCATGAGGGACGCTGTGGAAAATGGGGAACGATGATAAGATCATGGAGAACGCTGGGGAAAATGGGGAGCAATGGGAAGAGCATGGGGGACACTGGGGAAAATGGGGAACGATTGGTAGATCATGGGGGACACTGGGGAAAATGGGGAACGATGGGAAGATCATGAGGGACGTTGTGGAAAATGGGGAACGATGGGAAGATCATGGGGACGCTGGGGAAAATGGGGAACAATGGGAAGATCATGGGGGACACTGGGGAAAATGGGGAACGATGGGAAGTTCATGGGGGACACTGGGGAAAATGGGGAACGATGGGAAGATCATAGGGGACACTGGGGAAAATGGGGAAGGATGGGAAGATCATAGGGGACACTGGGGAAAATGGGGAAGGATGGGAAGATCATGAGGGACACTGGGGAAAATGAAGAGTGATGGGAAGATCATGGGGGATGCTGGGGAAAATGGGGAACGATGGGAAGATCATGGGGACGCTGGGGAAAATGGTGAACAATGGGAAGATCATGGGGGACACTGGGGAAAATGGGGAACGATGGGAAGATCATGGGGGACACTGGGGAAAATGGGGAAGGATGGGAAGATCATGAGGGACGCTGTGGAAAATGGGGAACGATGGAAAGATCATGAGGGACACTGGGGAAAATGAAGAGCAATGGGAAGATAATGGGGGACACTGGGGAAAATGGGGAACGATGGGAAGATCATTGGGGACACTGGGGAAAATGGGGAACGATGGGAAGATAATGGGGGACACTGGGGAAAATGGGGAACCATGGGAAGATCATGGGGGACGCTGGGGAAAATGTTGAACGATGGGAAGATCATGGGGGACACTGGGGAAAATGGGGAACGATGGGAAGATCATGGGGGACACTGGGGAAAATGGGGAATGATGGGAGGATAGTGGGGGACGCTGGGGAAAATGGGGAACGATGGGAAGTTCATGGGGGACGCTAGGGAAAATGGGGAACGATGGGAAGATCATTGGGGATGCTTGGGAAAATGGGGAAGGATGGGAAGATCATGAGGGACGCTGGGGAAAATGGGGAACGATGGGAAGATCATGGGGGACACTGGGGAAAATGGGGAAGGATGGGAAGAACAATGGGACACTGGGGAAAATGGGGAACAATGGGAAGATCATGGGGGACACTGGGGAAAATGGGGAATGATGGGAAGATCATGGGGGACACTGGGGAAAATGGGGAAGGATGGGAAGATCATGAGGGACGCTGTGGAAAATGGGGAACGACGGGAAGATCATGGGGGACGCTGGGTAAAATGGGGAATGATGGGAAGATCATGAGGGATGCAGAGGAAAATGGGGAACGATGGGAAGATCATGGGAGATGCTGGGGAAAATGGGGAAGGATGGGAAGATCATGAGGAACGCTGTGGAAAATGGGGAACGATGGGAAGATCATGGGGGTCACTGGGGAAAATGGGGAGCGATGGGAAGATCATGGGGGATGCTGGGGAAAATGGGGAACAATGGGAAGATCATTGGGGACACTGGGGAAAATGGGGAACGATGGGAAGATCATGGGGGGCGCTGGGGAAAATGGGGTAGGATGGGAAGATCATGGGGAGCGCTGGGGAAAATGGGGAAGGATGGGAAGATCATGGGGGACACTGGGGAAAATGGGGAACGATGGGAAGATCATGGGGGACACTGGGGAAAATGGGGAATGATGGGAAGATCATGGGGATGCTGGGGAAAATGGGGAACGATGGGAAGATCATGGGGGACGTAGGGGAAAATGGAGAATGATGGGAAGATCATGGGGGATGCTGGGGAAAATGGGGAACCCTGGGAAGATCATGGGGACGCTGGGGAAAATGGGGAACGATGGGAAGATCATGGGGGATGCTGGGAAAATGGGGAACGATGGGAAGATCGTGGGGAACACTGGGGAAGGATGGGAAGATCATGAGGGACGCTGTGGAAAATGGGGAACAATGGGAAGATCATGAGGGAAACTGGGGAAAATGAAGAGTGATGGGAAGTTCATGGGGGACACTGGGGAAAATGGGGAACAATGGGAAGATCATGGGGGACACTGGGGAAAATGGGGAACGATGGGAAGATCATGAGGGACGCTGTGGAAAATGGGGAACGATGGGAAGATCATGGAGATGCTGGGGAAAATGGGGAACAATGGGAAGATCATGGGGGACACTGGGGAAAATGGGGAATGATGGGAAGGTCATGGGGGACACTGGGGAAAATGGGGAACGATGGGAAGATCATAGGGGACACTGGGGAAAATGCGGAAGGATGGGAAGATCATGAGGGACACTGGGGAAAATGAAGAGTGATGGGAAGATCATGGGGGATGCTGGGGAAAATGGGGAACGATGGGAAGATCATGGGGACGCTGGGGAAAATGGGGAACAATGGGAAGATCATGGGGGACACTGGGGAAAATGGGGAACGATGGGAAGATCATGGGGGACACTGGGGAAAATGGGGAAGGATGGGAAGATCATGAGGGACGCTGTGTAAAATGGGGAACGATGGAAAGATCATGAGGGACACTGGGGAAAATGAAGAGCAATGGGAAGATCATGGGGGATGCTGGGGAAAATGGGGAACGATGGGAAGATCATGAGGGACGCTGTGGAAAATGGGGGACAATGGGAAGATCATGGGGGACACTGGGGAAAATGGGGAACGATGGGAAGATCATGAGGGACGCTGGGGAAAATGGGGAACGATGGGAAGATCATTGGGGACACTGGGGAAAATGGGGAACGATGGGAAGATAATGGGGGACACTGGGGAAAATGGGGAACCATGGGAAGATCATGGGGGACGCTGGGGAAAATGTTGAACGATGGGAAGATCATGGGGGACACTGGGTAAAATGGGGAACGATGGGAAGATCATGGGGGACACTGGGGAAAATGGGGAACGATGGGAAGATCATGAGGGACGCTGTGGAAAATGGGGAACGATGGGAAGATCATGGAGATGCTGGGGAAAATGGGGAACAATGGGAAGATCATGGGGGACACTGGGGAAAATGGGGAATGATGGGAAGGTCATGGGGGACACTGGGGAAAATGGGGAACGATGGGAAGATCATAGGGGACACTGGGGAAAATGCGGAAGGATGGGAAGATCATGAGGGACACTGGGGAAAATGAAGAGTGATGGGAAGATCATGGGGGATGCTGGGGAAAATGGGGAACGATGGGAAGATCATGGGGACGCTGGGGAAAATGGGGAACAATGGGAAGATCATGGGGGACACTGGGGAAAATGGGGAACGATGGGAAGATCATGGGGGACACTGGGGAAAATGGGGAAGGATGGGAAGATCATGAGGGACGCTGTGTAAAATGGGGAACGATGGAAAGATCATGAGGGACACTGGGGAAAATGAAGAGCAATGGGAAGATCATGGGGGATGCTGGGGAAAATGGGGAACGATGGGAAGATCATGAGGGACGCTGTGGAAAATGGGGGACAATGGGAAGATCATGGGGGACACTGGGGAAAATGGGGAACGATGGGAAGATCATGAGGGACGCTGGGGAAAATGGGGAACGATGGGAAGATCATTGGGGACACTGGGGAAAATGGGGAACGATGGGAAGATAATGGGGGACACTGGGGAAAATGGGGAACCATGGGAAGATCATGGGGGACGCTGGGGAAAATGTTGAACGATGGGAAGATCATGGGGGACACTGGGTAAAATGGGGAACGATGGGAAGATCATGGGGGATGCTGGGGAAAATGGGGAACGATGGGAAGATCATTGGGGACACTGGGGAAAATGGGGAACGATGGGAAGATAATGGGGGACACTGGGGAAAATGGGGAACCATGGGAAGATCATAGGGGACGCTGGGGAAAATGTTGAACGATGGGAAGATCATGGGGGACACTAGGTAAAATGGGGAACGATGGGAAGATCATGGGGGACACTGGGGAAAATGGGGAACGATGGGAAGTTCATGGGGGATGCTGGGGAAAATGGGGAAGGATGGGAAGATCATGAGGGACACTGGGGAAAATGGGGAATGATGGGAAGATAGTGGGGGACGCTGGGGAAAATGGGGAACGATGGGAAGATCATGGGGGACGCTAGGGAAAATGGGGAACGATGGGAAGATCATTGGGGATGCTTGGGAAAATGGGGAAGGATGGGAAGAATAATGGTACACTGGGGAAAATGGGGAACAATGGGAAGATCATGGGGGACACTGGGGAAAATGGGGAATGATGGGAAGATCATGGGGGACACTGGGGAAAATGGGGAAGGATGGGAAGATCATGAGGGACGCTGTGGAAAATGGGGAACGACGGGAAGATCATGGGGGACGCTGGGTAAAATGGGGAATGATGGGAAGATCATGTGGGATGCAGAGGAAAATGGGGAACAATGGGAAGATCATTGGGGACACTGGGGAAAATGGGGAACAATGGGAATATCATGGGGGACACTGGGGAAAATGTTGAACGATGGGAAGATCATGGGGGGCGCTGGGGAAAATGGGGTAGGATGGGAAGATCATGGGGAGAGCTGGGGAAAATGGGGAAGGATGGGAAGATCATGGGGGTTGCTGGGGAAAATGGGGAACGATGGGAAGATCATGGGGGACACTGGGGAAAATGGGGAACGATGGGAAGATCATGGGGGACACTGGGGAAAATGGGGAATGATGGGAAGATCATGGGGATGCTGGGGAAAATGGGGAAGGATGGAAAGATCATGGGGGCTGCTGGGGAAAATGGGGAACGATGGGAAGATCATGGGGGACGTAGGGGAAAATGGAGAAAGATGGGAAGATCATGGGGGATGCTGGGGAAAATGGGGAACCCTGGGAAGATCATGGGGATGCTGGGGAAAATGGGGAACGATGGGAAGATCATGGGGGATGCTGGGAAAATGGGGAACGATGGGAAGATCGTGGGGGACACTGGGGAAGGATGGGAAGATCATGAGGGACGCTGTGGAAAATGGGGAACGATGGGAAGATCATGAGGGACACTGGGGAAAATGAAGAGTGATGGGAAGTTCATGGGGGATGCTGGGGAAAATGGGGAACGATGGGAAGATCATGGGGGACACTGGGGAAAATGGGGAACAATGGGAAGATCATGGGGGACACTGGGGAAAATGGGGAACGATGGGAAGATCATGAGGGACGCTGTGGAAAATGGGGAACGATGGGAAGATCATGGAGACGCTGGGGAAAATGGGGAACAATGGGAAGATCATGGGGGACACTGGGGAAAATGGGGAATGATGGGAAGGTCATGGGGATGTGTGGGAAAATGGGGAAGGATGGGAAGATCATGGGGGACACTGGGAAAAATGGGGAACGATGGGAAGATCATGGGGGACGCTGGGGAAAATGAGGAACTATGGGAAGATCATGGGGGACACAGGGGAAAATGGGGAACGATGGGAAGATGATGGGGGACACTGGGGAAAATGGGGAAGGATGGGAAGATCATGAGGGACACTGGGGAAAATGAAGAGTGATGGGAAGATCATGGGGGATGCTGGGGAAAATGGGGAATGATGGGAAGATCATGGGGGACACTGGGGAAAATGGGGAACAATGGGAAGATCATGGGGGACACTGGGGAAAATGGGGAACGATGGGAAGATCATGGGGGACACTGGGGAAAATGGGGAAGGATGGGAAGATCATGAGGGATGCTGTGGAAAATGGGGAACGATGGGAAGATCATGGGGGACGCTGGGGAAAATGGGGAACGATGGGAAGATCATGGGGGACGCTGGGGAAAATGGGGAACAATGGGAAGATCATGGGGGACACTGGGGAAAATGGGGAACGATGGGAAGATCATGGGGGACACTGGGGAAAATGAAGAGTGATGGGAAGATCATGGGGGATGCTGGGGAAAATGGGGAATGATGGGAAGATCATGGGGGACACTGGGGAAAATGGGGAACAATGGGAAGATCATGGGGGACACTGGGGAAAATGGGGAAGGATGGGAAGATCATGAGGGACGCTGTGGAAAATGGGGAACGATGGGAAGATCATGGGGACACTGGGGAAAATGGGGAAGGATGGGAAGATCATGAGGGACGCTGTGGAAAATGGGGAACGATGGGAAGATCATGGGGGACGCTAGGGAAAATGGGGAACAATGGGAAGATCATGGGGGACACTGGGGAAAATGGGGAAGGATGGGAAGATCATGAGGGACGCTGTGGAAAATGGGGAACGATGGGAAGATCATGGGGGACACTGGGGAAAATGGGGAAGGATGGGAAGATCATGAGGGACGCTGTGGAAAATGGGGAACGATGGGAAGATTGGGGGACGCTGGGGAAAATGGGGAACAATGGGAAGATCATGGGGGACACTGGGGAAAATAGGAAACTATTGGAAGATCATGGGGGACACTGGGGAAAATGGAGAACGATGGGAAGATCATGAGGGACGTTGTGGAAAATGGGGATCGATGGGAAGATCATGGGGGACGCTGGGTAAAATGGGGAACAATGGGAAGATCATGGGAGACACTGGGGAAAATGGGGAACGATGGGAAGATCATGGGGGACACTGGGGAAAATGGAGAAGGATGGGAAAATCATGAGGGACGCTGTGGAAATGGGGAACGATGGGAAGATCATGGGGGACGCTGGGGAAAATGGGGAACAATGGGAAGATCATGGGGGACACTGGGGAAAATGGGGAAGGATGGGAAGATCATGAGGGACGCTGTGGAAAATGGGGAACGATGGGAAGATCATGGGGGACGCTGGGGAAAATGGGGAACGATGGGAAGATCATGGGGGACGCTGGGGAAAATGGGGAAGGATGGGAAGATCATGAGGGACGCTGTGGAAAATGGGGAACGATGGGAAGATCATGGGGACACTGGGGAAAATGGGGAAGGATGGGAAGATCATGAGGGACGCTGTGGAAAATGGGGAACGATGGGAAGATAATGGGGGACGCTGGGGAAAATGGGGAACAATGGGAAGATCATGGGGGACACTGGGGAAAATGGGGAAGGATGGGAAGATCATGAGGGACGCTGTGGAATATGGGGAACGATGGGTAGATCATGGGTGACACTGGGGAAAATGGGGAAGGATGGGAAGATCATGAGGGACGCTGGGGAAAATAGGAAACTATTGGAAGATCATGGGGGACACTGGGGAAAATGGAGAACAATGGGAAGATCATGAGGGACATTGTGGAAAATGGGGAACGATGGGAAGATCATGGGGGACGCTGGGGAAAATGGGGAACAATGGGAAGATCATGGGAGACACTGGGGAAAATGGGGAACGATGGGAAGATCATGGGGGACACTGGGGAAAATGGAGAAGGATGGGAAAATCATGAGGGACGCTGTGGAAAATGGGGAACGATGGGAAGATCATGGGGGACGCTGGGGAAATGGGGAACGATGGGAAGATCGTTGGGGACACTGGGGAAAATTGGGAACGATGGGAAGATCATGGGGGACGCTGGGGAAAATTGGGAACGATGGCAAGATCATGGGGGACACTGGTGAATATGGGGAATGATGGGAAGATCATGGGGATGCTGGGGAAAATGGGGAAGGATGGAAAGATCATGGGGGATGCTTGGGAAAATGGGGAACGATGGGAAGATCATGGGGGACGTAGGGGAAAATGGAGAACGATGGGAAGATCATGGGGGATGCTGGTGAAAATGGGGAACCCTGGGAAGATTATGGGGACGCTGGGGAAAATGGGGAATGATGGGAAGATCATGGGGACGCTGTGGAAAATTGGGAACAATGGGAAGATCATGGGGGACGCTGGGGAAATGGGGAAGGATGGGAAGATCATGAGGGACACTGGGGAAAATGAAGAGTGATGGGAAGATCATGGGGGATGCTGGGGAAAATGGGGAACGATGGGAAGATCATGGGGACGCTGGGGAAAATGGGGAACGATGGGAAGATCGTGGGGGACACTGGGGAAGGATGGGAAGATCATGAGGGACGCTGTGGAAAATGGGGAACGATGGGAAGATCATGGGGGACACTGGAGATAATGGGGAACAATGGGAAGATCATGGGGGACACTGGGGAAAATGGGGAACGATGGGAAGATCATGGGCGACACTGGGGAAATGGGGAAAGATGGGAAGATCATGAGGGACGCTGTGGAAAATGGGGAACGATGGGAAGATCATGGGGACGCTGGGGAAAATGGGGAACAATGGGAAGATCATGGGGACACTGGGGAAAATGGGGAACGATGGGAAGATCATAGGGGACACTGGGGAAAATGGGGAAGGATGGGAAGATCATGAGGGACACTGGGGAAAATGAAGAGTGATGGGAAGATCATGGGGGATGCTGGGGAAAATGGGGAACGATGGGAAGATCATGGGGACGCTGGGGAAAATGGGGAACAATGGGAAGATCATGGGGGACACTGGGGAAAATGGGGAACGATGGGAAGATCATGGGGGACACTGGGGAAAATGAAGAGCAATGGGAAGATAATGGGGGACACTGGGGAAAATGGGCAACGATGGGAAGATCATTGGGGACACTGGGGAAAATGGGGAATGATGGGAAGATAATGGGGGACACTGGGGAAAATGGGGAACCATGGGAAGATCATGGGGGATGCTGGGGAAAATGTTGAACGATGGGAAGATCATGGGGGACACTGGGGAAAATGGGGAACGATGGGAAGATCATGGGGTACACTGGGGAAAATGGGGAATGATGGGAAGTTAATGGGGGATGCTGGGGAAAATGGGGAAGGATGGGAAGATCATGAGGGACACTGGGGAAAATGGGGAATGATGGGAAGATAGTGGGGGACGCTGGGGAAAATGGGGAACGATGGGAAGTTCATGGGGGACGCTAGGGAAAATGGGGGACGATGGGAAGATCATTGGGGATGCTTGGGAAAATGGGGAAGGATGGGAAGATCATGAGGGACGCTGGGGAAAATGGGGAACGATGGGAAGATAATGGGGGACACTGGGGAAAATGGGGAACGATGGGAAGATCATGGGGGACGCTGGGGAAAATGGGGAGCAATGGGAAGATCATGGGGGACACTGGGGAAAATGGGGAACGATTGGTAGATCATGGGGGACACTGGGGAAAATGGGGAACTATGGGAAGATCATGTGGGATGCTGGGGAAAATGGGGAACGATGGGAAGATCATGGGGGACGCTGGGGAAAATGGGGAGCAATGGGAAGGTCATGGGGGACACTGGGGAAAATGGGGAACGATTGGTAGATCATGGGGGACACTGGGGAAAATGGGGAACTATGGGAAGATCATGAGGGACGTTGTGGAAAATGGGGAACGATGGGAAGTTCATGGGGGACACTGGGGAAAATGGGGAACGATGGGAAGATCATAGGGGACACTGGGGAAAATGGGGAAGGATGGGAAGATCATGAGGGACACTGGGGAAAATGAAGAGTGATGGGAAGATCATGGGGGATGCTGGGGAAAATGGGGAACGATGGGAAGATCATGAGGGCCGCTGTGAAAATGGGGGACAATGGGAAGATCATGGGGGACACTGGGGAAAATGGGGAACGATGGGAAGGTCATGGGGGACACTGGGTAAAATGGGGAAGGATGGGAAGATCATGAGGGACGCTGTGGAAAATGGGGAACGATGGGAAGATCATGGGGGATGCTGGGTAAAATGGGGAACGATGGGAAGATCATGGGGGACACTGGGGAAAATGGGGAACGATGGGAAGATCATGGGGGACACTGGGGAAAATGGGGAACGATGGGAAGTTCATGGGGGATGCTGGGGAAAATGGGGAAGGATGGGAAGATCATGAGGGACACTGGGGAAAATGGGGAATGATGGGAAGATAGTGGGGGACGCTGGGGAAAATGGGGAACGATGGGAAGATAATGGGGGACGCTAGGGAAAATGGGGAACGATGGGAAGATCATTGGGGATGCTGGGGAAAATGGGGAACCATGGGAAGATCATGGAGACGTGTGGGAAAATGGGGAAGGATGGGAAGATCATGGGGGACACTGGAGATAATGGGGAACAATGGGAAGATCATGGGGGACACTGGGGAAAATGGGGAACGATGGGACGATCATGAGGGACGCTGTGGAAAATGGGGAATGATGGGAAGATCATGGGGACGCTGGGGAAAATGGGGAACAATGGGAAGATCATGGGGGACACTGGGGAAAATGGGGAACGATGGGAAGATCATGGGGGACATTGGGGAAAATGAAGAGCAATGGGAAGATAATGGGGGACACTGGGGAAAATGGGCAACGATGGGAAGATCATTGGGGACACTGGGGAAAATGGGGAACGATGGGAAGATAATGGGGGACACTGGGGAAAATGGGGAACCATGGGAAGATCATGGGGGATGCTGGGGAAAATGTTGAACGATGGGAAGATCATGGGGGACACTGGGGAAAATGGGGAACAATGGGAAGATCATGGGGTACACTGGGGAAAATGGGGAATGATGGGAAGTTAATGGGGGATGCTGGGGAAAATGGGGAAGGATGGGAAGATCATGAGGGACACTGGGGAAAATGGGGAATGATGGGAAGATAGTGGGGGACGCTGGGGAAAATGGGGAACGATGGGAAGTTCATGGGGGACGCTAGGGAAAATGGGGAACGATGGGAAGATCATTGGGGATGCTTGGGAAAATGGGGAAGGATGGGAAGATCATGAGGGACGCTGGGGAAAATGGGGAACGATGGGAAAATAATGGGGGACACTGGGGAAAATGGGGAGCGATGGGAATATCATGGGGGACGCTGGGGAAAATGGGGAACGATGGGAAGATCATGGGGGACGCTGGGGAAAATGGGGAACAATGGGAAGATCATGGGGGACACTGGGGAAAATGGGGAAGGATGGGAAGATCATGAGGGACGCTGTGGAAAATGGGGAACGATGATAAGATCATGGAGAACGCTGGGGAAAATGGGGAGCAATGGGAAGATCATGGGGGACACTGGGGAAAATGGGGAACGATTGGTAGATCATGGGGGACACTGGGGAAAATGGGGAACTATGGGAAGATCATGAGGGACGTTGTGGAAAATGGGGAACGATGGGAAGTTCATGGGGGACACTGGGGAAAATGGGGAACGATGGGAAGATCATAGGGGACACTGGGGAAAATGGGGAAGGATGGGAAGATCATGAGGGACACTGGGGAAAATGAAGAGTGATGGGAAGATCATGGGGGATGCTGGGGAAAATGGGGAACGATGGGAAGATCATGAGGGCCGCTGTGGAAAATGGGGGACAATGGGAAGATCATGGGGGACACTGGGGAAAATGGGGAACGATGGGAAGGTCATGGGGGACACTGGGTAAAATGGGGAAGGATGGGAAGATCATGAGGGACGCTGTGGAAAATGGGGAACGATGGGAAGATCATGGGGGATGCTGGGTAAAATGGGGAACGATGGGAAGATCATGGGGGACACTGGGGAAAATGGGGAACGATGGGAAGATCATGGGGGACACTGGGGAAAATGGGGAACGATGGGAAGTTCATGGGGGATGCTGGGGAAAATGGGGAAGGATGGGAAGATCATGAGGGACACTGGGGAAAATGGGGAATGATGGGAAGATAGTGGGGGACGCTGGGGAAAATGGGGAACGATGGGAAGATCATGGGGGACGCTAGGGAAAATGGGGAACGATGGGAAGATCATTGGGGATGCTGGGGAAAATGGGGAACCATGGGAAGATCATGGAGACGTGTGGGAAAATGGGGAAGGATGGGAAGATCATGGGGGACACTGGAGATAATGGGGAACAATGGGAAGATCATGGGGGACACTGGGGAAAATGGGGAACGATGGGAAGATCATGGGCGACACTGGGGAAATGGGGAAAGATGGGAAGATCATGAGGGACGCTGTGGAAAATGGGGAACGATGGGAAGATCATGGGGACGCTGGGGAAAATGGGGAACAATGGGAAGATCATGGGGACACTGGGGAAAATGGGGAACGATGGGAAGATCATAGGGGACACTGGGGAAAATGGGGAAGGATGGGAAGATCATGAGGGACACTGGGGAAAATGAAGAGTGATGGGAAGATCATGGGGGATGCTGGGGAAAATGGGGAACGATGGGAAGATCATGGGGGACACTGGGAAAATGGGGAACGATGGGAAGATCATGGGGGACACTGGGGAAAATGGGGAAGGATGGGAAGATCATGAGGGACGCTGTGGAAAATGGGGAACGATGGAAAGATCATGAGGGACACTGGGGAAAATGAAGAGCAATGGGAAGATAATGGGGGACACTGGGGAAAATGGGGAACGATGGGAAGATCATGGGCGACACTGGGGAAATGGGGAAAGATGGGAAGATCATGAGGGACGCTGTGGAAAATGGGGAACGATGGGAAGATCATGGGGATGCTGGGGAAAATGGGGAACAATGGGAAGATCATGGGGACACTGGGGAAAATGGGGAACGATGGGAAGATCATTGGGGACACTGGGGAAAATGGGGAACGATGGGAAGATAATGGGGGACACTGGGGAAAATGGGGAACCATGGGAAGATCATGGGGGACGCTGGGGAAAATGTTGAACGATGGGAAGATCATGGGGGACACTGGGGAAAATGGGGAACGATGGGAAGATCATGGGGGACACTGGGGAAAATGGGGAATGATGGGAAGTTCATGGGGGATGCTGGGGAAAATGGGGAAGGATGGGAAGATCATGAGGGACACTGGGGAAAATGGGGAATGATGGGAAGATAGTGGGGGACGCTGGGGAAAATGGGGAACGATGGGAAGTTCATGGGGGACGCTAGGGAAAATGGGGAACGATGGGAAGATCATGGGGACGCTGTGGAAAATGGGGAACGATGGGAAGATCATGGGGACGCTGGGGAAAATGGGGAACAATGGGAAGATCATGGGGACACTGGGGAAAATGGGGAACGATGGGAAGATCATAGGGGACACTGGGGAAAATGGGGAAGGATGGGAAGATCATGAGGGACACTGGGGAAAATGAAGAGTGATGGGAAGATCATGGGGGATGCTGGGGAAAATGGGGAACGATGGGAAGATCATGGGGACGCTGGGGAAAATGGGGAACAATGGGAAGATCATGGGGGACACTGGGGAAAATGGGGAACGATGGGAAGATCATGGGGGACACTGGGGAAAATGAAGAGCAATGGGAAGATAATGGGGGACACTGGGGAAAATGGGCAACGATGGGAAGATCATTGGGGACACTGGGGAAAATGGGGAACGATGGGAAGATAATGGGGGACACTGGGGAAAATGGGGAACCATGGGAAGATCATGGGGGATGCTGGGGAAAATGTTGAACGATGGGAAGATCATGGGGGACACTGGGGAAAATGGGGAACGATGGGAAGATCATGGGGTACACTGGGGAAAATGGGGAATGATGGGAAGTTAATGGGGGATGCTGGGGAAAATGGGGAAGGATGGGAAGATCATGAGGGACACTGGGGAAAATGGGGAATGATGGGAAGATAGTGGGGGACGCTGGGGAAAATGGGGAACGATGGGAAGTTCATGGGGGACGCTAGGGAAAATGGGGAACGATGGGAAGATCATTGGGGATGCTTGGGAAAATGGGGAAGGATGGGAAGATCATGAGGGACGCTGGGGAAAATGGGGAACGATGGGAAGATAATGGGGGACACTGGGGAAAATGGGGAGCGATGGGAATATCATGGGGGACGCTGGGGAAAATGGGGAACGATGGGAAGATCATGGGGGACGCTGGGGAAAATGGGGAACAATGGGAAGATCATGGGGGACACTGGGGAAAATGGGGAAGGATGGGAAGATCATGAGGGACGCTGTGGAAAATGGGGAACGATGATAAGATCATGGAGAACGCTGGGGAAAATGGGGAGCAATGGGAAGATCATGGGGGACACTGGGGAAAATGGGGAACGATTGGTAGATCATGGGGGACACTGGGGAAAATGGGGAACGATGGGAAGATCATGAGGGACGTTGTGGAAAATGGGGAACGATGGGAAGATCATGGGGACGCTGGGGAAAATGGGGAACAATGGGAAGATCATAGGGGACACTGGGGAAAATGGGGAAGGATGGGAAGATCATGAGGGACACTGGGGAAAATGAAGAGTGATGGGAAGATCATGGGGGATGCTGGGGAAAATGGGGAACGATGGGAAGATCATGAGGGCCGCTGTGGAAAATGGGGGACAATGGGAAGATCATGGGGGACACTGGGGAAAATGGGGAACGATGGGAAGGTCATGGGGGACACTGGGTAAAATGGGGAAGGATGGGAAGATCATGAGGGACGCTGTGGAAAATGGGGAACGATGGGAAGATCATGGGGGATGCTGGGTAAAATGGGGAACGATGGGAAGATCATGGGGGACACTGGGGAAAATGGGGAACGATGGGAAGATCATGGGGGACACTGGGGAAAATGGGGAACGATGGGAAGTTCATGGGGGATGCTGGGGAAAATGGGGAAGGATGGGAAGATCATGAGGGACACTGGGGAAAATGGGGAATGATGGGAAGATAGTGGGGGACGCTGGGGAAAATGGGAACGATGGGAAGATCATGGGGGACGCTAGGGAAAATGGGGAACGATGGGAAGATCATTGGGGATGCTGGGGAAAATGGGGAACCATGGGAAGATCATGGAGACATGTGGGAAAATGGGGAAGGATGGGAAGATCATGGGGGACACTGGGGAAAATGGGGAAGGATGGGAAGAACAATGGGACACTGGGGAAAATGGGGAACAATGGGAAGATCATGGGGGACACTGGGGAAAATGGGGAAGGATGGGAAGAACAATGGGACACTGGGGAAAATGGGGAACAATGGGAAGATCATGGGGGACACTGGGGAAAATGGGGAACGATGGGAAGATCATGGGTTGACACTGGGGAAAATGGGGAACGATGGGAAGATCATGGGGGACACTGGGGAAAATGGGGAATGATGGGAAGATCATGGGGATGCTGGGGAAAATGGGGAACGATGGGAAGATCATGGGGGACGTAGGGGAAAATGGAGAATGATGGGAAGATCATGGGGGATGCTGGGGAAAATGGGGAACCCTGGGAAGATCATGGGGACGCTGGGGAAAATGGGGAACGATGGGAAGATCATGGGGGATGCTGGGAAAATGGGGAACGATGGGAAGATCGTGGGGAACACTGGGGAAGGATGGGAAGATCATGAGGGACGCTGTGGAAAATGGGGAACAATGGGAAGATCATGAGGGACACTGGGGAAAATGAAGAGTGATGGGAAGTTCATGGGGGATGCTGGGGAAAATGGGGAACGATGGGAAGATCATGGGGGACACTGGGGAAAATGGGGAACAATGGGAAGATCATGGGGGACACTGGGGAAAATGGGGAACGATGGGAAGATCATGAGGGACGCTGTGGAAAATGGGGAACGATGGGAAGATCATGGGGGACACTGGGGAAAATGGGGAATGATGGGAAGGTCATGGGGATGTGTGGGAAAATGGGGAAGGATGGGAAGATCATGGGGGACACTGGGAAAAATGGGGAACGATGGGAAGATCATGAGGGACACTGGGGAAAATGAAGAGTGATGGGAAGATCATGGGGGATGCTGGGGAAAATGGGGAATGATGGGAAGATCATGGGGGACACTGGGGAAAATGGGGAACAATGGGAAGATCATGGGGGACACTGGGGAAAATGGGGAACGATGGGAAGATCATGGGGGACAATGGGGAAAATGGGGAAGGATGGGAAGATCATGAGGGATGCTGTGGAAAATGGGGAACGATGGGAAGATCATGGGGGACGCTGGGGAAAATGGGGAACGATGGGAAGATCATGGGGGACACTGGGGAAAATGGGGAACGATGGGAAGATCATGGGGGACAATGGGGAAAATGGGGAAGGATGGGAAGATCATGAGGGACGCTGTGGAAAATGGGGAACGATGGGAAGATCATGGGGACACTGGGGAAAATGGGGAAGGATGGGAAGATCATGAGGGACGCTGTGGAAAATGGGGAACGATGGGAAGATCATGGGGGACGCTGGGGAAAATGGGGAACAATGGGAAGATCATGGGGGACACTGGGGAAAATGGGGAAGGATGGGAAGATCATGAGGGACGCTGTGGAAAATGGGGAACGATGGGAAGATCATGGGGACACTGGGGAAAATGGGGAAGGATGGGAAGATCATGATGGACGCTGTGGAAAATGGGGAACGATGGGAAGATCATGGGGGACGCTAGGGAAAATGGGGAACAATGGGAAGATCATGGGGGACACTGGGGATAATGGGGAACGATGGGAAGATCATGAGGGACGCTGTGGAAAATGGGGAACGATGGGAAGATCATGGAGACGCTGGGGAAAATGGGGAACAATGGGAAGATCATGGGGGACACTGGGGGAAATGGGGAACGATGGGAAGGTCATGGGGGACACTGGGGAAAATGGGGAACGATTGGAAGTTCATGGGGGACACTGGGGAAAATGGGGAACGATGGGAAGATCATAGGGGACACTGGGGAAAATGGGGAAGGATGGGAAGATCATGAGGGACACTGGGGAAAATGAAGAGTGATGGGAAGATCATGGGGGATGCTGGGGAAAATGGGGAACGATGGGAAGATCATGAGGGCCGCTGTGGAAAATGGGGGACAATGGGAAGATCATGGGGGACACTGGGGAAAATGGGGAACGATGGGAAGGTCATGGGGGACACTGGGTAAAATGGGGAAGGATGGGAAGATCATGAGGGACACTGGGGAAAATGAAGAGTGATGGGAAGATCATGGGGGATGCTGGGGAAAATGGGGAATGATGGGAAGATCATGGGGGACACTGGGGAAAATGGGGAACAATGGGAAGATCATGGGGGACACTGGGGAAAATGGGGAACGATGGGAAGATCATGGGGGACAATGGGGAAAATGGGGAAGGATGGGAAGATCATGAGGGATGCTGTGGAAAATGGGGAACGATGGGAAGATCATGGGGGACGCTGGGGAAAATGGGGAACGATGGGAAGATCATGGGGGACACTGGGGAAAATGGGGAACGATGGGAAGATCATGGGGGACAATGGGGAAAATGGGGAAGGATGGGAAGATCATGAGGGACGCTGTGGAAAATGGGGAACGATGGGAAGATCATGGGGACACTGGGGAAAATGGGGAAGGATGGGAAGATCATGAGGGACGCTGTGGAAAATGGGGAACGATGGGAAGATCATGGGGGACGCTGGGGAAAATGGGGAACAATGGGAAGATCATGGGGGACACTGGGGAAAATGGGGAAGGATGGGAAGATCATGAGGGACGCTGTGGAAAATGGGGAACGATGGGAAGATCATGGGGACACTGGGGAAAATGGGGAAGGATGGGAAGATCATGATGGACGCTGTGGAAAATGGGGAACGATGGGAAGATCATGGGGGACGCTAGGGAAAATGGGGAACAATGGGAAGATCATGGGGGACACTGGGGATAATGGGGAACGATGGGAAGATCATGAGGGACGCTGTGGAAAATGGGGAACGATGGGAAGATCATGGAGACGCTGGGGAAAATGGGGAACAATGGGAAGATCATGGGGGACACTGGGGGAAATGGGGAACGATGGGAAGGTCATGGGGGACACTGGGGAAAATGGGGAACGATTGGAAGTTCATGGGGGACACTGGGGAAAATGGGGAACGATGGGAAGATCATAGGGGACACTGGGGAAAATGGGGAAGGATGGGAAGATCATGAGGGACACTGGGGAAAATGAAGAGTGATGGGAAGATCATGGGGGATGCTGGGGAAAATGGGGAACGATGGGAAGATCATGAGGGCCGCTGTGGAAAATGGGGGACAATGGGAAGATCATGGGGGACACTGGGGAAAATGGGGAACGATGGGAAGGTCATGGGGGACACTGGGTAAAATGGGGAAGGATGGGAAGATCATGAGGGACGCTGTGGAAAATGGGGAACGATGGGAAGAACATGGGGGATGCTGGGTAAAATGGGGAACGATGGGAAGATCATGGGGGACACTGGGGAAAATGGGGAACGATGGGAAGATCATGGGGGACACTGGGGAAAATGGGGAACGATGGGAAGTTCATGGGGGATGCTGGGGAAAATGGGGAAGGATGGGAAGATCATGAGGGACACTGGGGAAAATGGGGAATGATGGGAAGATAGTGGGGGACGCTGGGGAAAATGGGAACGATGGGAAGATCATGGGGGACGCTAGGGAAAATGGGGAACGATGGGAAGATCATTGGGGATGCTGGGGAAAATGGGGAACCATGGGAAGATCATGGAGACATGTGGGAAAATGGGGAAGGATGGGAAGATCATGGGGGACACTGGGGAAAATGGGGAAGGATGGGAAGAACAATGGGACACTGGGGAAAATGGGGAACAATGGGAAGATCATGGGGGACACTGGGGAAAATGGGGAAGGATGGGAAGAACAATGGGACACTGGGGAAAATGGGGAACAATGGGAAGATCATGGGGGACACTGGGGAAAATGGGGAACGATGGGAAGATCATGGGTTGACACTGGGGAAAATGGGGAACGATGGGAAGATCATGGGGGACACTGGGGAAAATGGGGAATGATGGGAAGATCATGGGGATGCTGGGGAAAATGGGGAACGATGGGAAGATCATGGGGGACGTAGGGGAAAATGGAGAATGATGGGAAGATCATGGGGGATGCTGGGGAAAATGGGGAACCCTGGGAAGATCATGGGGACGCTGGGGAAAATGGGGAACGATGGGAAGATCATGGGGGATGCTGGGAAAATGGGGAACGATGGGAAGATCGTGGGGAACACTGGGGAAGGATGGGAAGATCATGAGGGACGCTGTGGAAAATGGGGAACAATGGGAAGATCATGAGGGACACTGGGGAAAATGAAGAGTGATGGGAAGTTCATGGGGGATGCTGGGGAAAATGGGGAACGATGGGAAGATCATGGGGGACACTGGGGAAAATGGGGAACAATGGGAAGATCATGGGGGACACTGGGGAAAATGGGGAACGATGGGAAGATCATGAGGGACGCTGTGGAAAATGGGGAACGATGGGAAGATCACGGAGATGCTGGGGAAAATGGGGAACAATGGGAAGATCATGGGGGACACTGGGGAAAATGGGGAACGATGGGAAGGTCATGGGGGACACTGGGGAAAATGGGGAACGATGGGAAGATCATAGGGGACACTGGGGAAAATGCGGAAGGATGGGAAGATCATGAGGGACACGGGAAAATGAAGAGTGATGGGAAGATCATGGGGGATGCTGGGGAAAATGGGGAACGATGGGAAGATCATGGGGACGCTGGGGAAAATGGGGAACAATGGGAAGATCATGGGGGACACTGGGGAAAATGGGGAACGATGGGAAGATCATGAGGGACGCTGTGGAAAATGGGGAACGATGGGAAGATCATGGAGACGCTGGGGAAAATGGGGAACAATGGGAAGATCATGGGGGACACTGGGGAAAATGGGGAATGATGGGAAGGTCATGGGGATGTGTGGGAAAATGGGGAAGGATGGGAAGATCATGGGGGACACTGGGAAAAATGGGGAACGATGGGAAGATCATGAGGGACACTGGGGAAAATGAAGAGTGATGGGAAGATCATGGGGGATGCTGGGGAAAATGGGGAATGATGGGAAGATCATGGGGGACACTGGGGAAAATGGGGAACAATGGGAAGATCATGGGGGACACTGGGGAAAATGGGGAACGATGGGAAGATCATGGGGGACAATGGGGAAAATGGGGAAGGATGGGAAGATCATGAGGGATGCTGTGGAAAATGGGGAACGATGGGAAGATCATGGGGGACGCTGGGGAAAATGGGGAACGATGGGAAGATCATGGGGGACACTGGGGAAAATGGGGAACGATGGGAAGATCATGGGGGACAATGGGGAAAATGGGGAAGGATGGGAAGATCATGAGGGATGCTGTGGAAAATGGGGAACGATGGGAAGATCATGGGGACACTGGGGAAAATGGGGAAGGATGGGAAGATCATGAGGGACGCTGTGGAAAATGGGGAACGATTTGAAGATCATGGGGGACGCTGGGGAAAATGGGGAACAATGGGAAGATCATGGGGGACACTGGGGAAAATGGGGAAGGATGGGAAGATCATGAGGGACGCTGTGGAAAATGGGGAACGATGGGAAGATCATGGGGACACTGGGGAAAATGGGGAAGGATGGGAAGATCATGAGGGACGCTGTGGAAAATGGGGAACGATGGGAAGATCATGGGGGACGCTAGGGAAAATGGGGAACAATGGGAAGATCATGGGGGACACTGGGGAAAATGGGGAAGGATGGGAAGATCATGAGGGACGCTGTGGAAAATGGGGAACGATGGGAAGATCATGGGGGACACTGGGGAAAATGGGGAAGGATGGGAAGATCATGAGGGACGCTGTGGAAAATGGGGAACGATGGGAAGATTGGGGGACGCTGGGGAAAATGGGGAACAATGGGAAGATCATGGGGGACACTGGGGAAAATGGAGAACGATGGGAAGATCATGAGGGACGTTGTGGAAAATGGGGATCGATGGGAAGATCATGGGGGACGCTGGGGAAAATGGGGAACAATGGGAAGATCATGGGAGACACTGGGGAAAATGGGGAACGATGGGAAGATCATGGGGGACACTGGGGAAAATGGAGAAGGATGGGAAAATCATGAGGGACGCTGTGGAAAATGGGGAACGATGGGAAGATCATGGGGACGCTGGGGAAAATAGGGAACAATGGGAAGATCATGGGGACGCTGGGGAAAATAGGGAACAATGGGAAGATCATGGGGGACACTGGGGAAAATGGGGAATGATGGGAAGATCATGGGGGACACTGGGAAAAATGGGGAAGGATGGGAAGATCATGAGGGACGCTGTGGAAAATGGGGAACGATGGGAAGGTCATGGGGATGTGTGGGAAAATGGGGAAGGATGGGAAGATCATGGGGGACACTGGGAAAAATTGGGAACGATGGGAAGATCATGGGGGATGCTGGGGAAAATGGGGAAAGATGGGAAGATCATGGGGGACACTGGGGAAAATGGGGAACGATGGGAAGATCATGGGGACGCTGGGGAAAATAGGGAACAATGGGAAGATCATGGGTTACACTGGGGAAAATGGGGAACGATGGGAAGATCATGGGGGACACTGGGGAAAATGGGAAACTATTGGAAGATCGTGGGGGACACTGGGGAAAATGGGGAACGATGGGAAGATCATGGGGGACGTAGGGGAAAATGGAGAACGATGGGAAGATCATGGGGGATGCTGGGGAAAATGTGGAACGCTGGGAAGATCATGGGGACGCTGGGGAAGGATGGGAAGATCATGAGGGACGTTGTGGAAAATGGGGAACAATGGGAAGATCATGGGGGACACTGGGGAAAATGGGGAACGATGGGAAGATCATAGGGGACACTGGGGAAAATGGGGATGGATGGGAAGATCATGAGGGACGCTGTGGAAAATGGGGAACGATGGGAAGATCATGGGGGACACTGGGGAAAATGGGGAACGATGGGAAGGTCATGGGGGACACTGGGGAAAATGGGGAACGATGGGAAGATCATAGGGGACACTGGGGAAAATGCGGAAGGATGGGAAGATCATGAGGGACACGGGAAAATGAAGAGTGATGGGAAGATCATGGGGGATGCTGGGGAAAATGGGGAACGATGGGAAGATCATGGGGACGCTGGGGAAAATGGGGAACAATGGGAAGATCATGGGGGACACTGGGGAAAATGGGGAACGATGGGAAGATCATGAGGGACGCTGTGGAAAATGGGGAACGATGGGAAGATCATGGAGACGCTGGGGAAAATGGGGAACAATGGGAAGATCATGGGGGACACTGGGGAAAATGGGGAATGATGGGAAGGTCATGGGGATGTGTGGGAAAATGGGGAAGGATGGGAAGATCATGGGGGACACTGGGAAAAATGGGGAACGATGGGAAGATCATGAGGGACACTGGGGAAAATGAAGAGTGATGGGAAGATCATGGGGGATGCTGGGGAAAATGGGGAATGATGGGAAGATCATGGGGGACACTGGGGAAAATGGGGAACAATGGGAAGATCATGGGGGACACTGGGGAAAATGGGGAACGATGGGAAGATCATGGGGGACAATGGGGAAAATGGGGAAGGATGGGAAGATCATGAGGGATGCTGTGGAAAATGGGGAACGATGGGAAGATCATGGGGGACGCTGGGGAAAATGGGGAACGATGGGAAGATCATGGGGGACACTGGGGAAAATGGGGAAGGATGGGAAGATCATGAGGGACGCTGTGGAAAATGGGGAACGATGGGAAGATCATGGGGGACGCTGGGGAAAATGGGGAACAATGGGAAGATCATGGGGGACACTGGGGAAAATGGGGAACGATGGGAAGATCATGGGCGACCCTGAGTAAAATGGGGAACGATGGGAAGATCATGGGGACGCTGGGGAAAATGGGGAACGATGGGAAGATCATGGGGGACACTGGGGAAAATGGGGAACGATGGGAAGTTCATGGGGGATGCTGGGGAAAATGGGGAAGGATGGGAAGATCATGAGGGACACTGGGGAAAATGGGGAATGATGGGAAGATAGTGGGGGACGCTGGGGAAAATGGGAACGATGGGAAGATCATGGGGGACGCTAGGGAAAATGGGGAACGATAAAAGATCATGGGGGACACTGGGAAAAATGGAGAAGGATGGGAAAATCATGAGAGACGCTGTGGAAAATGGGGAACGATGGGAAGATCATGGGGGACGCTGGGGAAAATGGGGAACGATGGGAAGATCATGGGGGACGCAGAGGAAAATGGGGAACGATGGGAAGATCATGGGGGATGCTGGGGAAAATGGGGAAGGATGGGAAGATCATGAGGGACGTTGTGGAAAATGGGGAACAATGGGAAGATCATGGGGGACACTGGGGAAAATGGGGAACGATTGGAAGATCATGGGGGACACTGGGGAAAATGGGGAACGATGGGAAGATCATGAGGGATGTTGTGGAAAATGGGGAACGATGGGAAGATCATGGGGACGCTGGGGAAAATGGGGAACAATGGGAAGATCATGGGTTACACTGGGGAAAATGGGGAATGATGGGAAGATCATGGGGATGCTGGAGAAAATGGGGAACGATGGAAAGATCATGGGGGATGCTGGGGAAAATGGGGAACGATGGGAAGATCATGGGGGACGTAGGGGAAAATGGGGAACGATGGGAAGATCATGGGGGACGCTGGGGAAAATGGGGAACGATGGGAAGATCATGGGGGACACTGGGGAAAATGGGGAATGATGGGAAGATCATGGGGGACACTGGGGAAAATGGGGAAGGATGGGAAGATCATGAGGGACGCTGTGGAAAATGGGGAACGATGGGAAGATCATGGGGACACTGGGGAAAATGGGGAAGGATGGGAAGATCATGAGGGACGCTGTGGAAAATGGGGAAGGATGGGAAGATCATGGGGGACGCTGGGGAAAATGGGGAACAATGGGAAGATCATGGGGGACACTGGGGAAAATGGGGAAGGATGGGAAAATCATGAGGGACGCTGTGGAAAATGGGGAACGATGGGAAGATCATGGGGGAAACTGGGGAAAATGGGGAAGGATGGGAAGATCATGAGGGACGCTGTGGAAAATGGGGAACGATGGGAAGATCATGGGGGACGCTGGGGAAAATGGGGAACAATGGGAAGATCATGGGGACACTGGGGAAAATGGGGAAGGATGGGAAGATCATGGGGACGCTGGGGAAAATGGGGAACAATGGGAAGATCATGGGTTACACTGGGGAAAATGGGGAATGATGGGAAGATCATGGGGATGCTGGAGAAAATGGGGAACGATGGAAAGATCATGGGGGATGCTGGGGAAAATGGGGAACGATGGGAAGATCATGGGGGACGTAGGGGAAAATGGAGAACGATGGGAAGCTCATGGGGGACGCTGGGGAAAATGGGGAACGATGGGAAGATCATGGGGACACTGGGGAAAATGGGGAATGATGGGAAGATCATGGGGGACACTGGGGAAAATGGGGAAGGATGGGAAGATCATGAGGGACGCTGTGGAAAATGGGGAACGATGGGAAGATCATGGGGACACTGGGGAAAATGGGGAAGGATGGGAAGATCATGAGGGACGCTGTGGAAAATGGGGAACGATGGGAAGATCATGGGGGACGCTGGGGAAAATGGGGAACAATGGGAAGATCATGGGGGACACTGGGGAAAATGGGGAAGGATGGGAAGATCATGAGGGACGCTGTGGAAAATGGGGAACGATGGGAAGATCATGGGGGAAACTGGGGAAAATGGGGAAGGATGGGAAGATCATGAGGGACGCTGTGGAAAATGGGGAACGATGGGAAGATCATGGGGGACGCTGGGGAAAATGGGGAACAATGGGAAGATCATGGGGGACACTGGGGAAAATAGGAAACTATTGGAAGATCATGGGGGACACTGGGGAAAATGGAGAACGATGGGAAGATCATGGGGACGCTGGGGAAAATGGGGAACGATAAAAGATCATGGGGGACACTGGGGAAAATGGAGAAGGATGGGAAAATCATGAGAGACGCTGTGGAAAATGGGGAACAATGGGAAGATCATGGGTTACACTGGGGAAAATGGGGAATGATGGGAAGATCATGGGGATGCTGGAGAAAATGGGGAACGATGGAAAGATCATGGGGGATGCTGGGGAAAATGGGGAACGATGGGAAGATCATGGGGGACGTAGGGGAAAATGGAGAACGATGGGAAGCTCATGGGGGACGCTGGGGAAAATGGGGAACGATGGGAAGATCATGGGGACACTGGGGAAAATGGGGAATGATGGGAAGATCATGGGGGACACTGGGGAAAATGGGGAAGGATGGGAAGATCATGAGGGACGCTGTGGAAAATGGGGAACGATGGGAAGATCATGGGGACACTGGGGAAAATGGGGAAGGATGGGAAGATCATGAGGGACGCTGTGGAAAATGGGGAACGATGGGAAGATCATGGGGGACGCTGGGGAAAATGGGGAACAATGGGAAGATCATGGGGGACACTGGGGAAAATGGGGAAGGATGGGAAGATCATGAGGGACGCTGTGGAAAATGGGGAACGATGGGAAGATCATGGGGGAAACTGGGGAAAATGGGGAAGGATGGGAAGATCATGAGGACGCTGTGGAAAATGGGGAACGATGGGAAGATCATGGGGGACGCTGGGGAAAATGGGGAACAATGGGAAGATCATGGGGGACACTGGGGAAAATAGGAAACTATTGGAAGATCATGGGGGACACTGGGGAAAATGGAGAACGATGGGAAGATCATGGGGACGCTGGGGAAAATGGGGAACGATAAAAGATCATGGGGGACACTGGGGAAAATGGAGAAGGATGGGAAAATCATGAGAGACGCTGTGGAAAATGGGGAACGATGGGAAGATCATGGGGGACGCTGGGGAAAATGGGGAACGATGGGAAGATCATGGGGGACGCAGAGGAAAATGGGGAACGATGGGAAGATCATGGGGGATGCTGGGGAAAATGGGGAAGGATGGGAAGATCATGAGGGACGTTGTGGAAAATGGGGAACAATGGGAAGATCATGGGGGACACTGGGGAAAATGGGGAACGATTGGAAGATCATGGGGGACACTGGGGAAAATGGGGAACGATGGGAAGATCATGAGGGATGTTGTGGAAAATGGGGAACGATGGGAAGATCATGGGGACGCTGGGGAAAATGGGGAACAATGGGAAGATCATGGGTTACACTGGGGAAAATGGGGAATGATGGGAAGATCATGGGGATGCTGGAGAAAATGGGGAACGATGGAAAGATCATGGGGGATGCTGGGGAAAATGGGGAACGATGGGAAGATCATGGGGGACGTAGGGGAAAATGGAGAACGATGGGAAGATCATGGGGGATGCTGGGGAAAATGGGGAACGCTGGGAAGATCATGGGGACGCTGGGGAAGGATGGGAAGATCATGAGGGACGCTGTGGAAAATGGGGAACGATGGGAAGATCAATGGGACACTGGGGAAAATGGGGAATGATGGGAAGATCATGGGGGACACTGGGGAAAATGGGGAAGGATGGGAAGATCATGAGGGACGCTGTGGAAAATGGGGAACGATGGGAAGATCATGGGGACACTGGGGAAAATGGGGAAGGATGGGAAGATCATGAGGGACGCTGTGGAAAATGGGGAACGATGGGAAGATCATGGGGGACGCTGGGGAAAATGGGGAACAATGGGAAGATCATGGGGGACACTGGGGAAAATGGGGAAGGATGGGAAGATCATGAGGGACGCTGTGGAAAATGGGGAACGATGGGAAGATCATGGGGGAAACTGGGGAAAATGGGGAAGGATGGGAAGATCATGAGGGACGCTGTGGAAAATGGGGAACGATGGGAAGATCATGGGGGACGCTGGGGAAAATGGGGAACAATGGGAAGATCATGGGGGACACTGGGGAAAATAGGAAACTATTGGAAGATCATGGGGGACACTGGGGAAAATGGAGAACGATGGGAAGATCATGGGGACGCTGGGGAAAATGGGGAACGATAAAAGATCATGGGGGACACTGGGGAAAATGGAGAAGGATGGGAAAATCATGAGAGACGCTGTGGAAAATGGGGAACGATGGGAAGATCATGGGGGACGCTGGGGAAAATGGGGAACGATGGGAAGATCATGGGGGACGCAGAGGAAAATGGGGAACGATGGGAAGATCATGGGGGATGCTGGGGAAAATGGGGAAGGATGGGAAGATCATGGGGGACGTAGGGGAAAATGGAGAACGATGGGAAGCTCATGGGGGACGCTGGGGAAAATGGGGAACGATGGGAAGATCATGGGGACACTGGGGAAAATGGGGAATGATGGGAAGATCATGGGGGACACTGGGGAAAATGGGGAAGGATGGGAAGATCATGAGGGACGCTGTGGAAAATGGGGAACGATGGGAAGATCATGGGGACACTGGGGAAAATGGGGAAGGATGGGAAGATCATGAGGGACGCTGTGGAAAATGGGGAACGATGGGAAGATCATGGGGGACGCTGGGGAAAATGGGGAACAATGGGAAGATCATGGGGGACACTGGGAAAAATGGGGAAGGATGGGAAGATCATGAGGGACGCTGTGGAAAATGGGGAACGATGGGAAGATCATGGGGGAAACTGGGGAAAATGGGGAAGGATGGGAAGATCATGAGGGACGCTGTGGAAAATGGGGAACGATGGGAAGATCATGGGGGACGCTGGGGAAAATGGGGAACAATGGGAAGATCATGGGGGACACTGGGGAAAATAGGAAACTATTGGAAGATCATGGGGGACACTGGGGAAAATGGAGAACGATGGGAAGATCATGGGGACGCTGGGGAAAATGGGGAACGATAAAAGATCATGGGGGACACTGGGGAAAATGGAGAAGGATGGGAAAATCATGAGAGACGCTGTGGAAAATGGGGAACGATGGGAAGATCATGGGGGACGCTGGGGAAAATGGGGAACGATGGGAAGATCATGGGGGACGCAGAGGAAAATGGGGAACGATGGGAAGATCATGGGGGATGCTGGGGAAAATGGGGAAGGATGGGAAGATCATGAGGGACGTTGTGGAAAATGGGGAACAATGGGAAGATCATGGGGGACACTGGGGAAAATGGGGAACGATTGGAAGATCATGGGGGACACTGGGGAAAATGGGGAACGATGGGAAGATCATGAGGGATGTTGTGGAAAATGGGGAACGATGGGAAGATCATGGGGACGCTGGGGAAAATGGGGAACAATGGGAAAATCATGGGTTACACTGGGGAAAATGGGGAATGATGGGAAGATCATGGGGATGCTGGAGAAAATGGGGAACGATGGAAAGATCATGGGGGATGCTGGGGAAAATGGGGAACGATGGGAAGATCATGGGGGACGTAGGGGAAAATGGAGAACGATGGGAAGATCATGGGGGATGCTGGGGAAAATGGGGAACGCTGGGAAGATCATGGGGACGCTGGGGAAGGATGGGAAGATCATGAGGGACACTGGGGAAAATGGGGAAGGATGGGAAGATCATGAGGGACGCTGTGGAAAATGGGGAACGATGGGAAGATCATGGGGACACTGGGGAAAATGGGGAAGGATGGGAAGATCATGAGGGACGCTGTGGAAAATGGGGAACGATGGGAAGATCATGGGGGACGCTGGGGAAAATGGGGAACAATGGGAAGATCATGGGGGACACTGGGGAAAATGGGGAAGGATGGGAAGATCATGAGGGACGCTGTGGAAAATGGGGAACGATGGGAAGATCATGGGGGAAACTGGGGAAAATGGGGAAGGATGGGAAGATCATGAGGGACGCTGTGGAAAATGGGGAACGATGGGAAGATCATGGGGGACGCTGGGGAAAATGGGGAACAATGGGAAGATCATGGGGGACACTGGGGAAAATAGGAAACTATTGGAAGATCATGGGGGACACTGGGGAAAATGGAGAACGATGGGAAGATCATGGGGACGCTGGGGAAAATGGGGAACGATAAAAGATCATGGGGGACACTGGGGAAAATGGAGAAGGATGGGAAAATCATGAGAGACGCTGTGGAAAATGGGGAACGATGGGAAGATCAATGGGACACTGGGGAAAATGGGGAATGATGGGAAGATCATGGGGGACACTGGGGAAAATGGGGAAGGATGGGAAGATCATGAGGGACGCTGTGGAAAATGGGGAACGATGGGAAGATCATGGGGACACTGGGGAAAATGGGGAAGGATGGGAAGATCATGAGGGACGCTGTGGAAAATGGGGAACGATGGGAAGATCATGGGGGACGCTGGGGAAAATGGGGAACAATGGGAAGATCATGGGGGACACTGGGGAAAATGGGGAAGGATGGGAAGATCATGAGGGACGCTGTGGAAAATGGGGAACGATGGGAAGATCATGGGGGAAACTGGGGAAAATGGGGAAGGATGGGAAGATCATGAGGGACGCTGTGGAAAATGGGGAACGATGGGAAGATCATGGGGGACGCTGGGGAAAATGGGGAACAATGGGAAGATCATGGGGGACACTGGGGAAAATAGGAAACTATTGGAAGATCATGGGGGACACTGGGGAAAATGGAGAACGATGGGAAGATCATGGGGACGCTGGGGAAAATGGGGAACGATAAAAGATCATGGGGGACACTGGGGAAAATGGAGAAGGATGGGAAAATCATGAGAGACGCTGTGGAAAATGGGGAACGATGGGAAGATCATGGGGGACGCTGGGGAAAATGGGGAACGATGGGAAGATCATGGGGGACGCAGAGGAAAATGGGGAACGATGGGAAGATCATGGGGGATGCTGGGGAAAATGGGGAAGGATGGGAAGATCATGAGGGACGTTGTGGAAAATGGGGAACAATGGGAAGATCATGGGGGACACTGGGGAAAATGGGGAACGATTGGAAGATCATGGGGGACACTGGGGAAAATGGGGAACGATGGGAAGATCATGAGGGATGTTGTGGAAAATGGGGAACGATGGGAAGATCATGGGGACGCTGGGGAAAATGGGGAACAATGGGAAGATCATGGGTTACACTGGGGAAAATGGGGAATGATGGGAAGATCATGGGGATGCTGGAGAAAATGGGGAACGATGGAAAGATCATGGGGGATGCTGGGGAAAATGGGGAACGATGGGAAGATCATGGGGGACGTAGGGGAAAATGGAGAACGATGGGAAGATCATGGGGGATGCTGGGGAAAATGGGGAACGCTGGGAAGATCATGGGGACGCTGGGGAAGGATGGGAAGATCATGAGGGACGCTGTGGAAAATGGGGAACGATGGGAAGATCAATGGGACACTGGGGAAAATGGGGAACGATGGGAAGATCATGAGGGACGCTGTGGAAAATGGGGAACGATGGGAAGATCATGGGGGACACTGGGGAAAATGGGGATGGATGGGAAGATCATGAGGGACGCTGTGGAAAATGGGGAACGATGGGAAGATCATGGAGACGCTGGGGAAAATGGGGAAGGATGGGAAGATCATGAGGGACGCTGTGGAAAATGGGGAACGATGGGAAGATCATGGGGGAAACTGGGGAAAATGGGGAAGGATGGGAAGATCATGAGGGACGCTGTGGAAAATGGGGAACGATGGGAAGATCATGGGGGACGCTGGGGAAAATGGGGAACAATGGGAAGATCATGGGGGACACTGGGGAAAATGGGGAACGATGGGAAGATCATGGGCGACCCTGAGTAAAATGGGGAACGATGGGAAGATCATGAGGGACGCTGTGGAAAATGGGGAACGATGGGAAGATCAAGGGGACACTGGGGAAAATGGAGAACAATGGGAAGATCATGGGGGACACTGGGGAAAATGGGGAACGATGGGAAGATCATGGGGGACACTGGGGAAAATGGGGATGGATGGGAAGATCATGAGGGACGCTGTGGAAAATGGGGAACGATGGGAAGATCATGGAGACGCTGGGGAAAATGGGGAACAATGGGAAGATCATGGGGGACACTGGGGAAAATGGGGAACGATGGGAAGGTCATGGGGATGTGTGGGAAAATGGGGAAGGATGGGAAGATCATGGGGGACACTGGGGAAAATGGGGAAGGATGGGAAGATCATGAGGGATGCTGTGGAAAATGGGGAACGATGGGAAGATCATGGGGGACGCTGGGGAAAATGGGGAACGATGGGAAGCTCATGGGGGACGCTGGGGAAAATGGGGAACGATGGGAAGATCATGGGGACACTGGGGAAAATGGGGAATGATGGGAAGATCATGGGGGACACTGGGGAAAATGGGGAAGGATGGGAAGATCATGAGGGACGCTGTGGAAAATGGGGAACGATGGGAAGATCATGGGGACACTGGGGAAAATGGGGAAGGATGGGAAGATCATGGGGACGCTGGGGAAAATGGGGAACAATGGGAAGATCATGGGTTACACTGGGGAAAATGGGGAATGATGGGAAGATCATGGGGACGCTGGGGAAAATGGGGAACAATGGGAAGATCATGGGTTACACTGGGGAAAATGGGGAATGATGGGAAGATCATGGGGATGCTGGAGAAAATGGGGAATGCTGGGAAGATCATGGGGACGCTGGGGAAGGATGGGAAGATCATGAGGGACGCTGTGGAAAATGGGGAACGATGGGAAGATCAATGGGACACTGGGGAAAATGGGGAACGATGGGAAGATCATGAGGGACGCTGTGGAAAATGGGGAACGATGGGAAGATCATGGGGGACACTGGGGAAAATGGGGATGGATGGGAAGATCATGAGGGACGCTGTGGAAAATGGGGAACGATGGGAAGATCATGGAGACGCTGGGGAAAATGGGGAAGGATGGGAAGATCATGAGGGACGCTGTGGAAAATGGGGAACGATGGGAAGATCATGGGGGAAACTGGGGAAAATGGGGAAGGATGGGAAGATCATGAGGGACGCTGTGGAAAATGGGGAACGATGGGAAGATCATGGGGGACGCTGGGGAAAATGGGGAACAATGGGAAGATCATGGGGGACACTGGGGAAAATGGGGAACGATGGGAAGATCATGGGCGACCCTGAGTAAAATGGGGAACGATGGGAAGATCATGAGGGACGCTGTGGAAAATGGGGAACGATGGGAAGATCAAGGGGACACTGGGGAAAATGGGGAACAATGGGAAGATCATGGGGGACACTGGGGAAAATGGGGAACGATGGGAAGATCATGGGGGACACTGGGGAAAATGGGGATGGATGGGAAGATCATGAGGGACGCTGTGGAAAATGGGGAACGATGGGAAGATCATGGAGACGCTGGGGAAAATGGGGAACAATGGGAAGATCATGGGGGACACTGGGGAAAATGGGGAACGATGGGAAGGTCATGGGGATGTGTGGGAAAATGGGGAAGGATGGGAAGATCATGGGGGACACTGGGGAAAATGGGGAAGGATGGGAAGATCATGAGGGATGCTGTGGAAAATGGGGAACGATGGGAAGATCATGGGGGACGCTGGGGAAAATGGGGAACGATGGGAAGCTCATGGGGGACGCTGGGGAAAATGGGGAACGATGGGAAGATCATGGGGACACTGGGGAAAATGGGGAATGATGGGAAGATCATGGGGGACACTGGGGAAAATGGGGAAGGATGGGAAGATCATGAGGGACGCTGTGGAAAATGGGGAACGATGGGAAGATCATGGGGACACTGGGGAAAATGGGGAAGGATGGGAAGATCATGGGGACGCTGGGGAAAATGGGGAACAATGGGAAGATCATGGGTTACACTGGGGAAAATGGGGAATGATGGGAAGATCATGGGGACGCTGGGGAAAATGGGGAACAATGGGAAGATCATGGGTTACACTGGGGAAAATGGGGAATGATGGGAAGATCATGGGGATGCTGGAGAAAATGGGGAACGATGGAAAGATCATGGGGGATGCTGGGGAAAATGGGGAACGATGGGAAGATCATGGGGGACGTAGGGGAAAATGGAGAACGATGGGAAGCTCATGGGGGACGCTGGGGAAAATGGGGAACGATGGGAAGATCATGGGGACACTGGGGAAAATGGGGAATGATGGGAAGATCATGGGGGACACTGGGGAAAATGGGGAAGGATGGGAAGATCATGAGGGACGCTGTGGAAAATGGGGAACGATGGGAAGATCATGGGGACACTGGGGAAAATGGGGAAGGATGGGAAGATCATGAGGGACGCTGTGGAAAATGGGGAACGATGGGAAGATCATGGGGGACGCTGGGGAAAATGGGGAACAATGGGAAGATCATGGGGGACACTGGGGAAAATGGGGAAGGATGGGAAGATCATGAGGGACGCTGTGGAAAATGGGGAACGATGGGAAGATCATGGGGGAAACTGGGGAAAATGGGGAAGGATGGGAAGATCATGAGGGACGCTGTGGAAAATGGGGAACGATGGGAAGATCATGGGGGACGCTGGGGAAAATGGGGAACAATGGGAAGATCATGGGGGACACTGGGGAAAATAGGAAACTATTGGAAGATCATGGGGGACACTGGGGAAAATGGAGAACGATGGGAAGATCATGGGGACGCTGGGGAAAATGGGGAACGATAAAAGATCATGGGGGACACTGGGGAAAATGGAGAAGGATGGGAAAATCATGAGAGACGCTGTGGAAAATGGGGAACGATGGGAAGATCATGGGGGACGCTGGGGAAAATGGGGAACGATGGGAAGATCATGGGGGACGCAGAGGAAAATGGGGAACGATGGGAAGATCATGGGGGATGCTGGGGAAAATGGGGAACGCTGGGAAGATCATGGGGACGCTGGGGAAGGATGGGAAGATCATGAGGGACGCTGTGGAAAATGGGGAACGATGGGAAGATCAATGGGACACTGGGGAAAATGGGGAACGATGGGAAGATCATGAGGGACGCTGTGGAAAATGGGGAACGATGGGAAGATCATGGGGGACACTGGGGAAAATGGGGATGGATGGGAAGATCATGAGGGACGCTGTGGAAAATGGGGAAGGATGGGAAGATCATGGGGGACGCTGGGGAAAATGGGGAACAATGGGAAGATCATGGGGGACACTGGGGAAAATGGGGAAGGATGGGAAAATCATGAGGGACGCTGTGGAAAATGGGGAACGATGGGAAGATCATGGGGGAAACTGGGGAAAATGGGGAAGGATGGGAAGATCATGAGGGACGCTGTGGAAAATGGGGAACGATGGGAAGATCATGGGGGACGCTGGGGAAAATGGGGAACAATGGGAAGATCATGGGGGACACTGGGGAAAATGGGGAACGATGGGAAGATCATGGGCGACCCTGAGTAAAATGGGGAACGATGGGAAGATCATGGGGACGCTGGGGAAAATGGGGAACAATGGGAAGATCATGGGTTACACTGGGGAAAATGGGGAATGATGGGAAGATCATGGGGATGCTGGAGAAAATGGGGAACGATGGAAAGATCATGGGGGATGCTGGGGAAAATGGGGAAGGATGGGAAGATCATGAGGGATGCTGTGGAAAATGGGGAACGATGGGAAGATCATGGGGGATGCTGGGGAAAATGGGGAACGATGGGAAGCTCATGGGGGACGCTGGGGAAAATGGGGAACGATGGGAAGATCATGGGGACACTGGGGAAAATGGGGAATGATGGGAAGATCATGGGGGACACTGGGGAAAATGGGGAAGGATGGGAAGATCATGAGGGACGCTGTGGAAAATGGGGAACGATGGGAAGATCATGGGGACACTGGGGAAAATGGGGAAGGATGGGAAGATCATGGGGACGCTGGGGAAAATGGGGAACAATGGGAAGATCATGGGTTACACTGGGGAAAATGGGGAATGATGGGAAGATCATGGGGATGCTGGAGAAAATGGGGAACGATGGAAAGATCATGGGGGATGCTGGGGAAAATGGGGAACGATGGGAAGATCATGGGGGACGTAGGGGAAAATGGAGAACGATGGGAAGCTCATGGGGGACGCTGGGGAAAATGGGGAACGATGGGAAGATCATGGGGACACTGGGGAAAATGGGGAATGATGGGAAGATCATGGGGGACACTGGGGAAAATGGGGAAGGATGGGAAGATCATGAGGGACGCTGTGGAAAATGGGGAACGATGGGAAGATCATGGGGACACTGGGGAAAATGGGGAAGGATGGGAAGATCATGAGGGACGCTGTGGAAAATGGGGAACGATGGGAAGATCATGGGGGACGCTGGGGAAAATGGGGAACAATGGGAAGATCATGGGGGACACTGGGGAAAATGGGGAAGGATGGGAAGATCATGAGGGACGCTGTGGAAAATGGGGAACGATGGGAAGATCATGGGGGACGCTGGGGAAAATGGGGAACAATGGGAAGATCATGGGGGACACTGGGGAAAATAGGAAACTATTGGAAGATCATGGGGGACACTGGGGAAAATGGAGAACGATGGGAAGTTCATGGGGACGCTGGGGAAAATGGGGAACGATAAAAGATCATGGGGGACACTGGGGAAAATGGAGAAGGATGGGAAAATCATGAGAGACGCTGTGGAAAATGGGGAACGATGGGAAGATCATGGGGGACGTAGGGGAAAATGGAGAACGATGGGAAGATCATGGGGGATGCTGGGGAAAATGGGGAACGCTGGGAAGATCATGGGGACGCTGGGGAAGGATGGGAAGATCATGAGGGACGCTGTGGAAAATGGGGAACGATGGGAAGATCATGGGGGACGTAGGGGAAAATGGAGAACGATGGGAAGATCATGGGGGATGCTGGGGAAAATGGGGAACGCTGGGAAGATCATGGGGACGCTGGGGAAGGATGGGAAGATCATGAGGGACGCTGTGGAAAATGGGGAACGATGGGAAGATCAATGGGACACTGGGGAAAATGGGGAATGATGGGAAGATCATGGGGGACACTGGGGAAAATGGGGAAGGATGGGAAGATCATGAGGGACGCTGTGGAAAATGGGGAACGATGGGAAGATCATGGGGACACTGGGGAAAATGGGGAAGGATGGGAAGATCATGAGGGACGCTGTGGAAAATGGGGAACGATGGGAAGATCATGGGGGACGCTGGGGAAAATGGGGAACAATGGGAAGATCATGGGGGACACTGGGGAAAATGGGGAAGGATGGGAAGATCATGAGGGACGCTGTGGAAAATGGGGAACGATGGGAAGATCATGGGGGAAACTGGGGAAAATGGGGAAGGATGGGAAGATCATGAGGGACGCTGTGGAAAATGGGGAACGATGGGAAGATCATGGGGGACGCTGGGGAAAATGGGGAACAATGGGAAGATCATGGGGGACACTGGGGAAAATAGGAAACTATTGGAAGATCATGGGGGACACTGGGGAAAATGGAGAACGATGGGAAGATCATGGGGACGCTGGGGAAAATGGGGAACGATAAAAGATCATGGGGGACACTGGGGAAAATGGAGAAGGATGGGAAAATCATGAGAGACGCTGTGGAAAATGGGGAACGATGGGAAGATCATGGGGGACGCTGGGGAAAATGGGGAACGATGGGAAGATCATGGGGGACGCAGAGGAAAATGGGGAACGATGGGAAGATCATGGGGGATGCTGGGGAAAATGGGGAAGGATGGGAAGATCATGAGGGACGTTGTGGAAAATGGGGAACAATGGGAAGATCATGGGGGACACTGGGGAAAATGGGGAACGATTGGAAGATCATGGGGGACACTGGGGAAAATGGGGAACGATGGGAAGATCATGAGGGATGTTGTGGAAAATGGGGAACGATGGGAAGATCATGGGGACGCTGGGGAAAATGGGGAACAATGGGAAGATCATGGGTTACACTGGGGAAAATGGGGAATGATGGGAAGATCATGGGGATGCTGGAGAAAATGGGGAACGATGGAAAGATCATGGGGGATGCTGGGGAAAATGGGGAACGATGGGAAGATCATGGGGGACGTAGGGGAAAATGGAGAACGATGGGAAGATCATGGGGGATGCTGGGGAAAATGGGGAACGCTGGGAAGATCATGGGGACGCTGGGGAAGGATGGGAAGATCATGAGGGACGCTGTGGAAAATGGGGAACGATGGGAAGATCAATGGGACACTGGGGAAAATGGGGAACGATGGGAAGATCATGAGGGACGCTGTGGAAAATGGGGAACGATGGGAAGATCATGGGGGACACTGGGGAAAATGGGGATGGATGGGAAGATCATGAGGGACGCTGTGGAAAATGGGGAACGATGGGAAGATCATGGAGACGCTGGGGAAAATGGGGAAGGATGGGAAGATCATGAGGGACGCTGTGGAAAATGGGGAACGATGGGAAGATCATGGGGGACGCTGGGGAAAATGGGGAACAATGGGAAGATCATGGGGGACACTGGGGAAAATGGGGAACGATGGGAAGATCATGGGCGACCCTGAGTAAAATGGGGAACGATGGGAAGATCATGAGGGACGCTGTGGAAAATGGGGAACGATGGGAAGATCAAGGGGACACTGGGGAAAATGGGGAACAATGGGAAGATCATGGGGGACACTGGGGAAAATGGGGAACGATGGGAAGATCATGGGGGACACTGGGGAAAATGGGGATGGATGGGAAAATCATGAGGGACGCTGTGGAAAATGGGGAACGATGGGAAGATCATGGAGACGCTGGGGAAAATGGGGAACAATGGGAAGTTCATGGGGGACACTGGGGAAAATGGGGAACGATGGGAAGGTCATGGGGATGTGTGGGAAAATGGGGAAGGATGGGAAGATCATGGGGGACACTGGGGAAAATGGGGAAGGATGGGAAGATCATGAGGGATGCTGTGGAAAATGGGGAACGATGGGAAGATCATGGGGGACGCTGGGGAAAATGGGGAACGATGGGAAGCTCATGGGGGACGCTGGGGAAAATGGGGAACGATGGGAAGATCATGGGGACACTGGGGAAAATGGGGAATGATGGGAAGATCATGGGGGACACTGGGGAAAATGGGGAAGGATGGGAAGATCATGAGGGACGCTGTGGAAAATGGGGAACGATGGGAAGATCATGGGGACACTGGGGAAAATGGGGAAGGATGGGAAGATCATGGGGACGCTGGGGAAAATGGGGAACAATGGGAAGATCATGGGTTACACTGGGGAAAATGGGGAATGATGGGAAGATCATGGGGACGCTGGGGAAAATGGGGAACAATGGGAAGATCATGGGTTACACTGGGGAAAATGGGGAATGATGGGAAGATCATGGGGATGCTGGAGAAAATGGGGAACGATGGAAAGATCATGGGGGATGCTGGGGAAAATGGGGAACGATGGGAAGATCATGGGGGACGTAGGGGAAAATGGAGAACGATGGGAAGCTCATGGGGGACGCTGGGGAAAATGGGGAACGATGGGAAGATCATGGGGACACTGGGGAAAATGGGGAATGATGGGAAGATCATGGGGGACACTGGGGAAAATGGGGAAGGATGGGAAGATCATGAGGGACGCTGTGGAAAATGGGGAACGATGGGAAGATCATGGGGACACTGGGGAAAATGGGGAAGGATGGGAAGATCATGAGGGACGCTGTGGAAAATGGGGAACGATGGGAAGATCATGGGGGACGCTGGGGAAAATGGGGAACAATGGGAAGATCATGGGGGACACTGGGGAAAATGGGGAAGGATGGGAAGATCATGAGGGACGCTGTGGAAAATGGGGAACGATGGGAAGATCATGGGGGAAACTGGGGAAAATGGGGAAGGATGGGAAGATCATGAGGGACGCTGTGGAAAATGGGGAACGATGGGAAGATCATGGGGGACGCTGGGGAAAATGGGGAACAATGGGAAGATCATGGGGGACACTGGGGAAAATAGGAAACTATTGGAAGATCATGGGGGACACTGGGGAAAATGGAGAACGATGGGAAGATCATGGGGACGCTGGGGAAAATGGGGAACGATAAAAGATCATGGGGGACACTGGGGAAAATGGAGAAGGATGGGAAAATCATGAGAGACGCTGTGGAAAATGGGGAACGATGGGAAGATCATGGGGGACGCTGGGGAAAATGGGGAACGATGGGAAGATCATGGGGGACGCAGAGGAAAATGGGGAACGATGGGAAGATCATGGGGGATGCTGGGGAAAATGGGGAACGCTGGGAAGATCATGGGGACGCTGGGGAAGGATGGGAAGATCATGAGGGACGCTGGGGAAAATGGGGAACGATGGGAAGATCATGGGGGACGCTGGGGAAAATGGGGAACGATGGGAAGATCAATGGGACACTGGGGAAAATGGGGAACGATGGGAAGATCATGAGGGACGCTGTGGAAAATGGGGAACGATGGGAAGATCATGGGGGACACTGGGGAAAATGGGGATGGATGGGAAGATCATGAGGGACGCTGTGGAAAATGGGGAACGATGGGAAGATCATGGAGACGCTGGGGAAAATGGGGAACAATGGGAAGATCATGGGGGACACTGGGGAAAATGGGGAACGATGGGAAGGTCATGGGGATGTGTGGGAAAATGGGGAAGGATGGGAAGATCATGGGGGACACTGGGAAAAATTGGGAACGATGGGAAGATCATGGGGGATGCTGGGGAAAATGGGGAACGATGGGAAGATGATGGGGGACACTGGGGAAAATGGGGAAGGATGGGAAGATCATGAGGGACACTGGGGAAAATGAAGAGTGATGGGAAGATCATGGGGGATGCTGGGGAAAATGGGGAATGATGGGAAGATCATGGGGGACACTGGGGAAAATGGGGAACAATGGGAAGATCATGGGGGACACTGGGGAAAATGGGGAAGGATGGGAAGATCATGAGGGATGCTGGGGAAAATGGGGAACGATGGGAAGATCATGGGGGACGCTGGGGAAAATGGGGAACGATGGGAAGATCATGGGGGACGCTGGGGAAATGGGGAACGATGGGAAGATCATGGGGGACACTGGGGAAAATGGGGAATGATGGGAAGATCATGGGGGACACTGGGGAAAATGGGGAAGGATGGGAAGATCATGAGGGACGCTGTGGAAAATGGGGAACGATGGGAAGATCATGGGGACACTGGGGAAAATGGGGAAGGATGGGAAGATCATGAGGGACGCTGTGGAAAATGGGGAACGATGGGAAGATCATGGGGGACGCTGGGGAAAATGGGGAACAATGGGAAGATCATGGGGGACACTGGGGAAAATGGGGAAGGATGGGAAAATCATGAGGGACGCTGTGGAAAATGGGGAACGATGGGAAGATCATGGGGGAAACTGGGGAAAATGGGGAAGGATGGGAAGATCATGAGGGACGCTGTGGAAAATGGGGAACGATGGGAAGATCATGGGGGATGCTGGGGAAAATGGGGAACAATGGGAAGATCATGGGGGACACTGGGGAAAATGGGGAACGATGGGAAGATCATGGGCGACCCTGAGTAAAATGGGGAACGATGGGAAGATCATGAGGGACGCTGTGGAAAATGGGGAACGATGGGAAGATCAAGGGGACACTGGGGAAAATGGGGAACAATGGGAAGATCATGGGGGACACTGGGGAGAATGGGGAACGATGGGAAGATCATGGGGGACACTGGGGAAAATGGGGATGGATGGGAAGATCATGAGGGACGCTGTGGAAAATGGGGAACGATGGGAAGATCATGGGGGACGCTGGGGAAAATTGGGAACAATGGGAAGATCATGGGGGACACTGGGGAAAATGGGGAAGGATGGGAAGATCATGAGGGACGCTGTGGAAAATGGGGAACGATGGGAAGATCATGGGGGAAACTGGGGAAAATGGGGAAGGATGGGAAGATCATGAGGGACGCTGTGGAAAATGGGGAACGATGGGAAGATCATGGGGGATGCTGGGGAAAATGGGGAACAATGGGAAGATCATGGGGGACACTGGGGAAAATGGGGAACGATGGGAAGATCATGGGCGACCCTGAGTAAAATGGGGAACGATGGGAAGATCATGAGGGACGCTGTGGAAAATGGGGAATGATGGGAAGATCAAGGGGACACTGGGGAAAATGGGGAACAATGGGAAGATCATGGGGGACACTGGGGAAAATGGGGAACGATGGGAAGATCATGGGGGACACTGGGGAAAATGGGGATGGATGGGAAGATCATGATGGACGCTGTGGAAAATGGGGAACGATGGGAAGATCATGGATACGCTGGGGAAAATGGGGAACAATGGGAAGATCATGGGGGACACTGGGGAAAATGGGGAACGATGGGAAGGTCATGGGGATGTGTGGGAAAATGGGGAAGGATGGGAAGATCATGGGGGACACTGGGGAAAATGGGGAAGGATGGGAAGATCATGAGGGATGCTGTGGAAAATGGGGAACGATGGGAAGATCATGGGGGACGCTGGGGAAAATGGGGAACGATGGGAAGATCATGGGGAACGCTGGGGAAAATGGGGAACGATGGGAAGATCATGGGGACACTGGGGAAAATGGGGAATTATGGGAAGATCATGGGGGACACTGGGGAAAATGGGGAAGGATGGGAAGATCATGGGGACACTGGGGAAAATGGGGAAGGATGGGAAGATCATGGGGGACGCTGGGGAAAATGGGGAACAATGGGAAGATCATGGGGGACACTGGGGAAAATAGGAAACTATTGGAAGATCATGGGGGACACTGGGGAAAATGGAGAAGGATGGGAAAATCATGAGAGACGCTGTGGAAAATGGGGAACGATGGGAAGATCATGGGGGACGCTGGGGAAAATTGGGAACGATGGGAAGATCATGGGGGACGCAGAGGAAAATGGGGAACGATGGGAAGATCATGGGGGAAGCTGGGGAAAATGGGGAAGGATGGGAAGATCATGAGGGACGTTGTGGAAAATGGGGAACAATGGGAAGATCATGGGGGACACTGGGGAAAATGGGGAACGATTGGAAGATCATGGGGGACACTGGGGAAAATGGGGAACGATGGGAAGATCATGAGGGATGTTGTGGAAAATGGGGAACGATGGGAAGATCATGGGGACGCTGGGGAAAATGGGGAACAATGGGAAGATCATGGGTTACACTGGGGAAAATGGGGAATGATGGGAAGATCATGGGGATGCTGGAGAAAATGGGGAACGATGGAAAGATCATGGGGGATGCTGGGGAAAATGGGGAACGATGGGAAGATCATGGGGGACGTAGGGGAAAATGGAGAACGATGGGAAGATCATGGGGGATGCAGGGGAAAATGGGGAACGCTGAGAAGATCATGGGGACGCTGGGGAAGGATGGGAAGATCATGAGGGACGCTGTGGAAAATGGGGAACGATGGGAAGATCAATGGGACACTGGGGAAAATGGGGAACGATGGGAAGATCATGAGGGACGCTGTGGAAAATGGGGAACGATGGGAAGATCATGGGGGACACTGGGGAAAATGGGGATGGATGGGAAGATCATGAGGGACGCTGTGGAAAATGGGGAACGATGGGAAGATCATGGAGACGCTGGGGAAAATGTTGAACAATGGGAAGATCATGGGGGACACTGGGGAAAATGGGGAACGATGGGAAGGTCATGGGGATGTGTGGGAAAATGGGGAAGGATGGGAAGATCATGGGGGACACTGGGAAAAATTGGGAACGATGGGAAGATCATGGGGGATGCTGGGGAAAATGGGGAACGATGGGAAGATCATGGGGGACGCTGGGGAAAATGAGGAACTATGGGAAGATCATGGGGGACACAGGGGAAAATGGGGAACGATGGGAAGATGATGGGGGACACTGGGGAAAATGGGGAAGGATGGGAAGATCATGAGGGACACTGGGGAAAATGAAGAGTGATGGGAAGATCATGGGGGATGCTGGGGAAAATGGGGAATGATGGGAAGATCATGGGGGACACTGGGGAAAATGGGGAACAATGGGAAGATCATGGGGGACACTGGGGAAAATGGGGAAGGATGGGAAGATCATGAGGGATGCTGGGGAAAATGGGGAACGATGGGAAGATCATGGGGGACGCTGGGGAAAATGGGGAACGATGGGAAGATCATGGGGGACGCTGGGGAAATGGGGAACGATGGGAAGATCATGGGGGACACTGGGGAAAATGGGGAATGATGGGAAGATCATGGGGGACACTGGGGAAAATGGGGAAGGATGGGAAGATCATGAGGGACGCTGTGGAAAATGGGGAACGATGGGAAGATCATGGGGACACTGGGGAAAATGGGGAAGGATGGGAAGATCATGAGGGACGCTGTGGAAAATGGGGAACGATGGGAAGATCATGGGGGACGCTGGGGAAAATGGGGAACAATGGGAAGATCATGGGGGACACTGGGGAAAATGGGGAAGGATGGGAAAATCATGAGGGACGCTGTGGAAAATGGGGAACGATGGGAAGATCATGGGGGAAACTGGGGAAAATGGGGAAGGATGGGAAGATCATGAGGGACGCTGTGGAAAATGGGGAATGATGGGAAGATCGTGGGGGATGCTGGGGAAAATGGGGAACAATGGGAAGATCATGGGGGACACTGGGGAAAATGGGGAACGATGGGAAGATCATGGGCGACCCTGAGTAAAATGGGGAACGATGGGAAGATCATGAGGGACGCTGTGGAAAATGGGGAACGATGGGAAGATCAAGGGGACACTGGGGAAAATGGGGAACAATGGGAAGATCATGGGGGACACTGGGGAAAATGGGGAACGATGGGAAGATCATGGGGGACACTGGGGAAAATGGGGATGGATGGGAAGATCATGATGGACGCTGTGGAAAATGGGGAACGATGGGAAGATCATGGATACGCTGGGGAAAATGGGGAACAATGGGAAGATCATGGGGGACACTGGGGAAAATGGGGAACGATGGGAAGGTCATGGGGATGTGTGGGAAAATGGGGAAGGATGGGAAGATCATGGGGGACACTGGGGAAAATGGGGAAGGATGGGAAGATCATGAGGGATGCTGTGGAAAATGGGGAACGATGGGAAGATCATGGGGGACGCTGGGGAAAATGGGGAACGATGGGAAGATCATGGGGGACGCTGGGGAAAATGGGGAACGATGGGAAGATCATGGGGACACTGGGGAAAATGGGGAATGATGGGAAGATCATGGGGGACACTGGGGAAAATGGGGAAGGATGGGAAGATCATGAGGGACGCTGTGGAAAATGGGGAACGATGGGAAGATCATGGGGGACGCTGGGGAAAATGGGGAACAATGGGAAGATCATGGGGGACACTGGGGAAAATAGGAAACTATTGGAAGATCATGGGGGACACTGGGGAAAATGGAGAACGATGGGAAGATCATGAGGGACGTTGTGGAAAATTGGGAACGATGGGAAGATCATGGGGGACGCTGGGGAAAATGGGGAACAATGGGAAGATCATGGGAGACACTGGGGAAAATGGGGAACGATGGGAAGATCATGGGGGACACTGGGGAAAATGGAGAAGGATGGGAAAATCATGAGGGACGCTGTGGAAAATGGGGAATGATGGGAAGATCATGGGGGACGCTGGGGAAAATGGGGAACGATGGGAAGATCATGGGGGACGCTGGGGAAAATGGGGAACGATGGGAAGATCATGGGGATGCTGGGGAAAATGGGGAAGGATGGAAAGATCATGGGGGACACTAGTGAAAATGGGGATTGATGGGAAGATCATGGGGGATGCTGGGGAAAATTGGGAAAGCTGGGAAGATCATGGGGATGCTGGGGAAAATGGGGAATGATGGGAAGTTCATGGGGGACACTGGGGAAATTGGGGAGCAATGGGAAGATAATGGGGGACACTGGGGAAAATGGGGAAGGATGGGTAGATCATGAGGGACGCTGTGGAAAATGGGGAACGATGGGAAGATCATGGTGGACTTTGGGGAAAATGGGGAACAATGGGAAGATCATGGGGGACACTGGGGAAAATGGGGAACGATGTGAAGATCATGAGGGACGCTGTGGAAAATGGGGAACGATGGGAAGATCATGGGGGACACTGGGGAAAATGGAGAACGATGCAAGATCATGTGGGACACTGGGGAAAATGGGGAGCGATGGGAAGATAATTGGGACGCTGGGGAAAATTGGGACCAAAGGGGAGATCATGGGGGACACGGGTGAAAATGGGGAACAATGGGAAGATCATGGGGGACGCTGGGGAAAATGGGGAAGGATGGGAAGATCATGGGGGATGCTGGGGAAAATGGGGAACGATGGGAAGATCATGGGGGACGTAGGGGAAAATGGGGAACGATGGGAAGATCATGGGGACGCTGGGGAAAATGGGGAACGATGGGAAGATCATGGGGGATGCTGGGGAAAATGGGGAACCATGGGAAGATCATGTGGATGTGTGGGAAAATGGGGAAGGATGGGAAGATCATGGGGGACACTGGGAAAAATGGGGAATGATGGGAAGATCATGGGGGACACTGGGGAAAATGGGGAACAATGAGAAGATCATGGGGGACACTGGGGAAAATGGGGACCGATGGGAAGATCATGGGGGACCCTGTGGAAAATGGGGATCGATGGGAAGATCATGGTGGACTTTGGGGAAAATGGGGAACGATGGGAAGATCATTGGGGACACTGGGAAAAATGGGGAATGATGGGAAGATCATGGGGGACACTGGGGAAATTGGGGAGCAATGGGAAGATAATGGGGGACACTGGAGAAAATGGGGAAGGATGGGTAGATCATGAGGGACGCTGTGGAAAATGGGGAACGATGGGAAGATCATGGTGGACTTTGGGGAAAATGGGGAACAATGGGAAGATCATGGGGGACACTGGGGAAAATGGGGAACGATGTGAAGATCATGAGGGATGCTGTGGAAAATGGGGAATGATGGGAAGATCATGGGGGACACTGGGGGAAATGGGGAACGATACAAGATCATGTGGGACACTGGGGAAAATGGGGAGCGATGGGAAGATAATTGGGATGCTGGGGAAAATTGGGACCAAAGGGGAGATCATGGGGGACACTGGTGAAAATGGGGAACAATGGGAAGATCATGGGGGACACTGGGGAAAATGGGGTACGATGGGAAGATCATGGGGGATGCTGGAAAATGGGGAACGCTGGGAAGATAATGGGGATGCTGGGGAAAATGGGGAACGATGGGAAGATCATGGGGGACACTGGGGAAAATGGGGAACGATGGAAAGATCATGGGGGATGCTCCATGATCTTCCCATCGTTCCCCATTTTATCCAGTGTCCCCCATGATTTTGCCATTGTTCCCCATTTTCCCCAGCGTCCCCCATGATCTTCCCATCGCTCTCCATTTTCCCCAGTGTCCCCCATGATCTTCCCATCATTCCCCATTTTCCCCAGCGTCCCCTATCATCTTCCCATCGTTACCCATTTTCCGCTATGTCCCCCATGATTTTCCCATCCTTCCCCATTTTCCCAAGCTTCCATCATGATCTTCCCATTGTTCCCCATTTTCCCCAGCGTCCCCCATGATCTTCCCATCATTCCCCATTTTCCCCAGCGTCCCCCATGATCTTCCCATCATTCCCATTTTCCCCAGCGTCCTCTATGATCTTCCTATCATTCCCCATTTTCTCCAGTGTCCCCCATGATTATCCCATTGTTCCCCATTTTCCCCAGCGTCACTCTTGATATACCCATTTTTCCCCATTTTCCCCAGTGTCCCCCATGATCTTCCAATGGTTCCCCATTTTCCCCAGCATCCCCCATGAACTTCCCATCGTTCCCCATTTTCCCCAGCATCCCCTATGATCTTCCCATCGTTCCCCATTTTCCCCAACGTCCCCCATGATCTTCCCATCGTTCCCCATTTCCCCAGTGTCCCCCATGATCTTCCCATCATTCCCCATTTTCCCCAGTGTCCCCCATGATCTTCCCATCGCTCCCCATTTTCCCCTGTGCCCCCCATGATCTTCCCATCCTTCCCCATTTTCCCAAGCGTCCCCCATGATCTTCCCATCATTCCCCATTTTCCCCAGTGCCCCATGATCTTCCCATCATTCCCCATTTTCCCCAGTGTCCCCCATGATCTTCCCATTGTTCACCATTTTCCCCAGTGTCCCCCATGATCTTCCCATCGTTTCCCATTTTCTGCAGCGTTCCTCATGATCTTCCCATCCTTCCCCATTTCCCCAGTGTCCCCCAGGATCTTTCCATTGTTCCCCATTTTCCCCAGTGCCCCCATGATCTTCCCATCATTCCCCATTTTCCCCTGTGTCCCTCATGATCTTCCCATTGTTCCCCATTTTCCCCAGTGTCCCCCAGGATCTTTCCATCGTTCCCCATTTTCCCCAGTGCCCCCATGATCTTCCCATCGTTCCCCATTTCCCCCAGAGTCCCCCATGATATTCCCATCGTTCCCCATTTTCCCCAGCGTCCCCCATGATCTTTCCATTGCTCTTCATTTTCCCCAGTGTCCCCCATGATTATCCCATTGTTCCCCATTTTCCCCAGCGTCACTCTTGATATACCCATCCTTCCCCATTTTCCCCAGTGTCCCCCATTATCTTCCAATGGTTCCCCTTTTTCCCCAGCATCCCCCATGAACTTCCCATCGTTCCCCATTTTCCCCAGCGTCCCCTATGATCTTCTCATCGTTCCACATTTACCCCAGCATCCCCCATGATCTTCCCATCGCTCTTCATTTTCCCCAGTGTCCCCCAGGATCTTTCCATCGTTCCCCATTTTCCCCAGTGCCCCCATGATCTTCCCATCATTCCCCATTTTCCCCAGCATCCCCCATGATCTTCCCATCGTTCCCCATTTCCCCCAGAGTCCCCCATGATATTCCCATCGTTCCCCATTTTCCCCAGCGTCCCCCATGATCTTTCCATTGCTCTTCATTTTCCCCAGTGTCCCCCATGATTATCCCATTGTTCCCCATTTTCCCCAGCGTCACTCTTTATATACCCATCCTTCCCCATTTTCCCCAGTGTCCCCCATTATCTTCCAATGGTTCCCCTTTTTCCCCAGCATCCCCCATGATCTTCCCATCATTCCCCATTTTCCCCAGTGTCCCCCATGATCTTCCCATTGTTCACCATTTTCCCCAGTGTCCCCCATGATCTTCCCATCGTTTCCCATTTTCTGCAGCGTTCCTCATGATCTTCCCATCCTTCCCCATTTCCCCAGTGTCCCCCAGGATCTTTCCATCGTTCCCCATTTTCCCCAGTGCCCCCATGATCTTCCCATCATTCCCCATTTTCCCCTGTGTCCCTCATGATCTTCCCATTGTTCCCCATTTTCCCCAGTGTCCCCCAGGATCTTTCCATCGTTCCCCATTTTCCCCAGTGCCCCCATGATCTTCCCATCGTTCCCCATTTCCCCCAGAGTCCCCCATGATATTCCCATCGTTCCCCATTTTCCCCAGCGTCCCCCATGATCTTTCCATTGCTCTTCATTTTCCCCAGTGTCCCCCATGATTATCCCATTGTTCCCCATTTTCCCCAGCGTCACTCTTGATATACCCATCCTTCCCCATTTTCCCCAGTGTCCCCCATTATCTTCCAATGGTTCCCCTTTTTCCCCAGCATCCCCCATGAACTTCCCATCGTTCCCCATTTTCCCCAGCGTCCCCTATGATCTTCTCATCGTTCCACATTTACCCCAGCATCCCCCATGATCTTCCCATCGCTCTTCATTTTCCCCAGTGTCCCCCAGGATCTTTCCATCGTTCCCCATTTTCCCCAGTGCCCCCATGATCTTCCCATCATTCCCCATTTTCCCCAGCATCCCCCATGATCTTCCCATCGTTCCCCATTTCCCCCAGAGTCCCCCATGATATTCCCATCGTTCCCCATTTTCCCCAGCGTCCCCCATGATCTTTCCATTGCTCTTCATTTTCCCCAGTGTCCCCCATGATTATCCCATTGTTCCCCATTTTCCCCAGCGTCACTCTTTATATACCCATCTTTCCCCATTTTCCCCAGTGTCCCCCATTATCTTCCAATGGTTCCCCTTTTTCCCCAGCATCCCCCATGAACTTCCCATCGTTCCCCATTTTCCCCAGCGTCCCCTATGATCTTCTCATCGTTCCACATTTACCCCAGCATCCCTAATGATCTTCCCATCGCTCTTCATTTTCCCCAGTGTCCCCCAGGATCTTTCCATCGTTCCCCATTTTCCCCAGTGCCCCCATGATCTTCCCATCATTCCCCATTTTCCCCAGTGCCCCCATGATCTTCCCATCATTCCCCATTTTCACAAGCATCCCCCATGATCTTCCCATCGTTCTCCATTTTCCCCTATGTCCCCCATGATCTTCCCATCATTTCCCATTTTCCCCAGCGTCCCCCATGATCTTCCCATCGTTCCCCATTTTCCCCAGTGTCCCCTATGATCTTCCCATCGTTCCCCATTTTCCCTAGTGTCCCCCATGATCTTTCCATTGTTTCCATTTTCGCCAGCAACCCCCATGATCTTCCCATCCTTCCCCATTTTCCCCAGCATCAACCATGATCTTCCCATCATTCCCAATTTTCCCCAGCATCCCCCATGATCTTTCCATCATTCCCCATTTTCCCCAGCATCCCCCATGATCTTCCCATCGTTCCCCATTTTCTCCAGCGTCCCCATGATCTTCCCAGTGTTCCCCATTTTCCCCAGCATCCCCCATGATCTTCCCATCATTCCCCATTTTCCCCAGCGTCCTCCATGATCTTCCTATCGTTCCTCATTTTCTCCAGTGTCCCCCATGATTTTGCCATTGTTCCCCATTTTCCCCAGCGTCCCCCAGGATCTTTCCATCGTTCCCCATTTTCCCCAGTGCCCCCATGATCTTCCCATCATTCCCCATTTTCCCCAGTGCCCCCATGATCTTCCCATCATTCCCCATTTTCCTCAGTATCCCCCATGATCTTCCCATCGTTCTCCATTTTCCCCTACGTCCCCCATGATCTTCCCATCGTTTCCCATTTTCCCCAGCATCCCCCATGATCTTCCCATCGTTCCCCATTTTCCCCAGTGTCCCCTATGATCTTCCCATCGTTCCCCATTATCCCTAGTGTCCCCCATGATCTTCCCATTGTTTCCATTTTCGCCAGCACCCCCCATGATCTTCCCATCCTTCCCCATTTTCCCCAGCATCAACCATGATTTTCCCATCATTCCCAATTTTCCCCAGCATCCCCCATGATCTTTCCATCATTCCCCATTTTCCCCAGCATCCCCCATGATCTTCCCATCGTTCCCCATTTTCTCCAGCGTCCCCATGATCTTCCCACTGTTCCCCATTTTCCCCAGCATCCCCCATGATCTTCCCATTGTTCACTATTTTCCCCAGTGTCCCCCAAGATCTTCCCATCCTTCCCATTTTCCCCAGTGTCCCCCAGGATCTTCCCATCGTTCCCCATTTTCCCCAGTGTCCAACATGATCTTCCCATCATCCCCATTTTCCCCAGCGTCCCCCATGATCTTCCCATCCTTCCCCATTTCCGCAGTGTCCCCAGGATATTCCCATCGTTCCCCATTTTCCCCAGTGCCCCCATGATCTTCCCATCATTCCCCATTTTCCCCAGTGTCCAACATGATCTTCCCATCATTCCCATTTTCCCCAGCATCCCCCATGATCTTCCCATCATTCCCCATTTTCCCCAGCGTCCCCCATGATCTTCCCATCATTCCCCATTTTCCCCAGCGTCCTCCATGATCTTCCTATCGTTCCTCATTTTCTCCAGTGTCCCCCATGATTTTGCCATTGTTCCCCATTTTCCCCAGCGTCCCCCATGATCTTCTCATCGCTCCCCATTTTCCCCAGTGTCCCCCATGATCTTCCCATTGTTCCCCATTTTCCCCAGCGTCCCCCATGATCTTTCCATCGTTCCCCATTTCCCCCAGAGTCCCCCATGAAATTCCCATCGTTCCCCATTTTCCCCAGCGTCCCCCATGATCTTTCCATTGCTCTTCATTTTCCCCAGTGTCCCCCATGATTATCCCATTGTTCCCCATTTTCCCCAGCGTCACTCTTGATATACCCATCCTTCCCCATTTTCCCCAGTGTCCCCCATTATCTTCCAATGGTTCCCCTTTTTCCCCAGCATCCCCCATGAACTTCCCATCGTTCCCCATTTTCCCCAGCGTCCCCTATGATCTTCTCATCGTTCCACATTTACCCCAGTGTCCCCCATGATCTTCCCATCGCTCTTCATTTTCCCCAGTGTCCCCCATGATCTTCCCATTGTTCCCCATTTTACCCAGCTTCCCCCATTATCTTCCCATCACTCGTCATTTTCCCAGTGTCCCCATGATCTTCCCATCGTTCCCCATTTTCCCCAGCATCCCCCATGATCTTCCCATCGTTCCCCATTTTCTCCAGCGTCCCCATGATTTTCCCAGTGTTCCCCATTTTCCCCAGCATCCCCCATGATCTTCCCATTGTTCACTATTTTCCCCAGTGTCCCCCATGATCTTCCCATCCTTCCCCATTTTCCCCAGTGTCCCCCAGGATCTTCCCATCGTTCCCCATTTTCCCCAGTGTCCAACATGATCTTCCCATCATCCCCATTTTCCCCAGCGTCCCCCATGATCTTCCCATCATTCCCCATTTTCCCCAGCGTCCCCATGATCTTCCCATCATTCCCCATTTTCCCCAGCGTCCTCTATGATCTTCCCATCGTTCCCCATTTTCTCCAGTGTCCCCCATGATTATCCCATTGTTCCCCATTATCCCCAGCATCACTCTTGATATACCCATTCTTCCCCATTTTCCCCAGCATACCCTATGATCTTCCCATCGTTCCCCATTTTCCCCAACGTCCCCCATGATCTTCCCATCGTTCCCCATTTCCCCAGTGTCCCCCATGATCTTCCCATCATTCCCCATTTTCCCCAGTGTCCCCCATGATCTTCCCATCGCTCCCCATTTTCCCCTGTGCCCCCCATGATCTTCCCATCCTTCCCCATTTTCCCCAGTGCCCCATGATCTTCCCATCATTCCCCATTTTCCCCAGTGTCCCCCATGATCTTCCCATTGTTCACCATTTTCCCCAGTGTCCCCCATGATCTTCCCATCGTTTCCCATTTTCCGCAGCGTTCCTCATGATCTTCCCATCCTTCCCCATTTCCGCAGTGTCCCCAGGATCTTCCCATCGTTCCCCATTTTCCCCAGTGCCCCCATGATCTTCCCATCCTTCCCCATTTTCCCCAGTGTTCCCCATGACCTTCCCATCGTTCCCCATTTTCCCCAGTGTCCCCCATGATCTTCCCATTGTCCCCCATTTTCCCCAGTGTCCCCCATGATCTTCCCATCATTCCCCATTTTCCCCAGCGTCCTCCATGATCTTCCTATCGTTCCTCATTTTCTCCAGTGTCCCCCATGATTTTGCCATTGTTCCCCATTTTCCCCAGCGTCCCCCATGATCTTCTCATCGCTCCCCATTTTCCCCAGTGTCCCCCATGATCTTCCCATTGTTCCCCATTTTCCCCAGCGTCCCCCATGATCTTTCCATCGTTCCCCATTTCCGCAGTGTCCCCAGGATCTTCCCATCGTTCCCCATTTTCCCCAGTGCCCCCATGATCTTCCCATCATTCCCCATTTTCCGCAGTGTCCAACATGATCTTCCCATCATTCCCATTTTCCCCAGCATCCCCCATGATCTTCCCATCATTCCCCATTTTCCCCAGCGTCCCCCATGATCTTCCCATCATTCCCCATTTTCCCCAGCGTCCTCCATGATCTTCCTATCGTTCCTCATTTTCTCCAGTGTCCCCCATGATTTTGCCATTGTTCCCCATTTTCCCCAGCGTCCCCCATGATCTTCTCATTGCTCCCCATTTTCCCCAGTGTCCCCCATGATCTTCCCATTGTTCCCCATTTTCCCCAGCGTCCCCCATGATCTTTCCATCGTTCCCCATTTCCCCCAGAGTCCCCCATGATATTCCCATCGTTCCCCATTTTCCCCAGCGTCCCCCATGATCTTTCCATTGCTCTTCATTTTCCCCAGTGTCCCCCATGATTATCCCATTGTTCCCCATTTTCCCCAGCGTCACTCTTGATATACCCATCCTTCCCCATTTTCCCCAGTGTCCCCCATTATCTTCCAATGGTTCCCTTTTTTCCCCAGCATCCCCCATGAACTTCCCATCGTTCTCCATTTTCCCCAGCGTCCCCTATGATCTTCTCATCGTTCCACATTTACCCCAGTGTCCCCCATGATCTTCCCATCGCTCTTCATTTTCCCCAGTGTCCCCCATGATCTTCCCATTGTTCCCATTTTCGCCAGCACCCCCCATGATCTTCCCATCGCTCCCCATTTTCCCCAGTGTCCCCCATAATCTTCCCATCCTTCCCAATTTTCCCCAGCATCAACCATGATCTTCCCATCATTCCAAATTTTCCCCAGCATCCCCCATGATCTTTCCATCATTCCCCATTTTCACCAGCGTCCCTCATGATCTTCTCATCCTTCCCCATTTTCCCCAGCATCCCCCATGAACTTCATATCGTTCCCCATTTTCCCCAGTGTCCCCCATGAACTTCCCATCGTTCCCCATTTTCCCCAGCAACCCCCTTGATCTTCCCATCCTTCCCCATTTTCCCCAGCGCCCCCCATGATCTTCCCATCGTTCAACATTTTCCCCAGCGTCCCCCATGATCTTCTCATCGTTCCCCATTTTACCCAGCATCCCTCATGAACTTCCCATCGTTCCCCATTTTCCACAGCGTCCCTCATGATCTTCCCATCCTTCCCCATTTTCCCCAGTGTTCCCCATGACCTTCCCATCGTTCCCCATTTTCCCCAGTGTCCCCCATGATCTTCCCATTGTCCCCCATTTTCCCCAGTGTCCCCCATGATCTTCCCATCATTCCCCATTTTCCCCAGCATCCCCCATGATCTTCCCATCGCTCTTCATTTTCCCCAGTGTCCCCCATGATCTTCCCATTGTTCCCCATTTTCCCCAGCGTCCCCATTATCTTCCCATCCTACCCAATTTTCTCCAGTGTCCCCCATGATCTTTCCATTGTTCCACATTTTCCCCAGCGTCCCCCATGATCTTCCCATCATTCCCCATTTTCCACAGTGTCCCTCATGATCTTCCCATCCTTCACCATTTTCCCCAGTGTCCCCCATGATCTTCCCATCGTTCCCCATTTTCCCCAGCGTCCCCCACTATCTTCCCATCATTCCCCATTTTCCCCAGCGTCCCTCATGATCTTCCCATCCTTCCCCATTTTCTCCAGCATCCCCCATGAACTTCCTATCGTTCCCCATTTTCCCCAGTGTCCCCCATGATCTTCCCATCGTTCCCCATTTTCCCCAGCAACCCCCTTGATCTTCCCATCATTCCCCATTTTCCCCAGCATCCCCCATGATCTTCCCATTGTTCCCCATTTTCCACAGCGTCCCTCATGATCTTCCCATCATTCCCCATTTTCCCCAGTGTCCCCCATGATCTTCCCATCGTTCCCCATTTTCCCCAGCATCCCTCATGATCTTCCCATCCTTCCCCATTTTCCCAAGCATCCCCCGTGATCTTCCCATCGTTCCCCATTTTCCCTAGCGTCCCCCATGATCTTCCCATCGTTCCCCATTTTCCCTAGCGTCCCCCATGATCTTCCCATTGTTCCCCATTTTCCACAGCGTCCCTCATGATCTTCCCATCATTCCCTATTTTCCCCAGTGTCCCCCATGATCTTCCCATCGTTCCCCATTTTCCCCAGCATCCCTCATGATCTTCCCATCCTTCCCCATTTTCCCCAGCAACCCCCTTGATCTTCCCATCCTTACCCATTTTCCCCAGCGCCCCCCATGATCTTCCCATCGTTCAACATTTTCCCCAGCGTCCCCCATGATCTTCTCATCGTTCCCCATTTTACCCAGCGTCCCTCATGATCTTCCCATCCTTCCCCATTTTCCCCAGTGTTCCCCATGACCTTCCCATCGTTCCCCATTTTCCCCAGTGTCCCCCATGATCTTCCCATTGTCCCCCATTTTCCCCAGTGTCCCCCATGATCTTCCCATTGTTCCACATTTTCCCCAGCGTCCCCATTATCTTCCCATCCTACCCAATTTTCTCCAGTGTCCCCCATGATCTTTCCATTGTTCCACATTTTCCCCAGCGTCCCCCATGATCTTCCCATCGTTCCCCATTTTCCCTAGCGTCCCCCATGATCTTCCCATCGTTCCCCATTTTCCCCAGCGTCCCCCACTATCTTCCCATCATTCCCCATTTTCCCCAGCGTCCCTCATGATCTTCCCATCCTTCCCCATTTTCCCAAGCATCCCCCATGATCTTCCCATCGTTCCCCATTTTCCCCAGCATCCCCCACTATCTTCCCATCATTCCCCATTTTCCCCAGCGTCCCTCATGATCTTCCCATCCTTCCCCATTTTCTCCAGCATCCACCATGAACTTCATATCGTTCCCCATTTTCCCCAGTGTCCCCCATGATCTTCCCATCGTTCCCCATTTTCCCCAGCAACCCCCTTGATCTTCCCATCCTTCCCCATTTTCCCCAGCGCCCCCCATGATCTTCCCATCGTTCAACATTTTCCCCAGCGTCCCCCATGATCTTCTCATCGTTCCCCATTTTACCCAGCATCCCTCATGAACTTCCCATCGTTCCCCATTTTCCACAGCGTCCCTCATGATCTTCCCATCCTTCCCCATTTTCCCCAGTGTTCCCCATGACCTTCCCATCGTTCCCCATTTTCCCCAGTGTCCCCCATGATCTTCCCATTGTCCCCCATTTTCCCCAGTGTCCCCCATGATCTTCCCATCATTCCCCATTTTCCCCAGCATCCCCCATGATCTTCCCATCGCTCTTCATTTTCCCCAGTGTCCCCCATGATCTTCCCATTGTTCCCCATTTTCCCCAGCGTCCCCATTATCTTCCCATCCTACCCAATTTTCTCCAGTGTCCCCCATGATCTTTCCATTGTTCCACATTTTCCCCAGCGTCCCCCATGATCTTCCCATCATTCCCCATTTTCCACAGTGTCCCTCATGATCTTCCCATCCTTCCCCATTTTCCCCAGTGTCCCCCATGATCTTCCCATCGTTCCCCATTTTCCCCAGCGTCCCCCACTATCTTCCCATCATTCCCCATTTTCCCCAGCGTCCCTCATGATCTTCCCATCCTTCCCCATTTTCCCAAGCATCCCCCATGATCTTCCCATCGTTCCCCATTTTTCCCAGCATCCCCCACTATCTTCCCATCATTCCCCATTTTCCCCAGCGTCCCTCATGATCTTCCCATCCTTCCCCATTTTCTCCAGCATCCCCCATGAACTTCCTATCGTTCCCCATTTTCCCCAGTGTCCCCCATGATCTTCCCATCGTTCCCCATTTTCCCCAGCAACCCCCTTGATCTTCCCATCCTTACCCATTTTCCCCAGCGCCCCCCATGATCTTCCCATCATTCAACATTTTCCCCAGCGTCCCCCATGATCTTCTCATCGTTCCCCATTTTACCCAGCATCCCTCATGAACTTCCCATCGTTCCCCATTTTCCACAGCGTCCCTCATGATCTTCCCATCCTTCCCCATTTTCCCCAGTGTTCCCCATGACCTTCCCATCGTTCCCCATTTTCCCCAGTGTCCCCCATGATCTTCCCATTGTCCCCCATTTTCCCCAGTGTCCCCCATGATCTTCCCATCATTCCCCATTTTCACCAGTGTCCCCCATGATCTTGCCATCGTTCCCAATATTCCCCAGCGTCCCCCATGATCTTCCCATCGTTCCCAATTTTCCCCAGTGTCCCCCATGATCTTCCCATCATTCCCCATTTTCCCCAGCGTCCCCCATGATCTTCCCATTGTTCCCCATTTTCCATAGCGTCCCTCATGATCTTCCCATCATTCCCCATTTTCCCCAGTGTCCCCCATGATCTTCCCATCGTTCCCCATTTTCCCCAGCGTCCCTCATGATCTTCCCATCCTTCCCCATTTTCCCAAGCATCCCCCGTGATCTTCCCATCGTTCCCCATTTTCCCTAGCGTCCCCCATGATCTTCCCATCATTCCCCATTTTCCCCAGCGTCCCCCACTATCTTCCCATCATTCCCCATTTTCCCCAGCGTCCCTCATGATCTTCCCATCCTTCCCCATTTTCCCAAGCATCCCCCATGATCTTCCCATCGTTCCCCATTTTCCCCAGCATCCCCCACTATCTTCCCATAATTCCCCATTTTCCCCAGCGTCCCTCATGATCTTCCCATCCTTCCCCATTTTCTCCAGCATCCCCCATGAACTTCATATCGTTCCCCATTTTCCCCAGTGTCCCCCATGATCTTCCCATCGTTCCCCATTTTCCCCAGCAACCCCCTTGATCTTCCCATCCTTCCCCATTTTCCCCAGCGCCCCCCATGATCTTCCCATCGTTCCCCATTTTCCCCAGCAACCCCCTTGATCTTCCCATCGTTCCCCATTTTCCCTAGCGTCCCCCATGATCTTCCCATCGTTCAACATTTTCCCCAGCGTCCCCCATGATCTTCTCATCGTTCCCCATTTTACCCAGCATCCCTCATGAACTTCCCATCGTTCCCCATTTTCCACAGCGTCCCTCATGATCTTCCCATCCTTCCCCATTTTCCCCAGTGTTCCCCATGACCTTCCCATCGTTCCCCATTTTCCCCAGTGTCCCCCATGATCTTCCCATTGTCCCCCATTTTCCCCAGTGTCCCCCATGATCTTCCCATCATTCCCCATTTTCACCAGTGTCCCCCATGATCTTGCCATCGTTCCCAATATTCCCCAGCGTCCCCCATGATCTTCCCATCGTTCCCAATTTTCCCCAGTGTCCCCCATGATCTTCCCATCATTCCCCATTTTCCCCAGCGTCCCCCATGATCTTCCCATTGTTCCCCATTTTCCATAGCGTCCCTCATGATCTTCCCATCATTCCCCATTTTCACCAGTGTCCCCCATGATCTTGCCATCATTCCCAATATTCCCCAGCGTCCCCCATGATCTTCCCATCGTTCCCAATTTTCCCCAGTGTCCCCCATGATCTTCCCATCATTCCCCATTTTCCCCAGCGTCCCCCATGATCTTCCCATCGTTCCCCATTTTCCCCAGCGTCCCCCACTATCTTCCCATCATTCCCCATTTTCCCCAGCGTCCCTCATGATCTTCCCATCCTTCCCCATTTTCCCAAGCATCCCCCATGATCTTCCCATCGTTCCCCATTTTCCCCAGCATCCCCCACTATCTTCCCATCATTCCCCATTTTCTCCAGCATCCCCCATGAACTTCCTATCGTTCCCCATTTTCCCCAGTGTCCCCCATGATCTTCCCATCGTTCCCCATTTTCCCCAGCAACCCCCTTGATCTTCCCATCCTTCCCCATTTTCCCCAGCGCCCCCCATGATCTTCCCATCGTTCAACATTTTCCCCAGCGTCCCCCATGATCTTCCCATCCTTCCCCATTTTCCCCAGTGTTCCCCATGACCTTCCCATCGTTCCCCATTTTCCCCAGTGTCCCCCATGATCTTCCCATTGTCCCCCATTTTCCCCAGTGTCCTCCATGATCTTCCCATCATTCCCCATTTTCCCCAGCATCCCCCATGATCTTCCCATCGCTCTTCATTTTCCCCAGTGTCCCCCATGATCTTTCCATTGTTCCACATTTTCCCCAGCGTCCCCCATGATCTTCCCATCGTTCCCCATTTTCCCTAGCGTCCCCCATGATCTTCCCATCGTTCCCCATTTTCCCCAGCGTCCCCCACTATCTTCCCATCATTCCCCATTTTCCCCAGCGTCCCTCATGATCTTCCCATCCTTCCCCATTTTCCCAAGCATCCCCCATGATCTTCCCATCGTTCCCCATTTTCCCCAGCATCCCCCACTATCTTCCCATCATTCCCCATTTTCCCCAGCGTCCCTCATGATCTTCCCATCCTTCCCCATTTTCTCCAGCATCCCCCATGAACTTCATATCGTTCCCCATTTTCCCCAGTGTCCCCCATGATCTTCCCATCATTCCCCATTTTCCCCAGCAACCCCCTTGATCTTCCCATCCTTCCCCATTTTCCCCAGCGCCCCCCATGATCTTCCCATCGTTCAACATTTTCCCCAGCGTCCCCCATGATCTTCTCATCGTTCCCCATTTTACCCAGCATCCCTCATGAACTTCCCATCGTTCCCCATTTTCCACAGCGTCCCTCATGATCTTCCCATCCTTCCCCATTTTCCCCAGTGTTCCCCATGACCTTCCCATCGTTCCCCATTTTCCCCAGTGTCCCCCATGATCTTCCCATTTTCCCCCATTTTCCCCAGTGTCCCCCATGATCTTCCCATCATTCCCCATTTTCCCCAGCATCCCCCATGATCTTCCCATCGCTCTTCATTTTCCCCAGTGTCCCCCATGATCTTCCCATTGTTCCCCATTTTCCCCAGCGTCCCCATTATCTTCCCATCCTACCCAATTTTCTCCAGTGTCCCCCATGATCTTTCCATTGTTCCACATATTCCCCAGCGTCCCCCATGATCTTCCCATCATTCCCCATTTTCCACAGTGTCCCTCATGATCTTCCCATCCTTCCCCATTTTCCCCAGTGCCCCCCATGATCTTCCCATCGTTCCCCATTTTCCCCAGCGTCCCCCACTATCTTCCCATCATTCCCCATTTTCCCCAGCGTCCCCATTATCTTCCCATCCTACCCAATTTTCTCCAGTGTCCCCCATGATCTTCCCATTGTCCCCCATTTTCCCCAGTGTCCCCCATGATCTTCCCATCATTCCCCATTTTCCCCAGCATCCCCCATGATCTTCCCATCGCTCTTCATTTTCCCCAGTGTCCCCCATGATCTTCCCATTGTTCCCCATTTTCCCCAGCGTCCCCATTATCTTCCCATCCTTCCCCATTTTCCCAAGCATCCCCCGTGATCTTCCCATCGTTCCCCATTTTCCCTAGCGTCCCCCATGATCTTCCCATCGTTCCCCATTTTCCCCAGCGTCCCCCACTATCTTACCATCATTCCCCATTTTCCCCAGCGTCCCTCATGATCTTCCCATCCTTCCCCATTTTCCCAAGCATCCCCCATGATCTTCCCATCGTTCCCCATTTTCCCCAGCATCCCCCACTATCTTCCCATAATTCCCCATTTTCCCCAGCGTCCCTCATGATCTTCCCATCCTTCCCCATTTTCTCCAGCATCCCCCATGAACTTCATATCGTTCCCCATTTTCCCCAGTGTCCCCCATGATCTTCCCATCGTTCCCCATTTTCCCCAGCAACCCCCTTGATCTTCCCATCCTTCCCCATTTTCCCCAGCGCCCCCCATGATCTTCCCATCGTTCAACATTTTCCCCAGCGTCCCCCATGATCTTCTCATCGTTCCCCATTTTACCCAGCATCCCTCATGAACTTCCCATCGTTCCCCATTTTCCACAGCGTCCCTCATGATCTTCCCATCCTTCCCCATTTTCCCCAGTGTTCCCCATGACCTTCCCATCGTTCCCCATTTTCCCCAGTGTCCCCCATGATCTTCCCATTGTCCCCCATTTTCCCCAGTGTCCCCCATGATCTTCCCATCATTCCCCATTTTCCCCAGCATCCCCCATGATCTTCCCATCGCTCTTCATTTTCCCCAGTGTCCCCCATGATCTTCCCATTGTTCCCCATTTTCCCCAGCGTCCCCATTATCTTCCCATCCTACCCAATTTTCTCCAGTGTCCCCCATGATCTTTCCATTGTTCCACATTTTCCCCAGCGTCCCCCATGACCTTCCCATCATTCCCCATTTTCCACAGTGTCCCTCATGATCTTCCCATCCTTCCCCATTTTCCCCAGTGTCCCCCATGATCTTCCCATCGTTCCCCATTTTCCCCAGTGTCCCCCATGATCTTCCCATCGTTCCCCATTTTCCCCAGCAACCCCCTTGATCTTCCCATCCTTCCCCATTTTCCCCAGCGCCCCCCATGATCTTCCCATCGTTCAACATTTTCCCCAGCGTCCCCCATGATCTTCTCATCGTTCCCCATTTTACCCAGCATCCCTCATGAACTTCCCATCGTTCCCCATTTTCCACAGCGTCCCTCATGATCTTCCCATCCTTCCCCATTTTCCCCAGTGTTCCCCATGACCTTCCCATCGTTCCCCATTTTCCCCAGTGTCCCCCATGATCTTCCCATTGTCCCCCATTTTCCCCAGTGTCCCCCATGATCTTCCCATCGTTCCCCATTTTCCCCAGCATCCCCCACTATCTTCCCATAATTCCCCATTTTCCCCAGCGTCCCTCATGATCTTCCCATCCTTCCCCATTTTCTCCAGCATCCCCCATGAACTTCATATCGTTCCCCATTTTCCCCAGTGTCCCCCATGATCTTCCCATCGTTCCCCATTTTCCCCAGCAACCCCCTTGATCTTCCCATCCTTCCCCATTTTCCCCAGCGCCCCCCATGATCTTCCCATCGTTCAACATTTTCCCCAGCGTCCCCCATGATCTTCTCATCGTTCCCCATTTTACCCAGCATCCCTCATGAACTTCCCATCGTTCCCCATTTTCCACAGCGTCCCTCATGATCTTCCCATCCTTCCCCATTTTCCCCAGTGTTCCCCATGACCTTCCCATCGTTCCCCATTTTCCCCAGTGTCCCCCATGATCTTCCCATTGTCCCCCATTTTCCCCAGTGTCCCCCATGATCTTCCCATCATTCCCCATTTTCCCCAGCATCCCCCATGATCTTCCCATCGCTCTTCATTTTCCCCAGTGTCCCCCATGATCTTCCCATTGTTCCCCATTTTCCCCAGCGTCCCCATTATCTTCCCATCCTACCCAATTTTCTCCAGTGTCCCCCATGATCTTTCCATTGTTCCACATTTTCCCCAGCGTCCCCCATGATCTTCCCATCATTCCCCATTTTCCACAGTGTCCCTCATGATCTTCCCATCCTTCCCCATTTTCCCCAGTGTCCCCCATGATCTTCCCATCGTTCCCCATTTTCCCCAGTGTCCCCCATGATCTTCCCATTGTTCCCCATTTTCCCCAGCGTCCCCCATAATCTTCCCATCGTTCCCCATTTTCCCCAGTGTCCCTCATGATCTTCCCATCCTTCCCCATTTTCCCCAGTGTCCCCTATGATCTTCCCATCATTCCCCATTTTCCCCTGTGTCCCCCATGATCTTCTCATTGTTCCTCATTTTCCCCAGCATCCCCCATGATCTTCCCATCGTTCCCCATTTTCCACAGCGTCCCTCATGATCTTCCCATCCTTCCCCATTTTCCCCAGTGTCCCCCATGATCTTCCCATTGTTCCCCATTTTCCCCAGTGTCCCCCATGATATTCCCATCGTTCCCCATTTTCCCCAGCATCCCCCATGATCTTCCCATCACTCTTCATTTTCCCCAGTGTCCCTCATGATCTTCCCATCCTTCCCCATTTTCCCCAGTGTCCCCTATGATCTTCCCATCATTCCCCATTTTCCCCTGTGTCCCCCATGATCTTCTCATTGTTCCTCATTTTCCCCAGCATCCCCCATGATCTTCCCATCGTTCCCCATTTTCCACAGCGTCCCTCATGATCTTCCCATCCTTCCCCATTTTCCCCAGTGTCCCCCATGATCTTTTCATCTTTCCCCATTTTCCCCAGTGTCCTCCATGATCTTCCCATTGTTCCTCATTTTCCCCAGCATCCCCCATGATCTTCCCATCGTTCCCCATTTTCCCTAGCGTCCCCCATGATCTTCCCATCGTTCCCCATTTTCCCCAGCAACCCCCTTGATCTTCCCATCCTTACCCATTTTCCCCAGCGCCCCCCATGATCTTCCCATCGTTCAACATTTTCCCCAGCGTCCCCCATGATCTTCTCATCGTTCCCCATTTTCCCCAGTGTCCCCCATGATCTTCCCAGGGTTCCCCATTTTCCCCAGCATCCCCCATGATCTTCCCATCATTCTCCATTTTCCCCTATGTCCCCCATGATCTTCCCATCGTTCCCCATTTTCCCCAGCATCCCCCATGATCTTCCCATCCTTACCCATTTTCCCCAGCGTCCCCATGATCTTCCCATCATTCCCCATTTTCACCAGTGTCCCCCATGATCTTCCTATTGTTCCCCATTTTCCACAGCGTCTCCAATTATCTTCCCATCACTCCCCATTTTCCCTAGTGTCCCCCATGATCTTCCCATCATTCCCAATTTTCCCCAGCGTCCCCCATGATCTTCCCATCACTCCCCATTTTCCCCAGTTTCCCCCATGATCTTCCCATTGTTCCCCATTTCCCCAGTGTCCCCCATGATCTTCCCATTGTTCCCCATTTTCCCCAGTGTCCCCCATGATCTTCCCATCCTTCCCCATTTTCCACAGCGTCCCTCATGATCTTCCCATCGTTCCCCATTTTCCCCAGTGTCCCCCATGATCTTCCCATCGTTCCCCATTTTCCCCAGTGTCCCCCATGATCTTCCCATCGTTCACCCTTTTCCTCAGTGTCCCCATGATTTTCCCATCGTTCCCCATTTTCCCCAGCATCCCCCATGATCTTCCCATCCTTCCCCATTTTCCCCAGCATCCCCCATGATCTTCCCATCATTCCCCATGTTCCCCAGCATCCCCCATGAACTTCCCATCGTTCCCCATTTTCCCCAGTGTCACCCATGATCTTCCCACCGTTCCCCATTTTCCCCAGCATCCCCCATGATCTTCCCATCCTTCCCCATTTTCCACAGTGTCCCCCATGATCTTCCCATCGTTCCCCATTTCCCCAGTGTCCCTCATGATCTTCCCATTGTTCCCCATTTTCCCCAGTGTCCCCCATGATCTTCCCATCGTTCCCCATTTTCCCCAGTGTCCCCCATGATCTTCCCATTGTTCCCCATTTTCCCCAGCATCCCCCATGATCTTCCCATCGTTCCCCATTTTCCCCAGTGTCCCCATGATCTTCCCATCGTTCCCCATTTTCCCCAGCATCCCCCATAATCTTCCTATCCTTCCCCATTTTCCCCAGTGTCCCCCATGATCTTCCCATCATTCCACATGTTCCCCAGCATCCCCCATGATCTTCCCATCATTCCCAATTTTCTCCAGCGTCCCCCATGATCTTACCATTATTCCCCATGTTCCCCAGCATCCACCATGATCTTCCCATCGTTCCCGATTTTCCCCAGTGTCCCCCATGATCTTCCCATCGTTCCCTATTTTCCCCAGTGTCCCCCATGATCTTCCCATTGTTCCCCATTTTCCCCAGTGTCCCCCATGATCTTCCCATCGTTCCCCATTTTCCCCAGCATCCCCCATGATCTTCCCATCGTTCCCCATTTTCCCCAGCATCCCACATGATCTTCCCATCCTTCCCCATTTTCCCCAGCATCCCCCATGATCTTCCCATCCTTCCCCATTTTCCCCAGCGTATCCCATGATCTTCCCATTGTTCCCCATTTTCCCCAGTGTCCCCCATGATCTTCCTATCGCTCCCCATTTTCCCCAGCATCCCCTATGATCTTCCCACCCTTCCCCATTTTCCCCAGTGTCCCCCATGATCTTCCCATCGTTCCCAATTTTCCCAGTGTCCCCCATGATTTCCCATCATTCCCCATTTTCCCCAGTGTCCCCCATGATCTTCCCATTGTTCCCCATTTTCCCCAGCATCCCCCATGATCTTCCCATCGTTCCCCATTTTCCCCAGTGTCCCCCATGATCTTCCCATTGTTCCCCATTTTCCCCAGCATCCCCCATGATCTTCCCATCGTTCCCCATTTTCCCCAGCATCCCCCATGATCTTCCCATCGTTCCCCATTTTTCCCAGTGTCCCCCATGATCTTCCCATCGTTCCCTATTTTCCCCAGTGTCCCCCAAGATCTTCCCATCGTTCCCCATTTTCCCCAGCATCCCCCATGATCTTCCCATCGTTCCCCATTTTCCCCTGCGTCCCCCATGATCTTCCCATTGTTCCCCATTTTCCACAGCTACCCCATGATCTTCCCAGCGTTCCCCATTTTCCCCAGTGTCCCCCATGATCTTCCCATCGTTCCCCATTATCACCAGCAATCCCCATGATCTTCCCATCCTTCCCCATTTTCCCCAGTGTCCCCCATGATCTTCCCATCCTTCCCCATTTTCCCCAGCATCCCCCATGATCTTCCCATAGTTCCCCATTTTCCCCAGCATCCCCCATGATCTTCCCATCGTTCCCCATTTTCTCCAGCGTCCCCATGATCTTCCCAGGGTTCCCCATTTTCCCCAGCATCCCCCATGATCTTCCCATCATTCTCCATTTTCCCCTATGTCCCCCATGATCTTCCCATCGTTCCCCATTTTCCCCAGCATCCCCCATGATCTTCCCATCCTTACCCATTTTCCCCAGCGTCCCCATGATCTTCCCATCATTCCCCATTTTCACCAGTGTCCCCCATGATCTTCCTATTGTTCCCCATTTTCCACAGCGTCTCCAATTATCTTCCCATCACTCCCCATTTTCCCTAGTGTCCCCCATGATCTTCCCATCATTCCCAATTTTCCCCAGCGTCCCCCATGATCTTCCCATCGCTCCCCATTTTCCCCAGTGTCCCCCATGATCTTCCCATTGTTCCCCATTTCCCCAGTGTCCCCCATGTTCTTCCCATTGTTCCCCATTTTCCCCAGTGTCCCCCATGATCTTCCCATCCTTCCCCATTTTCCCCAGCGCCCCCATGATCTTCCCATCATTCCTCATTTTCACCAGTGTCCCCCATGATCTTCCCATTGTTCTCCATTTTCCCCAGCTTCTCCAATTATCTTCTCATCGCTCCCCATTTTCCCCAGTGTCCCACATGTTCTTGCCATTGTTCCCAATTTATCCCAGCATCCCCCATGATCTTCCCATCGCTCCCCATTTTCCCCAGTGTCCCCCATGATCTTCCCATTGTTCCCCATATTCCCCAGTGTCCCCCATGATCTTCCCATCCTTCCCCATTTCCCCCAGCATCCCCCATGATCTTCCCATCATTTCTAATTTTCCCCAGCGTCCCCCATGATCTTCCCATCGTTCCCCATTTTCCACAGCATCCCTCATTATCTTCCCATCCTTCCCCATTTTCCCCAGCATCCCCCATGATCTTCCCATAGTTCCCCATTTTCCCCAGCATCCCCCATGATCTTCCCATCGTTCCCCATTTTCTCCAGCGTCCCCATGATCTTCCCAGGGTTCCCCATTTTCCCCAGCATCCCCCATGATCTTCCCATCATTCTCCATTTTCCCCTATGTCCCCCATGATCTTCCCATCGTTCCCCATTTTCCCCAGCATCCCCCATGATCTTCCCATCCTTACCCATTTTCCCCAGCGTACCCATGATCTTCCCATCATTCCCCATTTTCACCAGTGTCCCCCATGATCTTCCTATTGTTCCCCATTTTCCACAGCGTCTCCAATTATCTTCCCATCACTCCCCATTTTCCCTAGTGTCCCCCATGATCTTCCCATCATTCCCAATTTTCCCCAGCGTCCCCCATGATCTTCCCATCGCTCCCCATTTTCCCCAGTTTCCCCCATGATCTTCCCATTGTTCCCCATTTCCCCAGTGTCCCCCATGATCTTCCCATTGTTCCCCATTTTCCCCAGTGTCCCCCATGATCTTCCCATCCTTCCCCATTTTCCACAGCGTCCCTCATGATCTTCCCATCGTTCCCCATTTTCCCCAGTGTCCCCCATGATCTTCCCATCGTTCCCCATTTTCCCCAGTGTCCCCCATGATCTTCCCATCGTTCACCCTTTTCCTCAGTGTCACCATGATTTTCCCATCGTTCCCCATTTTCCCCAGCATCCCCCATGATCTTCCCATCCTTCCCCATTTTCCCCAGCATCCCCCATGATCTTCCCATCATTCCCCATGTTCCCCAGCATCCCCCATGAACTTCCCATCGTTCCCCATTTTCCCCAGTGTCACCCATGATCTTCCCACCGTTCCCCATTTTCCCCAGCATCCCCCATGATCTTCCCATCCTTCCCCATTTTCCACAGTGTCCCCCATGATCTTCCCATCGTTCCCCATTTCCCCAGTGTCCCTCATGATCTTCCCATTGTTCCCCATTTTCCCCAGTGTCCCCCATGATCTTCCCATCGTTCCCCATTTTCCCCAGTGTCCCCCATGATCTTCCCATTGTTCCCCATTTTCCCCAGCATCCCCCATGATCTTCACATCGTTCCCCATTTTCCCCAGTGTCCCCATGATCTTCCCATCGTTCCCCATTTTCCCCAGCATCCCCCATAATCTTCCTATCCTTCCCCATTTTCCCCAGTGTCCCCCATGATCTTCCCATCATTCCACACGTTCCCCAGCATCCCCCATGATCTTCCCATCATTCCCAATTTTCTCCAGCGTCCCCCATGATCTTACCATTATTCCCCATGTTCCCCAGCATCCACCATGATCTTCCCATCGTTCCCGATTTTCCCCAGTGTCCCCCATGATCTTCCCATCGTTCCCTATTTTCCCCAGTGTCCCCCATGATCTTCCCATTGTTCCCCATTTTCCCCAGTGTCCCCCATGATCTTCCCATCGTTCCCCATTTTCCCCAGCATCCCCCATGATCTTCCCATCGTTCCCCATTTTCCCCAGCATCCCACATGATCTTCCCATCCTTCCCCATTTTCCCCAGCATCCCCCATGATCTTCCCATCCTTCCCCATTTTCCCCAGCGTATCCCATGATCTTCCCATTGTTCCCCATTTTCCCCAGTGTCCCCCATGATCTTCCTATCGCTCCCCATTTTCCCCAGCATCCCCTATGATCTTCCCACCCTTCCCCATTTTCCCCAGTGTCCCCCATGATCTTCCCATCGTTCCCAATTTTCCCAGTGTCCCCCATGATTTCCCATCATTCCCCATTTTCCCCAGTGTCCCCCATGATCTTCCCATTGTTCCCCATTTTCCCCAGCATCCCCCATGATCTTCCCATCGTTCCCCATTTTCCCCAGTGTCCCCCATGATCTTCCCATTGTTCCCCATTTTCCCCAGCATCCCCCATGATCTTCCCATCGTTCCCCATTTTCCCCAGCATCCCCCATGATCTTCCCATCGTTCCCCATTTTCCCCAGTGTCCCCCATGATCTTCCCATCGTTCCCTATTTTCCCCAGTGTCCCCCAAGATCTTCCCATCGTTCCCCATTTTCCCCAGCATCCCCCATGATCTTCCCATCGTTCCCCATTTTCCCCTGCGTCCCCCATGATCTTCCCATTGTTCCCCATTTTCCACAGCTACCCCATGATCTTCCCAGCGTTCCCCATTTTCCCCAGTGTCCCCCATGATCTTCCCATCGTTCCCCATTTTCCCCTATGTCCCCCATGATCTTCCCATCGTTCCCCATTATCACCAGCAATCCCCATGATCTTCCCATCCTTCCCCATTTTCCCCAGTGTCCCCCATGATCTTCCCATCATTCCTCATTTTCACCAGTGTCCCCCATGATCTTCCCATTGTTCCCCATTTTCCCCAGCGTCTCCAATTATCTTCCCATCACTCCCCATTTTCCCCAGTGTCCCACATGTTCTTGCCATTGTTCCCAATTTATCCCAGCGTCCCCCATGATCTTCCCATCGCTCCCCATTTTCCCCAGCATCCCCCATGATCTTCCCATCATTTCTAATTTTCCCCAGCGTCCCCCATGATCTTCCCATCGTTCCCCATTTTCCACAGCATCCCTCATTATCTTCCAATCCTTCCCCATTTTCCCCAGCATCCCCCATGATCTTCCCATAGTTCCCCATTTTTCCCAGCATCCCCCATGATCTTCCCATCGTTCCCCATTTTCCACAGCATCCCTCATTATCTTCCCATCCTTCCCCATTTTCCCCAGCATCCCCCATGATCTTCCCATAGTTCCCCATTTTCCCCAGCATCCCCCATGATCTTCCCATCGTTCCCCATTTTCTCCAGCGTCCCCATGATCTTCCCAGGGTTCCCCATTTTCCCCAGCATCCCCCATGATCTTCCCATCATTCTCCATTTTCCCCTATGTCCCCCATGATCTTCCCATCGTTCCCCATTTTCCCCAGCATCCCCCATGATCTTCCCATCCTTACCCATTTTCCCCAGCGTCCCCATGATCTTCCCATCATTCCCCATTTTCACCAGTGTCCCCCATGATTTCCTATTGTTCCCCATTTTCCACAGCGTCTCCAATTATCTTCCCATCACTCCCCATTTTCCCTAGTGTCCCCCATGATCTTCCCATCATTCCCAATTTTCCCCAGCGTCCCCCATGATCTTCCCATCGCTCCCCATTTTCCCCAGTGTCCCCCATGATCTTCCCATTGTTCCCCATTTCCCCAGTGTCCCCCATGATCTTCCCATTGTTCCCCATTTTCCCCAGTGTCCCCCATGATCTTCCCATCCTTCCCCATTTTCCCCAGCGCCCCCATGATCTTCCCATCATTCCTCATTTTCACCAGTGTCCCCCATGATCTTCCCATTGTTCTCCATTTTCCCCAGCGTCTCCAATTATCTTCTCATCGCTCCCCATTTTCCCCAGTGTCCCACATGTTCTTGCCATTGTTCCCAATTTATCCCAGCATCCCCCATGATCTTCCCATCGCTCCCCATTTTCCCCAGTGTCCCCCATGATCTTCCCATTGTTCCACATATTCCCCAGTGTCCCCCATGATCTTCCCATCCTTCCCCATTTCCCCCAGCATCCCCCATGATCTTCCCATCATTTCTAATTTTCCCCAGCGTCCCCCATGATCTTCCCATCGTTCCCCATTTTCCACAGCATCCCTCATTATCTTCCCATCCTTCCCCATTTTCCCCAGCATCCCCCATGATCTTCCCATAGTTCCCCATTTTCCCCAGCATCCCCCATGATCTTCCCATCGTTCCCCATTTTCTCCAGCGTCCCCATGATCTTCCCAGGGTTCCCCATTTTCCCCAGCATCCCCCATGATCTTCCCATCATTCTCCATTTTCCCCTATGTCCCCCATGATCTTCCCATCGTTCCCCATTTTCCCCAGCATCCCCCATGATCTTCCCATCCTTACCCATTTTCCCCAGCGTCCCCATGATCTTCCCATCATTCCCCATTTTCACCAGTGTCCCCCATGATCTTCCTATTGTTCCCCATTTTCCACAGCGTCTCCAATTATCTTCCCATCACTCCCCATTTTCCCTAGTGTCCCCCATGATCTTCCCATCATTCCCAATTTTCCCCAGCGTCCCCCATGATCTTCCCATCGCTCCCCATTTTCCCCAGTTTCCCCCATGATCTTCCCATTGTTCCCCATTTCCCCAGTGTCCCCCATGATCTTCCCATTGTTCCCCATTTTCCCCAGTGTCCCCCATGATCTTCCCATCCTTCCCCATTTTCCACAGCGTCCCTCATGATCTTCCCATCGTTCCCCATTTTCCCCAGTGTCCCCCATGATCTTCCCATCGTTCCCCATTTTCCCCAGTGTCCCCCATGATCTTCCCATCGTTCACCCTTTTCCTCAGTGTCCCCATGATTTTCCCATCGTTCCCCATTTTCCCCAGCATCCCCCATGATCTTCCCATCCTTCCCCATTTTCCCCAGCATCCCCCATGATCTTCCCATCATTCCCCATGTTCCCCAGTATCCCCCATGAACTTCCAATCGTTCCCCATTTTCCCCAGTGTCACCCATGATCTTCCCACCGTTCCCCATTTTCCCCAGCATCCCCCATGATCTTCCCATCCTTCCCCATTTTCCACAGTGTCCCCCATGATCTTCCCATCGTTCCCCATTTCCCCAGTGTCCCTCATGATCTTCCCATTGTTCCCCATTTTCCCCAGTGTCCCCCATGATCTTCCCATCGTTCCCCATTTTCCCCAGTGTCCCCCATGATCTTCCCATTGTTCCCCATTTTCCCCAGCATCCCCCATGATCTTCCCATCGTTCCCCATTTTCCCCAGTGTCCCCATGATCTTCCCATCGTTCCCCATTTTCCCCAGCATCCCCCATAATCTTCCTATCCTTCCCCATTTTCCCCAGTGTCCCCCATGATCTTCCCATCATTCCACACGTTCCCCAGCATCCCCCATGATCTTCCCATCATTCCCAATTTTCTCCAGCGTCCCCCATGATCTTACCATTATTCCCCATGTTCCCCAGCATCCACCATGATCTTCCCATCGTTCCCGATTTTCCCCAGTGTCCCCCATGATCTTCCCATCGTTCCCTATTTTCCCCAGTGTCCCCCATGATCTTCCCATTGTTCCCCATTTTCCCCAGTGTCCCCCATGATCTTCCCATCGTTCCCCATTTTCCCCAGCATCCCCCATGATCTTCCCATCGTTCCCCATTTTCCCCAGCATCCCACATGATCTTCCCATCCTTCCCCATTTTCCCCAGCATCCCCCATGATCTTCCCATCCTTCCCCATTTTCCCCAGTGTATCCCATGATCTTCCCATTGTTCCCCATTTTCCCCAGTGTCCCCCATGATCTTCCTATCGCTCCCCATTTTCCCCAGCATCCCCTATGATCTTCCCACCCTTCCCCATTTTCCCCAGTGTCCCCCATGATCTTCCCATCGTTCCCAATTTTCCCAGTGTCCCCCATGATTTCCCATCATTCCCCATTTTCCCCAGTGTCCCCCATGATCTTCCCATTGTTCCCCATTTTCCCCAGCATCCCCCATGATCTTCCCATCGTTCCCCATTTTCCCCAGTGTCCCCCATGATCTTCCCATTGTTCCCCATTTTCCCCAGCATCCCCCATGATCTTCCCATCGTTCCCCATTTTCCCCAGCATCCCCCATGATCTTCCCATCGTTCCCCATTTTCCCCAGTGTCCCCCATGATCTTCCCATCGTTCCCTATTTTCCCCAGTGTCCCCCAAGATCTTCCCATCGTTCCCCATTTTCCCCAGCATCCCCCATGATCTTCCCATCGTTCCCCATTTTCCCCTGCGTCCCCCATGATCTTCCCATTGTTCCCCATTTTCCACAGCTACCCCATGATCTTCCCAGCGTTCCCCATTTTCCCCAGTGTCCCCCATGATCTTCCCATCGTTCCCCATTTTCCCCTATGTCCCCCATGATCTTCCCATCGTTCCCCATTATCACCAGCAATCCCCATGATCTTCCCATCCTTCCCCATTTTCCCCAGTGTCCCCCATGATCTTCCCATCCTTCCCCATTTTCCCCAGCATCCCCCATGATCTTCCCATAGTTCTCCATTTTCCCCAGCATCCCCCATGATCTTCCCATCGTTCCCCATTTTCTCCAGCGTCCCCATGATCTTCCCAGGGTTCCCCATTTTCCCCAGCATCCCCCATGATCTTCCCATCATTCTCCATTTTCCCCTATGTCCCCCATGATCTTCCCATCGTTCCCCATTTTCCCCAGCATCCCCCATGATCTTCCCATCCTTACCCATTTTCCCCAGCGTCCCCATGATCTTCCCATCATTCCCCATTTTCACCAGTGTCCCCCATGATTTCCTATTGTTCCCCATTTTCCACAGCGTCTCCAATTATCTTCCCATCACTCCCCATTTTCCCTAGTGTCCCCCATGATCTTCCCATCATTCCCAATTTTCCCCAGCGTCCCCCATGATCTTCCCATCGCTCCCCATTTTCCCCAGTGTCCCCCATGATCTTCCCATTGTTCCCCATTTCCCCAGTGTCCCCCATGATCTTCCCATTGTTCCCCATTTTCCCCAGTGTCCCCCATGATCTTCCCATCCTTCCCCATTTTCCCCAGCGCCCCCATGATCTTCCCATCATTCCTCATTTTCACCAGTGTCCCCCATGATCTTCCCATTGTTCTCCATTTTCCCCAGCGTCTCCAATTATCTTCTCATCGCTCCCCATTTTCCCCAGTGTCCCACATGTTCTTGCCATTGTTCCCAATTTATCCCAGCATCCCCCATGATCTTCCCATCGCTCCCCATTTTCCCCAGTGTCCCCCATGATCTTCCCATTGTTCCCCATATTCCCCAGTGTCCCCCATGATCTTCCCATCCTTCCCCATTTCCCCCAGCATCCCCCATGATCTTCCCATCGTTCCCCATTTCCCCAGTGTCCCTCATGATCTTCCCATTGTTCCCCATTTTCCCCAGCATCCCCCATGATCTTCCCATCGTTCCCCATTTTCCCCAGTGTCCCCATGATCTTCCCATCGTTCCCCATTTTCCCCAGCATCCCCCATAATCTTCCTATCCTTCCCCATTTTCCCCAGTGTCCCCCATGATCTTCCCATCATTCCCCACGTTCCCCAGCATCCCCCATGATCTTCCCATCATTCCCAATTTTCTCCAGCGTCCCCCATGATCTTACCATTATTCCCCATGTTCCCCAGCATCCACCATGATCTTCCCATCGTTCCCGATTTTCCCCAGTGTCCCCCATGTTCTTCCCATCGTTCCCTATTTTCCCCAGTGTCCCCCATGATCTTCCCATTGTTCCCCATTTTCCCCAGTGTCCCCCATAATCTTCCCATCGTTCCCCATTTTCCCCAGCATCCCCCATGATCTTCCCATCGTTCCCCATTTTCCCCAGCATCCCACATGATCTTCCCATCCTTCCCCATTTTCCCCAGCATCCCCCATGATCTTCCCATCCTTCCCCATTTTCCCCAGCGTATCCCATGATCTTCCCATTGTTCCCCATTTTCCCCAGTGTCCCCATGATCTTCCCATCGTTCCCCATTTTCCCCAGCATCCCCCATAATCTTCCTATCCTTCCCCATTTTCCCCAGTGTCCCCCATGATCTTCCCATCATTCCCCACGTTCCCCAGCATCCCCCATGATCTTCCCATCATTCCCAATTTTCTCCAGCGTCCCCCATGATCTTACCATTATTCCCCATGTTCCCCAGCATCCACCATGATCTTCCCATCGTTCCCGATTTTCCCCAGTGTCCCCCATGATCTTCCCATCGTTCCCTGTTTTCCCCAGTGTCCCCCATGATCTTCCCATTGTTCCCCATTTTCCCCAGTGTCCCCCATGATCTTCCCATCGTTCCCCATTTTCCCCAGCATCCCCCATGATCTTCCCATCGTTCCCCATTTTCCCCAGCATCCCACATGATCTTCCCATCATTCTCCATTTTCCCCTATGTCCCCCATGATCTTCCCATCGTTCCCCATTTTCCCCAGCATCCCCCATGATCTTCCCATCCTTACCCATTTTCCCCAGCGTCCCCATGATCTTCCCATCATTCCCCATTTTCACCAGTGTCCCCCATGATCTTCCTATTGTTCCCCATTTTCCACAGCGTCTCCAATTATCTTCCCATCACTCCCCATTTTCCCTAGTGTCCCCCATGATCTTCCCATCATTCCCAATTTTCCCCAGCGTCCCCCATGATCTTCCCATCGCTCCCCATTTTCCCCAGTTTCCCCCATGATCTTCCCATTGTTCCCCATTTCCCCAGTGTCCCCCATGATCTTCCCATTGTTCCCCATTTTCCCCAGTGTCCCCCATGATCTTCCCATCCTTCCCCATTTTCCACAGCGTCCCTCATGATCTTCCCATCGTTCCCCATTTTCCCCAGTGTCCCCCATGATCTTCCCATCGTTCCCCATTTTCCCCAGTGTCCCCCATGATCTTCCCATCGTTCACCCTTTTCCTCAGTGTCCCCATGATTTTCCCATCGTTCCCCATTTTCCCCAGCATCCCCCATGATCTTCCCATCCTTCCCCATTTTCCCCAGCATCCCCCATGATCTTCCCATCATTCCCCATTTTCCCCAGCATCCCCCATGATCTTCCCATCCTTCCCCATTTCCCCCAGTGTCCCCATGATCTTCCCATCATTCCCCATTTTCACCAGTGTCCCCCATGATCTTCCTATTGTTCCCCATTTTCCACAGCGTCTCCAATTATCTTCCCATCACTCCCCATTTTCCCTAGTGTCCCCCATGATCTTCCCATCGTTCCCCATTTCCCCAGTGTCCCTCATGATCTTCCCATTGTTCCCCATTTTCCCCAGTGTCCCCCATGATCTTCCCATTGTTCCCCATTTTCCCCAGCATCCCCCATGATCTTCCCATCGTTCCCCATTTTCCCCAGTGTCCCCATGATCTTCCCATCGTTCCCCATTTTCCCCAGCATCCCCCATAATCTTCCTATCCTTCCCCATTTTCCCCAGTGTCCCCCATGATCTTCCCATCATTCCACACGTTCCCCAGCATCCCCCATGATCTTCCCATCATTCCCAATTTTCTCCAGCGTCCCCCATGATCTTACCATTATTCCCCATGTTCCCCAGCATCCACCATGATCTTCCCATCGTTCCCGATTTTCCCCAGTGTCCCCCATGATCTTCCCATCGTTCCCTATTTTCCCCAGTGTCCCCCATGATCTTCCCATTGTTCCCCATTTTCCCCAGTGTCCCCCATGATCTTCCCATCGTTCCCCATTTTCCCCAGCATCCCCCATGATCTTCCCATCGTTCCCCATTTTCCCCAGCATCCCACATGATCTTCCCATCCTTCCCCATTTTCCCCAGCATCCCCCATGATCTTCCCATCCTTCCCCATTTTCCCCAGCGTATCCCATGATCTTCCCATTGTTCCCCATTTTCCCCAGTGTCCCCCATGATCTTCCTATCGCTCCCCATTTTCCCCAGCATCCCCTATGATCTTCCCACCCTTCCCCATTTTCCCCAGTGTCCCCCATGATCTTCCCATCGTTCCCAATTTTCCCAGTGTCCCCCATGATTTCCCATCATTCCCCATTTTCCCCAGTGTCCCCCATGATCTTCCCATTGTTCCCCATTTTCCCCAGCATCCCCCATGATCTTCCCATCGTTCCCCATTTTCCCCAGTGTCCCCCATGATCTTCCCATTGTTCCCCATTTTCCCCAGCATCCCCCATGATCTTCCCATCGTTCCCCATTTTCCCCAGCATCCCTTATGATCTTCCCATCGTTCCCCATTTTCCCCAGTGTCCCCCATGATCTTCCCATCGTTCCCTATTTTCCCCAGTGTCCCCCAAGATCTTCCCATCGTTCCCCATTTTCCCCAGCATCCCCCATGATCTTCCCATCGTTCCCCATTTTCCCCTGCGTCCCCCATGATCTTCCCATTGTTCCCCATTTTCCACAGCTACCCCATGATCTTCCCAGCGTTCCCCATTTTCCCCAGTGTCCCCCATGATCTTCCCATCGTTCCCCATTTTCCCCTATGTCCCCCATGATCTTCCCATCGTTCCCCATTATCACTAGCAATCCCCATGATCTTCCCATCCTTCCCCATTTTCCCCAGTGTCCCCCATGATCTTCCCATCATTCCTCATTTTCACCAGTGTCCCCCATGATCTTCCCATTGTTTCCCATTTTCCCCAGCGTCTCCAATTATCTTCCCATCACTCCCCATTTTCCCCAGTGTCCCACATGTTCTTGCCATTGTTCCCAATTTATCCCAGCGTCCCCCATGATCTTCCCATCGCTCCCCATTTTCCCCAGTGTCCCCCATGATCTTCCCATTGTTCCCCATATTCCCCAGTGTCCCCCATGATCTTCCCATCTTTCCCCATTTCCCCCAGCATCCCCCATGATCTTCCCATCATTTCTAATTTTCCCCAGCATCCCCCATGATCTTCCCATCGTTCCCCATTTTCCACAGCATCCCTCATTATCTTCCCATCCTTCCCCATTTTCCCCAGCATCCCCCATGATCTTCCCATAGTTCCCCATTTTTCCCAGCATCCCCCATGATCTTCCCATCGTTCCCCATTTTCTCCAGCGTCCCCATGATCTTCCCAGGGTTCCCCATTTTCCCCAGCATCCCCCATGATCTTCCCATCGTTCTCCATTTTCCCCTATGTCCCCCATGATCTTCCCATCGTTCCCCATTTTCCCCAGCATCCCCCATGATCTTCCCATCCTTCCCCATTTCCCCCAGTGTCCCCATGATCTTCCCATCATTCCCCATTTTCACCAGTGTCCCCCATGATCTTCCTATTGTTCCCCATTTTCCACAGCGTCTCCAATTATCTTCCCATCACTCCCCATTTTCCCTAGTGTCCCCCATGATCTTCCCATCGTTCCCCATTTCCCCAGTGTCCCTCATGATCTTCCCATTGTTCCCCATTTTCCCCAGTGTCCCCCATGATTTTCCCATCGTTCCCCATTTTCCCCAGTGTCCCCCATGATCTTCCCATTGTTCCCCATTTTCCCCAGCATCCCCCATGATCTTCCCATCGTTCCCCATTTTCCCCAGTGTCCCCATGATCTTCCCATCGTTCCCCATTTTCCCCAGCATCCCCCATAATCTTCCTATCCTTCCCCATTTTCCCCAGTGTCCCCCATGATCTTCCCATCATTCCCCACGTTCCCCAGCATCCCCCATGATCTTCCCATCATTCCCAATTTTCTCCAGCGTCCCCCATGATCTTACCATTATTCCCCATGTTCCCCAGCATCCACCATGATCTTCCCATCGTTCCCGATTTTCCCCAGTGTCCCCCATGTTCTTCCCATCGTTCCCTATTTTCCCCAGTGTCCCCCATGATCTTCCCATTGTTCCCCATTTTCCCCAGTGTCCCCCATAATCTTCCCATCGTTCCCCATTTTCCCCAGCATCCCCCATGATCTTCCCATCGTTCCCCATTTTCCCCAGCATCCCACATGATCTTCCCATCCTTCCCCATTTTCCCCAGCATCCCCCATGATCTTCCCATCCTTCCCCATTTTCCCCAGCGTATCCCATGATCTTCCCATTGTTCCCCATTTTCCCCAGTGTCCCCATGATCTTCCCATCGTTCCCCATTTTCCCCAGCATCCCCCATAATCTTCCTATCCTTCCCCATTTTCCCCAGTGTCCCCCATGATCTTCCCATCATTCCCCACGTTCCCCAGCATCCCCCATGATCTTCCCATCATTCCCAATTTTCTCCAGCGTCCCCCATGATCTTACCATTATTCCCCATGTTCCCCAGCATCCACCATGATCTTCCCATCGTTCCCGATTTTCCCCAGTGTCCCCCATGATCTTCCCATCGTTCCCTGTTTTCCCCAGTGTCCCCCATGATCTTCCCATTGTTCCCCATTTTCCCCAGTGTCCCCCATGATCTTCCCATCGTTCCCCATTTTCCCCAGCATCCCCCATGATCTTCCCATCGTTCCCCATTTTCCCCAGCATCCCACATGATCTTCCCATCCTTCCCCATTTTCCCCAGCATCCCCCATGATCTTCCCATCCTTCCCCATTTTCCCCAGCGTATCCCATGATCTTCCCATTGTTCCCCATTTTCCCCAGTGTCCCCCATGATCTTCCTATCGCTCCCCATTTTCCCCAGCATCCCCTATGATCTTCCCACCCTTCCCCATTTTCCCCAGTGTCCCCCATGATCTTCCCATCGTTCCCAATTTTCCCAGTGTCCCCCATGATCTTCCCATCGTTCCCCATTTTCCCCAGTGTCCCCCATGATCTTCCCATCGTTCCCTATTTTCCCCAGTGTCCCCCATGATCTTCCCATCGTTCCCCATTTTCCCCAGTGTCCCCCATGATCTTCCCATTGTTCCCCATTTTCCCCAGCATCCCCCATGATCTTCTCATCGTTCCCCATTTTCCCCAGTGTCCCCCATGATCTTCCCATCGTTCCCTATTTTCCCCAGTGTCCCCCAAGATCTTCCCATCGTTCCCCATTTTCCCCAGCATCCCCCATGATCTTCCCATCGTTCCCCATTTTCCCCTGCGTCCCCCATGATCTTCCCATTGTTCCCCATTTTCCACAGCTACCCCATGATCTTCCCAGCGTTCCCCATTTTCCCCAGTGTCCCCCATGATCTTCCCATCGTTCCCCATTTTCCCCTATGTCCCCCATGATCTTCCCATCGTTCCCCATTATCACCAGCAATCCCCATGATCTTCCCATCCTTCCCCATTTTCCCCAGTGTCCCCCATGATCTTCCAATCATTCCTCATTTTCACCAGTGTCCCCCATGATCTTCCCATTGTTCCCCATTTTCCCCAGCGTCTCCAATTATCTTCCCATCACTCCCCATTTTCCCCAGTGTCCCACATGTTCTTGCCATTGTTCCCAATTTATCCCAGCGTCCCCCATGATCTTCCCATCGCTCCCCATTTTCCCCAGTGTCCCCCATGATCTTCCCATTGTTCCCCATATTCCCCAGTGTCCCCCATGATCTTCCCATCCTTCCCCATTTCCCCCAGCATCCCCCATGATCTTCCCATCATTTCTAATTTTCCCCAGCGTCCCCCATGATCTTCCCATCGTTCCCCATTTTCCACAGCATCCCTCATTATCTTCCCATCCTTCCCCATTTTCCCCAGCATCCCCCATGATCTTCCCATAGTTCCCCATTTTTCCCAGCATCCCCCATGATCTTCCCATCGTTCCCCATTTTCTCCAGCGTCCCCATGATCTTCCCAGGGTTCCCCATTTTCCCCAGCATCCCCCATGATCTTCCCATCGTTCTCCATTTTCCCCTATGTCCCCCATGATCTTCCCATCGTTCCCCATTTTCCCCAGCATCCCCCATGATCTTCCCATCCTTCCCCATTTCCCCCAGTGTCCCCATGATCTTCCCATCATTCCCCATTTTCACCAGTGTCCCCCATGATCTTCCTATTGTTCCCCATTTTCCACAGCGTCTCCAATTATCTTCCCATCACTCCCCATTTTCCCTAGTGTCCCCCATGATCTTCCCATCGTTCCCAATTTTCCCCAGCATCCCCCATGATCTTCCCATCGCTCCCCATTTTCCCCAGTGTCCCCCATGATCTTCCCATCGTTCACCCTTTTCCTCAGTGTCCCCATGATCTTCCCATCGTTCCCCATTTTCACCAGTGTCCCCCATGATCTTCCCATCGTTCCCCATTTTCCCCAACATCCCCCATGATCTTCCCATCGTTCCCCATTTTCCCCAGCGTCCCCCATGATCTTCCCATTGTTCCCCATTTTCCACAGCGTCCCCATGATCTTCCCAGCGTTCCCCATTTTCCCCAGCATCCCCCATGATCATCCCATCGTTCCCCATTTTCCCCAGCATCCCCCATGATCTTCCCATCGTTCCCCATTTTCTCCAGTGTCCCCATGATCTTCCCAGGGTTCCCCATTTTCCCAAGCATCCCCCATGATCTTCCCATCGTTCTCCATTTTCCCCTACGTCCCCCATGATCTTCCCATCCTTCCCCATTTTCCCCAGCGTCCCCATGATCTTCCCATCATTCCCCATTTTCACCCTTGTCCCCCATGATCTTCCTATTGTTCCCCATTTTCCACAGCGTCTCCAATTATCTTCCATCACTCCCCATTTTACCCAGTGTCCCCCATGATCTTCCTATTGTTCCCCATTTTCCCCAGCATCCCCCATGATCTTCCCATCGTTCCCCATTTTCCCCAGCGTCCCCATGATCTTCCCATTGTTCCCCATTTTCCACAGCGTCCCCATGATCTTCCCAGCGTTCCCCATTTTCCCCAGCATCCCCCATGATCTTCCCATCGTTCCCCATTTTCCCCAGCATCCCCCATGATCTTCCCATCATTCCCCATTTTCACCAGTGTCCTCCATGATCTTCCCATTGTTCCCCATTTTCCACAGCGTCTCCAATTATCTTCCCATCACTCCCCATTTTCCTCAGTGTCCCACATGATCTTCCCATCGTTCCCCATTTTCCCCAGTGTCCCCCATGATCTTCCCATCGTTCCCCATTTTCCCCAGTGTCCCCCATGATCTTCCCATTGTTTCCCATTTTCCCCAGCATCCCCATGATCTTCCCATAGTTCCCCATTTTCCCCAGCGTCCCCCATGATCTTCCCAGCGTTCCCCATTATCCCCAGCATCCCCCATGATCTTCCCATCGTTCCCCATTTTCCCCAGCATCCCCCATCATCTTCCCAGCGTTCCCCATTTTCTACAGCGTCCCCATGATCTTCCCAGGGTTCCCCATTTTCCCCAGCATCCCCCATGATCTTCCCACCGTTCTCCAATTTCCACTACGTCCACCATGATCTTCCCATCGTTCCCCATTTTCCCCAGCATCCCCCATGATCTTCCCATCCTTCCCCATTTTCCCCAGCGTCCCCATGATCTTCCCATCATTCCCCATTTTCCCCAGTGTCCCCCATGATCTTCCCATCGTTCCCCATTTTCCCCAGCATCCCCATGATCTTCCCATCATTCCCCATGTTCCCCAGCATCCCCCATGAACTTCCCATCGTTCCCCATTTTCCCCAGTGTCACCCATGATCTTCCCACCGTTCCCCATTTTCCCCAGCATCCCCCATGATCTTCCCATCCTTCCCCATTTTCCCCAGTGTCCCCCATGATCTGCCCATCGTTCCCCATTTCCCCAGTGTCCCCCATGATCTTCCAATTGTTCCCCAATTTCCCCAGTGTCCCCCATGATCTTCCCATCGTTCCCCATTTTCCCCAGTGTCCCCATGATCTTCCCATTGTTCCCCATTTTCCCCAGCATCCCCCATGATCTTCCCATCATTCCCCATTTTCCCCAGTGTCCCCATGATCTTCCCATCGTTCCCCATTTTCCCCAGCATCCCCCATGATCTTCCCATCCTTCCCCATTTTCCCCAGCGTCCCCCATGATCTTCCCATCATTCCCCATGTTCCCCAGCATCCCCCATGATCTTCCCATCATTCCCAATTTTCCCCAGCGTCCCCATGATCTTCCCATCATTCCCCATGTTCCCCAGCATCCCCCATGATCTTCCCAGCGTTCCCGATTTTCCCCAGTGTCCCCCATGATCTTCCCATCGTTCCCCATTTTCCCCAGCATCCCACATGATCTTCCCATCGTTCCCCATTTTCCCCAGCATCCCACATGATCTTCCCATCCTTCCCCATTTTCCCCAGTGTCCCCCATGATCTTCCCATTGTTCCTCAATTTTCCCCAGTGTCCCCCATGATCTTCTCATTGCTCCCCATTTTCCCCAGTGTTCCCCATGATATTCCCATCGTTCCCGATTTTCCACAGCGTCCCCCATAATCTTCCCATCCTTCCCCATTTTCCACAGCATCCCTCATGATCTTCCCATCGTTCCCCATTTTCCCCAGTGTCCCCCATGATCTTCCCATCGTTCACCCTTTTCCTCAGTGTCCCCATGATCTTCCCATCGTTCCTCATTTTCCCCAGTGTCCCCCATGATCTTCCCATTGTTCCCCATTTTCCCCAGCATCCCCCATGATCTTCCCATCGTTCCCCATTTTCCCCAGCGTCCCCCATGATCTTCCCATCGTTCCCCATTTTCCCCAGTGTCCCCCATGATCTTCCCATTGTTCACCCTTTTCCTCAGTGTCCCCATGATCTTCCCATCGTTCCTCATTTTCCCCAGTGTCCCCCATGATCTTCCCATCGTTCCCCATTTTCCCCAGCATCCCCCATGATCTTCCCATCGTTCCCCATTTTCCCCAGCGTCCCCCATGATCTTCCCATTGTTCCCCATTTTCCAGAGCGTCCCCATGATCTTCCCAGCGTTCCCCATTTTCCCCAGCATCCCCCATGATCATCCCATTGTTCCCCATTTTCCCCAGCATCCCCCATGATCTTCCCATCCTTCCCCATTTTCCCCAGTGTCCCCCATGATCTGCCCATCGTTCCCCATTTCCCCAGTGTCCCCCATGATCTTCCAATTGTTCCCCAATTTCCCCAGTGTCCCCCATGATCTTCCCATCGTTCCCCATTTTCCCCAGTGTCCCCCATGATCTTCCCATTGTTCCCCATTTTCCCCAGCATCCCCCATGATCTTCCCATCATTCCCCATTTTCCCCAGTGTCCCCATGATCTTCCCATCGTTCCCCATTTTCCCCAGCATCCCCCATGATCTTCCCATCCTTCCCCATTTTCCCCAGCGTCCCCCATGATCTTCCCATCATTCCCCATGTTCCCCAGCATCCCCCATGATCTTCCCATCATTCCCAATTTTCCCCAGCGTCCCCATGATCTTCCCATCATTCCCCATGTTCCCCAGCATCCCCCATGATCTTCCCAGCGTTCCCGATTTTCCCCAGTGTCCCCCATGATCTTCCCATCGTTCCCCATTTTCCCCAGCATCCCACATGATCTTCCCATCGTTCCCCATTTTCCCCAGCATCCCACATGATCTTCCCATCCTTCCCCATTTTCCCCAGTGTCCCCCATGATCTTCCCATTGTTCCTCAATTTTCCCCAGTGTCCCCCATGATCTTCTCATCGCTCCCCATTTTCCCCAGTGTTCCCCATGATATTCCCATCGTTCCCGATTTTCCACAGCGTCCCCCATGATCTTCCCATCCTTCCCCATTTTCCACAGCATCCCTCATGATCTTCCCATCGTTCCCCATTTTCCCCAGTGTCCAACATGATCTTCCCATCGTTCACCCTTTTCCTCAGTGTCCCCATGATCTTCCCATCGTTCCTCATTTTCCCCAGTGTCCCCCATGATCTTCCCATTGTTCCCCATTTTCCCCAGCATCCCCCATGATCTTCCCATCGTTCCCCATTTTCCCCAGCGTCCCCCATGATCTTCCCATCGTTCCCCATTTTCCCCAGTGTCCCCCATGATCTTCCCATCGTTCACCCTTTTCCTCAGCATCCCCCATGATCTTCCCATCGTTCCCCATTTTCCCCAGCGTCCCCCATGATCTTCCCATCGTTCCTCATTTTCCCCAGTGTCCCCCATGATCTTCCCATCGTTCCCCATTTTCCCCAGCATCCCCCATGATCTTCCCATCGTTCCCCATTTTCCCCAGCGTCCCCCATGATCTTCCCATTGTTCCCCATTTTCCAGAGCGTCCCCATGATCTTCCCAGCGTTCCCCATTTTCCCCAGCATCCCCCATGATCATCCCATTGTTCCCCATTTTCCCCAGCATCCCCCATGATCTTCCCATCGTTCCCCATTTTCTCCAGCGTCCCCATGATCTTCCCAGGGTTCCCCATTTTCCCAAGCATCCCCCATGATCTTCCCATCGTTCTCCATTTACCCCTACGTCCCCCATGATCTTCCCATCGTTCCCCATGTTCCCCAGCATCCCCCATGAACTTCCCATCGTTCCCCATTTTCCCCAGTGTCACCCATGATCTTCCCACCGTTCCCCATTTTCCCCAGCATCCCCCATGATCTTCCCATCCTTCCCCATTTTCCCCAGTGTCCCCCATGATCTGCCCATCGTTCCCCATTTCCCCAGTGTCCCCCATGATCTTCCAATTGTTTCCCAATTTCCCCAGTGTCCCCCATGATCTTCCCATCGTTCCCCATTTTCCCCAGTGTCCCCCATGATCTTCCCATTGTTCCCCATTTTCCCCAGCATCCCCCATGATCTTCCCATCATTCCCCATTTTCCCCAGCGTCCCCATGATCTTCCCATCGTTCCCCATTTTCCCCAGCATCCCCCATGATCTTCCCATCCTTCCCCATTTTCCCCAGCATCCCCCATGATCTTCCCATCCTTCCCCATTTTCCCCAGCGTCCCCATGATCTTCCCATCGTTCCCCATTTTCCCCAGCATCCCCATGATCTTCCCATCGTTCCCCATTTTCCCCAGCATCCCCCATGATCTTCCCATCCTTCCCCATTTTCCCCAGCGTCCCCCATGATCTTCCCATCATTCCCCATGTTCCCCAGCATCCCCCATGATCTTCCCATCATTCCCAATTTTCCCCAGCGTCCCCATGATCTTCCCATCATTCCCCATGTTCCCCAGCATCCCCCATGATCTTCCCATCGTTCCCGATTTTCCCCAGTGTCCCCCATGATCTTCCCATCGTTCCCCATTTTCCCCAGTGTCCCCCATGATCTTCCCATTGTTCCCCATTTTCCCCAGCATCCCCCATGATCTTCCCATCGTTCCCCATTTTCCCCAGCATCCCACATGATCTTCCCATCGTTCCCCATTTTCCCCAGCATCCCACATGATCTTCCCATCCTTCCCCATTTTCCCCAGTGTCCCCCATGATCTTCCCATTGTTCCTCAATTTTCCCCAGTGTCCCCCATGATCTTCCCATCGCTCCCCATTTTCCCCAGTGTTCCCCATGATATTCCCATCGTTCCCGATTTTCCACAGCGTCCCCCATGATCTTCCCATCCTTCCCCATTTTCCACAGCATCCCTCATGATCTTCCCATCCTTCCCCATTTTCCACAGCATCCCTCATGATCTTCCCATCGTTCCCCATTTTCCCCAGTGTCCCCCATGATCTTCCCATCGTTCCCCATTTTCCCCAGTGTCCCCCATGATCTTCCCATCGTTCCCCATTTTCCCCAGCGTCCCCCATGATCTTCCCATCGTTCCCCATTTTCCCCAGTGTCCCCCATGATCTTCCCATCGTTCACCCTTTCCTCAGTGTCCCCATGATCTTCCCATCGTTCCTCATTTTCCCCAGTGTCCCCCATGATCTTCCCATCGTTCCCCATTTTCCCCAGCATCCCCCATGATATTCCCATAGTTCCCCATTTTCCCCAGCGTCCCCCATGATCTTCCCATTGTTCCCCATTTTCCACAGCGTCCCCATGATCTTCCCAGCGTTCCCCATTTTCCCCAGCATCCCCCATGATCATCCCATCGTTCCCCATTTTCCCCAGCATCCCCCATGATCTTCCCATCGTTCCCCATTTTCTCCAGCGTCCCCATGATCTTCCCAGGGTTCCACATTTTCCCAAGCATCCCCCATGATCTTCCCATCGTTCTCCATTTTCCCCTACGTCCCCCATGATCTTCCCATCATTCCCCATATTCATCCTTGTCCCCCATGATCTTCCTATTGTTCCCCATTTTCCACAGCGTCTCCAATTATCTTCCATCACTCCCCATTTTACCCAGTGTCCCCCATGATCTTCCCATCGTTCCCCATTTTCCCCAGCATCCCCCATGATCTTCCCATCGTTCCCCATTTTCCCCAGCGTCCCCATGATCTTCCCATTGTTCCCCATTTTCCACAGTGTCCCCATGATCTTCCCAGCGTTCCCCATTTTCCCCAGCATCCCCCATGATCTTCCCATCGTTCCCCATTTTCCCCAGCATCCCCCATGATCTTCCCATCATTCCCCATTTTCCCCAGCGTCCCCATGAACTTCCCATCATTCCCCATTTTCACCAGTGTCCTCCATGATCTTCCCATTGTTCCCCATTTTCCACAGCGTCTCCAATTATCTTCCCATCACTCCCCATTTTCCTCAGTGTCCCACATGATCTTCCCATCGTTCCCCATTTTCCCCAGTGTCCCCCATGATCTTCCCAGCGTTCCCCATTATCCCCAGCATCCCCCATGATCTTCCCATCGTTCCCCAGTTTCCCCAGCATCCCCCATCATCTTCCCATCGTTCCCCATTTTCTCCAGCGTCCCCATGATCTTCCCAGGGTTCCCCATTTTCCCCAGCATCCCCCATGATCTTCCCATCGTTCTCCATTTTCCCCTACGTCCACCATGATCTTCCAATCGTTCCCCATTTTCCCCAGCATCCCCCATGATCTTCCCATCCTTCCCCATTTTCCCCAGCGTCCCCATGATCTTCCCATCATTCCCCATTTTCCCCAGTGTCCCCCATGATCTTCCCATCGTTCCCCATTTTCCCCAGCATCCCCCATGATCTTCCCATCATTCCCCATGTTCCCCAGCATCCCCCATGAACTTCCCATCGTTCCCCATTTTCCCCAGCATCCCCCATGATCTTCCCATCCTTCCCCATTTTCCCCAGTGTCCCACATGATCTGCCCATCGTTCCCCATTTCCCCAGTGTCCCCCATGATCTTCCCATTGTTCCCCATTTTCCCCAGTGTCCCCCATGATCGTCCCATCGTTCCCCATTTTCCCCAGTGTCCCCCATGAACTTCCCATTGTTCCCCATTTTCCCCAGCATCCCCCATGATCTTCCCATCATTCCCCATTTTCCCCAGTGTCCCCATGATCTTCCCATCGTTCCCCATTTTCCCCAGCATCCCCCATGATCTTCCCATCCTTCCCCATTTTCCCCAGCATCCCCCATGATCTTCCCATCATTCCCCATGTTCCCCAGCATCCCCCATGATCTTCCCATCATTCCCAATTTTCCCCAGCGTCCCCATGATCTTCCCATCATTCCCCATGTTCCCCAGCATCCCCCATGATCTTCCCATCGTTCCCGATTTTCCCCAATGTCCCCCATGATCTTCCCATCGTTCCCTATTTTCCCCAGTGTCCCCCATGATCTTCCCATCGTTCCCCATTTTCCCCAGTGTCCCCCATGATCTTCCCATCGTTCCCCAATTTCCCCAGCATCCCACATGATCTTCCCATCGTTCCCCATTTTCCCCAGCATCCCACATGATCTTCCCATCCTTCCCCATTTTCCCCAGTGTCCCCCATGATCTTCCCATTGTTCCTCAATTTTCCCCAGTGTCCCCCATGATCTTCCCATCGCTCCCCATTTTCCCCAGTGTTCCCCATGATATTCACATCGTTCTCGATTTTCCCCAGCGTCCCTCATGATCTTCCCATCCTTCCCCATTTTCCCAAGCGTCCCCATGATCTTCCCATCGTTCCCCATTTTCCCCAGTGCCCCCCATGATCTTCCCATCGTTCCCCATTTTCCCCAGCATCCCCCATGATCTTCCCATCCTTCCCCATTTTCCCCAGCGTATCCCATGATCTTCCCATTGTTCCCCATTTTCCCCAGTGTCCCCCATGATCTTCCCATTGCTCCCCATATTCCCCAGCATCCCCCATGATCTTCCCACCCTTCCCCATTTTCCCCAGTGTCCCCCATGATCTTCCCATCGTTCCCAAATTTCCCAGTGTCCCCCATGATCTTCCCATCGTTCCCCATTTTCCCCAGTGTCCCCCATGATCTTCCCATTGTTCCCCATTTTCCCCAGCATCCCCCATGATCTTCCCATCGTTCCCCATTTTCCCCAGTGTCCCCCATGATCTTCCCATCGTTCCCTATTTTCCCCAGTGTCCCCCATGATCTTCCCATCGTTCCCCATTTTCCCCAGTGTCCCCCATGATCTTCCCATTGTTCCCCATTTTCCACAGCTACCCCATGATCTTCCCAGCGTTCCCCATTTTTCCCAGTGTCCCCCATGATCTTCCCATCATTGCCCATTTTCCCCTATGTCCCCCATGATATTCCCATCGTTCCCCATTATCACCAGCAATCCCCATGATCTTCCCATCCTTCCCCATTTTCCCCAGCGTCCCCCATGATCTTCCCATCATTCCCCATTTTCACCAGTGTCCCCCATGATATTCCCATTGTTCCCCATTTTCCCCAGCGTCTCCAATTATCTTCCCATCGCTCCCCATTTTCCCCAGTGTCCCATATGTTCTTGCCATTGTTCCCAATTTACCCCAGCGTCCCCTATGATCTTCCCATCGCTCCCCATTTTCCCCAGTGTCCCCCATGATCTTCCCATTGTTCCCCATATTCCCCAGTGTACCCCATGATCTTCCCCATTTCCCCCAGCATCCCCCATGATCTTCCCATCATTTCTAATTTTCCCCAGCGTCCCCCATGATCTTCCCATCGTTCCCCATTTTCCACAGTGTCCCTCATTATCTTCCCATCCTTCCCCATTTTCCCCAGCATCCCCCATGATCTTCCCATCGTTCCCCATTTTCCCCAGCATCCCCCATGATCTTCCCATCGTTCCCCATTTTCTCCAGCATCCCCATGATCTTCCCAGGGTTCCCCATTTTCCCCAGCATCCCCCATGATCTTCCCATCGTTCCCCATTTTCCCCAGCATCCCCCATGATCTTCCCATCATTTCTAATTTTCCCCAGCGTCCCCCATGATCTTCCCATCGTTCCCCATTTTCCACAGCATCCCTCATTATCTTCCCATCCTTCCCCATTTTCCCCAGCATCCCCCATGATCTTCCCATCGTTCCCCATTTTCCCCAGCATCCCCCATGATCTTCCCATCGTTCCCCATTTTCTCCAGCGTCCCCATGATCTTCCCAGGGTTCCCCATTTACCCCAGCATCCCCCATGATCTTCCCATCATTTCTAATTTTCCCCAGCGTCCCCCATGATCTTCCCATCGTTCCCCATTTTCCACAGCGTCCCTCATTATCTTCCCATCCTTCCCCATTTTCCCCAGCATCCCCCATGATCTTCCCATCGTTCCCCATTTTCCCCAGCATCCCCCATGATCTTCCCATCGTTCCCCATTTTCTCCAGCGTCCCCATGACCTTCCCAGGGTTCCCCATTTTCCCCAGTGTCCCCATGATCTTCCCATCATTCCCAATTTTCACTAGTGTCCCCCATGATCTTCCTATTGTTCCCCATTTTCCACAGCGTCTCCAATTATCTTCCCATCACTCCCCATTTTCCCTAGTGTCCCACATGATCTTGCCATCGTTCCCCATTTTCCCCAGCATCCCCCATCATCTTCCCATCATTCCCCATTTTCTCCAGCGTCCCCATGATCTTCCCAGGGTTCCTCATTTTCCCCAGCATCCCCCATGATCTTCCCATCGTTCTCCATTTTCCCCTACATCCACCATGATCTTCCCATCGTTCCCCATTTTCCCCAGCATACCCCATGATTTTCCCATCCTTCCCCATTTTCCCCAGCGTCCCCATGATCTTCCCATCATTCCCCATTTTCACCAGTGTCCCCCATGATCTTCCTATTGTTCCCCATTTTCCACAGCGTCTCCAATTATCTTCCCATCACTCCCCATTTTCCCTAGTGTCCCACATGATCTTCCCATCGTTCCCCATTTTCCCCAGCATCCCCCATCATCTTCCCATCATTCCCCATTTTCTCCAGCGTCCCCATGATCTTCCCAGGGTTCCCCATTTTCCCCAGCATCCCCCATGATCTTCCCATCGTTCACCATTTTCCCCTACGTCCACCATGATCTTCCCATCGTTCCCCATTTTCCCCAGCATACCCCATGATCTTCCCATCCTTCCCCATTTTCCCCAGCGTCCCCATTATCTTCCCATCATTCCCCATTTTCACCAGTGTCCCCCATGATCTTCCTATTGTTCCCCATTTTCCACAGCGTCTCCAATTATCTTCCCATCACTCCCCATTTTCTCTAGTGTCCCACATGATCTTGCCATCGTTCCCAATTTTCCCCAGCGTCCCCCATGATCTACTATCGCTCCCCATTTTCCCTAGTGTCCCCCATGATCTTCCCATTGTTCCCTATTTTCCCCAGTATCCCCCATGATCTTCCCATCCTTCCCCATTTTCCCCAGCATCCCCCATGATCTTCCCATCGTTCCCAATATTCTCCAGCATCCCCCATGATCTTCCCATCGTTCCCCATTTTCCACAGCGTCCCTCATGATCTACCCATTGTTCCCCATTTTCCCTAGTGTCCCCCATGATCTTCCCATCATTCACCCTTTTCCTAAGTGTCCCCATAATCTTCCCATCGCTCCCCATTTTCCCCAGTGTCCCCCATGATCTTCACATCGCTCCCAATTTTCCCCAGCGTCCCCCATGATCTTCCCATCGTTCCCCATTTTCCCCAGCATCCCTCATGATCTTCCCATCCTTCCCCATTTTCCCAAGCGTCCCCCATGATCTTCCCATCCTTCCCCATTTCCCCCAGCATCCCCCATGATCTTCCCATCATTGCTAATTTTCTCCAGCGTCCCCATGATCTTCCCAGGGTTCCCCATTTTCCTCAGCATCCCCCATGATCTTCCCATCGTTCTCCATTTTCCCCTACGTCCCCCATGATCTTCCCATCGTTCCCCATTTTCCCCAGCATCCCCCATGATCTTCCCATCCTTCCCCATTTTCCCCAGCGTCCCCATGATCTTCCCATCATTCCCCATTTTCACCAGTGTCCCCCATGATCTTCCTATTGTTCCCCATTTTCCACAGCATCTCTGTAAGGAATCCGCTCCGCAGTTTACTGGTTGCCTTACCTTGCAGAACTGTGCAGTCCTGGAGCACCTCTCCTGATGTTTGCTGCTGCCTGGATTCACTCACCAAAGCTATACACACTCCCTCTGGTATCTACTGCAGCTGTGCAGCCTATCACTGCAACCTAGACTTGCATTCATTCATTGGAGCAGTACCTTCACACACCCCTCCGGGGATTGGCCCGCTGGCCTTTAAGTATTGTCTTCCCATAATGCTCCCTGCCGAGCATAGTCCTTCCTGGATGTCACTATCTGTTCTGCCACAAGCTCTCGCTTGTTCCTGTCTCTCATGCTGAAGCGGAGTATTCTCCTTGTTGTCTGCAGCTCCAGGTTTCCTAAGGCCGGCTGCTATATTCACGCAGCGGTCTGCTCCAGTCTCCTGTGTTGTAGCTGAGTACTCTTCTTGTTCACTTCAGCTCCTTGTTTCCTGTGACCGGCTGCTATATTCACGCAGCGGTCCACTCCTGTTCTCCTGTGCTGAAGGAGAGGTTTTCATCCCTGCGTCCCTCAGCCTCCTGGATTCCTGCACTGAAGCGGATGTTTCGTCCCTGCGTTCTTCAGTCTCCTGGATTCCTGCACTGAAGCGGAGGTTTCCCTGTGTATCTTCAGCTTCCTGGTTCCTGGGGCCTACTCTTTCCCTAATCTAGAGAGGCCGTGTCCTGGTTCCTGCGCTGAGACAGAGGATTCCCTAGCCCGCTCAGGACTCTTGCGCTGTAGCACTGGTGCACCCGTGCAGCAAAGCGGTGTGCTACTCTGGTCTGCCTACCATCTCCTGTGACCAGTACCATGGGCCATGGTCGTCGCTCGCGCAGAGGCCAACACCGCGCTCCTAAGCTGAAGCGAGGCTCTCCTGACTACCTGTTGCCAAACTCTTGCCTGAACAATGTTTATCCTGATGTCTCCTGTCCTGACCCTGGCTTCTACAACGACGACGCTGTCTTCTCCAATCCTGATCCTGCGACATATGACTACGAACTGTGCAATCCGGATCTGCCTGCGCGGTCTCAGGTCGGTGCTTTTACAACCCCACCTCAGCCTCGCGGTCCGGTCCTGGTTTGTGGCGAGCAGAACCCTGACAGTATGCTCGGCCGCACAAACTCGGACCGCCCTGTGGTGAGGGTTGGTAAGTTTCTGTCTGAAAGCCTGTCCCAGCCTGTAAACCAGTCCCAGTGTGAATACCAATTTCTATGTGAGATAATACCCCTGATTGAAGATCTGATTGTGTTTGTAGGTTTAACCCCTTTGCAAAACAAATGCCGTAATGATCTCATGATGTAGGTTTACCGCCTCCGGGACTTAAAACAATCGCTGGCCGCTTGTATTTGCTTTCCTGGTTACCCTTTAACTTGGGAAAATGTGTACCCTTTAGAATTGGACGACGCCCAAAAGGAACTCTCTTCCCTGGCCTTGTCTTTAGACATTTATATAGCAAAAGAGGACCCTCTCCTCATGTTGGCTGATGCCCAAAAAACACTCCATATCCTTTCCATGACATTGGACATTTGCATAAAGGAACAGGATCCTCCCCTCGCCAGCTTCGCTGCCGCTTGGCTGTATCCCTGGTCTACCACGGATCCTTGCCCTGAGTGTATGCCCGGGTTCCCTGACACCAATGATATGTTTTCGTTAACCCCTGCCGATCAGTCCTGTGAGGTCCCCCTGGAGAATACATATGTTGCTCTACCCAGCACTAATGTTCTTGTATCAGAGAATAAGTTCATTAGGTCTCCTATTTCTAGCACAGAAGTCCTTTCTCTAGGTCTTGAGGGTTTTCCAGCTTTAACCCCTGCCGAGCAGTCCTGTGAGGTTCCCCTGGAGAATACATATGTTTCACTAGCCAACACTAAGGTTCTACTATCAGAGAATAAGTCCCTTTGTTCCCCTATTTCTAACTCCGAATCTGTCACTCCAGCTCTTCAGGGTTTTCCAGCTTTAAACTCTGCTAGGCAGTCCTGTGCGCTTTCCCCGTCAGAGAAAGAATCCCTAAGTTCTGTTCCCAGGGTTATTTCTGTATTAACCTCTGTGGGGCAGCTCTCTGAGTTTCCTTTGGTAAATCCCTATTCTCTGTCAGCCATGGTCACGCCCCTAGCTTCAGAGAAGAGATTCCTGGTCTGTCCTAATACAGAGAGAAGATTACCTATGTTTTACTCTCAGGCATTGTCTGCATTAACCCCTGTAAATTCTTGCTGCCTCCAAGTTAATGCCTTCGTTTTAGCCTCAGAGAATGAGTCCACAAGTCAGACAGCAGAGGTTGCATTGAGGGATTCCCATAACCGTACGGAGTCCCTAGATATTCTTTGCTATAAATCCCCTGCTTCAGCTCAAGTTTCCGCAGTTTCGTCTCCGGAGACTTCGGCTAAAGTTCTGGTTCCTGATAAATGTATTCAGGAGTCAGGTTTTTCCCTAAGCTTGCTCACAGAGTTCCTTCTCCCGGGTGTTTCGCTGAACCAGCCTGTCGCCCACATAGCGGTGATCCCTGCTTCAGCGCATAGTTCCCACATTATGGAGTCTGCAGTAATTTCTGGTTTCCCAGACATTCCTTACCAAATACCTACTTCAGAGACCAGTACAGTTATGATTCACCCCCGTGTACTGTCTGAGTTCTCCTCCTCTTTAAGCTTAGGGTTAAAAGCATACAGTAGTCTGTATGTCCCTCCTGGGGTTCATATTATGTTCCTAGGAATGTTTGCTGACGCACGGTTTTCTCCCCAAAGTGACGCTTTTTCTTATAGATTAGTAAAAAGCTTGCACACTGTATCCCTTTTCGCTGAATTGTGTCTTACTAGTTTTGAGACTCTGAGAAGTAATGATTCTCCTTCTGATTCTGAAACTCTTCCTACAAGGAGTATCCTGATTGGGGGTCCCCCTGATTTCTCTGTCCAGGCTAATTCTCCAGGGATCAGCATATCTGTGGTCACTCCCTTAGTACTGTCTGAGGTCACCATGCATATATTACAAGTCCTGGAGTTTAAATCTGAGCTATTTAGCTGTCCTGCCTTTGCTGAAACCCAGTCCCTCAGTACTGTGTCTAAATATGCCCCAGCAAACATGGGGTTACTCTGGGAAGAAATGAAAACTCCTGTCTTAAAGGGTATTTTTTCTCACATGTCCAGCAAATCTAGAACCTCAGTAATTGTTTCTAAGTCACTTATCAATACATCTGATTTTTTCTCTAATCAAACCCAGACACCCTCACTATCGGTTAGGAGTCCTGTGATCAGAGATTTTGTACTAGAAAATACACCAATTCATGTTTTTGTCAGGTTAGGTACCCCTGTGGTTAGAGCCATTGCAGTTTCGGAAAAGACTCCTTGTACTCCTAAGGTGCCTGTCATTAAGAGTTTTCATAGTTCATACTTGCTGCTTGTTGATTCTCAGGGTCCTGTCACTGAGGTACAGACTTCAGCTTCTGATGTTAGCTTCCCTCCCACCACTACCCTGGCTCTGCCTTTTTCTCAAGCTACTGATTTGAAGATCCCAAGGACTATTCCTGATTCACTGACAATATTATCTCCCAATGAAGATTTCCCAGTATTGGAGAGCTCTACTGTTGTTTGCTTCTCTGCTCCTGCTAAACCATGGTTTTGTCCCTCGGAATTTTCGGTTGCCCCTGTTATTTCCTCTCAGTTGGAAATACTCTGTACGTATCCCAAGATTTCGGTCCCTATGCCTGGTTTACTGCTTGCCTTGTCACCTTCCATATCAATACCGGGAGATGATTCCAACCAACCTATACCCTTACTAACCATTACCTGGGAGCCTTCTAGAGGAAAAATTCCTCGCAAATTCCAACATGCAGTGGTCAGCCAAGACTTTTTCTGTTACAAAGTTCCTCCTGGTGTATTCGATCAACTATCAGGGCCGCTGATCCTAGAGTCCGGTTCATTTATTAAAGACTTGGCTTCCTGTAGGGGTTCTCCTGCCGTTTCTGCTCTGGAACCCTCTGGTTCTTCACAGCCCTGGATTTCCAAGTCATTTTGCGAGGCGAGCCATGTACCAAAGATGTTTCTTCCATCAATCTCATATCCTAGAACTGTACTCACCAAAGAACTGCTCGTTTACGGATGCCCTTTCCACCTAAAGAATTTTAGGAACAACTCAATGTCCCCAAGACCCATGGATGACCCTGTCTGGCCGCAGTTCTCACCGGGGGGTGGGAGTACACTAAGGACTAACCACGAGTCTCTGGACCACGACTCTAACCCCAATCCTAGACGGTTCAGCAACAATTCCCGGTCCCCCAACTCTAGGTGTGCTCATGTTCGCCCGGAGGTCTCGCGTGAAGGGGGGGGTACTGTAAGGAATCCGCTCCGCAGTTTACTGGTTGCCTTACCTTGCAGAACTGTGCAGTCCTGGAGCACCTCTCCTGATGTTTGCTGCAGCCTGGATTCACTCACCAAAGCTATACACACTCCCTCTGGTATCTACTGCAGCTGTGCAGCCTATCACTGCAACCTAGACTTGCATTCATTCATTGGAGCAGTACCTTCACACACCCCTCCGGGGATTGGCCCGCTGGCCTTTAAGTATTGTCTTCCCATAATGCTCCCTGCCGAGCATAGTCCTTCCTGGATGTCACTATCTGTTCTGCCACAAGCTCTCGCTTGTTCCTGTCTCTCATGCTGAAGCGGAGTATTCTCCTTGTTGTCTGCAGCTCCAGGTTTCCTAAGGCCGGCTGCTATATTCACGCAGCGGTCTGCTCCAGTCTCCTGTGTTGTAGCTGAGTACTCTTCTTGTTCACTTCAGCTCCTTGTTTCCTGTGACCGGCTGCTATATTCACGCAGCGGTCCACTCCTGTTCTCCTGTGCTGAAGCAGAGGTTTTCGTCCCTGCGTCCCTCAGCCTCCTGGATTCCTGCACTGAAGCGGATGTTTCGTCCCTGCATTCTTCAGTCTCCTGGATTCCTGCACTGAAGCGGAGGTTTCCCTGTGTATCTTCAGCTTCCTGGTTCCTGGGGCCTACTCTTTCCCTAATCTAGAGAGGCCGTGTCCTGGTTCCTGCGCTGAGACAGAGGATTCCCTAGCCCGCTCAGGACTCTTGCGCTGTAGCACTGGTGCACCCGTGCAGCAAAGCGGTGTGCTACTCTGGTCTGCCTACCATCTCCTGTGACCAGTACCATGGGCCATGGTCGTCGCTCGCGCAGAGGCCAACACCGCGCTCCTAAGCTGAAGCGGGGCTCTCCTGACTACCTGTTGCCAAACTCTTGCCTGAACAATGTTTATCCTGATGTCTCCTGTCCTGACCCTGGCTTCTACAACGACGACGCTGTCTTCTCCAATCCTGATCCTGCGACATATGACTACGAACTGTGCAATCCGGATCTGCCTGCGCGGTCTCAGGTCGGTGCTTTTACAACCCCACCTCAGCCTCGCGGTCCGGTCCTGGTTTGTGGCGAGCAGAACCCTGACAATCTCCAATTATCTTTCCATCACTCCCCATTTTCCCTAGTGTCCCACATGATCTTGCCATCGTTCCCAATTTTCCCCAGCGTCCCTCATGATCTTCCCATCGCTCCCCATTTTCCCCAGTGTCCCCCATGATCTTCCCATTGTTCCCCATTTTCCCCAGTGTCACCCATGATCTTCCCATCCTTCCCCATTTTCCACAGCGTCCCTCATGATCTTCCCATCGTTCCCCATTTTCCCCAGTGTCCCCCATGATCTTCCCATCGTTCACCCTTTTCCTCAGTGTCCCCATGATCTTCCCATCGTTCCCCATTTTCCCCAGTGTCCCCCATGATCTTCCCATCGTTCCCCATTTTCCCCAGCATCCCCCATGATCTTCCCATCGTTCCCCATTTTCCCCAGCGTCCCCCATGATCTTCCCATTGTTCCCCATTTTCCACAGCGTACCCATGATCTTCCCAGCGTTCCCCATTTTCCCCAGCATCCCCCATGATCATCCCATCGTTCCCCATTTTCCCCAGCATCCCCCATGATCTTCCCATTGTTCCCCATTTTCTCCAGCGTTCCCATAATCTTCCCAGGGTTCCCCATTTTCCCAAGCATCCCCCATGATCTACCCATCGTTCTCCATTTTCCCCTACGTCCCCCATGATCTTCCCATCCTTCCCCATTTTCCCCAGCGTCCCCATGATCTTCCCATCATTCCCCATTTTCACCAGTGTCCCCCATGATCTTCCTATTGTTCCCCATTTTCCACAGCATCTCCAATTATCTTCCATCACTCCCCATTTTACCCAGTGTCCCCCATGATCATCCCTTCGTTCCCCATTTTCCCCAGCATCCCCATGATCTTCCCATAGTTCCCCATTTTCCCAAGCGTCCCCCATGATCTTCCCATCGTTCCCCATTTTCCCCAGCATCCCCCATGATCTTCCCATCGTTCTCCATTTTCTCCAGCGTTCCCATAATCTTCCCAGGGTACCCCATTTTCCCAAGCATCCCCCATGATCTTCCCATCGTTCTCCATTTACCCCTACGTCCCCCATGATCTTCCCATCCTTCCCCATTTTCCCCAGCGTCCCCATGATCTTCCCATCGTTCCCCATTTTCCCCAGCATCCCCCATGATCTTCCCATCGTTCCCCATTTTCCCCAGCGTCGCCCATGATCTTCCCATTGTTCCCCATTTTCCACAGCGTCCCCATGATCTTCCCAGCGTTCCCCATTTTCCCCAGCATCCCCCATGATCTTCCCATCGTTCCCCATTTTCCCCAGCATCCCCCATGATCTTCCCATCCTTCCCCATTTTCCCCAGCGTCCCCATGAACTTCCCATCATTCCCCATTTTCACCAGTGTCCTCCATGATCTTCCCATTGTTCCCCATTTTCCACAGCGTCTCCAATTATCTTCCCATCACTCCCCATTTTCCTCAGTGTCCCACATGATCTTCCCATCATTCCCCATTTTCCCCAGTGTCCCCCATGATCTTCCCATCGTTCCCCATTTTCCCCAGTGTCCCCCATGATCTTCCCATCGTTTCCCATTTTCCCCAGCATCCCCATGATCTTCCCATAGTTCCCCATTTTCCCCAGCGTCCCCCATGATCTTCCCAGCGTTCCCCATTTTCCCCAGCATCCCCCATGATCTTCCCATCGTTCCCCATTTTCCACAGCATCCCCCATCATCTTCCCATCTTTCCCCATTTTCTCCAGCGTCCCCATGATCTTCCCAGGGTTCCCCATTTTCCCCAGCATCCCCCATGATCTTCCCATCGTTCTCCATTTTCCCCTACGTCCACCATGATCTTCCCATCGTTCCCCATTTTCCCCAGCATCCCCCATGATCTTCCCATCCTTCCCCATTTTCCCCAGCGTCCCCATGATCTTCCCATCATTCCCCATTTTCACCAGTGTCCCCCATGATCTTCCTATTGTTCCCCATTTTCCACAGCGTCTCCAATTATCTTCCCATCACTCCCCATTTTCCCTACTGTCCCACATGATCTTCCCATCGCTCCCCATTTTCCCCAGTGTCCCCCATGATCTACCCATCGCTCCCCATTTTCCCCAGTGTCCCCCATGATCTTCCCATTGTTCCCTATTTTCCCCAGTGTCCCCCATGATCTTCCCATCCTTCCCCATTTTCCCCAGCATCCCCCATGATCTTCCCATCGTTCCCAATATTCCCCAGCATCCCCCATGATCTTCCCATCGTTCCCCATTTTCCACAGCGTCCCTCATGATCTTCCCATCTTTCCCCATTTTCTGGGGGACTGCTGACATCACCGAAAAGAGGCATAGCGTCGGTGGGGGTACAACGCACTTCTGGATCAAAGTTTACTGCATATGACACATACATAGAGAGTGATGAGTAGGACAGACACACACACAAAAGCATCCAATAGCTTCGCTTCCAGAGAACTAATCTAACCACCAAGTCCCAACAAATCCCATCCGTCATCTCTACCTTTAAACACTGGACTATTTTCCCCAAATAACATGAACTGTTCTAGTTGCAGAGTAATATTCTATCTGTCCTCCTATCACAGAGTCAATAACTTCCCTAGGGAAAACTCGTATTTCTACACCCTTCGTAACCAATTTCTTATAGATGGTTCTACAAATGTCTTATATCATATTGTCTTTTTCTCAAGGGGTTAAATATAACACTCATTTTTCCTGGGGTGCAACCTATTGAATATAGATAGTACATTGGGTTACATTATATATAAATATGGGCTTTGTTTACTAGGATTCCATTGTGTGATAAAAGGTGTGCATATATGCTATACACAAATCAATAAAAACAAAATAACAATTACTAAACAAAATATACCTGTTACTACCCTATCGTCTTTGTGTGCACACTATTTACACAAACCTAATAGACTATACATTTATAATTAAAATAACAAAACCTGTAAAGAAAAAAAATTATTAAAAAGTTCAAAGTTCATATGTTGAGGCCTGGAATTTTGGCTGTGTCTCTAGGCTTTTCCACTTTGGATACGGTGTAGATTGAAGCAACTGTGGGTGGTGCTGGGATAAGTTTCATATGCGTAACGTGGATCCAAAAAGAGACCTCTGCCATTTTATTTGCTGTAATGGTGATGAGTAGTACTCTTAATAGTAGTAGTAGCGCCTTTTCATCTGGAATGAAGAACGTTCTTGCGTAGGAAATACTTGACCATTAACCCATCTCTCGTAGGTGCACTTTCAACTTTGACATGTGCCTAGATAGACTCAAAAATATATTAGTTGCATACAATACTTACTAATTGTTTTACTAAACAGTCACTGTGGTCTTGACTTTGCTACAATTTAAATTCATTAAAATTGGTGCCTCAGCTATTGCCAAACCAAAAGAAAAAAATGGCTAAAATAATTCTGTATAGAACTCCAAACTAATTACTTGTAATATAATTTCTTTGAAAAGGGCCGAGCACACTGCCAACCTTAAAAGGCACTCAGCATTATTCTTAAAAATAAATAAATAATAATTTCAGATTTCGTTCATCCCGGGCACTAAACCATCTAACTTCTGGGCATAGACAGCTATATGATTAACAGCAATAATACCCCTCCTTTGTTCACATAATTTTTTTTATACAGTATGTGAACAATATTACAGAAAGGATAACAGTTAGTTAGTCTTATACTTTATTTTTTTGGTCAGGCTCACTTCCAGAAAATATTTTACTTTATTACCCATAATTAGCTTATAATGAAAACTTATCTTAATGCAATATAACCTTATCTAAATATACTGATATAGGGTCCCAAAAGACAGTCCAGTATACAGACAGAACTTTATAATTTAACCCCTTGTTTTACAGCGGGGACTTAAACATCTACTTAGTAGACAGGATTCTATACCTGCTACTTGCCCATTATACAGACAGGACATCCCTATCATTTACACAGTACAATTCTCTTATACTTTAAAGATATGTCTTATATACTTAAAATACATGCACATGCACAACAATAATATATATCACAACAGTTTTTTTTTTATATATATATACTTTTCCACAGTCGCCGTAAGAGTATTTCCTGATATTAACAGATATCTCTTAGCAGGGACTCACCCTGTCACTATACTCAGCCAGGATTCACTCTTTCTATCCTTGACTCAGCCAGGATTCACTCTTTATATCCTTGGCTCATATGAGTCCGTAACTCATATGTGGTTTTAACTATTAACCATACAGTCTATTTAGTCCAGTACGGAGGTAATCTATAATAGGGTTCTAAATAAGGGACACCGGGAAGATAATATACAGATAAAAATGATATCTTGTACTTACCCAACCGTTGACGCCTTATCCCCGCTTTCTGACACCAAATGTAAATAAATATCCTCTACTGCATACGTAGGGACCGCCTCCGTACTCGGATCACACCTCCGGATGCCTTTCCACTGTTACAGCCCTGGAAAAGTACGAGCAGCTCGGAGGAGAAATAATTGAGTCTGACACCAGTGTGCGTCAAAAATCTCTCCTGTTTATGAGGCGATTTCAGTCAGATTATATAGCCAAGCGAAAACAAAGGTGATTATATGCCAATTTCTATTTCCCTTATTTTGTGCTTATGTTAGACATAACAAGATATTAAATCATTTATTTGGAAACTCCCGTACATCACATGATTCAAGATTAAATTGCTGAGACCGTACATAAGTTCCCGTTTGTGCCTTATTTGGTCAATACTTCCTATTTCAGTTCAGAAGTTCAGCCAACATTACATTCATAAAAAAAGGGTACTTGGAAAAAGGTTAGTTAATTCATGTGACAAAAGCAGAATGGCAGTGTTAGCATAAAATGGTTATACAGTAGACAAAATGGAGTTACCCCTGAAATATAGGGGAGGAGGAGGAGGAGGAGGGGGAGGATGGGGAGGAGGGGGAGGAGGGGGAGGAGGAGGGGCATGAGGAGAAGGGGGAGGGGGAGGAGGAGGGGGAGGAGGAGGAGGGGGAGGGGGAGGAGGGGGAGGGGGAGGAGGAGGATGGGGAGGAGGAGGGGGAGGGGAAGGAGGAGGAGGAGGGGGAGGAGGGGGAGGGGGAGGAGGAGGGGGAGTGGGAGGAGGAGGAGGAAAGGGAGGGGGAGGAGGAGGAGGAAAGGGAGGGGGAGGAGGAGGAGGGGGAGTAGAGGAGTATGAGGGGGAGGAGGAGGAGAAGGAGGGGGAAGAGGAGGGGGAGGAGGAGGAGGGGGAGGAGGAAGAGGGGGAGGAGGAGGGGGAGGAGGAGGAGGAGGAGGAGGGGGAGGGGGATGGGGAGGAGGAGAGGAGGAGGAGGAAGAGAAGGAGGAGGGGGAAGAGAAGGAGGAGGAGAGGAAGGGGGAGGAGGGGAGGGGGAGAAGGGGGAGGGGGGGAGGGGGAGGAGGAGGAGAGGGAGGGGGAGGGGGAGGAGGAGGAGGAGGAGGGGAGGAGGAGGATGGGGAGGAGGAGGGGAGGAGGAGGAGGAGGATGAGGATTGGAGGATGAGGAGGAGTGGGGATGGAGGAGGGGGAGGAGGAGGAGGAGGAGGGGGAGGAGGAGGGGGGGGGGAGGAGGAGGGGGAGGAGGAGGGGGGGGGAGGAGGAGGAGGGGGAGGAGAAGGAGGAGGAGGGGGAGGATGAGGAGGAGGGAGGAGGAGGAGAGGGAGGGGGGAGGAGGGAGGAGGGGGAGGGGGAGGAAGAGGAGGAGGGGGGAGGAGGAGGGGGAGGAGGAGGGAGAGGCGGAGGAGGGGGAGGGGGAGGAGGAGAAGGGGGATGGGGAGAAGGAGGGGGGAGGAAGAGGATGGGGATGAGGAGGAGGGGGAGGGGGAGAGGAGGAGGGGGAGGAAGAGGAGGAGGGGGGAGGAGGAGGAGGGGGAGTGGGGAGGAGGAGAGGGATGGGGAGGGATGGGGGAGGGGGATGAGGAGGAGGTGGAGGGGGAGGGGGAGGGGAGGTGGAGGGGAGGGGGAGGGGGGAGGAGGGGAGGAGGGGGGGAGGGGGAGGAGGGAGGGAGGTGAGGAGGGGAGGTGAGGAGGAGTGGGGATGGAGGAGGGGGGTGGAGGAGGAGGAGGGGGAGGAGGAGGGGGGGGGAGGAGGAGGGGGGGGTGGAGGGGGGGGGGTGGGAGGAGGGGGGGGAGGAGGAGGGAGGGGGGGGAGGAGGTGGAGGAGGGGGAGGAGGAGAGGGTGGGGGGGAGGTGGAGGAGGGGGTGGGGGAGGGGAGGAGGGGGAGGGGGGAGGAGGTGGGGAGGTGGAGGGTGTGGCGGAGGAGGGGGAGGGGGAGGAGGAGAAGGGGGATGGGGAGAGGAGGGGGAGGGGGTGGGGATGAGGAGGGGGGGAGGAGGAGGAGGGGGGAGTGGGAGGGAGGTGGGGTGGGAGGTGGGAGGGGGTGAGGGAGGAGGGGAGGGGGGGAGGAGGGGGAGGGGGTGGAGGGGGTGGGGTGGAGTGGGGGGGTGGTGGAGGGGTGGGGGGGTGGGGGGGGTGGGGTGGAGGTGGGGGTGGGGGAGGGGGGGGTGGTGGGGGGTGGGGGGGGGGTGGGGTGTGGGGGAGTGGTGGGGGAGTGGAGGTGGGGGGGGTGGTGTGGGGGGTGGGGGGGGGGTGGGGGTGGGGGTGGGGGGTGGGGTGGTGGGGTGTGGGTGTGGGTGGGGGGGGTGTGGTGGGGGGGGGTGGAGGTGGGGGGGGGGGGGGTGGGGTGGGGGGGTGTGGGGGGTGGGGGGTGGGGGGAGGGGTGGAGGGGGGTGGGGAGGAGGTGGGGGTGGAGGGGGGGGGTGGGTGGGAGGGTGGGGGGAGGGGGGTGGTGGGGGAGGGAGGGGGTGGTGGGGGTGGGAGGGGGGGGGAGGTGGGGGTGGGGGGTGGGGGGAGGTGGAGGGGGGGGGGGAGGAGGGGTGGGGGGGAGGGGGGAGGGGGAGGAGGGGGTGGGGGAGGAGGAGGAGGAGGGGGGGAGGAGGAGGAGGGGAGGAGGAGGAGAGAGGAGGAGAAGAGGAGAGGAGGAGGAGGAGGAGGAGGAGGAGGGAGAGGGGAGGAGGAGGGAGGGGGAGGAG